>NC_138126.1:98062658-98662658 GCF_964188305.1 Podarcis bocagei
TGCTGAAAGAAGCACTGAGCAACAACCGGGAAGCAGCTCTAACAAGAGATGGGTAGGAAGTTATTATCTAGTCCAGGAGGAGCCCCATAGATCTCCGTAGGGCAAGCAGTGGGCATTTATGCAAGCCAGGGAATTTATGCAAGCCGGCGCATGGCACTAGGGGCTCATGTGCACATATCGCCCATCCAGCCCTCCCTTCATGAGCTGTGCATGCCTCCTATTCCCTGTAGTGGCTCATGTGCTTTCCATGTGCATACTTGTGCGCATGCAGTGGTAGTGATGGGAAGCAAGGAAAAGAGGGCTCCTGCACATGCAGGCACTGCACCAGTGCTGGATCAAGTTATATACCTTAACCTAATTTTATATGTCACAGCCATTTGGAAAACGCAGTGTTGTGGTTTGAAATGCTTTCTCAGCCACCAGTAATCTTATACTTCAGGTTCCACTGTTTTAACATCTCATTCCCTCTCACTGCTTTTGGGAGCATGAGAAACAGGTGTCTGTTGTTCTGGGGTGGTTTTTTAAAAGAACAATTTTCTATCATTTTATTAGTTGTGTTCTAGTCATGTGTTTCTACAGGGTGAGTCTTTTAAAAGAGGCCCCGTGGAACATGTGTACTCTGTATCCATGGGGCCTCTTTTAAAGGACTCACCCTGTTTATGTTCCAAAGTTGCACTGGGAAAGGTGTTTTTTTCTTTTTTTTTTAAGGGGAGGCTATAAATAACTTCAGGTTTGTGGGGAAACTTGTAGAGCCAGTCGAGCACTTCAAGTTAAATGTCATACTTTAAATTAGAATCCAAAAATGTACTCCTAAGGAAGAAAATATTGTGTACTAAAGCCAAAATAACATTTTAAAAATCATTTCTTGCAATATTTTCTGAATAGGTTGAGGTGGGTGTGCAAATAACAGCTACAACCCTGTTTTTTCTATGAAGCTTGCAATTTTCTTTAGTTCCCGCTAGAGGGTAGTAATATACTGCACAAACGTATTATTTTGAAATCACAGAGGAGGTTGTGATACTTCACTGATAGCGGTAGAAATACCTTCATAATAGGGTAAAAGTAATCCAGAGGGGGGAAATATGCTCTTAGACCCCTGTCTTCTGCCCTGCCTCCCAACTGCCCACAAAAACACCACATTAACCATAAGTTTCCACCAATATTTCTGCACCGAGATTTTAATTGTTAGTGCTCCAGCCTTTCTTCCATAGTAACGGACCTGACAGGTGTTGGAGAACTTCCTCTGTTATTGGAGAAATATGTCCCACTGCAATTGATCAAACTGTCTTGTGTTTCAGCTCTGATGTTCTAGTACATGCTGTGGAAATGGAGTATGAAGCTTTCCAGGCCAGTAAAATGGCAAACCTGTACAAGGCGACTGTTTTAAAGAAGGTAAGAAATAGTTGGTAGTTTTAAGGGGCTTCATTTGATCTCCCTGATGTGTTGGTTTCTCAAATATGCTAGAGAAAGTGGCTAGGTATTTTGTGTGTGTGTACTATGGAGAAAACACTGCTTACTCCATCTTTTCCCATTGCTGTCTTAGAAGAGGGTGTTTGGGCAGACCCTTAATTTCTGCAGGCTGGAACTCAACTCAAGCAAAGCTCAGATGCGTAGTTTGGAGAATATGCCAATAGTTTTGACAATACATCATTCTGAAAGCATTTTGTTTGTTTTTTAATGAGCAGTGGGTTTGAAACTACAGTGGTGCCTCGCAAGACGAAATTAATCCGTTCCGCGAGTCTCTTCGTCTAGCGGTTTTTTCGTCTTGCGAAGCAACCCTATTAGCGGCTTAGCGGATTAGCGCTATTAGCGGTTTAGCGGCTATTAAAGGCTTAGCGGCTTAGCTGCTAAAAGGCTATTAAAGGCTTAGTGGCTTAGAAAAAGGGGGGGAAAGCGAAAAAAAATCTCAAGACTCGCAAGACATTTTCGTCTTGCGAAGCAAGCCCATAGGGAAATTCGTCCTGCGAAGCGCATTGAAAAACGGAAAACCCTTTCGTCTAGCGGGTTTTCCGTCTTGCGAGGCATTCGTCTTGCGGGGCACCACTGTATACAGTTCTGCAGGCTTCATGTAATTCTGTGTTGCTTGTCGAGAAATACAAATGGGCTCTAATTCATGGCCTGCTTTCCACTGATGGTGGTAATTCTAAACCATGTGAGTTATTGTCTTGACCTTCCAGGTGTATAAATCCATACTTTGAGTGGCTTTAAGCATTACAGAAAAGTGCATTGCTCCAGCTGCCTAATATACAATCACTTCTGCCTTGTCTTGGCAGTGCTCAGCTAACATCTGCAGCAGCTTTTTGTACACCGCTTAGAGATATCAAAAAATATATTAAGCAGTATAGAAATTACTGTACTTTTCCATGTATGAGACTAGGTTTGTGTTTTTTTTAGTAAAAAATAATGTTAAAAAGGGGGGTAGTCTTATAAATGGGGGCAATCTGCCCCCATTTTCTTAATTTTGAGTCCCCCAAAATAGGGGGGGTGTTATACACGGGGGCGTGTTATACACGGAAAAATACGGTAAACAATCAGTCAACTTAGTGCCAGAGTGAGGATCTGGTTCTGGCAGCCTGGCTCTTCCATTCCCTCCACCTCAACAAAGTCAACAAACTTTGGCTGCAGCTCATGCTTAGTGCAGAGAGAGCTTAACTAGAGCCCCAGTTTGGATCAAACACTAAGCCAAACTTTGGCTTAGCTTAGTGCAGCAGTGAAAAGGACCAGGAAGGAACAAAGCGGCTGCCAGCTCCTCTCTGGGAAATTGCACAAAACAAATAAAATACTGTGAAAATCTCTGAAACAAGAAGTAATCAACTAGAAATATTATCTTGTGGAAATCACCTAAATAATAAAAATAAAAAAACTTAAGGAAAAAAATTAGAAAAACCTGAAATAGAACAAAGCCTTAACGGGATGCCGGCTACAAACCTTGTTTCACACTACTCAGTTTCCTCAGAAGGAAATAGAAAAATCATAAACTTTAAATTTCCAAAATTCAAACAAGGGTAGAACCCCAAAAATTCTGACGTATTATAATCCTGGCTCGACCAAGTAGCTGAAGTAAATAAACAATAGCAACCCTAATTGAAGTTCATCCAAGCTTGAATGTTACAAGAATGGAGCCTATGCTGTATTAAGGCATTACTGGTCACTTAGAGAATTAAGGGTGGTGCGAATTCCGCATTAATTAGTTTGGACAAGAAGAGCAGAATTTGTGAACCCTGTCCTTGCTTTGTGTTGCAAAAAATGCTATACATAAGAGAGCTTATCAAGACAACTTTCCCCTTTCTTGTTACATAAAGGTAACCGAAATTAACAAGGCTTCCAAAGATGGGGAGCTGTATTCCACCCTTGGAGTCAATGGCAGTTCCAAGTTGAAGACTGAACCAGTGGCAACAGCTGATGATGGCTTCATCCCCGCATCCAAGGTGAATACGGTAAGTGCAAATAGGCACTATTAGAACCTTAAATAGCATTCTCTCTCTCTCTCTCCCTCTATATATATATATTAAAGTGATTTTGCAGCAGCCACCTGTGTCCTGGTGCCTATGAGGTTTCCATTTTCATAATTTCTTTTTATGTGGGCTTCCAGCAGTCTTCTTTTTCCTGTCCCATTGCTTTTAATTTTTTCTTTTTTTTTTTTTTTTAATAAATTTTTATTGGTTTTACAACATTTTTAAGAAAAACAAACAAACACAAAAAATGACAAACATACACGAATAGTTTCAAAGATATTTTCATAAACCTCTTTTCTTGGACTTCCCCATACCCCCCCTCTCTGCATCCCAATGTACATATTTGAACTAGCAACTCCCAATTGTTACTTTCTAATCTCTGTCATCTTAGTCCTCTTTTATTGTCTAACCTTGTATCCCTGTACCCTATTGCTTCTGGCAACCACAACATTTTAACATTCATTCAGTTTATAGTAGTCCTTAAGATAGCTTTTAAATTTTTTCCAATCTTCTTCCACCGTCTCTTTTCGTTGGTCACGGATTCTGCCTGTCATCTCAGCCAATGTCATATAGTCCATCACTTTCATCTGCCATTCTTCCAGAGTAGGTAAATCTTGTGTCTTCCAATACTTTGCGATGAGTATTCTTGCTGCTGTTGTGGCATACATAAAGAAATTTCTATCTTTCTTTGTCACCAATTGGCCGACAATGCCCAAGAGAAAGGCCTCTGGTTTTTTAGGAAATGTACATTTAAGTACCTTTTTCATTTCATTATAGATCATTTCCCAGAAGGCCTTTATCTTCGGGCATGTCCACCAAAGGTGATAGAAAGTACCTTCAGTCTCTTTACACTTCCAACATTTATTATCGGGCAAATGGTAGATTTTTGCCAGTTTGACTGGGGTCATGTACCACCTGTAAACCATTTTCATAATGTTTTCCTTTAAGGCATTACATGCCGTAAATTTGATACCGGTGTTCCATAACCATTCCCAGTCATCTGACATAATGTTGTGTCCAACATCCTGCGCCCACTTAATCATAGCCGATTTAACTGTTTCATCCTGTGTGTTCCATTTCAACAGCAAGTTATACATTCTAGATAAATTCTTAGTATTGGGTTCTAACAATTCGGTCTCTAGTTTTGATTTCTCCACCTGGAAACCGATTTTCCTATCCTGTTTAAAAAATTCCATTATTTGGCGATATTGAAACCAATTTTCTACTTTGTGCTTCAATTTCTCCTGACTTTGTAGTTTAAACTTGTCTCCATCCTGTTCTAAGATTTCCCAATACTTCGGCCATCCGACCTCCATATTGAGTTTCTTCACTGCTTTAGCCTCCACTGGTGACACCCATCTAGGGGTTTTATTTTCCAATAGGTCTTTATATCTTATCCAAACATTAAATAATGCTTTTCTAACAATGTGATTTTTAAAAGTACTGTTAACTTTGTCATACCAAAGATATGCATGCCAACCAAAAGCATTATTGAAACCTTCCAGATCCAAGATGTCCGTGTTCTCGAGGAGCATCCATTCTTTCAGCCAGCAAAAAGCTGCTGCCTCATAGTACAATTTTAGGTCCGGCAGGGCAAAACCCCCTCTTTCTTTAGCGTCCGTCAGTATTTTGAATTTAATTCGGGGCTTTTTGCCCTGCCAGACAAATTTCGAAATGTCTTTGTGCCACCTCTTAAAACATTCCATCTTGTCAAGAATCTGCAAGGTCTGAAACAAAAATAACATTCTAGGCAATACATTCATTTTAATTACTGCAATTCGGCCTAACATTGACAGTTTCAGATTTGACCATATTTCTAAATCTTTTTTAATTTCTGACCAACATTTTTCATAATTGTCCTTATACAAATTGACATTCTTAGGTGTTAAATAAACCCCTAGGTATTTCACCTTCTTGACCACTGTCAAACCTGTTCCCTCCTGAAATTTCTCCTTTTCCATATCTGTTAGGTTTTTCCCTAAAACTTTAGTTTTTTGCTTATTCAACTTAAATCCAGCTACCTGGCCAAATTGTTGTATTATTTCTAAGACCCTTTTCGTACTAGTGTTTGGCTCTTGCAAAGTCAATACTAGGTCATCTGCATACGCTCTTAACTTATAATGTTTAGCTCCGACCTGCACACCTTTGACCTGCTGGTCATTTCTTATCATATTCAGCAACACCTCCAGAACCGAGATGAAAAGTAATGGGGAAATTGGGCACCCCTGTCGTGTTCCTTTTTCTATCTTAAGTTCCTCAGTCACAACATTATTTACAATCAGTTTAGCTTTTTGTTCAGAATATATTGCAGCCATACCATTCTCAAAACCCTGGCCTACCCCCATCCCATGAAGATTCTTCCTCATAAAACTCCAAGAGATGTTATCAAAGGCTTTCTCCGCATCCACAAAGATCAATACTGCTTTAGTGTTTATATTCACCTCCAGCTTTTCCAAGATGTCTATTACATTCCTTACATTATCTGCTAGGTGTCTTTTAGGGAGAAAGCCTGCTTGGTCTTTATGAATCTTCTCCATCAAAGCTCTTTTAAATCTTTTTGCCAAAATGTCTGCAAAAATTTTGTAATCCACATTAAGGAGTGATATTGGGCGGTAGTTCTTGAGTTGGGTCTTTTCAGTCTCTGACTTTGGTATGAGTGAAATATATGCCTCTTTCCACGATTCAGGTGCCCTTTTTCCCTCAAGAATCTCATTACAAACTTCTCTTAGTGGTTGAATCAGCCATTCCTTCAGCGATTTGTAGTATCTAGAAGTCAGTCCATCTGGTCCCGGAGATTTGCCCAGTTGCATATTCTGAATGGCAGCCTCTATCTCTTGTTCTGAGATTCTCTGGTTCAAGTCCATCTTACTTTGCTGAGAGATATTTTGTAATCCATATCTTCCAAGGAATTTGTCTATATCTTCTTCATTTTGCGGGCCTTGGGTGTAGAGTTTTTTGAAGTAACTTAAAAAGCAATTTCTAATTTCATTGGGTTTAGATATGTTCTTTCCATCCACCTCTAGGCTTGTAACTGTATTTAGTTTCTGCCTTTTCTTCAATTGCCATGCCAAAAGTTTGCCACATTTATTTGCTGATTCAAAAGTCTTTTGCTTCATTTGCTTTATCTTCCATTCAATCTCTTGGTTCATCAATTCCATATATTGAGTTTGATATAACTTGATCTCTCTTAAAATGTCCTGAGACTTTGGTTTTGTTCTTAATTTCCTCTCTCCTTCCTTTATCATTTCCAATATCTTCTCTTTTTTCTCATTTTGTTTTTTCCTCTTTATTGAATTTTGTTGAATCAAAAATCCTCTCATAACCGCTTTACTTGCGTCCCAGATCACTCTTTTCTCCACGTCGGTCCTCAAATTTATTTCAAAATAGTCTTTTAGGGTCTTTTGGGCCTTCGTGAGAATCTCCTTATCTCGAAAGAGGGTGTCATTCATTCTCCATCTAAATTGACCAGTTATTGTGGGTTTCATCTCCATCTTCACGGCGTTATGGTCGGAGCAAGTTTTTGGGCAGATTTCCACTTTCTTAATCTTTGGAGCCAGTCCACTAGTAACCCAGATTTGGTCAATTCTGGTCCAGGTCATCATTGCTTGGGAGAAAAAGGTTCCCTCTCTCTCCAGAGGGTTCCTTGTTCTCCAAATGTCTATCAAGTCCATGTTTTCTGTCATTTCGAAAAAAGTCTTAGGGAGTCTCCCTTCTTTAGTGACTGTTAGTCTTTGTGCCTTGTCCATATTAGTGGAGACCACGCCATTCATGTCTCCCATGATTATCATATTGTAATCCAGATAGTCCGTCAAAGTTTCATGAAGTCTCTTAAAGAAGTCAGATTTGCCTTCATTTGGTGCATAAATTCCAACAACTAGAAATTTTTCTCCTTGTACTTGTATCTCCACAGCCAGATATCTCCCTTGTTCATCTTTGAATATCATTTTTGGAGCCCATTTCTCCTTCACATATATTACCACTCCTCTCTTCTTAACTTTGTCTGATGAAATAAATTCTTGTCCTAGCCTTTTATTTGTGAGTAATCTCCTGTGGGCTCTGGTTATGTGAGTTTCTTGTAAACATATCAAGTCCAGTTGTTCTCTGTTCAAAATATGAAATACTTGTCTTCTCTTCAAAGGCCCATTCAGTCCATTACAATTCCAACTAAGGAATTGCAAAGCCATCTTGTTATTTTCTTAAGGCTCCTCCAACAGCTCCAAGTTGTTGCTCTTCTTCTGATGGTGGTGGTTTTTGTCCAAACGAGAGATTCAGGATATCCAGTGCTCTCCTCTGTTCTGCAAGTACGTCCACAGTCCCCTTCTGTAGGTCCTCCTGGTATCTTGCCAAAAATTTGTCTTTATCTTGAATTGTCTTTATTTTCACTTTCTTTGCCTTGTAGTCAAATGACAGTCCTTGTGGGAACTCCCACCTGAAGCGGATAGAATTTTTCTTTAACAAAAGAACCAAGTCCTTGTAGAAGTTTCTTAAATCCAAAATGTATTTTGGTATGTCTTTAAAGATCTGTACAGCTGAATTTCCAATTTGCAAGGCCTTTTCAAAGTGTAGTCCTAAAATTTTATCTCTTTCCTCCTTAGATCTGAGTGTGATCAAACAATCTCTCGGTGTCTTTCTATCTTGCTTTTTACCCAGTCTAAAGGCAGTTGTGATTTTGAATTCGTCTTCCTCAAGGTCCCAGCAATCCGCAAACTCCCGTGTCAAATATTCCACAAGGTTGTCTTTTTCATTCTCCGGAATCAGTCTTAATTTTAAGTTCCTCTCTTTCCTCTGTAACTCCCACAAGGCCAAAGTTGCATCATGCTCATAGACCTTCTTGGCAAGTGGCTCTAATTTCTCCTGCGTCTCTCCAGCAGTGGCTTTGGCCTCTTCGGCAATTTGACGCGTGGTGGCGTTCTCCTTGACCAGTTTGTTTATAGATTCTGTATTCTGGTTTAATCTTGTTGATATTTCTGTTAATTTTTGTGTGTTCTCTGAAGTCTGTTTTGTCAGAGACTCCAGAGTCTGGTTTATCTTAAGCAAAGCTTCTGTCACAGCTTCCATAGAAGCGGCTGCTCCTTTGTCTTGTCCTGTTGTTCCAGCTAATCCGGCTGTTGCGCCTGAGATTGAGCCTCTTTTCTTTGCTTGTTGCAGCTGCAACTGTTGTTGTTGTTGTTGTTGCTTGATCTTGGCTCTTGTAACTATCTCTTCTTGTGGTCCACTCATGTCAAGGTCAATTCCCACGGGATTTATTCTCCCTTGGAAAATTCCACTGTCTTAGGCCGTGCCGGACTTTACTTTATCCTCTAGAGGGAGCAAATCAAAATGGCCATAGAAGGAAGTTTCCAAATACAAGAACAAAGGAGACAGTCCAAGATGTAAAAAAAAAGGAGATTAACACAGTCAAAGTCAATGTTGCTAAAGTCTTATAACTTCCAATTGCCACAGTTGCCCAGTATACTGTTTATACTGTTTCTTCTTATAATATACAAAAGTCAGGCACTGTGGAAACTTTGTATCAAAGTGTCACTTCACAGGGAAAAGTCAGATCAGTGTACTAAAAAGGCAGACCGTTTCAAACTTTCAAATAGATGAGATAGCAGAGGTTTTTTCCTCCAAATAAATCATGCAGTTGTTAGTCAAATTCACCTCCCCTCTGCCCTGCTTGCTAGAGGGGAGATCAAGGGTCTAAATGTCCGGTTTATATGATCAAAGAGCAGGTCTAAACGGATGCAAGTTTAGAGTTCCGTTGCTTTCACTTTCATGCAGTCGGGGGGAGGCAGACTTCCTTTGTTTAAATCTCCCCGTTTTTAGCCCAATTTCTGAAATTTAAAGGGTCCCGATTGTTTTCCAGCTCTTACTCACGGGAATTCAGTCCAAATTTTCTTTTCAGGAAGGAATTGCTTTTAATTTTTTCTCTATGGAAAACATTAAGGTGTGAGGTGGTCTTTGAGTTTAAGGCGCATCTACAGTTTGCAGTCAAATGCTCTGCCACTGAGCTATACCCCCTCTACAGTTTGCCTGGACTAGGATTTGATTTCCAAGACAGAAGGCAGATAGGCAAAAACTAGCCCTCTAGCTACCTCTCATCTCATTTCTTTCTAATGTAGTTCAAACCCAAGAGGGTGGGGATTGGATTTCGGAAGTCATCTGATGTATTCCAATCTGCTTCAGAAGTTCTGGCTGCCAAGGGAGATGATGGAGTTAAGCCTCTGAAGGAGGACATTAACCAGAAGGGAAGCCACCACTGTGACCCTGAGCCTATGGACATTAATGGCACACTTGAGAGACAGGCAAAAGTGGCTGAAGAAGTTTGCCAAAATGCCGAGGAGGTTCCTGAGAAGAAGGGGCAGCAAAACACCCCTGATGCTATAGCCTGCTTGGGAGTTAGTCCCACCAAGAAGGGCAAACCCAGTAAGAAACAGCTGCTGTTGGCAGAAGCAGCTAGGAAAGACTCTCAGAAGATATCGAAATTCTTCTCCGTCCCCAAAGCAGGGTCCTTGGCAGAAGAGAACAACTGCTACCATGATGAACTACCTCACTTTCCTTCCCAAAGAACATGTGACGAGAAAGCAGAATCTCAGGAAACTGAAATGGTCTCCAAAGAAGAACAAGCTAGCACATCCCATGTAGAAGAGGAAGAATCAGAAAAAGCAGGAGAAGGTCTGACCCTTAGAATTCCTAGCTCAGGAACAGAATCCTCATGTTCAGGATCAACCTTTGGAAAACCGAGGTGAGGGGTATATTTCCTTGTTGTTGCTCTTCCCTAGCCTCCTAACTGATACCCACCCAATTCCCAATTGGTAGAAGGTTAGAAGAAAAGTGATTATTCATAGCTGTTCCTTCACAATTGTATTTAAGACTCAGGCTGAAGGCAGCCGTTGAATTGACATACCTCTGATCTGGCAAAGGCTTTTAGAACAGAAGCAAAGGTGTCTGGGCTGTAAATCAGGAGGATGGTTAGAACTGAGTTTGGAGTTGCAGAAGCAGGCCTGAGTTGGGCATTCCATGGGTGTTAACTATCTGTAACTAATTTCCACAATAATAATAATAATGCTATTTGAGTAAAATCTTTCTAAACAGCAAATGGATGATAAGTATGCTTGGATTGCTTAAATTCACAGAATTCTCAGCTGAATCAGTCCTTAAAATATATTTCAAATATTTATTAGGCTGTGCTTTTAAAATTCAGGTGGTTACAGATGTTTTGTGGATGGCATCTGTGTCTGTTGCAGGAGCTGCTAATAGAACTTGTCAGTTTTAAAAATCAGGGCCCCAACTCTATTTTTTTATTTCCGTAGCTCACTTGTTGAAAACCACATGTCAAGACTGTTGTTTTTACTGCTTCCTTTGAATACCATAAATACACCATCCTTGAACAAAGTATCTGATTGTTCCTATCCCCCCGCAGAGTTAAGCCTTTCATTGAAGATGGAATGACAAACAGTTGTCGAAACCATAATGGAAAGAGACCAGGGTCAGCTGAGGTGATACTTCATTACTATTATTAAATCCCCTTCTCTCTCTCTTGCATAGGAGCACACACAAAAACATCCCTGAGATACAGGCGAAGCATGCTTTGCAGGAACTTATGGTGGGAAAGCTCACTCAGACCTTAGGATGGGACTAAGGTGTGGCCATTGGAATATGCATGCATGGTTAATATTACTGGGGTAGCAGGAAGAGTGGTCCCCATTTGGCATGTGTTGGGCAAATCCCAGGAGGCCAGACATGTTTGTTTGTTGTAAAAGAAACTGATTTACTTTGTTGTAAAGAATGTTGTGTCAACTTAAAGACTAACAAATATATTGTGGCATCAGATTTTGTGAGCTGGAGGCATTAGATGAATGAAGTGGTCACCTACATTCCACGTATTAAGAGATGAAAGGTTTTTTGTTTTTTTAATGAGATGAAAAGACTATGCAGAAGCCTATTTATACACAGAACACAAAGGGGGGAAAAGATTCAATCAGCAAGGGTGTGACCTGCTCCCAACTATGTGGGCCACTGGTAATCAATAGGCATAGCAAGATCAGTGACACAAAAATACCTGAAGAGGGACATTTACTTTCTTAAGTGAGCTAGCCACACACTGTTTCTTGAAGGTTTAAAGTATTGGGAAAGGATCTTTACCCCGTCCCTTGACATTAGGAAGGCACAAAGAAATAGAAGTCAGGAAACTCTGGTAGATTGCTGGCAGAGGCTTATGCGTTCCCTGTTTCTCACAACATTCCTTTCATGAGTATTTGTTCCTCTCTTGTTCTCTCTCAAGGATCTGGGAAGCCCTTCTGGAAAGAGGCTACGGATGATGACCAAGTCTTCCATCACATTGCAATCAGAGGGGAAAGCTGATGGGCTGATGAAAAAGAAAGTCACATTTGATCCCAATTTGTCGCAGGTTGATAAAGAAGGAACAACCAGAATCATCCAGCCAACTACAAAGGCATTGTCACTTAAGGAAACGGCAGATATTGTTGTAAAATACTTGACCCCTTTCTACAAAGGTGGCAAATTTGCTTCCAAGGTTGGTTATGAGCCATGTTGCTTTTTCCTCCTCTTGAAGGGGTGCCTAGTAGTGTTGTCTGTCCTATCTAACTGGCAGCATGGAGAGACCATTTCCACTGTATTGGCCAGTGTCTTGGGTCCCTTTTAGGGTGAGGGTAAACCATGTCTGGAAAGAGCAGGGTATATTACCCTTTCCTATAGCCAATGTTCAGTGAGCTAGATAGACAACATCAGAAAAAAATACTGGTGGGACAACAGCACTCTTCTTCTGTGTTTGTTTTTAAATCGTGTGTGATGGTAATGAGAGCTTAAATACTTACATTGTGACTTTGTTCCTTAGGAACTTCTTGCAGATCAACAAGTTTCACTTATACAAGACACTGGTGTTTTTCTATTTCTAAGTGATTAGTTCATTAGGTCAGATACGTGTCCTGGGTGCTGCACAACTGGAAGATGCTAGGTCCTACCATGTTGGTCTCGGCACCTAGTCGTTAGAATATGGGAAACGTTATAGGAGTACCAAGATGTCCCAGAGAGTACACAAAAGCAATCATATGTCAGTGAGGGTGAGAACCCTGTTATGCTCATTCTGTTTCTTCATCCCTAATTGGCAGGATTTGTTTAAAGGGTTTGCCCGGCACCTCTCTCACTTACTGGCTGCAGACAAGAGTCCTCTCCGTAAGACAGGTGAGTTATCAGGTGATGGCTGGGGAGGAATGTCTAGTGCCTTGTATCAGTAGATACTGGATCTAACACCAGTACAAAATGATCAGGCAGCCAGCTGTGTATGGTGGGTGGGGGGGGGGGTAGGGTAAAATAATCTAATATGTGTAATTGAAGAAAATATTTGAAATATGCAAGTGGTGTATCTAAGGTATAGGAATTGGAAGGTGTATGTGGAATGTTATAAGACTGGTGTCAGCACATAGTTTTCATTCCTTAGCATCTCCTCGGTGTTTCGGTGGTAGATCATTTCATTCTCCCCGAGTCCCCTATTCTTTAAACAGCATTTGCCACTGGAATATTTTCATGGTTCAGAGCATTTGTGCAAATGTGCACGAGAGAGATGTAGTATCAAACTAACCTAATTTTGCTTGTGTGTTATTGGGAAGGGAGGTTTATGCAGATTCTTTTCTTCATAGATGGCTTGGAGACAAAGTTAAATGATACTATAGTTAACAGTGGTGAACAAGGTTGGGCATCAGTGTATTGTGTGTTACTTTCTGTTTGTAGTAAAGGAAGAAGCACAGAGACTGATCAAGGAATTTTTCAAAACCCGTGACAAGTGTGAAAATGAGACAGACTGGCAGGAGCTAACCAGCTTGGAAACATGACACCTGAAAGGCACTGGTTTTCTCTGCTTCCTGTGGCTGCTGGACCCCAAGCACTTAAAGGAATCATCGTAGCTATGGGAGTGGGGTGGTGGTGGACCCAGTTAAGCACTGGCCTGGGGGAAAGGCCTTTGAGATGTTATCCTAGCTAGGTAAAGTCTGTTGTGCAGATGAAGTCACCAATTTTAAGTTACAAGGCTGCCCTGTGATACAGTCAACTTTGCTTGTTTTAGACATACCACGAGACTGTAATTGATTCTTTTGCTGACTAGGAATCTTGCTGCTACCCAAGATTTCCCGCCTCAACCCCCAGTCCGTTACTATGTTTTTTTAATTAGCAGCAGCAACATCACTCAGAGTTGTCATGGAATACATTTGCTTTGAAGAAGGCTTTCTCGTTTTGATACAGTGGGAGGAAGTCTGGCAGAGCTGCTTTGCCCAGGTCCCTTTTGATTTGTGTTGTTTGTGCTGAAAAGTGTCTCCTTGCACTAGAGTTATTATTTTTTAAACTGTGCATATTGCAATAAGAATGAGAAGTGCTGCCAGGGACAACTCTCTCTGTCAGAAAGTAAATTTAGGGCCTAACTAAAGGTTGCATGAAATCAATCTACAGTATAATAAAATCCAGAAAGCTACCTCTTTAAACAGAGCAGCTGCTATGGGAAGCGGGTGATTTTGTAACACCAGCAGGGCAGGGGAGGTTATTGGTGCCAGTTCCTGTCAGCTGTGTTATCCCAAATGACTCCACTCTCACATGAGGTTGTGAAATACATGTTTGCCAACTTCTATGCTCCCCATGGCCATCAGAGTTGTGTTACATACAAATGCATGTAACATGTAGTCAGACACTAATACAATTTTATTTTTCAGGAGAGAACAGTCTTCTTCAAGGCTTGAGGGCATGTCCTTGCTTACATAAGTTGAAGAGTTTTATATTTTGTGAAACCTCAGGAATAAATAGAGGCCATGGGGCAACCCTTCCCTCCCCGCCAAATTCTATTTGGTGGTTACTAGTGTTTATATTCTGTTTTTTGTTTGCAGTAAACAGTTGTATCCAGGATCACCTCCTTCTGATGAAAAGGCTAATACGTATTTCAGGAAAGTTGTTGCCATTGCAATGTATAATTGCATTTTTCTTTGTGCATATGGAATAAGTCTAAAGAAATCAGAGACCTTTGCAAATAGCTTATTACTGACATGTGATTCCAGGTAGGTTCACATTAGGGCTCCTTCACAAGCTCTGTGATGACAGGTGCGTTTGATGCACGGTAAGGAGTCCTGGACATTTGCACCTGCAGAAAACATGAGTGTGTTGCATGTGCAGAACTATGTTTTTCAGGTGTGTATGCAAAATACTTTACAGGTTGAGATGTAGCCATTTGTATTAGCCACTTTGTATTGTCCATCAGGATGTTAAAAGAACCAGCCTTCCAAATATCACAGTTGACTGGGCAGAGGTGAGTCTGCACAGCAGAGTCTTTGGTATGAGGGCTGTGCAAGTATTCACTTAAAGCCATATTGCTGCATTGTGCCTCTCATGTCATCTTATCAGACTACTGTGACAAAATTGCCCAGGGGTTTTAGCAGGAAGATGCTGCTTTATTTATGTATAGTTCAAGTTCGGCATAGACTGTAGATTCCCTGCTGGGATTATGGTTTTTTACAATTGTATTTTCTTCTTCTGTGCCTTAGGGAAGCATTAACCTTTTCCTTTAGTGGAAACTCCCTAGACAAAGGTGGGCCTGGCAGAGGGACCCCCTTCTTAATAGCTTGCACTTGGGAGCTAGGGGTTTGTTACTTTAAAAGGTTCATGGTGAGCTGCTAATAAAAGGAATGTTAAAGAGCTTACACTGCTTAATCTCATTATTTTTACCACTGGAAATCACACACAGGGGCCAGGGCAGTAGCTCATATAGAAAGGAAGGATCTTCCTGCCCACCTTGGGAGAGGAAGAAGCAGCCGAGATAACATCACCCAGCCCCATACTGCTCTGGCTCTCGTAAGAAAGAGTGGTAGGGGGGTTGATCAGCTGAGAGGCAAGCTTCCTGGCCTCCTCCCACAGCTGCTCAAGCCCCTCCCCCTCCAGTTTGCATAAGGAATATTTGTACTGATGCTGCTCAGAGCACATATATGAACCACAATTAAACAAGCATCAAGGAGAGTCACGACAGCCATTGAGGACAGTAAAGGTAGAATGCCTGTGCTTTAATAATACCTGAACATCTAGGTGGTGCAAATTTGTCAGCGCCAGTAACGGTGAAAGTCAGCAATGCTTTGGGTAAACCTGGATCTGCTTTGAGCAAAACAAACTGTAAATACCCGTGTCCTTCCTTGAACTTCATTACACGTAATAAGAAGCATGTCTAGAACTGTGAAGCCAGTTTTGCTCTCTAGTAACTGAAAGGCTAAACGTGTGGTTTTTTAAAAAAAATGCATCTGAATAAAGAGGGAAAATCTGCAGTGAGGTTGGGCTTAGGAGGCAGAGCAAGAACCAAGTTAACAGTGCTTACTTCAGATGCTTGTGATGAACTGAATTTCCATGAAGCTTTATGATTTCAGAGTTAAAAAAAAAAGACATTTCTGCCACTCACTAAGCCTCAGATTCGGTTTCTTCTAGGATGATGGCAGTCGTGTGGTACAATGCTTTAGCCTGTCAAGATAGAAACTTCAATGAAACAAAAGTCCCTCATCTGCCATCTCTACTTCCTTCCCCCTCATTTTGAGAAATCGTTTCATTTTGTGCTTGCACCTCTACTTTCCAAAAGGAAGCCCACACCAACTAAAAAAATAATTTTAAGTGAGACCCAGATGGAGCCTTCGTTTACTAGAGCTTAGTGTTCCTTGTGCCAGTATTTTTTTAAAAAAACAAAAACAAAATCCAGTAGTCAAAAGCCTTGTAGTTAACTTGTTTTCCCATATGGCGGTCTTTCTCCTGCTTCAAAAGCAACGCTGTCCTGTGGTTCAGCTACACAGGTTGGCAGTAGCACCTCCAGGGAACCATGTGCAGGAACAGTGGGTTTAGTTCCAGATAAAGGACTCCTCACTATGCTCTTTTCCTGCAGGCCAGAGATGTACCCTCTCCCCAAGCATACAGCATGAAAGGGGATGCTGCAGAACAGGCTTCCTGCCTTTAATCCCATGAGTTGCTGCCTTCTAGCAGCAGAACATACCTCTTTGTAGCATACCAGTCAGTGCCTTGGGGTAGCTAGAAATTCACTTGATTTTAACCTCTAGAAATAAGTTCTGCTAAGAGCCCTGAATGACTGGTTGTAGAAAGAGCAGGCTTCTATTATGGTGTCTTGCACTAGGGGAATGCCACAAACCAGAAATAAGACTAATTTAAGGCCGTAGAATACTGCTAAACCCTAGTAAGATTCAGATCTCCCAACTGTGCTGTGTCTGTTTTTGTAAACTTGGTTACGGCCCAAAATGTGGAAAGCTAAAAATTACATCTGGATCTTTTAACTTAAGAGGCAACGACCAGGGATATTACCTGCTTCAATTCAAACCAAATCGTTTTGGGATCTGCTGCTGAGCCGTAGTTAATTTCCAGGCCAGGAAGCCCAGATTCATTCATGGGGCGCAAAGTCCGCATCCTCTGTATCGTCGCCAGTGGAATGAGGCTGTGAAGGTTCTGGGTGAAGGGAGGGAAACTGCCGTTAGGACATGTATATTGCAGTGGAGGATCAAAAGCACCGCATGACTATTAAGAACACCTTCTGGATCAGGTCAGTGACTCATCTCATGGCAGCGTCCTGTTCTCATACGTAGCCAATCATATGAGAAGTTAATTCCTGTTATTTTGTCCACACGAGCTTTCGCAGAATTTAATGCATGTTTCAAATTGCCTTTTAGGAGTCCTAATTCAACAGCAGTCCTCTGAACTGAGCAAATATTCATAGCAGAGTCTCCCTCCCCCTGAAACTGCCTTTTCAGGGACATTCTTTTCTCAAAATGTAAATCACTCTATACACCCATTTCATGATATTCCATAATGCAGCTGCAGGAATAGTAAAAAAAAGAAGAAGAACTTGAAAATTTTGTGGAAATTACTCTGTTCCATCATTCTCCACAATTATTCTTTATTGAAATTATTGTAAGTACTGTTAAAATAATAAGGTTAATTCAGATTCTGTACGAAGCCTGCCAAAGCACACTTGGGTAACACTCACTGTGGGTAGCTATGACATTTACATGCTGATTACTATATTCAGCCCAATCACATGGAAACTCACTGATTTGTTTAAAAACGAGGATTATTGTGACATCTTGAAAGCTGAAGAAGTTAAAGAAGCTTTCATGGACCAGAGCCCACGTTATGAGATACATAAAGGGTTCTTACTGTTAAGTTTATGAAACAGATGAACATTTCAGAAAAGTTAAACTAGATACAACTGTATGAATTTTCTTTTTTTGTGTGCAGACCCAGGAAGCAAAGGGCTATGCTCCCTTATTTTGAGGCCCCAACCCATGTTGGTCCACCACACTTGTGATTTATAGTTGAAACCAATGTGAGTTTTCCTCTTAATGCATTAATGCCTCCCTGAACCAGGTAAGGATAGCAGATGGGGGGCGGGAGGGGTGAGGATTAAAGTCCCCAGCATGGTCCTGATCTGGATTAGGCACCCTGCACTTGCTACTTACTCTAAAGTAAGCTGCTAATACTCCAGGGATTTCTACTAAAGCCATACCTGGGTCTTCCCATTCACTACAACGATCTGTTCCTCATTCACTCCTACAAAGCAAGGCGTGGGGATCCCAAGTGTACTGATCTTCTCCACAGTGTAAACGTTGTAGCCAAAAAGTGGCAGCTGGATCACGTGCTCTGGGACAAGAGAAGGAAGCGGTCATGATGTCAAACCCCACAGGCCAAGCCAAACCACTGTATTGCTGCTGCTGACTATTTCTAGTAGCAGTGGGGTTGCCCCATCTCCTGAAAATAACATGGCTAAAAGGCAAGACTATTGTGCCGTGCCTGGTATTCCCAAGGCTGCCACAGCCAGAGGGCACAACTACCCTGGCATATCCAAAAACTACAGAAGCAGTGATTTGTCACATTATTGATAATGCAGTACAGTTCTACAGTCACACACAGTGGCTTATATCCAATATAGAACACAAGTCCCTTGTTCTGTTAGCATAGGATTTAGCTCCCACCCCACCCCATCTCTTCTGGGGAAGGTACGGGACGAAAATACCATTGCGCAAGGGTAAATCTAATGGGATGAATGCATTGGATGCCACCTATTTTCAGTATTTGGAAGTTATAGTGCAGCTGAGGCAGCAAAAAAGGCTGTTTGCAAAGTGTCGACAGCGGGGACCACATTTCTACATTCATCTGGAAGGATCCAGCAGATGGTGATCATGGTTTTGAAGGATTGGGCATTCTTTGTAGATAAGAGATGCTTTTCGTGTTGGGTTTTGCTGACACCAAGAGTCCCGCTACATAAAAACGTGAACATTTTGCATTCACATTTTGCCTACCCTACAGACCAGTGTCCTGATCAGAATTATTGTGTGTTTCAAAAAAGGCTATTGATGGGACCAGAAGAGTGATAATCCACAGATTTACAAAAATATCCTTAGAATTACTTGAACAGTAATAAAGGAGAACTAAGAACAAGCTGTGACCATCCTCCTATAGGAACCTAGAGGTGATCTTGCTGTACTAAAGGAAAAGGAAAAGTCACAGGCACGAAGACATACTATAAATAAATGCCTCAATCCATTTTACCGCTATAATTTGTAGATGCTTGCCCTTAAGAGAAAGCACGTTTTGCAACATGTGTGCATTTCCCCTCAAGTAATCTACATGTACATAAAAGAAAAAAGCCAGACTCAGGGAAGATCTCACTGAAAGTCAAGCACTGGGTAACGTGGGAATCAGTAACGTACTTCATAACAATTAGGTTGAAGAATGAAATAAGATAACCCCATGTAAATTGCCCTGAGTTCTTTGGAGAATGCAAAATAAACATGTCAGTATGCTCCTGGATTCCATGCCTTGATGTTAGGGAGGAATACCATGTGGCAACAGGAAACTGGCAGAAAGTTTGGGATTACAGAATAAGATCATACCAGCTCCAACCGTATTGCCCACTTGAACTTACCAATGAAACTGATTTTTGCCTCCTGTCGCTCAAGTTGGTTCGTGGTTTTCAGCTGATAGGTGACAGAATTTTGAACAATCACTGGGTTGATGAGGCGTGCAACGTCATCAGGGATGTAACTTACTAGTTCCTCTCTATTTAGGTGATCAGAAAATAAAGGTATGGTTAGGACGCATAGCTGTGCTCCATGGAAAGAAATATTTGAACAACAATTCAAGAATACTACTACTTCCTCTTCCCCTCAGGCTGGGTTTAGTAGAAAGAACTCTGCTGCCACAGGGCCCAAGTAAGAAATATGCTTACCTTGGTTCTCGAACAGCTTAGTTGTTGAAGAAATCAGCTCCCGAACAGCGAAAACCCGGAAGTGTTCCAGTTTTCAAACGTTTTCTGGAAGCTGAACATCCAATGCAGCTTCCGCTTGAGTGCAGGAAGTTCCTGCAGCCAATTGGAAGCTGCGCCTTGGTTTTTAAACTTTCGGGAGTCGAACTGACTTCTGGAACGGATTACGTTCGAGAACCAATGTACCTCTGTACTCAGATTGTGTGAATGGTGCCTTCATTTAACGTTCAGTAGATTAATTAGAGGATGTGAGAGGAAATAAACTAGTAAGCGGGACCTCTTGCATCATTTCTCTCACCCCCAAGGTATATGGATCATGTAAATCAAGAATGGTGAACCTGCAGCCATCCAGATATTGCTAGTCTAAAATTCCTATCACCCCTCAGCTCTGGCCATACTGACTGGGACCGATGGGATCTGGTGCTTCAATATCTGGAAGGCCACTTGTTCGCCACCCCTGAAGTAAACCATAATGGGGCTGAAATTTAGCATGCAAAAGTGGGTAAGAGTACAGAATCGTCCACAACCTATAGTGAGTGACAGAACCTAGTCCCCTTATCACCAGGGCTGGCCCAAGATATTTCGCCACTTAAGGCAAAACAGAGAATGGTGTCCCTCCGCCATCACTGTCCTTCCTGCCTCCGCCGCCTGAGGCAACTGGAAGGGTGGGGGAAAAGGAGGCTAGAGAGGATCAGGTGGCAATAGTGGATCCACTCTTCCCAGGCAATGGCCACGAGCTACAAGCACAGGAGGTGGCAAACAGCACATTCCTCAGGCATCTGGGTTCTAGCTGTCCCCAGCCAGCCGCCTGAGGCTAATGGGCAGACTGGCCCTGTTACCACTTTCTTGGAACAGTTACCATTAGCAAACAAGTATGAGAGACATTTTACCTGCTCTGTCTCTAAACAACATTGGCTAAACCCCCAAAATGGCAGGGAGGAGTCAAGTAGCTCTTCTGAGCGTGTGGACTATGCACATGCTCTGAGGAAGACAAGAAGAACTGCTGGGGGGAGGGGGATGTGAATAATGAGGATCAGGCCAGGGCCCTCGTCTTGCCTATATTAAGGATGGTTGGACTTTGTGAATACATCTTCACCCTCCCTGAGTCTTCTTGACACACGTAGGGAAATGTCTCTGCCAAGCATCAGGTTCTGGCCTACACAAACCACCCAAGGCTACGAACAGGAGACTTACATGGAAGGGACTGATCCAGCTCCCTTGGCCCAGTGCTGGAGCAGAGACAAGGCACACACCAGCTTCTCTAGCTCCCTGGTGTGTGGCAGCAGCAGCTTCCCTTTCATATAATTCTGCAGCACCTAGGAACAACCAACAAGAGTGTTGGAGATTCATTCCCCGTGTCTGCAGTCACGGGATTGTTGTCTATCACATGACGGTGTATGTTTTCATTCCACAGTGTGGGAAGTGATGGAGACAGGATGTTTGTGTTACTGTGTTCTGTAAAGTGGGACTATTGTCCTTTGTTCTCTCTCTGTGCTGTCTGATGAGAAAGAGGATGGAGCCAAGTCAGAATGCTCTGAGTGTATTATATGTAAATAAACTTAGATTAGCCAAAATGCTGTGCTACTGAAGTCTGTTACGCAAACTGCGAATACTCTGCGGATCCCTAAGCGTGCTAATGCCTTTTGGTATCAGTCACTGTGATGTTCAGGCAGAAGAAAGCTTTTGAAGCTCCTGAACGACCGACCAGGAGGGAGAGAACATGCCAGTCGGGCATGTGTCTCTACCAGGTTCCTACACGAGAGTAGGATGCTCCTAACAAAGAGAGCATTGCATTGTACTTCACTCTTTGCCTACAATCCCTTGAGCAGGAACCAGCAGGGAAGCATTTTGCTGGTTGAACAACACAGTCCTATTAATGGTTATGTAACTCTAGATATTCAGCAAATTCTGGCAGCTGATGCCCTGAAAGTGTCCCAAACATCAAGCTAGGTCACAGCAAATTTAGCCTAATGGGAACAAGATGTCACCATACGCTCACAGGCAATGTGTGCGGCATCTTCAGAGGAATCCCCAGCCTTTTGCAAAGGGTTCCTTCAGACATCCTTTCTATTGTGCATTCATTGTGATTTCTGCTCATAATGGCATTGGAACGGTCATCTGCAGTTCTGATTTCAGCACTGTTTGTGCCTTCAAAAAATTCTGGGCAGACATGCAGCTTTGTTTGCCATTGAAATCCTGTAACTATGTATTTGTTTATAAAATTTACAGAATTTTACATAAATTTTACAGATTGCAGAAAAAACTCAAAGCGGTTTACAAAAAAAAGATAACATTACCACTAAAAGATTTACAACTGTAATTTAAAACGCACAGAAGGAAGAAAGGCGACTCTCCTTAAGCTTACCTGGTTGAAGTGAAGGTTAATATACATGTCATTCTCAAAGTGCAAGGGCGTCCTCCAGGTGATCCTGCAGAACTCCAGCTCTACCGAACTTCCCTCAAGCAAATAATCATGGATGTACTCAGTCTGGCGCAAGGGACGTACAATCTTACCTGCATGGCAAAACAAGAGACACAACCCTGCTCACCTGAACATCACCCCCACTTCTAAGTAAAGCAGAGAGAGCAGGATGTGGCGCTTCAAGTCATCCTCTCCCCCATCAAATCAAAGGCACCTTATTCCCCAGGATTCAGCCCTAACGGCACCGTGTTGCACATTCCTGCACAAGGCGATTTCATGTGAAACGTACTGGTCAACAACGGCTACTACATCTCATTCATACAATCTGCACCTATGTCTCCATCTGTCCCCATTAGAACCTTGAAGGTTTTGGTGGTGTTTTTAAGATGAAAATAAAAGATCTAAATTCACTCTCATTTAGTGGTGCCATCATAGGAAGGATCTGGAAGCCCTCCATCAGTACAGCCTCAATAAGCCACCCCTTACCTTGGGCCAGCTACGCAGTCTGAGAAGTAATTCACACTGCCTCTCCCTCTGCATTCTGGCATTCCTGGGCTGGTGGGCACTTGATGGTCTTAGGAGGGATGCGAGTCCACCCAGGTCATGCTAGTCAACAAACTACCCACGGAAATATCCCCATCTTGTCTTGATTAGGGTGCCATTTACTCATCTACCCTGCTCCTGCTGTTGGGCAGTCATCTTTAGTACATTTCATCATACAGTGGTGCCTCGCAAGACGAAATTAATCTGTTCCGCGAGTCTCTTCGTCTTGCGGTTTTTTCGTCTTGCGAAGCACGGCTATTAGCGGCTTAGCGGCTTTAAGAAAAAGGAAACAAACTCGCAAGAACTCGCAAGACGTTTCGTCTTGCGAAGCAAGCCCATAGGGAAATTCGTCTTGCGGAACGACTCAAAAAACGGAAAACGCTTTCGTCTTGCGCGTTTTTCATCTTGCGAGGCATTCGTCTTGCGAGGTACCACTGTATAAGAAAGTATCCTGCAGCTGACCATTCGCCACTGCTATGGGGGCACTTTACCGTTATCTTTGTTGGCCAGGATGGCAAATTCCTGAATCTCTTCTGGCTCAGTGACCCCCATCTGCTCAGTGGTTTCTTTCATGATGTCTGCAGCAACCTACAACCAAAATGGGAAAGGAATACTTTTAGCCCTTACCCTGCCACTGGCTGTCTAAAAGTAGCATCCTAGCCATTTGTAAGCAACTGGAAGGGCTTCCAAACACAAGGGAAAGGCCTGTGCTGGCATAAGTTCCAGCCCCCCTCATTTAGTGATGGGAGGGAGGAGGGCTAGCGAGATTTTATAGTACAGTATAGTGGTACCTCGGGTTAAGTACTTAATTCGTTCCGGAGGTCCGTTCTTAACCTGAAACTGTTCTTAACCTGAAGCACCACTTTAGCTAATGGGGCCTCCCACTGCTGCCACACCACCAGAGCACAATTTCTGTTCTCATCCTGAAGCAAAGTTCTTAACCTGAAGCACTATTTCTGGGTTAGCGGAGTCTGTAACCTGAAGCGTATGTAACCCGAGGTACCACTGTAGTTTTAATTCCATTGTGATGCGTTCAGCCACAAACAGAAAACAGTAAGTTTGGGAAGGGACAGGTGAGCTGCAAATCTGGCCAGCTTCCGAAAGATGATATGGCTCCTCTTGGATTCACATCAGTGGGAGACAAGGGAGAAAAGAGGGAGATGCTCAGTCTGCTCATCATAGGCCCCAGTGGCAAACTGATGCATGGTGAGCTCTTTGCATACAGCAGGGCTTCTCAAGAGTACACTCTTGCACCTCTGGCAGCACCCTCCTTCCAAATTCAAAGATACTTTGCAAGCAGCCTCTGGGAGGACATGGGGAACTGCTGGAAAAAAGGGGGGTTGTGTGGCAAGGCCCCGAACCCACCCCTTTGTTGGAATAAAGACACTTGACACCAGTATTTTAGGTTAATGGGCTAAAAAAGGCCACAACTTTATTGGTTACAGAATGTGAGTGGTATTGGCTTGGGCATTGGAACCGAGCCAATTATACCTGACTCCTGCCCATCTGCAGGAAGTCTCAGAAGGGTTAACCACTGGTAGGGAGAGCCCTGTTGATGCAAACCAACTCAAGCTCCCCCAGGGTTACTGATAGGGGTCGTGCCACAGCCATAGCCCTCACCTGGGCTTCGGACAGGATCACGCCCCCCCAGATTCCTTTAATGGAATACCCTCGAAATAGGAGGGGTAGGTGATGGCCTCTACCTCCCCTCCCCTCCAATCTAATACACCAATGCCTAACTACCACCCGAGCCAAACGGCTTGCCGCCAATACCCTCACACCTGCAACCAACTCCTAAAACACGCCATGCCCCCCCCCCGGCTGCCCAGATTGGTTGGCCTGGGGGTGTGACACGGAGGGGACTCCCTATGATGCAGGGGCTAGCCACACCCCTGCGCACGGGGCGGGCTCGCGTCCAACCCCCAACTCCCATTTCCCTGGGAAGGGAAATGGCTAAATCACAGTTTACAGACACAAGCCCTTATGATTCCCTTGAAAGTCATTGAGTTCATGAGACGAAGAATACAGGAAGCTGCCTTTGACCAAGACAGACTACTTCTCCAACTAGCCCAGGACGTATCTTCCATGACTGGCAGTGGCTCTCCAGGCAGAGGTCATCCACATTTCCAGCTACCTAATCTTTTTTAAAGGGACGTGGGTGGCGCTGTGGGTTAAACCACAGAGCCTAGGACTTGCCGATCACGTCGGCAGTTCGAATCCCCGCAACAGGGTGAGCTCCCGTTGCTCGGTCTCGTCTCCTGCCAACCTAGCAGTTCAAAAGCACGTCAAAGTGCAAGTAGATAAATAGGTACCGCTCCTGCGGGAAGGTTAACGGCGTTTTCGTGCACTGCTCTGGTTCGCCAGAAGCGGCCTAGTCACGCTGGCCACATGACCCGGAAGCTGTACGCCGGCTCCCTCGGCCAATAAAGTGAGATGAGCGCCGCAACCCCAAAGTCAGCCACGACTGGACCTAATGGTCAGGGGTCCCTTTACCTTTACCTTAATCTTTTTTAACGGGAGGTGACGGAATGAATCTGGAGACTGGGACTTTCTGTGTGCAATGCAGCTGCTCTAACACTGAACTATGCCCCCACCCCACCCCTGGAAATAAAAGAAAATAATAGCACAAGTGTAAGAGCCCTGGCTCAGATGGGTGATGAGACTGACCACAGGCCCCTGCAATAGAAAGAGGCTGTTTCAATGGCAGAAGGTGCAGAACTGGCTCTCTTGATCTCTATATCTAAATAGCATTTCAAAAAATGGGGTGACCTACTCTGGGTCACCTCGGTAAGGGGAGATGAAAATCAAAAGACAGAAATATTTCAAAAGTCAGTCTCATCCACCCAAAAATGGACATGGCCAGCACTGTCCCCACAATCCCCCCACCCCATAACACTCTGGTGAACAGGCCAAAGAGGGACTCACTGTGAATGTCTTGATTTTCGTGTTGTATCTCATACCTCCAGGTAGGTTGACCGATATATGACGTGAGCCACGTCCCTTCTACCAATGGGAAAGGATTCAGGGTTTGAGAGAATCCAGTACAGACATCTTTGTCCCCTTTCCCAGAGAGCAGGATCCAGGCAAATTTAATCACTATGAAACCCTACTGGGGCTTTCCATTACAGATTCCAGCATCTGCTTGACTCTCACAGTGAAATGAATAGGGCTTAAAAACCTGACCTGATTGTGATCTTTGGGGTTTTAATATCTTAAAGAACATAGCTTGAATGAATGAAGATATTTGCGCTACTTAAGCATGCTCTGGGTTTTCAGCATGGATCAAACACATTGTGATTTCCGAGAGAGCAGCATAGCTGGATGGGGAAGATTCTCTTTGCATTTCCTATTGGCAGCTCTTATCTCTCTCAAATCCTGATTCAACCACATCCATCATCCCAAGAAATTCTGTCTGTTCCTCAGAACATCAATTGCTATCGCTAACACCTCTCCTCACAAATCCCATCCACAAAGGAAACTCAGTTCCCCTTTATAAACACACATGTAGGCTCACAACCTCCCAGTCAGACGCTAGTAACCCCTCACGAACAATCTCAACCAGTATATAATTGACTCCTCTTCTCCCTTGCTGAATATTGTCTCCTTCCCGTATATATCCACAGAGTTCCCGTTCATGCAGCACATAAAGCAAGGGCCAGCCCTCCCATTAACCAGAGTGAGGTGACTGCCTCACACAGCAAGGAGCACCATGCTGTAAGTACCACACAGCCTGTCCTTAAACTGTCCTTCTTCCCTCAAGTGTAGTGGGGGATGCTGTTCCATTGCCAGTATGGAAATAAGATTCAACTGTTTGCCTCTTAAGTGTAATGTGTGCCTGTATATACTATTTTGTCCATTGCCCCAGGCAGCAAAATGTCCAGGCACAGCCCTGCATCAAGGAAAGTCCACTCCACAGTTCCTGTACTGGCACATACCTCCTAGCCCCAAATATTTGCTGTCTCAGGGACTTGCCTTAGCAACACAAATGGTAGAATACCCCCTTCAACACCCGACCTCCTGCAACCATATTTCACTCAGTTACCAGAAGCGCTTCAGTCTCCACACGGAACGGCAAGTGTCGACGGCCTCCGTACATGACCATTTTCCTCAGGTTGCTCTGGCAAATCCTGGCTATTTCTGTGGTTGAGAAAGGGGAAAAGGGCTGAGCTTGTCACCTCACGAGTCTTGCCTTACGACTACTACAAGCTAGAGAACTCTGCTCAGTTGGGATTCTGAATTTAGCCCCCGATTTGGTGTGAAAACTGGAGCCCCAACAACCCTTTAGGAGATCCCTTGCCTTGTGACAATGAAGGGAAGTCCAAAGAACCACACGGGAGTGAGGCAGTCGGTGATACTGTGCCCAGCACTGGGAAGATCCCACCAAACCCCTCAGCTAAATTCAGTGAAGCTTTTGAGTTGCTTCTTTCACAGCCAGCCTCATTAACTTATCACAGACCAAAGAAGGCCAATGGATTCTTTCCATACCTTTTAGGATGGTCCAAGTCCATTATAGTTGTTACGGCCTCCTACTCTAGCCCTTACCCACCCAATTTTCAGTTGGGAAGGTAGTACCCTGAGGGTGATGGTTTTAAAAGAGGATTAGACACATTCATGGAGGAGAGGGCTATCATGGCGGCTAGGCTATGCCTCCAGTTGGATTTAATAACACTTCCGAATACCAGTTGCTGGAAACCACTGGAAGGGAGTGTGTTTTTGTGCTCATATTCTGCTCCCTGGTTTCCACAGGCATCTGGTTGGGCCACTATGAGTACTAGATGGTCCATTGTCCTGATCCAACAGACTATTCTTATCCCTACCAGCCGAGCCTCAAGGGCTAGGGCCTACTGCTCATATAATTTACTGAAGCAGAGTTCGGAGTTCCTGGCTATCATAACTTGAGGAGACATTGTGTAGACAACAGCCACATGTGTGGAATCTTGTTGAATTATGGAATCCTGCAGGTGGTGTGACCTCAGTTCAAAGTCAGCAAAGTCCCTCCCAAGACCACCACTCCAGGAGTGAAGTAAGAGCCACTTCTTGCTCTCCCTCACGCTTCCCTTGGTGCTGAATGAAGCCAGCACATATGGCCCCAAGGGTGGGAGGCAGACGATACCTGTGCTGGAACTGGGGGCAGAGCTGGCCTGCTGCAAATATTTGGTGGCATATGGCATCAAAATGTTGGAAGGGAGGAAGTATCCAGTCAAGAGGCCCAGGAGCCTCCAGCCACGGAGACAGCTCTCTCTGCAGGACGGAGAAAAACATGGGGCATAGTTCCCTTGGGCAGAGCACAGAGCAGGATTAGACAAAAGACAACTTCTGGTGGGCTGCTAAGGATCCAGGAAGAAAGGAGGACTGAGGGGGAGAGAAAAGAGAAAAGCTGGAAGGGAAAGATGGGGAAATGAGAAGCTCCAAGGAGGGGGGGGCGGATTATGTGTGTTTAAAGTACTCCATATGGGACGCAGGTGGCGCTGTGGGTTAAACCACAGAGCCTAGGACTTTCCGATCAGAAGGTCGGCAGTTCGAATCCCCGCAACGGAGTGAGCTCCCGTTGCTCGGTCCCTGCTCCTGCCAACCTAGCAGTTTGAAAGCATGTCAAAGTGCAAGTAGATAAATAGGTACCACTCTGGCGGGAAGGTAAACGGCGTTTCCGTGCACTGCTCTGGTTTGCCAGAAGCGGCTTAGTCATGCAGGCCACATGACCCGGAAGCTGTATGCCGGTTCCCTCGGCCAATAAAGCAAGATGAGTGCCGCAACCCCAGAGTCGGTCACGACTGGACCTAATGGTCAGCGGTCCCTTTACCTTTAAGGTACTCCATGTACCTGCTCAGTTCATAAGAAATGCATCTTCCCTGAAGAAGAGCAAAGAGCCTGAAGTAGATGAGCCCTGCAGCTGCTCCAAAGAAGTCGCAGGTGTTTACAGCACAGAGTTCACTTTAAGGTCCTTGACTTTCAAAGGCTATGATTCAATACAAAGATCCTAAGGGGCACAATTACAGCCTCACAGCAGCGAGGCAGGCAGATGGAAGGCACAAAAGCCACTGTATCAACACATGGGGAGGTTACTGTTTTGTTTTGAGTGTGTATGTTGTGTTTTTTACTTGTGAACCACCCTGAGGTCTACAGATGGGCAGTTTGCAGTTTAATAAATAAATATGTTTAAGCCCTGACTTCAACATTACAATTCCCTTTATTCAAGCCCACATCTACAGTCCTCAGAAGATGAAAATACAGTCCATGATTGAGAGCGAGGAAGACAGCAGAGGGACGGGAGGATATTCCATAGTCCCAACTTGATATCTGAGGCTAGACTGCTCTCTCATTGACTACTCCCTTCACATGAATGGGGTCAGTCCTGTTTTATAACAGGCCATAAACGAGAGCTACGTAACCCTGACATTTCTGTAGTGCAGCTGAAAGGGCGGCCGCAATGTCTGGGAACCTGGAAGGCTAGTGCTGAATCTGTAGAATCCTCAGTATTTGTGATCTTGTTTTCAATAAAAGCCCAAAGAGGGTTACAGAGAAAACCAACACTTTTCCATGAAAAGGGGACTCTTCAGATGTTGCTGGTGATGTTGACTTAGGCCAGTGATGTCCAAACTTTTTTCAAAGAGGGCCACATTTGATGAAGTGAAGGGCCGTGAGGGCCAACCAAAGAGTTGTTGAGCTTTTTTAAGGATTTTACCCCAGGAAATAAACTGCTGCAGGGGCCGGATTAAACCAACCGGCAGGCCATAATAGGCCCCCGAAACAGACTTTGGACATGCCTGACTAATATTTGGAAAGGACTCCCTGCACTTCTGGTTTAGAACATTTTCATTATTGTTACTTTTTGAAGCTAGTGTGCTGTAGAAGCTAGGCTATGGTGCTTAGACCCTGGGCCAGTCCCTATATCTCATACTGACTGACTACACATGGCTGTTGTAAGGATAAAGTGGGGGGGACGCCCAAGGACCCCAAATTGAGGTGAGGCGGGGTGAGGATTGCAATATACATAAACAACTCCTTTAAAATCCAACACCCGGTTCATTCCCAGAGCCTCAGCGCTGGGGCTCATCAGTAATCCATTACTCAGATCTCTGCTTTTCTTCCACCACTCCAATTTGGCAAAAAAATTAAATAGATTGGAGCCAACAGCCAGTTAAATCAATGTAAAAAATTGCATCATTAGGATTCGCTCCCACCCACCACTAAAAGATATTGATTTTCTAATGATGAAATTTTCACTCAAATAACAGCTACATCTCCTCTTTTCTAGCAGAGGCTCCCTTACTTAACACTTCACACTGACATCCCAATTATCCCCACCCATGTTCCCCTATTCCTTCAATTTCAGAGCTCCCACAGACACACATGCAGAGGTACTTACTGACTGGGGTTCCGCGTGATCTGCTTGATGACCTGGCAGTAAACCTCGTCACACAGATTCTCCTTCTCTTTGCACAGCTGTACAAGGCAGGGAAGCATAAGAGGAAAGGCAGATACATTTCGGAACATCCGTAACTTACATAGAGTAGGAAGACCGCCGTACTGCTTTCTGACTTATTATCTTGCATGGGATTGGGCAATGCAGGGGTCAACAGAGGGGGGTGATGGTTAATGAGGACCTGTCTTTCTCAAGCTGACCCCTACTTGGCACCTCTTCCCCCAAGGCAGCCATCAGGGGGTTGGTAATATTACCCAACTCCTCCCAGGCAATCCCGCCCATCCACTGAGGTCAGTGAAGGAGGCTGTTCTGTGTGTCCCATGAAGTTGTGATTGGTAGGAACACAGGATGAAAGGGCCTTCTCTGATGCAGTGCAAAGGATGTGGAACTCCCTGTGCCAGGAGATGCCTCCAGCTTGACTGGTCTAAGATGACAATGGCCAGAATAATTTTGCAGCGGTTTGGAGTCCAAAGATTTGATTGGGTTGTACTTAAGATAGCACCCCCGAAACCAGAATATTCTAAAATAATTTGACTCAATAAGCACTTTCGTGCATCTAAAACGTGGGTAGGCAAACTAAGGCCCGGGGGCTGGATCCAGCCCAATCGCCTTCAAAATCTGGCCCACGGACAGTCTGGGAATCAGCATGTTTTTACATGAGTAGAATGTGTGCTTTTATTTAGAATGCATCTCTGGGTTATTTGTGGGGCATAGGAATTCGTTCATTATTTTTTTCAAAATATAGTCTGGCCCCCCACAAGATCTGAGGGACAGTGGCCGGCCCCCTGCTGAAAAAGTTTGCTGACCCCTAATCTAAACGGTCCCTCCAATGCCTATGTGAAGCCCACAAGCAGGACTTGACTGCAATGGCACTTTCCTGATTAGCTTATTTTATTTACTTTTTACTTTGCTCCCTGATGCTGCTCTGTTTCGGCTTCCCATAATGTGTATTTTAAAATGCTTTATCTCTGAGGGGTTTTTTAAAAAAATTAATGATGTAGGGGCCTCCATGGGTCTCCCTGTTTGAAGCAGAAAGGCAGGATAAAAATCTCATTTAAAAAATCGATAGATTATTTACTTCCCATCCTTATAGGAGTCGAGCATCACTTAGGAGAGATTGTGATCTTCCCTTCCCCAAACATTAGCCCATTCTGGTCGCCATCACCCACGCAAGCCCATCACAAAAAGAGCCACAAACCTGGAGGATCTCATAGACATAATCAACCTCATCTTTGCTCTTGAGGCCTGGCTGGTCTCCCATAAATCTCATCAGAGCTGCAAAACAGGAACTAGCATTAATCTCTGCTCCTACTTCAGAAGTGGAAAAGGAAAACAAAGGCACTGGGAACAGTGGAATTAAGAAAAGTGTAGCCTCCATTTCTGCCAATATTGACAAACCAAGGGGAAAGTCAAATGTCTGGATAATGGTTTCTCCCATTAGGGGAGAAGCAGAAATGCTCTCAGGCCATTCCCCTGGTGCCAGAAGAGCATAAATGAGACCTATCCCAGAGCTCTGGAAACACAGCCACTACCACCTCCCCCATTGCCTAGCAATAAAACCACCTACTCAGAAAATTTTTCGTAGCCAGGTCATTCATCTTGCCATCAGAGTAGAACAGGAGTGATTCTTTGATTGGTTCCTGTGAGGTCAGAATACAAGCAGTCAAGAAGAGGCAAAGCCCAAGAAGGCAGCTGATACCCTCAGCGCAAAGTTCAAGTGGGTCTAATAGAAGTGTGCACACCCTTAATAATAATTTATTATTTCTATCCCGCCCATCTGGCTGGGTTTCCCAAGCCACTCTGGGTGGCTCCCAACAGAATGTTAAAAACACAGTAAAACATCAAACACAAAAAACTTCCCTAAACAAGGCTGCCTTCAGATGTCTTCTAAAAGTCAGATAGTTGTGTATTTCCTTGATCTCTGATGGGAGGGCTTCCACAGGGCCAGCGCCACTACCGAGAAGGCCCTCTGCCTGGTGACCCATCTAACAAGCACCATCAGATACTTCAGCGCTGACTTCCAAAAGGCAAGCTGCCCGTCTATCAGGCATCTTTCAACTATCCACATTCCAAGTGATAAAGGAACTACCCAGAGATGACTCCCCTCTCCCTCTGATTTACCTTAGTATGCTGAACCATGAGAGCTGGGTCCTTCTGTTCAGCACTCATCCCCTTCCATCCCAGCCTAGCAGAGACAGAAGATTAGGGTATTACCCAGGAGAAAAAAAACATTCAAGAATCTGGTCTGACATATGCCCTACTCTCCAGCTGCTTTGCAGTCGTAGCTCAGTGGCAAAGCACATGCAAACCCGGGTTGCAGGATCTATCCCTGGCATCTCCTAGATTTATTTGGTATCAGGTGACCTTGGAGATCTGGAACAGGTGACTATAGTAGTGGGGAACCCTTTTCAGCCTGAGGGCCATATTCCCCTTTGGGCAACTTTCCAAGGGCCAGAACACATGCCATTAGTAGATGAGGCCGAAGGCAAATTGGGTGGAGCAATGAATGGAGATTTTACCATTTTACAGCAGGCTAGGTTACACACACACACACACACACACACACACACACACACAGCCCTCTGAATCCTTCATCCAATTTTTCTCAGTTCAACGACACATTTCAGCCAGGTAAAGACACTTGGGATGTGAAGCAGAGGCGTATGGCCCAGGGAGAGCCTTGAGAATTGGTCCTGGAGGGCCACTCACTTGCCCCCTCACAAGGCCTGAGGTTCCCTGCTCCAGGCATTGACAGTCTTTTGTTAGAAGGACAGAGCCTGAAATTGTATAAAGCAGCTTTATCTGTTTCCAGCAGTGATTCATAAGTTGCAGTTCATGGACTACCAGCGGTCTGGGAAACAATGATAAAAAACAACAAGAGTGAGTTGAAGGTTTTTTGTTTGCTGTGGTGGAAACTTCACAGTTCCCCAGTCTATAATAATAAACGGATGGCATGAAGAGACAAGAGAGCCCTTTCTAGGAAGAGGGCAGATGTTGCATAACTTAGATGCATATCAATTAATCAACGTCAGCCTTGGAAGTGGGGAATTCCAAAGTAACTCCAAATCCTTTCCTCTTGGTCTGGGCAACACTTGAGGTACATGTCAAGTCATGTGGATGAACTTCTCCCCTCTTAATATCCCATGGTGCCCAGACTTTCCTTTGAAGTGGTATGAAAGAAAATGTCAGACAGGTCCCACCCAGGGAAATTTTGTCATCAGAAAATGTAATGCTACCTTAGCACAACTCCTTTAGATCTTGGTACCACCTCATCATAGTAACACAAATGCAGGCAAGTTAGAAAAGTTAGAAGAATTTCAAAACATGATTTTATTGACATGTGTGTGGAAATATACAAAAGGCAGATCAAATGCTATCTGTAAAATTTGATTATATTCCAAGAAAAATAATTTAAACCATATTTTATTTAGGTTTACTGAACTCACAAAAAAAAAATTCAGCACATCATTACAGCACATCAAGAGGGATTTCAGTGAACAAAATGGAGCGAAGAAATAGAAACTGAATAGGAAGGAATTTGCACGATTCCTGGGATTTTGTTGAGAATTCTAGTAAGATGTGGCATGATAAATTCTACAGAATGCATCAAATTAAATATACACATTAGTATTTTAAGGGATTGTGCTCACGGCCTAGTATGGACTCAGCAAAGGAAACGTAAACGAAACCATGGGGTCAGAGGACTTTTCTTTTGAGTGAGATTCCTTGCTACCTGAAGTAATAGATGGATAATTTAGCATGTAGCCAGTATTTTCCATACCTTATCAATATACTTTTCTGGGAAGGTTGCTGACTAGGGCTTTCAAGCTATTTTTGTGGAGAAACAGGCAAAAACAGCATATGCTGCCATAAGTCTGGATTTCCCCAGATTTTTTCTTCCCGATTTCCGCCTGGACACTGCTGCCGACTGCAGTATTCTGGATATGTCCAGGGAAATCTGGATGGATGGCAACTCTATTGCTGATATGCTTCCACTTCCTCACTAGTCATCATTTTGTTGTCATGTAGTTGTTTATGGAAGTCTTTATCCAAACAGCCAGAAGGACTGTGTTCAAAACAATTCATTAGCATCACTTTGAAGGCCCCACGTGGCCTGGAGAGCAACTGTTCTGGCAGACATTCCAAAATCATTGTATTGAAGGAGGGCATTCCCACCAAAGGTGGAAGTAGGTGCCCATTTGTCCACATTCTTTCCAAAAGTGTTTGTTAGAGTTTGGAAGTATTCACGGGAGTTGAGAGGTTATATATCGTCAGCTGAAAAGCATCATATGGGAGCTTCTTTCTGTTCATTTTGACAGCGTAGCAAATGAATTCTCAAATGGGCAATGCAGTCATTATCTTCCAAACTCTTGTCCAAGTAGTCCAGCTCCCAAACCCAAATGTAAGAGTGGCTCTCGTACAGAAGGGGTGTTCAGAGGATATTATTTATGGCTGTTATAATATTCACTGCTGATACGGTAGCTGTTCCATGGCTATCTCCAGAGACACAAGTGAATGTTCGGCTGCCAATTTGATATGAAGTTGGTTTAAAAAGCATGTAGTGATATAGAGGGAGAGGAGCAGGCTCAGCTTTCTTCGGGTTATCTGCGTGAAAAAGAAGGTTCTAGAAGTATTCTTACCTTTGAAGTTTCTTTTTTCCAGTGAGTCTCCTACTCTCATCAATGTTTTTCCACTTGTGTGTGTGTGCTATCACTAGAAACAGTACATTTCTTGTTTCAAAGGCCCTAGGGCAATACAGTAACCACGCAACTTACATGTGTTTAATGTGCGCATTCAGCTTTACGTGCTTGGAAAACTTTTATTTTTTTATTTTTTTAAAAGGAGGCAGAAGTCTAGGGGGGGAAGACTTTGGCAATCCCACCCGCCATAGCACCCAATGTGTTTTGACTATACATGATTGCTCCTAGTATAGCTCATTCGGCAGAGCATCATCATTATTTTATTATATGTATACCAGCCTACACCCGCAGGTATAGGAGCATGAGACTTTTAATCTCAGGGTTGTGGGCAAAAAATCTCTACAATTCTATGATTTTGGCTTTAGGAACAATCCCTGGAGTGTAACCCCTGCGTAAGTTATGTGCTTAAAGGTAAAGGGACCCCTGACCATTAGGTCCAGTCGCAGATGACTCTGGGGTTGCGGCGCTCATCTCGCTTTACAGGCCGAGGGAGCTGGCGCTTTTCTTCAGATAGCTTCCGGGTCATGTGGCCAGCATGACTAAGCTGTTTCTGACTAACCAGAGCAAGCGCACGGAAACGCCGTTTACTTTCCCGCCGGAGCGGTACCTATTTATCTACTTGCACTTTGACGTGCTTTCAAACTGGTAGGTTGGCAGGAGCAGGGACCAAGCAACGGGAGCTCACCCCGTTGCGGGGATTCGAACTGCCAACCTTCTGATCGGCAAGTCCTAGGCTCTGTGGTTTAACCCACAGCGCCACCCGTGTCCCAGTTATGTGCTTACTATACATATGGAATGGTTTGAGTTTGCAGTTATGTGCTTACTATACTGCAAACTCAAACCATTCCACATGCCTACATATTCTGAAATATTAGTAACCTAAAATAAGTGGGTACAGAGAAGGTTGGCAGGAAGGGAGAAGAAGAATATCTGCGCCCAAAGAAATTTGGGGTGGGTGGGGGCAAAGACCTTGCCAAAGGACATGCCCTCCTTGGGAACTCTTTTGCATACAACTTCCTATGTGGAAGTGGGACAAAAATATGGCATAAAGCTGGAGGGGTAAAGAGCCTGTGGTCTACAGCCTAATGTCAGGCAGCACTCATAGATGGAGTGGCAGTTTGAAAGAAAGAGCAAAGCTACAGCATCTTGCAGTCTTGCTGCAAATTCTGCTCAATTTTGGCCCTCTTCCCACCCACTTTCAGCTGGGAGCCCACCCACCATTGCCTTTAGCTTCGCCTGCTATTGGCTGTGACCTCCAGTTGAATTTTCCCATTGGTCAAAGGTCCTTCGTGGGAAAGAAGGTTCCCTACCTCTTATATAAAGGAAATAGAGAGAGGGGAGGTCAGCAGAGTGTTATTCGTTTAAAATATTTTAATCCCATCTTTTTTAAAAAAATAAATAAATATTAAATGGGATTGGGAGTACTGGCTAGTGTTTTGATGCCAACCATGTGTGAAAAAGCTGCATAAATGAGGAGCAACCATCCCATAACAAATACCAATCTAGAAGCACCCACAATAATTAAGGACCTCTGGTGCATATTACTCACGCGGACTGGGCTTCCTGGAAGTGTGTTGCGGCAAACTCCGTCATAGTATAGTTGCAAGGAGGAGTGCTGGCTGTTGTACTATTGACTTCTGACTCCAGGCTGGAGGTCAAGTTCTGTTGGGGCAGGAAGAGAAAACCTTCATATAAACGTCACTTCAGGTTTTATGTATAACTGTTGGAAAAACTGCTCTGATTTTTAAAAAAATGAATAGCAGTACATAAGTAATTATTTTATAACTAAGCAAATCATAAATAAATATTTTTATAAGCAAATAATTATAATTAACAGCAGTCTACATATGCTTCCAATAGCAAAAAAAAAATATGCCCTTTCTCTCCCACTGCAGAACTCTTTTGGAGCTCTGTATTTCCTCACAGACCTCTCAAATCCACAGGCCCTACTCCCTGTCAGAGTATTTTCCCCCACCCATGAGAGAAAATGTAGAATCATTTGTCGACAACGCCTCCACCTCCTCCTCACAGCCTGCCTCACCTCCTTGCTAATGTTTCTCTCCAGCTGTGTTTCTCTCCTTAGGCTCTTCCTGACGGCTTCCTGGCGGTTTGTACGGTTTGGATGGTTACTGTGGTAAGTGGGAGCTGCCACCGGCTGCACCATGCTGGAAGGGAAAAGGCCAGAGCGACCTCCGACGGAGCCAAACTGCCAGCCTGTGGGGAAAAGAGGCTGAAATTCACATCTGGACATTTGGGGACGGGGCTGCTTATGAAGCTTCCCTTTCTATACCCAGCTTCTAGCTAAGTTGCTTCCGAGCCTTTATTTTCTTATGAACCCCTGCACTTCACACATATGTTTAATATATTGTTATGAATGGATGCACACAGATGAACAAAAATAAAATAAAAGCACCCAGTAATTGAATTTTGTATCAGCAGGACAATTCTGGCTTCCTTTTCCTTTCTTCTGTTTTTTACAATCAATACTCTGGATTCAATCAGTTGTCTTGTTTCCCCCACCCCCACTGTCTGGCGCTTTCAGGGGGGGGGAAAATTAGGGGAATGTCTGCCCTTTTTTGGGGAAGTTTTAGGTTTTTTAAAGCACAGCACTGCAGAGTCATTCAAGTGAATGCTGGCTTCTAACCTCCTTTTGAAAACAAACAAACCTACGATAATTTCATGAAAAACTTCTTTGAAGCAGAATGGAGATGATATCACAGGGATTAGCCAATCCATGCTGTGCACAGCTCACTCTAGCTGCAAATGGGAAGGCCAGGATTCCTTGGAGCTTGATCCTTAAGAGCAAGATTGAGCAGCTGGTTAAGTGCAGTGCACTCCCTGCTCAAATCATTTGTATTGGGGTGTTTTAACTGACCAAGTACCAGTGGCGTAGCGTGGGTTGTCAGCACCCGGGGCAAGGCAAGTAATTTGCGCCCCCTAACCCCGGGCAAGGCAAGTAATTTGCGCCCCCTAACCCGGGGCAAGGCAAGTAATTTGCGCCCCCTAACCCCTAACCTGCCGCCGCTGCCAGCTTCTTCTTGCCGCTGCCTGGTCTGGTCTGGTGTGGTTCTCTCCCGCGCTCAGTGCTGCGCTGGGCAGCCGCTGCACTGTCCCTCCCCCAGATAGTCCCTCGCTCTCTCTCCGCACCGCACGCCTGGCACCCACCCCCTCCACAGTGGGCAACAACCCGGCGGCTCGGATCAGATTCGCACAGCCAGCACTGCAGTGAGAGAGAGTGAGTGAGCCAGGTAGGGGCAGAGAGCTGCGAGTGCGAGTTCCCCCCCCCGATGTTGCGCCCGGTGCGGCTGGCCCGCCTGCACCCCCCACGCTACGCCACTGCCAAGTACTATGTCTGTAGCAGGCATGCAGGTTGCTAAGGACCTGGAAATGTGGAAGGAACCTTTGAACAATAACGTGGTCTTTCACGGCAAGACCCTCTCACCTGGCTCCAGTCCCTCCATGCGCAGCAGTTGGATGAAGTCGCCTTTCTTGAAGCTCAGGAGGCTCTTGTCATCTGTTACATAGCTGCGCAAAGCTATGACGTAGTTGGAGTCCTTTTGGTGGGGAGGAGCGGAGAGAGGAAGGAATAGCACAATTAAGGAGGTGTGCTTATTCTGGAGGTGGTGGCAGTGAGTCCTGTACTTTTCTTAAGCAAAGAGTAAAGGTGTTTCAAAGGCGCTTTCTCTCACCTTTTTCAGTTCAAGCAGGAAGAGCTCCACCATGGTCTTAATCTGCCGAGACTTTCGAGAGTGAAGGATGAGCTGCTCATCCTTCAGAGAGAACTGAAGGGTATTGCGGTCCATCAGCTCTAAGGACAGCACATCTGAATAACTGAAAAAACCCAGAGAATATAGCTGGCTAAGTTCAGCGGCTGCACCTCACTAAGGCCCCAGGGACCTTCCTTGCCTTGATGCCGCTCGAAAGAAATCTGAGGTTGGTGCACATATAATAGCAAGCAGAAAAGGTGCCAAGACATGGGCAAGGAGAGAAGATGCAAAGGAAAAGAAGAGGGAAAGGCCATCCTGTCCCATTCCCTTGCTTAGATCATCCCTCCATGACTCCCACACAAACCCATTCATCCAATACAGACCACAGTGTGCCATGATCGGTGTTTGCAGAGTTAATAGCTCCAGATGAATCAAGCAACTGAACCAAGTCATGTTTCATATTTTCAATTATTCTAGATTATGCATTCGTCCACAAAGTGATCAGGTTTGGGTCAACTTCTTGCAGCTTCTCAGCAGCCTCATGAACCCAGAACCCACCACCATCTCCTTAAAGCTGGGTTTTATTGCCTCTTACCTGTAGCTGCAAAGGGTTTTCAGCTGCTCAGCATTGAAGCTGGCTGCTTTTGCTCTCTTCAGCAGCCTGAGCCCCCGGTGAGAAACGCCCAGAATCTGAACATCACTCCCGTTTTCTCCCTTGAATAAAGAGGAGGAGGAAAGGACTGACAGAATGTCTTGCGGTGGCCTGAAGGGCACCTTTAGTGCAGAGGTAGCAAGAAGCGTCAGAAAATCCTGCAGGGCAACCAACTCTGAGATGTGTCCATTGGGGGCCAGACCAAACGAGATGGAGGAATAGAGAGAGAAGCCATTATGCTTAAGTATAACGAAACAGAGCGCTGCGAAGGGGGGAAGCCCCATTTAAACATAAGGGGAGGTGTATAAGGAAAATATAACTGTGTGGTGTGTTCCAGGTGTCCTATGTCTCATTTAAACCAGGTCACGTCACTTTGTGTGAATAGCATTGGCATGCTGGGGTGGGTGGAGGGATGGCCCAGACAACTTATCATGCTTAACGCTCCACACCTAACAGCTGCCGGCCTTGGTGATTCCAGTGGTGGAGTAAACAGATGGCCTCATGTTCAACCCACAGGAGCTCACGTGTAAGAAAAGGATACTGTAAGTGGGTGCTGGAAAAGGCCCTTCTCCGTACTAATCAGTACACTGGGCCAGGCAGATAGATATAGTTTGAGCAACCATTAAGGCAGTTTTCTATGTTCCTCAATAAGGAAGCAGAGCAGCGTGAAATGCTGACCAGAAAAGTTATTGTCACTCAACTAGCTGTTGATTAAACTGGGCTGGAGAACTTATTCACCAGGGAAAGGGCAACAAGACAGTATCTCCTTGCCAATGTGGTCATTTCCTAAGTGCAGGGAGTCTCCCCCTCTCAATACACACATTGGCCAGCTTTCAAATATGCAACATCCCAACTGCTGCATTAAGTTGTTCAGGTACAACAAGTTTCACACGCACACATTGGATTATTCTGAATGCATTTGGTTTCGCTTTGAGGATGTGTTAGGCCTGCTTGAATAGTACCACTTGTATATATGCAGAGCATTTCAAACATTCTGAGATAGTCACATAAATTATTTCCTTATTACATTAGCCCTGTGAGGTACTATTTTCTTACTCCATCTCCAACCCTTGCCCCCAACTGCTTGAAGATAGGACGCTGAGGGAATCATGGTTTGCCTAAGACACCATACAATCAGGTAACGGATGGGATGAGCTTTAACTTGAAGCTTGTGGCTTCACAGTTGGGGCGATGAGCACTTACTGTTCCCAACCCTAACCCTGCGGAAAGCCATCTAATTAGACTTTAATTTGATTTTGACCTGTTTTTAGGAGGTAATTTAATTATTGTTTGATTTTATACTAATGCTATATATCTGATGTTAGCTGCCCTGAGGCTGGGGAGGGTGGGGTATAAATAAAAGTTGTTATTTTTTAAAATTATTATTATTATTATTTTAACTGTTTAAAACATTCCAAGTAGTGACCTAGGCAGAGTCAGCACCAATGTTGAGTAGTAGCTAATAAAAGGGTGAGGGACATAAACGAATCACCCACCCAACTAGCAAGCAAAACCCAAGAGAGTCTCTCTCCCCACCCCCTTACAGGAGATAAGGTCCCAGGTCCCTCAAGCAACAGCTAGCCTGACTTACCTTAACTGGGAAAAGGCGAGAGAAATAGTTGGCCCAGTTATCACGAGCAGCTACCACAATCCTCTTCTTTATCCCACCATCTAGAATGGAGCTGGCATCCATGCCCACCTGGAACTCCACTGGCAAGGATGCAGAAAGGAAAAGGTTTGATCAGCAGGGACAGGAAATGGTTCAAATTTGTCATTAGTAGTCTTAACAGAGTTAAGCTGTGCTAACTCTGCTGGAGAAATTGGCTCATTCGTATCTTTAGTCAGCCCCCTTAGTTATGCAGCACCAAACCCCAAATGTTTCAAGCAAGGAAAGCAAAATTCTAGAAGCAAGAATCTGATATTCTGATAGCAAAATCACCACCCCACTTTTTCTCTTGCCTCTCCCCACCTCCCACCACCAAACCTCACAATGCCTATGATAGCAATGTCTCACCTAATGTAACTGAAGACAAAGACGTTATATGTACCTCTGTTATCCGTGAAAAATCAGTAAAAACTTTTTTTTTTTTACTGTTTAAATGTTGCATTAAATGGTTGTAACTCACCCTGGGATTTTAGGGTGAAGGACAGGTAATAATACTATATCTGCAAGAATGTAGAGGCAACTCTAACATCTGTTGAATCACACTTGTGGAACGAAGAGGATTCTTAGGTGGTTGTTTGATAAGTTAATAAACTACCGAGACAGCACAAAGTGTGCTATAAGACAGGATATGCACATGACAGTCCACACATCCCTAATGCACAGCCTGTGGCAGATGCATCCAAGGAGACTTTTTAATTCCAGGAAGAAGCTGTATGTCCCCAAGACATATGGGGCATGGGTTAGGGTCGAGTGGTTGGAGAGGGGGCTGCTTACCCAACAGGTCTTTCATCTTACGCTTCTCCTCTTTGGAGATCCGAATGCATGACTCCGAATAAGTGTCTGTCATGATCTGAGAGGGAGCAAAGGAGATTGACTTTGATTAGACTCACATACGTCTTACTGGAAACGTCAGTCCAAGAGCTTTGAAGCTCAAAGCTCAAAGCAGAAAGCAGGTGCATGGATTTAAGAAGGCACAAAAACCCAGGGAGAGGAAAAAGGGGAAAGAAAGAAATGTGCAGATGTTAATGGACCAAGAAGAAGGAAAGTGAGTTCACACACACACCCCGCCCCCGATGCTGCTCACCTGGTCACATAACAAATTTAAGCAATAAGGATGACTGAAGTTTTCCTTGGGGTAAAAAACCTGTTGGGAAACAAACACAAAGCTGTCTTCAAAACATGTAACCATTTCTCTCTCCATCCAAGCCAACCAGTGATCCAGTGCACTGGTGTGAGTTAATTTTTTAAGGACACAGTTTTGACTGAAGTTCAAAGAAGAACAGCTGATTCTTTACACAACTCGCCCACCCAACAAACTTGGCATAAGGAGAGCGAGGAGTCCCATTCTTGCTCTTCATCTCCTGTCCTCCTCAGGGCAAGGCATGCAAACAAGACATAAAGAGTCCAAATCGATCCCTATTACAGTGTGTGGATTTATATCTGCCCCGGGCCTTGTGGTCATCACACCTATTCAGAATTTATTTTCCTCCTTTACCATTCCCAGGATTATTCCTACTCCAAACCTGCTGAATTTATCACGATGGGAGAGACCATGAGGCCATGCCATCGCATGTCTTTACCACAACACTTGTTTTGTTTCACTTCCTAGAATGAGGGAACACACTGAGATGGTTCCAGCTCAATTTGAAAAGCAGGACAAAGCAGAGCAGTGTCCGTGACAGGTCACATCACCAGGATTCCCAGCTCTTGCGAGATGCTCCCATCGCAGGTGTACACGGCAAGGTCGGATTAGCCAGTTCTCCCACTTCCAGAAAACAGCGCTGGGATGCAATGGACCTTGACATACCTCTTTGCGCAGGAAGAGCTTCCAAGTAGGGTTGGCATAGGAGAAAGTAACACTAGCAGAGTGTCCTAAGAGCTGGGTTCTGATCCCGCCATCTTCCACCACTGTCAGAGCTGAGTCTAACAAAGGGGATGTCAGAAGAAGGGATTTTATTATTATTATGGTTGCTTCACCATTTATATGTCACTTTTCCACCAAAGCGGCCCTCAAAGGGGCTTACAAATCAATATATTGTGGTACTGCCAAGATCTTCACTATCTACCGTCATGTTTTCCCCAAAATAAGAAAGCATCATTCATCTAACTTCCCTTTTAGGGGTTTCAGTAAAGATTGTTGTAGATCTGTTGAATTTTCAGATTTATAGCCTACCGTATCCATAAGGTAGGTAAAAACCTTTCTAAAACAACAACTTACTAAAAGGGAAGTGTTTTTGCTGGTTGGGTGAATTTCTAAACTGCCCTACATTACAAGGCTCCCCAGGCTGTGTACGATTTAAAATAATAAAAACAAACACAAGAAACTGAATAAAAGAACAATACACAGAAGCTAAAGCCACAGAGTAAGCAAAGTCAGCAATACCCCGAAGAAGACATTTAAGACCAGCTAAAAGTCCAAGCTGGAACCACTGCCTGATGTCAAATAGATATCAAGGTAGAGGTCATGTCAGCTTCTCAGGGGAAAACGATTCATATGTTGGGCACTGAGAAAACTCTCCTTGGTCTTCACCTGCCTAACTTCAGGTGTCAAGAGACTCAAACAATGGCCTCGGATAATAATTTTTATATTATTTTCATAAAGAATAATGATACACACAATAATAAAAATGGCGGTCTTTCCGATGAAAAGAAGGGCTTTGGCAGAGCCATGTGGAAGAAGACATTATTTCTAACAGGCCTCTTATCGATAATGACCAGCACTTTGAATTGTGGCCCATACCAGTCTTCCTCAACCTGTGGCCCTGAAGATGCTTTGACTACAACTCCCATCAGACACAGGGAAGGCTGCCCCAAGGTGCATACACACTACAGTGGTACCTCTGGTTACGAACTTAACTTGTTCTGGAGGTCCGTTCTTAACCTGAAACCGTTCTTAACCTGAGGTACCACTTTAGCTAATGGGGCCTCCCGCTGCCGCCGCATGATTTCTGTTCTCATCCTGAGGTAAAGTTCTTAACCTGAGGTACTACTTCCGGGTTAGCAGAGTCTGTAACCCAAAGTGTTTGTAACCCGAGGTACCACTGTACATACATTTAAAACACATTCAAATCACATCCCTTCCACCAGAGAATTCTTGGGAACTGCAGTTTAACCTTCACGGAGTTACGATTTCCAGCAACCCTTAATAATAAATCACAGTGCCCGGGATTCTTTGAGGACAGGAAATGTGCTTTGAATGGATAGTGAGCACATAGCTCTGCACCCTAAAGATGAGCCACAGATAATCAGCAGGCACAGGGGATGAGAAGATCAACTCACTAATCACAAAGTCAAGGCTGCAGAGTCTAAGCTCCTCCACATACCTCTCATGGCAGTTTCTTCTGAAGTGTAGTCCGAAGGAAGGGCTGGTGGAGGTTGCAGGGGGGGAGGAGGAACCTCCGGGTTAGGAGGGGAGGTTGGTGGCGGCCGAGCAAATAGGTTCATGAGGGGCAGCTGCTTTTCTTTGATGGAGCTGGACAGCTTGCCAGGTGGTGGCAGTGGAGGAGGAGAAGCTTGGGGGCTCCCCTCTGGTGATGCAGAGGACAGCTGTTTGCGTAAAGAAAAAGCAAAGTGGAGGAGAAGTGTTTTAAGCATGGCCACAGGTCACACCTGCAGTCCTAGAGTAGCAACATGGAAGGCTGAAGAGCAAACAAACTGCTTAATTTAACCCACTTAGGAAAGCTTTCTGGCAGTAATCTCGTAAACTGCAGGAGACAAGAGGCATCCGTGTCGCTACTTCTCTGGATAACCCACTCCAGCAGGCCTGGACTGGAGGGTTAAAGTAACCATATCAGTAACAAGACTCCAGGTGACTTGGGTGTGGCAGGGAAGTTACCCCCAAAGCGAGCTTATTGCATTGTAAATCAACAAAAGTTTGCCTTCCAAGGACATCGGGATCAGAGTTAGTGGTGAATGGTTCTTAACGAAAATTGGGATACTTTCCTCATTTCAATCTCAAGCATCTTTCTAAAACCCAAATAAGCTTCAACCAGATGCCTCTCATGGGGCTGCTCCAAAAGCAGAGGTGCAGACAGAGGGGTGATGGTAGTACAGCAAGTCTGTATCGATAAAAGTCTGGAGCCTTCTGATATCCAGTCACACTTGGTATATATATATATTTTGTTTGTTATTTGTCCTATTTGTATCCCAATTTTTCTCTCTAAGGAACATGTAGTGGCTTATATGGATTTCTCTCATTTTTATTGCCACCCTGACAGCTAATTGGAGAATCCCAACAGGACTTTGGCCGCTGACCACATTGGTTTTTCTATGTGTGTCGCAACAGAAACCATCTGGAAGTTACAAGCTATTACTCACCTGAGAGTGTCCCACAATCCCCAGCTTTGCCAGAGCTTCCTCCTTTGGGTCATTCTTCTTCACGAAAGGTTTAGAGACGTTTCTGTAAGTCAAATAGGAGAGGGAAAACTTAAAGCCAGCTCTGGTGGAGTTAGCTGCATGGGCCAACAGTAAAAGTCAACAAAACGCCTGTCCTCAGAGACCCTTCTTCAGACAGTCTCTTACAAATGCAATTGGACAACTCTGCCGTTCCTCCCATGTTGGCCAAAGAACAGCTAGAGAGTTCTGCCCATGTTGGGTTGCTATGACAAGATGGTTCGTGCACAGGCAACATCCAGCCCCTTGGGAAGTTCACGGTTTGCGAAGCAGCTAACCGCATTGGCCTGGCTGGGCCCACTGTGTCTGTCTAACCAGCCAATAATAGCAAGCAGGCTAGTGATGCCACTGGCACAGTGAGGCATTGCCAGGGAAAGGGTGCCACAAAGGCCTCTGATAACAAGTTGGAGTCACGGAGAAGGTGCACCAATGGTGTGTGGTCAGTGTACTTGAGGGATTAGGCTAGTCTCCTAAATGTTCATGGTAAATTATGGTATTCATGCCCTGGTGCCTCCTTCCAAAGCCTGGGAAGCTTCTGCCTGGCTTAGGGAGGGAGGTGCAATGCGATGACAGGGAGGGGGGCATGATGCTCACACACACAACATTCCCGCCCCCATCGCCCTTGCAAGCTGGCTCCTCTGGCCCTAACTCAGGGGTCAGCAAACTTTTTCAGCAGGGGGCTGGTCCACTGTCCCTCAGACCTTGTGAGGGGCTGGACTAGATTTTGGGGAAAAAAATAATGAACGAATTCCTATGCCCCACAAATTACCCAGAGGCGCATTTTAAATAAAAGCACACATTCTACTCGTGTAAAAACACCAGGCAGGCCCCACAAATAACCCAGAGGCGCATTTTAAATAAAAGCACACATTCTACTCGTGTAAAAACACCAGGCAGGCCCCACAAATAACCCAGAGGCGCATTTTAAATAAAAGGACACATTCTACTCATGTAAAAACACACTGATTCCCGGACCATCCGCGGGCTGGATTTAGAAGGCGATTGGGCTGGATCTGGCCCCTGGTCTTAGTTTGCCTACCCATGCCCTAACTGTTCTCCTACGAAAAATTTCGTCGCACGCCACTGGGTGGCACTGAGATTAACTCAGATAAACTCAGCTGCGGCATAACAAACCAACGTTAATCCGAGCGTAGTCTTCCTCTTTAACCAAGCTTCATAAACGAAGGGTAATGTTAACGGTTGGCATTAGCTATGGCTTTAATGTGACATGTGGACAAGCCCAACATTGTGGCAACCCACCAAACCTTTAGATGTTCTCTGACTGGCACGGGGGCAACCATGGAAGCTTCTGCAGGCACAAATATCTAAAAGGAGTTCTAATTCCGTGACCAGGCTCAGGTCCATTCCTCACCTAAGTGGGATGATGGGTTTTGGAGGTGGGACAGGCTGAGCCTTGTGAGTTTTGATGATGCGCCGTATTTCCTGGGTTGGCTGAGAATGTTGGTCATTTTCTGTCTGTGTAGAGTGTGGCGAACCTGCAGCAAAGGATTAAGAGAAAAGGTGTGCGTGCTTGTTTTCTAAATAAGCAAAATGATTTCGCCTTGTTTCTACCTTACACACTTCTCTACCCCGGCCAGATCTTTCTACTTAGCGCCTTCCCAATCTCATGCGTAAGTATTTTGCTACTTCCTTATTTAGTTGCATTCCGTCTCCATTACTGAAGCTAGAACTCCATTACTGAAGCTAGGCTGTGCAAAGACTATATTCATGACCAGAACTTACCTGAATTTGGTTGTGGGCTAGTCTCTTGGTCTTCTGATGATGGTTTACTTGGAGGTGTCCACCTCTTTGGAGAAGGAGGTGCTTTCTTCACATGACTTTTCTGCTGCCCTGTGTGGAGAAGCAGGGGCAATCAAGCGCCAACAATTTCTTAAATCTGATCTGGCAGCATCAGTCCAGTTAGAATACTAAATACAAGCCACTGTTGGTTGGAAGGAATTTGTAGATCAGCCCCATACTAGCAGACCAGCCTACATCAGGCCTGGGGACTCAATGAGCCCCTCCTGGCTTCTCTGCCTGGCCCTTAGGATGTTCCCCAGCAACACCCCTTCTCCCTAAGCTGACTGTGTATCCTCCTTCAATGTTTTTTACAGTCAGACCTTGGAAGTCGGATAAGGAATCCATTCTGGAAGTCCATTCGACTTCCAAAAGGTTCGGAAACCAAAGCACGGCTTCTGATTGGCTGCAGGAAGCTCCAGCCACCAATCGGAAGCCGCAAAAGAACTTAATTCATTCTGGAGGTCCGTTCTTAACCTGAAACTGTTCTTAACCTGAGGAACCACTTTAGCCAATGGGCCCTCCTGCTGCTGCCGGAGCTCATCCTGAAGCAAAGTTCTTAACCCGAGGTACTATTTCTGGGTTAGTGGAGTCTGTAACCTGAAGTGTCTGTAACTTGAAGCGTCTGTAACCCGAGGTACCACTGTATTTATTTGCAGTGATAGTGTGCCACAAGCACAGCAGAAGGGACATAAAACGTGTCATACCTTAGGTGAGAGTTTAGCAAAGTACACACGGATATAGATCAACCTTCCTTAACCTGGTGTTCGCAAGTGTTTTGGACTACAGTTCCCATCATCCCTGACTTTTGGCCATGCTGGCTGGGGCAGATGGGACAATATCCACAGGGCACAAGGTTGAGGAAGGCTGCTAAAGATGGTGGTGAAGAAATGTTCCTAGTAGGATTTACTGGGGGGGGGGGGCAGGCTGCATTTTCATCCTCAACCCAAACAGCTGAACCATGGAAGCACAAGACTGACCTGTCAATAGAGGTTCCTCACCTTGCCTCCCATTCACCTAGAGATACTTATTTTTTTCCTTGGCAGAACTCAAAAGATTGTTTATTCCCCAGGAATGCACTTGGGTTCTTACAAAACACTGGCACTTCCCTCAGGAATGAATTAGTACCACAAAGCAGTTAATAATAATAACGCCCATCTGGCTGGGTTTCCCCAGCCACTCTGGGCGGCTTCCAAAAGAATATTAAAATACTATAATACATCAAACATTAAAAGCTTCCCGAAACAGGGCTGCCTTCAGATGTCTTCTAAAAGCCTGGTAGTTGTTGCTCTCTTTGACATCTGGTGGGAGGGTGTTCCACAGGGAAGGCGCCACTACCGAGAAGGCCCTCTGCCTGGTTCCCTGTAACTTGGCTTCTCGCAATGAGGGAACTGCCAGAAGGCCCTCGGTGCTGGACCTCAGTGTCCGGGTAGAACGATGGGGGTGGAGACGCTCCTTCGGTTAATAATTATAGTAATTTGTATTAGAGTGGAGCATGAAAATATACTGATGTGTAAAAATATACTGATGTGTAAAAATGGAATGACGCCCAGATGAAGCCCAGAGCAACAGCATGATGTGGCTCACCCATTTTCTGGAAGAACTCCACTTTCTTCTGGAATGACTCTCGAGAGATGGGGTCCTCTCTGATGTCTGAGGACTGGTTTCCGTGGAGGAGGGGGATCTAGAACACATAACCCAATATGTTCCTCAGTTAGGCCTCGCTGACTGATCCTAGTCAGGGATGTCTGAAAAAACGAGGAGCCATCTCCCCACCCCATATATAACATTTTGTGGCAGTTCAGTCATGCCCAACTCAAAGCTAGTTTAAAAGAAACCCGTGCCTGGGCTTTAAGCAAGCTGCAGGTGGGGGCTCACATGACTAAATGCTCCCCCATTAAGGTTTTTTTTAAAGGAAAACCCCAACAAAACTAGATGTCAGGGAAAGAATTCTGGCTTTCACATTTGCATCTTTTCTATATAGAGGGAACCTCTTTTTGTATTGAGTAGCATTCAGTCATGTGAGCCCCCACTTGGACACAGGTTTAGAATGTTATCTGCTGTTTGTGAGAATCAGTTCTGAGTTCTAACAAGCTAATAGTAAAGGTAAAGGGACCCCTGACCATTAGGTCCAGTCGAGGCCGACTCTGGGGTTGCGGCGCTCATCTCGCTTTATTGGCCAAGGTACATCTTCCGGGTCATGTGGCCAGCATGACTAAGCCACTTCTGGTGAACCAGAGCAGTGCACGGAAACGCCGTTTACCTTCCCGCCAGAGCGGTACCTATTTATCTACTTGCACACTGACGTGCTTTCGAACTGCTAGGTTGGCAGGAGCAAGGACCGAGCAACGGGAGCATAAAATCATAAAGCAGCATGGCCAGAGTTCAGCTCTTTCTCTCTTTAGAGTCAGGTGTGGGGAACCTTTGTTGCTGAACTACAACTCCCAGATGTTGCTGTATACAACTCCCATCATCCCAGGCAACTAGCCTTGCTTGCTGGGGATGATGGGAGTTGCAAATGAGCAACATCTGGAAGACCAATGCTTTAAGGTTTGTGGTTTTGCAGAAACCACGCTATGATGCAGAAGTCGTGCGGGCATTTCTACAGAGGAATACTTGCTGGGCACCCAGTACCGGTGCTGGTGGCGGAGATGGAGAATCTTGTAGATCAGGCACTGATGCATCTTGCTTGGTGGTGCTTTTGAGGCTCTTGGGTTTAGCAGCTGGAGCTGGCAGATGTGGAGGAGGAGACAGTCGCCTTGGCCTTGAAGATTCTGGTGACCGTTCCCGTGGTGACGCTCGCCTCGGCCTTGAAGATTCAGGCGATCGCTCCTGTTCTGATGCTCGACTTTGCCTTGAAAATCCAGGTGACCTCCTCTGTGGTGATGTTTGTCTTGGCCTTGAAAGCTCAGGAGACCTGTCTTTTTGCTGGCACTGTTGCTCCTTTTGCTGCTGCTGCTGCTGGGAGATTGTCATGGCTTGAAGGGTCATCTGCTGAGCCTGAAACATGAAATCCAATTTTTCAGGAGCTTTGGCCTGATCAACATGGCAGTTTCAGGCTTTTAACCCGGGGGATTTTGAGACTAGTAGATATATATTGGAGGAAAGAGAAGGGATGAAGCTACTGAGACCACTTATATGTTTGTTTGTTATTACAGTTAATTCATTAACTGACTTCTAAACCGCCATCCCAAGGCAATTTATACATAAAATAATTAAAAACAGTTAGGAACACAAAAACAACATTTGAAAGAAGAATTAAAAACCTAACAACTGGACACTTGTGGTGCATAATAAACATTTTAGCAGGCGACTGGCAAGTGAGACATGATTCATGGCAAAAGGCAACAGCATAGTTATGTTTCCAAAGCTCCTTGTACTCACTTGCTCATCGCCCATTGTTCTTAACCCTTTCACTTACCATGAGCATGGCCTGCTGGTTGATGAAGGCTTGTTGCTGTGCAGCTATCTGGTTTGGATCCACTGATGGCATAATGGGTTGAGGCTGAGGCATAGCCATAGCTGAGTGAGAGAAAGAGACATCTATAAAGGCTCATCAAGCTAACGTCCGAGATCCACATGGTATGTGGTTACTTCCTGTTGAATGCACAGCAACCAGAGGCTCTTCCTCCCAGATGGGGATAATATTATCAGGGGACAGGACGGCAAAATTCAACACAATTCCATACTAACTCTCCTCTTTCCAATACTATATTTACTATACAGTGGTACCTCAGGTTAAGTACTTAATTCGTTCCGGAGGTCCGTTCTTAACCTGAATCTGTTCTTAACCTGAAGCACCACTTTAGCTAATGGAGCCTCCCACTGCTGCCGCGCCGCCGGAACACGATTTCTGTTCTCATCCTGAAGCAAAGTTCTTAACCTGAAGCACTATTTCCGGGTTAGCGGAGTCTGTAACCTGAAGCGTATGTAACCTGAGGTACCACTGTATTCAGTGAATCCGAAAAAGCTTGTAAAATAGTTGTTAAAGCTTGACTGAAACAGAAGTAAAGTGCCAAGTTGCAGAGTACATTCCACATGCTTTTATGTCATTTGTAACACATTGAGGCAAGAAGACTTGTTTTTAAACTTACACATTTTCTTCTCAGCCTGTTTTAGCAAGCCAGTTGGATAGTAAGAAAAGAGACACAGGGATCTATTGTGCAAAGGATAAATGACAGCCTTCTCCACCCCCACCTCAAAATCTCCTGCATTTCAACCTGTTCTGACCCTTGCCACATTTTCTGTATTATTCTTACCTGGCATTGTTCCCATTCCACCAAGCGCTGGCATCATCGGCATGGTGGCTGGCATCATTCCGCCCATGACGGGCATAGGTTGGTAAGACGGCATGCTCATCATTCCCGAATAGCCTAATGGAAGAAGGAAAGACTGGGTTGCTGTGTCTCGTGTGAAAGTTATCACCAAGTCGAACAGCCAGACTTACTGATGGTCCTGCTCACATGCACCGGGCAAATCCCCACCCCCACCCCGGTTTCCATTAACTACTAATCTTCACACACACTCCATACCTTTGGAGCAAACCTAGAGGCTGCTGGCTCCATCCTTGTGGTACCCAGCTAAGTATCTTCCCAAGTCAGAACAAGCAACCAGACATCACCAAGGACAACAACAGCACGCAATGCACACAAACCACCACAAGAGACATACAAACCCCTTGAATAACTAGAGAAGGCTGGGAAGGCTGGAAGGGAGCGGCAAAGAGGAATTTTAAATTCCTGCCCAAAATGCAACACCCTTCTTTTGGTTTCTCATTTTTTTCAATCACATTTTCATAGCAGGTTGTTGTTTTTTAAAGTCATCATGAAAAGTCAGCATTTTAGTGTGCACCTCTCCTCCTCCTAGGCGCCTCTTTGCATGTAATATCCCCTAGAATGATGCATTTTTGTATGTTACTTTAACTTATATGTGCATTTTTACGCAATGCTCACTTACCCCTAATAAACACATTTCTGAACACTGTTTCGTTTGGAGAACAACATTACAAAAGTCAGAAAAGTGCAGATTTTGGTTTCAGGAAGTCATTTCATATTGTTTCAGGAAGTGTGAATTAAGCAGGTTCACATTAAAACAGGAACGGAACCAAATTTCTCCCTCATCTTTAGTCAGCAACCACCACCACAAAGTAGGAGCCTACTACCATTTGGCTCTAAGGAAGGCAATTATTTCACCACACGTAGAAATATGATGGAATGGAGAAAATGGAGGACTCATAGAAATGCTTATTATTTGGGGGGAAATGACATTCAAGGCAAAATCCTTAAAAAATTATATCTCCTAGGACTTGCACTGAGATAACCTTGGCGTAGTTGGCCATATAGTGAGGGTGCTGCTGGGCATTCTGGGTACGGCAACCATTGCGTGTTGTGGAAGCAGGTCCCTGCCTGATTCTGTAGGCCTGACAGAATTTCCTAGGGCTTATACATGTCCAAAGTGTGCATGTATAGAATCTCATTATTCACACCCAACAGCATGAAGTGTGTGCCAGGTATATAAGCATAATTCCACACACATCTTAGATCACATACAGCTTAATGCTTGCTAAAAGAACAGCCGCTGGTGGCCATCATCCCCAAAAGACCAAACCCTGAACTCCCTTCCCCATCATGTACAAATGCTGGATCTTTCCTGCTTGGGTCGCACCTGAGAAGGCTCCATGGTGAGTGGGTCCAATTTTCCCACCTCCTTTCATGCGTCCAGTCAGATTTCCTTCACTCTCCATATCCTGCAGAGAAGCAAGAGACAGCCCAACATTTAGTACACAGCTTATCCGCCTGATTTGGTCTTTGAGTTCAGACAACTGAACTTAGGACAGGGTCGTAATTCACTATGAATTACAGGAATGGTCACTACAGATCTAAATGCTAGCAAACAAAACGGGAAACGGAAAGGCAGACTTGTTGGAAGGACAGTGCACGAGAAAAGGAGCAGCAAACAATTGAACAGATGAGAAATGAGCAGACTTACTGGCGTCTGACTCCTGGCCCCATGATGCAGCAGAGGCATGAAGAGACCGTCCACATAGTGATCCAGCCCTCCAGCGGATCTGGAGCTACCTCTGTAGCTCGACTCTGTTGGGAGATGGAAACAAATCAGGCCAAGCTCCTCCCTACTCTCTTAGCACCATTTGTGCTTCCCCATGCTAATTCTACGGATGTAGGTGGCGCTATGCGTTAAACCACAGGGCCTAGGACTTGCTGATCAGAAGGTCAGCAGTTCGAATCCCCGCGATGGGGTGAGCTCCCTTTGCTCGGTCCCTGCTCCTGCCCACCTAGCAGTTTGAAAGCACGCTAAAGTGCAAGTAGATAAATAGGTACCACTCCGGCGGGAAGGTAAACGGCATTTCCATGCGCTGCTCTGGTTCACCAGAAGCGGCATAGTCATGCTGGCCACATGACCCGGAAGCTGCACACCGGCTCCCTTGGCCAATAAAGCGAGATGAGCACCGTAACCCCAGAGTCGGCCACGACTGGACCTAATGGTCAGGGGTCCCTTTACCTTTACCTATGCTAATTCCACAGCCTCAACATTTTCTCTTTAAGTCTCCCACACACACTGAACACACACAAAGCCCACATTGCTTCAAAGCCTGGAAACCAGACACTCAGGTTCACACACTCCTTGGTGCTGTCCAGCCGCCTTTGAATTTAGGACCATCACTGCCCTGAGATTGGGACTCACCTGAATGAGCGATGTTGTCCAAGTCTGGAGGCAGGGGGGGTGGGGGGACGGAAGGTGCCCGAATGCCTGGAGCAGGGGGGATGTCCAAGGGCATCCTGCCAGGGGAGAAAGGCAGTAAGGTCACAGAAGCAGAGGTTTATGGGAATACGATCGAAGTTGTAGCTGGGGACAAGTGGCAAGGAAGGAGGTCACTCACCTATCTGAAGAGCTCTGATAGGAATAGCTCTCATCCCACTCTGGGGTTATAGGATAGTCAGGGGAGGATTCAGAGGGCCAGTTGCCTTCCTCTATTTCTCCAATGAGATCCAGCACAAAGTCACAACCAGGCAAATCCTGCCACGCCTTGCCTGTGAACATGGACACAGACCAGCCGCGAGGTACTGTATCCAGGCCCCTGAAATCAGCAGAGGGAGGGGACATTACGACACAGAGAGGAAGTGCAGGGTGCCAGAAGACAGGGGTGAGAAAGAAGGCGAGAGCAGAGCCGTTATTCCCATTGGGCTTAGTGGCGCGTTGTGCCATGGCGCCAGACTCTCAGGGGCACCCCAGCAAGTGGGGGAGCTGTGCGGCTTTGCCGGCGGCCTCCCTTTTCCCTGCATGCCCACCAGCTGCACCCTGCCAACCATATGGCTGGTGGGTATGCAGCTTGCCTCCCAAGCCTCAGTGGGAGGAGAGCGATCCCTGCAGAGGCTTGGGGAAAGGTTTGACAACTCTGGGAAAGGGGGGGGGGCAGAGGGATCTTTGCACCATGGCGCCGGATATGCTTAAGACGGTCCTGGGTGTGAGGCAGAGAGGGAAAAACAAAAGGCTTCTGGTTTTGCCCATGCTGGCTGGGGCTGATCAAGAATTGTACAGTGGTACCTCGGGTTACAGACGCTTCAGGTTATAGACTCTGCTAACCCAGAAATAGTATCTCAGGTTAAGAACTTTGCTTCAGGATGAGAACAGAAACCGTGCTCCGGCGGCACAGCGGCAGCGGGAGGCCCCATTAGCTAAAGTGGTCCTTCAGGTTAAGAACAGTTTCAGGTTAAGAACGGACCTCCAAAATGAATTCAGTTCTTAACCCAAGGTACCACTGTAGTCCAAAACACTTGGGGGGCACATGAGGTTGGGGGGAGGCCACTGCTCTTTGAGGAAAAAGAGCTGAACTGAGGCCCATGAATACCACTCTTCTCTCCAAAGACAGTCTAACTTTTCCAAAGCATGAAATGGATTTCCAGTTAAAAAAATAAAAAAGGGAAGGTGGGAGCTCAAACATTCATTTTTATGACTAAAGACAAACTCCAACAGCCTGGGATGAGGAAGTAATAACACGGCCTGGGGTTGGTCCTTACATAATTATTTACCCTTCTCATGCTGCTGCAGAACACGCTGATAACAGCCTGAGCCTTTGCTGACCTCAAAGATCAATTGCTCTGACAACAGAAACTGTCAGATCAAAACCTACTCCTTTTGCTTCTGCGTGTACCTTGAACTCAGGATCCAGCCTGCATATTGCTCTCCTGTTGACCAGGACTCCACTTCGGCTGAAAGCCTCTCCTCTAAGCCAGGGAGGAAAAAAGCGAAAGACAAAATACTAAAATAAAAGCCTTACAACTGCAAACTACAACATCAAGGAGGGCCCGGTCCGGAAATGCTATTTGTTCCCAACAATTCTGATGGGTATCACAGGCAGATTTAGGGCAGTGTGAGTGGTGCGGTCACATCAGGCACATAGCCAAGAAGGGTGCCTTCTCAAAACCTGGTAAGCGCTTGCCCTGCTTCGGGAAGGAGGTGTAGGGCTCTGAAAGGGTCCTAGAGTCCTCCTGCCTCCCTCCTAAAGCTGGCCAAGCGCTTACTGGGCTTTGGGAAAGAGGTAGAGGGCCTTGCACATCCTTCCCAGAGCCTGGCTTAAGTTGGTGCCACGACGGCTGTGGGTGAGGGCTTCCAATGTTCTCGCACAGGGCGGCATATTACCAAGGTCTGCCCTTGTGAGTATGCTAAGTATTCGCTGTTACCTTTGTAGGTGTAAACATCCAACACCATCTTGCCTTTCCTCTGATTGGCAGTCCACTCCAGCTGGGTGGGAGGAAAGCTACGGGACACTTCTGGGTCGCTTTCCATCTGCTTCATTGACATCAGGAGTTTACGCTGGCAAACGCCGTTATATCCATCCAGACCATGGTCAGACACAAACCTGTATGCCAAAAAAGCAGAATCCTTCCGTAAATGGCTCCATTTTATGAGTGGTGTTTTTAAAAAGTGGAGAGCAGAGCCTTTTTCTTACTTCAACAGGGGCTTCTCCAGAGCTGGAGAAGGGGCAAAAGAGCCCAGAAGGGCAGCCATCAACACACAACCTCGTTGGCCTTGCTCCAGGTCTGGGTTCTTCCACACTTGACTGGCCACCTGGCTCAACAGCTCATTGCGCAGGGAGAGGCTGGCCAGCCCTCGACTTGCTATATAGTTCCCCAGGAGTTTTTCTTCCCAGTCCTGCAGGTCTTTGTCATTGATGAACCGCAGGATCTGTAAGGGAACCGGTAAAGGTGTGATCGAGTCAGGCAGCAGACCTCAAGCCCCCGCCTTGATCACCCTCTTGGAGAACCATTGCTTTTCCATGGCAGGTAGGAACAGAGGCAGTTGGCACTTGCAGCAGAACTGTGCCCAAAGCAGATTACTTCGCTTTTGCTGCACACACAAAAATGTAGTGGGGTTTTTTATTAAAAAATTGAGTCATTCATCTTCATCTTCAACATGCTGCTTTCAATCTAGATTGAGTCTAGATTCAGCCCTAAACAAGGAGGTGGGTGTGGTTACTTGATCTGCATTTGGAAACCCTCCCTTTGATTAATATCACCCTTGCACTTGCCCCAAGTGAATGGAGGAGGGTGTAGCGATTGTGATCTTGGGACACCCCAACCCACAATGCCACAATGTGGATGCACCTCCAGTTTCCAGGACCACCTACAACTGTTTTCAAATGGACACATTGTAGGGTAATGCAGAATCAATAGGCAATGAGCATTTGTTTCTGGAACGAAACTAGTTTGTCTCTGTGCTTTTGGGGGGCAAAAATGTGCATGAGATCTGGATTGCACTCAGCCTCCATGTGCTCCACTGCTGCTGAGCTACACGCTGGGGAACGGTTTTGCCCATCGTGCAGGAAAGCCCTTCAATATGTCCAAGGCTAAGAGTGGAGGAATTCTTGTTCAGTTGCTCGGACCTTGAGTCTGCCCTCATTCTTTCTCATTCCACACCACACATTTAGAACTCAGTCCATGCCTATTTAAAACACATTTCTTTCAACTCAAAGATCCCTGGGAGCTGTGGTTTGTTAAGAGGAATTATAGCTTTGCAAGGAAAAACTACATTTCCCAGGATTCTTGGGGGGAAGTCATGTGCTTTAAATGTATGGTGCAGATACACACAATGTGCAAGCTGGATTAAATGGCGGCTTTCTTTTTTTTTCTTATTACAACAAAACCCTGTTAAAAAAAGAGTTACTTAAAAGCCACCATCTTCCCATAGACGATTAGTTAAAAAGAAAACCGCCTTCCTTCATGAATCATTAAATAAGTAGCGATGTGTGAAGGGGTTTAGTAGTACATACACATTGTATGAGTCAAACTTATTCTTATCTCCATAGCCCTGGTCCTCCCTCAGCCTCCTCCCTAAGAATAGCTTCTCTTCATGATCACAGCAAAGTCACAAAAATGATCCACCTACTGCTCAGTTCCTTCAGGTTCTAAGAACCTATAAATAAGAATGGAAACTGGTGGACAGTTAAGGACTAACTGGAAGGCAGCGTGCATCCTCTCTCTAGAGCCAGTTACCAGAACTGATTTGCAAAACATGCGGCCAGTGGATCAGTTGTGGTCACTTCCTGCTTCCCAGCACAATGGCTTCTGAACAATTCCGAACATAAGAGTTGCAAGTCCTGAGCCACTGCACGCTAACAGACATCAAGTAACACATTAATCGCCCTGCGGTCTCCCCAACAAGAGGATTTGAGAGGGAATACATAGAATACTGTGAAAACAGGAGAGAGGTGAGAGTGTGCAGGAGGCGGCCAGAGAGACTGGAGGGCAGAGGAAGAAACAGGCTTGTTCTTTTCCTCTGAGTTTCGGGGGACATCTCGCCCTCTCTGCTTCCCCACTCCTTTACACCGGTGACTCTGCACACAGAGTGAGAAAAAGGGAAGGCTGGCAAGCAGCTGCTTACATCCTTTTGTTGTGAAGCCAATGCTGTCAACTCCCCTGTTGCGCATGACAACGGTGTGGCCTGGGGTGGGGGAGAAGGGGAGTGCACAGGTGGCCCTAGTGGGCTTAGTGGGGAGGGGTTAGGCTGTGTATCTTTGTGTGAAAGGGGGCGAAGGTCCATCAACAAAGCCACAACGCCCATGGGAGCAAGACACCCTTCTCCAGACGTGTGGTTAATAATTTGCCACCTCCCTGCCACCACCCAAAGAGAGATGCTCTAAGTGCCAAGTCTACATTCTTCTCCCCTTCACAGGGTCTGGGAAAGGAGCAGCGCCGCAACCCTCACTTTGCAGCTTCTTGTTTGTTGCCTCTCAATAGCAACATCCTGCAGGTGGAAGTGCGAGGAGGAAGCAGAGCAGGGGGAGGCCCCAAACACTTCTCCTGGCCACTCCCAGTATGGGGTGCTTCGTGTATGTGGGAAGGAAAGAGCGTGCCTGTCTAGGAGCACCTATTCTGCCACCTTGCATTTACAGCAAAAATGCTTCACTATTAGACTTGGCTTCTCCCTTCTCTCTCTGTCATGTGTGTGATAGAGAAAGAGGGGGGGACAGAGAATGAATGTGGGGTGATTAGACAAAGACTGCATAAGCACTGAACCTTTACAACGCATGAAAAGCTCATTCCTCACACCCACCCCACCTTGCAATGTATTTTGGCCACTGTAGTCTACTCCTCACACAGAGGTATAATTCCTAGCAACCCTTAGTAAACTATAGAATGCTTTGAGGGGCAAAAGAGACTCAGAATGTGTATAGTATTCAGCCAAAGACTGTGGGGTGGCCCTGGCCCAATCCATATCTGGCATGTGACCCCCTAACCAAATGGAACCACTATGAGAATGGAAGCCTTGACAGGCCAAAAAAAGAAAGCAAGTTTCCCAGCCCCACCTCCAGAAAAAGTGATACCCAAGCCTGTGTCTCTATTTAATCTCCCAGAGCTTCTGCTGAATGGAGAACAAAGGTGTCGGGGCCTCAGGTACCTGCACCCATCTTGGGCACCACAATCCTTTTCTCCCCTCTTTTCTCAGTTGCTCAGCATTTTCCTGTTCTGGATTCCTCAGTAAGTCCACAAACGCAAAGGAAGCTCTCTGAGTTGTGGAGGAGTTCCCTTGGCATCTCTCAGTCCCCCATCTGAAGAAGCTGCCAACCACTCCTTTGTGATAGCAGAACAACCCGTTGGCAATTAAGCCCCTGACTGGAAGCACCACAGTGTAGAAACACAACCCCCCACCCCACCCCCAGCCAAGCATGCAACAGGTCATCTTTGTGTCTAGGTCAAAGAGATTTTGCAGGCTTCTGAAACCATACTAACACTTTGCAAAGCTTGCTCCCCAGAGGAAAACCAGTATAGCTGTACACACCATGGGCTGTGATTCCCTCCTTCAAAGCTCCTTTAACTTTGAGTAGGGGGACGGGACCATCTCCTATCTCCAGCGAGGCCTAGCTACTTAACTGCTTGTTCATTTATTTTTTCCTTACCACTTTGTTGAGCTGCAGAGCACTATGCCTCTGCTCACCATCCAGTCTGGTCAAAGGCTGTTGCAGGGGCTGCCCAAGGGCAGGGAAACCCACTTCCTACAATGGACAAGGAACAGAAGCGCTGAGTTCATAAGCAGCATTACTAACGTTAGGCAAAGTGAAGACACTGCGATGTGCATCGCTCTCAGAGCCACCACTGTTCAGGTAGGGCAAAGCAAAGGGCCTTTTGTTTCCCCCAATCATTTCTCCCATGTGACAGCAGCAGAGTTGACAGCCAAAGTAAAGAGGAAGGGTGAAGAAGCCCAGTGGACTGGGGGGCTACAGGTGCAAGAAGGAAAGATCTAGATCAGTGTTTCCCAAACACTGGGTCTCCAGCTGCTTTTGGACTACAATTCTCATCATTTCTGACCACCGGTCTTGCTAGCTAGGGATAAAGGGAGGTGTAGTCCAAAAACTGTGGATTAACTGTGGGTTAAGCAGCGATGTGAGTTAAACCACAGAGCCTAGGGCTTGCCGATCAGAAGGTTGGCGGTTCAAATCCCCGTGACGGGGGAATCCCCGTGCTGCCAGAAGCAGCTTAGTCGTGCTGGCCACATGACCCAGAAGCTGTATGCCAGCTCCCTCGGCCAAAAAAGCAAGCACCGCAATCCCAGAGTCGTCCGTGACTAGACCTAATGGTCAGGGGTCCCTTTACCTTTACCTTTAGTCCAAAAACAGCTGGAGACCCAGTGTCTGGGAAAGACTTATCTAGAGCCTTTCTTCCCGCAAAACACTCGGATGATCACCATCAAATAGATGGACTTTTACTACAGGGAAATAAACAGAACTGAGATCTGTTTGACAATGAATTAGACTGCCTTGAAATATGACAGGCTCTCCTTTGCTTAAGGCATTTAAGCAGAGGCTAGATAGCCATGGGTCAGGGATGTTGAAGTTGCATTCTGCACCTAGGATTGGACCAGATGGCATTCCAAGTCCCTTTCAACTCTTAACATTTTATGAAGTGAGTGGAAGAGACAATGATGGCTGCTGGCTTTTCTAGTGAACTCCAACTTTCCGATACAACCTCCTACCTGGAAATGCGACCTTATGAACGAAGAGAATGGAAAGCTATTGATGTCAGGTGGCAGAGAGAGATCAGCCTTTGCTTTAACTTCTGGAGGGGAGACTTCTGTGACCTGATTAATTTGGGCATGGTGGTGACCTGCAAGACAGGAAAACACTAATAATGTTAGCTCAGTTGGTGAGGCACACCCTTGCTTTTCTATGTGGCCACTGAGATAAACAGGGATTTTTTGGGTGTCCAAACAAATACTAAGCGAAAGCAATAACGAGAACTGTAGCTACAATGGGCGGGGGGGGGGGGCACACCTAAGAAGTGCCTGCTGTATCAGGTCAATGGCCCGTCTGGCCCAGCCTCCTGTTCTAACAGTGGCCACCCAGATAGCCAGAAGCGAATGCTTGGTGGGTTCTAGACTAGCACATTCTCAGTTCACAAAGGTTCATGGTGAGGCCCAGCAGTGTTTATGCCCAGAATCCTTTGTGACAAGTAGTGGTTCTATGGCAGACACTCAAGTCCTTTGGCAAACAAATCAATGGCAAAAGTATCTCCCCAAAGCTTGGAAGACCACTGCATGTATTAGCTATCACAAATTGGCAAGCACTGTCTGTCAATACAGTGGTACCTCAGGTTAATAACTTAATTCGTTCTGGAGGTCCGTTCTTAAACTGAAACTGTTCTTAACCTGAGGTACCACTTTAACTAATGGGGCCTCCAGCTGCCGCCGCACAATTTCTGTTCTCATCCTGAGGTAAAGTTCTTAACCCTAGGTACTCTTTCTGGGTTAGTGGAACCTGTAACCTGAAGCGTTTGTAACCCGAGGTGCCACTGTATCTAATATTGAAATCGAACATTACTGGCTAGTGATCACTTAAGCAACCGAATTGCTTAATCAGACCAAAGACCTATCCAGGCCAGCATTCTGTTCCAAGAGTAACCAACCAGATGCCACTAGGAAGCCCACAAGCAGCAGGACATTATGTAAGGACACCCTATGTAAGTTTACAAGACTTTTTTTGGGGGGAGGGGGAAGTTATTTCAGCTCTACTCTAAAGCATAACACGTGTGAAGTGTATGGACTTTAGCAAAAAAATAAAAATTACGAGTCAAAGGCTCTCTGCTCACCTTCAGCCAAACGCAGTAAGGCAGCAAGCTCAGCAGGGATTTCCAGCCGTCGAACATCCTACAGAGGAAATGAATCAAAGGGGTGGTTTATTGACTGATTGAATAACTTTCCCCCTCTTTTAAAAATTAGCGTTTTGTTTTTTAAAAGAAAAAAACTCAAAAGAATACAACAGCAATCTATCCCTTCCATAAACAACTTAATAAACTAGGGTAAGTGGGTGGGTAGACTTGAATGAGCTGCTTCCCCCCCCCCAGAACCCCAAGATCTAGAATCCAGAGCGAGGTACAAAAGTCATGCAGTTTGAATGGAACAACAGAGTGCCTCTCTGAGCACACTCAAAGCGTTGTTATTAAAAGCAGAAGATAGATGTTTCCACTTGATAAAAACTTCCATATTTAATACTTATGCATTGGTGTATGAATTCACCCTTAAGGAAAAGGAAAACAGGAAAAGACATACCATGTTCTATGTACAGAGGACTGTACCTGCCGGAATGCTTATGTGACAAAATCAAAACATGTGATTTTCAAACACCACCCGCTTCCCATGCAGTTAACTACTGATTAGTGATGTGGGATGCAGAGTTGTATGGTAAAGAAATACAGTGTGATGACCCATCGTGATCCGACTGGCAACTACATTTGCAAAAAATAATAATACCTGGACAGTGATGCCTCATCAATGAAAGGGGCTTAACAAACACATAGTCTCTGCTATCCACTCGGTCTTGCTAGATATAGATTGAGGCGATGTCAGGCCTCAAAATACGTTTGGGAAACTGATTTGAATACAGAATTTGAAGATGAAGTTTGCGAAGCTTACTGGAACAAACCTACAATCGCTACAGCATCTAATCAAATTCAAGAATGTACAAGGTTGTACACAGATGGCACCTTTACGTCTGCACACATTTCACACATCTCCCCAACTATTGCCCATTACAACATTCAGTGCCAGTAAGTCTGACATGTTATTTACAATGTAAAGCTAAGATTTTAATGGAAAAACCAAGATTTTAATTATCTTTTAATAAATTGTCACAGGAAGGCCTTCCGGAGAACAAATGAGTGCTTTTTTTTTTTGCAAGAACAGTTTTAATTTCTTCAGTAGCACATTTTGTGGCTGTTTCAGTCTAGCCTCAAAGGAGTTTAGTGTTCAAAGCAAACTATCCTCTCAGAAGCGGTATTGGGGGGGGGGGTGTTGTGCTGGCCACCTGCTGTGCCTCAGCTTTAAAAAAAAAAAAATTAACACAATAAAGCAACATCAGAAACAACACTTGGGAGTACAAACTTCTTATTTGACCAACTAAAATAAAACCATAGAATACAAACACAGCTGTGCATTATTCCTGCTCAGTTAAAAGACATTCAGAAGAATTAATTACTTTTCATCTCATAGTAACACTCTCCACAACTCAACCTGAGTTTCTGAAAGCTGCTTTAAGTTCCTGTTCCTGTTTACATAGGTCAAGAAAGGCATCTAAGCCTGCCAAATTTATTCTTTTTTTTTTTTTTTGCAGCTCATCTAATTACTCACCCAATGAGCTAGTCTGACAGCTTAACCAACACAGGGCCAATGCTAATAGGGTATCAATTGCCCCATTACTGCAGAGATATATTTTTCCCCAAAGACCACCTCCCAGAAGTCTCTAGCATATCCATACCTTCCACCCAGATTTCAATTAACCCTCTCATTGCAGTTCCCAGCCTGCTTCTGTGTGTCCTTGCAATCACCCCTGGTCCACCTTCCTATTGCTTACACTTGCATAAAATACCAGAGGCATTACAAAAGGTATTCACAGGACAGATTAGGGAGAAAGGAAAGGGGCAGCAAAGACCGATGTACGTCTATGATGTTAATACATGCTGTTAACAAAGTTGCAAACAAATTCCATACTATTTGATTTTTTGGAAAAAAGAAAGAACAAATTCCTATGCCCCACAAATAACCCAGAGATTCAGTTTAAATAAAAGCACACATTCTACTCATGTAAAAACACGCTGATTCCCGGACCATCCATGGGCTGGATTTAGAAGGCAATTGGGCCGAATCCCCCCCCCCCCCGCCTTAGTTTGCCTACCCATGCTCAAAAACCTGCTAAGTGGAATCATTCTCAGTGACTCTTGATTATTTGCTTGTTTACACTCCACCTTTTCTCTGAAACCAGGGCTCAAGGGGGCTCACAAAAAATAAAATGAATACAGACAAAACACACACATAATTTTTAAACAATAAACTTTCATATATTTTAGCTATTAAGCTATCCATGGGATTAAAACAATGTAAAAAGCATATCTACTAAAATGCTAACCTTTAAAACAAACAGGCACATGCATAGTGGCAGAAACTGCATCTCATCTGCCACAGGCATTATGTAATGGGCACCAACAAAATGTGATAATTGCCTTAACACAAGTGCTATCTTGAGTGACATCATGTGAATCACTTTAAACCAATGATTAACAATCACACTAAACCAATCATCACAGAGTGGAAAGATCAATGATTAAAGTCACCTGGCAATACCAGAGCTTGACAACGCCAAGAGGTTTTGCTGCCTAAAGTGGAGCCCAAATAGCACCCTCCCCCCACAATAGGGTCAACGTTTTTAGGAAGGCTTCTTGCAGCATTCAGACCCCAATCTCTGCCTCTATTCTCCCTTCCTGAGTTCTGCTGCCACCTGGAGAAGGTTGCTTTACCATGTTGCCTTTTGTGGCAGGGCCCTATTAAAACAACTGTGAGAGAAATACCAGAATTTTCAATTTGTATCTGCCCTAATGTTCAGAGTTCAGGGTTCAACTAGACAATATGTCAACTCTGTAACTGTGTCCTTAAGAGCATGGCATTTTAAAAACACACACTGTCAGCCTGCAGTGTTGGAGTCAGATAATTTTAGATTTCATACTTAGCGGCCTGGTGTGAGGACCCTCTTTAGATGGCAATTAGTAAAAAGGTAACGACGATTAGGTCCAGTCATGGCCAACTCTGGGGTTGCGGCGCTCATCTCGGTTTATTGGCCGAGGGAGCCGGCATACAGCTTCCGGGTCATGTGGCCAGCATGACTAAGCCGCTTCTGGTGAACCAGAGAAGCGCACGGAAACACCGTTTACCTTCCCACTGGAACGGTACCTATTTATCTACTTGCACTTTGAGGTGCTTTCGAACTGCTAGGTTGGCAGGAGCAGGGACCGAGCAACGGGAGCTCACCCCGTCGCGGGGATTCGAACCGCCACCTTCTGATCGGCAGGTCCTAGGCTCTGTGGTTTAACCCACAGCGCCACCCGCGTCCCAGATGGCAATTACTTCACTTTAAAATGTGTAAGTGAAACCTGCTGCATTTGTCAGACCCCTCCTGTTCTTTCTGGCGAGAGGGACCCTGGACTTCTGCTGTGACAGCATCCCTGCCAGCCCGGCTGCCCAGTCCAGACCTTTGCCCACCCCCCACCCCACTATGGTCTCAATCTGGACTGAGGCTTCCATACTGGAGATTTACACAGGGGAAAACATCTCCCATTGAAGTGAATGGTAGTTATTCCCCATGCAAACCGGGGGTGTCAGCATAAAACTCTAAAACAAAGCTTTGGTTTCACAAATGTTATCAGGCTTTGCCAGATTATACACTGTATTTAATTGACATACCATTTTCCAGACACCTGCGTTCCTCAGCACCTTTGCCCAGTGACTCGTTCCTCTGTAATCAGGACAGGATAAAAAAAAATCATGCATGCTTGCAAGGTGTGTTCACTGACAGACTATCCTTTGCGCAAAAGAAATTCCAGCATTACCCAAGGATTGCTACTAGGAGCTGTGCTTTTTAGATTGTTTATAAATGATATAAGGGTTTGGGGTGAGCAATGAGGTAGTCAAGTTTGCGAATGATACTCAATTGTTCGGGGTGGCGAAGAGCTCCAAAAGAACCTCTCTGAACTGAACGAAGGGGATGCAAAACAGCAAATGCAATTCAATGAAAACAAGGGTAAAAGGGGTCTGAAGTGGACTTGATTTTTTATATATATTTTTAAAGTGTGGTTTGTATGTGTATGTGTTGTAGTAATAACCTAATAAAAAGCATGTTAAAAAATATAAATAATAAATAAATAAATTATTATTATTATTATTATTATTATTATTATTATAGTGGTACCTCGATTTAAGTACTTAATTAGTTCCGGAGGTCCGTTCTTAACCTGAAACTGTTCTTAACCTGAGGTACCACTTTAGCTAATGGGACCTCCCGCTGCTGCTGCGCTGCCGGAGCACAATTTCTGTTCTCATCCTGAAGCAAAGTTCTTAACCCAAGGTACTATTTCTGGGTTAGCAGAGTCTGTAACCTGAAGCGTATGTAACCTGAAGTGTATGTAACCAGAGGTACCACTGTATTATTATTACTATTATTATTATTAAAAAATGAAGTGGAGATGATTGACCAGGAATACGACCTGCGGGGTCGTGCCTGATAGCTTGATGAAGATGAACCCATGTGAGGCAAGGTAAATTCCATGCTAATGATAATTAGGGACGAATTTAAAATAAAATTGCCACAGATCGTATTGATATTATGACAGCGTATGCTGCAACCACACTTGGGGTACTGTGTACGGTTCCAGTCACCTGAAAACGGGTATTATACAGCTGGAGAAGGTTCAGGAAAATAATCAAAGGGATGGCACAACTCCTCTGTGAGGAAAGGTTGGCCTTTTTAGTTTAAACGAAAAGGTAAGAGGAGACATGATACAGAGCGGTAAGCTTATGCATGGTGTGAAAAAACTGCCCAGAGAAAAGTATGCTCCTGAATACAAGTTGATGGGAATCAGAGATGAGGAGAGAGTTGTGGCACTCATCTCTCATGTCCTTCTTTTTGGGTCTTTCCATAGGCATTTGGTTGGCCACTGTGAGAACAGGGTACTGCACTAGATGCACCACAACTGGCTCGATCCAACAGGCCCTCTTTATGTTCTCCTTATGATAAGGGGATTTGAATTCTCTTGTCAATCTAGATGATGCAAATCTCCCTACTGTAGAGCAGCAGCCAATGTGGTGTCCTCCAGATGTTTTTAGCCCAAGCCAGCATGGCGAACAACCAGGGATAATGGGAGTTGTAGTTCAGAATATCAGAGGGCGGGCACCACACTGGGTACCCTCACTGTAAGGTATAGCAACTCCCATCTCTGAAGGTACGACTGAAAACCAAGGCAAGCTGAGCTCTTTAAGACTCTTTCACTTTCCCCTCCTTTCTGGTTTGTTTCACAGACCTTTCTTATAACCCTGTTAAACCCTACAATCAGTAACCCTGCACACACCACATCATCATTGCTGTAATGTCAGGGCGGCAGAAACCGTATTTTCCCGTGTATAAGACACCCCCAGGTATAAGACGACCCCTATTTTTTTGAACCCAGAATTAAGAAATCAATATTTTAAACATCAAACAGAACAACTTTGATATTTTATTAAATATTCAAAGCACCGGCACTGGCATAGCAACCTGGGGTAGCATGCCCCACCAGGAACCAAGATCGCCCAAAGTTTTTGAGTGTTTTTTGAGAGATCGCCCAAGCCTGGCACCCGCAAGGGACAGTGGCTTGGGCGGTTCTGGCAGCTTGTTCACAGTAGCCACAGGGATGTAAGTAGTGTTTTCTTTAACCCCTGGGCATTCACCATCCATGTATAAGACGACCCCCAATTTTTTAAGCAAAAAACATTGTCTTATGCATGGCAAAATACAGTAACTCTTTTATGCCTACAATACAATTATCCACAGATGTTTAACCAGAATATGAATCAATGACTTTATAGCAATGTCCTTGGCAGGTCACATACAACTTTATTTTCAGGTGGGCCCCGGACCCATGGATCATCAAATCCAGTATCCTGTCTCCAACTGTGGCTAAAATCAGGTGCTTCAGGAAGTTTTAACAGCATGGAATGGGAAAGGGTAATGCAATTCTCTACCCAATGCTATTTAGTCCCAGTTATTTAACTCTAAGCTACATTAGCATTTAGCATTACAAATGTCCTATATGACTGATCCCAGCAAATGTATACAGTACTGTGCTTGGAAAATTTAATCACCTCTCCCCCTGTCCTTCCAGCTGCTGGAGAATGCAATTTTAAACCAGCCCATGAAGGTTCACAGCTGAGTGCTTATTTCTCCCCAGATGGACATATAGAGTGGCAGAATCATAATCTCCTATCCGGCTTTGTCTTTCCCATATGTAAACAAAACATTTGCTGAGCCCTGTACAATGGCACTTGCCTGCTCTTCCGTGATCTATGGAGTATCCTTTCTCTTCCTCCCCACTGAGCGCAGCCAAAAGGAGCTACAAGGGGGCACAGCCCAGGTTAAAACTGAAGAGGGCTAAAGTCCTCCCAGTGCGGAATGACAAGGAGAGGGAGGTTCTGCAAGTCTTAACAGTGAACTTTGAGACCTTACACTGTTGCGTTTTCTTTCCTAAGTGCCGAGTGTATTCATAAAGTAAACACTGAGGGCAGGAATGATGAAGCCAAAGCACAGCTTTGTGGTGGTTTCCTGGGAAAGAAGAGCCGGGAGCTATTCAGGCTGGGAAGGACAGGTGCACAGCACATGCTCAACTCAGGCAGAACAGCAGGCTAGGAAGCCTTGAACTACATGCATATCACAGAGCCTCCCAGGACTTATCACCACACACCTGGCAGCCATTTTCCTGGTACTTTCAGAGGCAATCCTTGCCATGGCTTTTGGCCCCCTGAGCTTTCTTTTCTCAGGGCGAGTCAAAAAGCAATTTAGCCAGTAGCATTGGATGGTACACCAGGATGATGTTCTCTGCTTATCTGGGAGTCCCAGAGAACAGGTGGAAAGGTGTGTCAGAGTTTCTCATGTTGACCTTGTACCTTCCCACATATTAACTGCATCACATTTGAATAAGCCAGGGTTCTTCGTAGTTCCTGGAGATCAAGGCTGCCTGTGCTTTGCATGTAAGACACCTGACAAGTCTCATTTACACTCAGGGGTTGGGAACCTCAGGCTGAGACGCTGAATATGGTCCTCAGGCCTTTCTATAAAGCCTTTAAGACTCTCCCAAGCCCCTTCCCAGACCACAATCTTCACTGGCCCTGCTCTGTGCCCTCCTTGAACACACTTGCCTGAAGTGTGGTAATGCCTCTTACTTTCTAAGATAAAGAAAGTGTGGTGGCTGTACACACTTAGCATTCTATTTTAGAATCAATGGATACAGAGTACAGTTGTACCTTGGTTGTCAAACGCCTTGGTACTTGTCCGTTTTGGCTCCTGAATGCCGCTAACCCGGAAGTAAGTGTTCTGGTTTGTGAACGTTTTTGGGAAGCTGAATGTCCGACGCAGCTTCCACGGCTTCCGACTGAGTGCAGGAAGCACCTGCAGCCAATCAGAAGCCACGCCTTGCTCGGCAAACATTTTCGGAAGTTGAACGGACTTCCGGAATAGATTCCGTTCGACAACCAAGGTATGACTGTACTTGTATTTTCTATGTAGTCCTCACACAATCTACGCCTATTTCATATTTTTCTTCCCTAAAAATGCTCACTGAAAAAGTGGCTTCATTCCAAAAACAAAAGCTCATTGCAGATCCACACTGCATTACCTCGCAGTGAGTCCATTTTACAAAAGATGTAAAGGTAAAGGACCACTGGACAGTTAACAAGAGGTCAAAGGCGACTATGGGGTGCGGCACTCATCTTGCTTTTCAGGCCAAGAGAGCCGGCGTTTGTCCGCAGACAGCTTTCCAGGTCATGTGGCCAGCATGAGTAAACCGCTTCTGGTGCAAGAGAACACCGTGAGGGAAGCCAGAGCACACGGAAATGCCGTTTACCTTCCTGTCGCAGTGGTACCTATTTATCTACCTGCACTGATGTGCTTTCAATCTGCTAGGTTGGGAGGAGCTGGGACAGAGCAACGGGAGCTCACCCCGTTGTGGGTATTCGAACCACCGACCTTCCGATTAGCAAGCCCAAGAAGCTCAGTGCCACCTGCTCCCTTGCAACAGATGTAGGCAGCTCTGGTGGGGAGGTGTATCCATACCCGCTCAGTGACATTGTGAGTAGGCATATACCACATTCACCCTGGCCACTTCCTTCTCTGTTCACCTGGGGCATGTACAGCAAGCAAAAGGTTCCAAATAACCTAATCAAAGGGAAGGTTTTTCAAACATGTATCCAATAACCATACCCGTCCCTGTGGATGGCAGGATCCAGATTCAATTTACGCAGAAAGCAGCATGTTTAGGATGAACACGAATGATTCCAGATTGCAAAAAGCGAAGTTTTTTTGTGCTGCGAACCAGTTAGCGCCCACACGCAGCCCTAGTGTATGCATAGAAACCTCTGAACGGAATGCAGCTGGCTATACAAAAGTGATGGTCACATTTGTTGCTCCACCCACTTTTGCCTCTATCCATCTTCACCAACCAATAGAATGAGGCTACCCACAGGGTTACCAAAACAAAACTATCGTTAGAAGGCGCTCCCCAAATTAAAAGCCCAGGGGTGGGGGGTTGCTTTTTAGCCAGAATATACATGCTTTAAAAAAAAAAAACCACCAATGACAATGAGCGCTAGCCTCGGTTTCTTTTCCAAGTTTCATCTTCTCCCAAGTCATGACTGCTGGTGAAAATGCTGAAATTTTCTAGTATAGTAACACCAGTAATACCCCAGCACTTGTAACAAATATTTTAGAGATATAAATGAAGTTGTCAGAGCACAGCAGGCGTGTGTTCAGGGTGTTTCTCAAAAGATACACACATGATTAGTGCTCACAGCCGTTCTGGGAGTTGGGCACACATTATTCTGGACTAACCTCACACAAAGATTGAGACCACCTGAAAATTCCAGTAGCCAGATGTGGGTGACACAGGTCCAAACTGGGCTACTCCCTAGGCAAGTTTTTGGAAATGCATTACAGAGACTCTTACTCTAATCTACTGTCTCCACTAAAAAAGCCACCTTGGATCCATAGCTAGTTGCATCCTCAATTAAAAAAGCTTCTTGATCAGGCATAGGCAAACTCAGCCCTCCAGATGATTTGGGACTACAACTCGCATCATCCCTAGCTAACAGGAACAGTGGTCAGGGATGATGGGAACCATAGTCCCAAAATATCTGGAGGGCCGAGTTTGCCTATGCCTGTTCTTGATCTTAGCATATCAGGAAGAGGTCTTCATTCAACATTCCAATCTGATGCACAACTTTCTACATGAACAGAGTTTCAAAATAAATAAATAAATGACTCCACACGACTCCTAAAGAGGTTCAGCCCAGATTTCTACCATTCAAATCGACCACATCATTCTGCCCTGTGTATATAATGGTTACAATCAGGGCTTTTTTTCAGCCAGAACTCGCTGGAACTCAGTTCTGGTATCTCTCAGGTGGGCACCATTGTCATTATAATAGAACAAGGGAGCTGTTCATGGTGAGTTTCGGCACCTCTGTTTCCCCCGCTCTTCGACCAGTCCTACTTTGTCTTTGCAAACTAAATTTTTATTGATTTTCAGTACACATACATACATTCATAAATTACACATATATAGGTTACATATTTAACTTAGGCTCTATCATGCCTCTGACTTCCCTCCATTTCTTTGGTAAGTATCAAATAAAGTTCTAATATCACGTACTCTATATATCTTATTATCAACTACATGCTGTAAGAGTTATTCCAACCCTACCAGTGTCTTCAAAGATTTACAATTGTTTCTTATATACATCAAATATTTACTCCAATTTTCTTGAAACTTCTGCTCGTCCTGATCTCTTAATTTTCCTGATAGTCTGGCCAGTTCTGCGTAGTCCATCATTTTAACCTGCCAGTCCATTATATTCGGTATTATGTCTGTTTTCCAATTCTGAGCTAACATATTTCTGGCTGCTGTCGTGCCATATAAAAAGTGGTTTTTATATTTTTTTTTCAATTTCCTTTCCAATCAATCCCAGTAGAAAAGCTTCAGGTCTTTTTGGGAAAGTATATTTAAAGTTTTTTTAAGTTCGTTATAGATTAGTTCCCAAAAGCCCTTCACTTTACTACAGGTCCACCACATATGGTAGAGGTCACCCTCTACCTCTCCACACTTCCAACATTTCTTATTTTTTGTTCTATACATCCTTGCTAGCTTTACCGGTGTTAGATGCCATCTGTAGATCATTTTCCACAAATTCTCTTTTAAAGCAGTACAAGCCGTAAATTTCATGTTTACATTCCATAGTTCTTGCCACGCATCAAAATCGATATTATGGCCGAAATCAATAGCCCATTTAACCATAGCTTCCTTTATCTCTTTGTCTTTCGTATACCAATCCAATAATAAATCGTATGCTTTTTATAATAATTTATTTTTACCTTCTAGAATATCAATATTAAATTTAGATTTCTTATCCTCGAATCCCTTTTTCCTTTTATCTTCTTTTAGTAGATCATTAACTTGGTGATACTGTAACCACCCTGTATATAAATTCTCTACCTCTTTATACGGTTTGAGTTTTATATCTTGATCTGTCTTTTTGATTAGTTCTTCATAAGAAGCTTTTTTTCCCCTTCCATATTAACTTTTTTGATAGTTAAAACTTCTATTGGTGAAATCCACCAAGGGGTTTTCCTTTCCAATAGGTCTTTGTTTCTTTCCCTTTGTTTCTTTCTCCCAGTCCTACTTTGTCAAGGTGATGTCTGCTCTTCGCAATAAACACCCTCTGCTCACTCAGAGAGATATTTACAGTTCTTTATTAACATATGTGCAAACAGCTACAATTCCTAATCATGCATCTGAATCCAAGGAGTCAGATTCGGGGAGCGGCTTCCTTTGGTTCCTTCTCCAACATAGCAGGCGTGGGAAAGCACCGCTTCCCCTTCTCTTCCTGAACTTCCTGGTTGGTGACAGGGCTTTTCAGCATCAGAGAGCTCTGTATTTCCCTTCTGATTCTCTCCTTGCTCTGATACTCCCCCTTCCCTTGCCCCAAGGGCGTTCCCTCTCTGTCCCGTGACATACTTCCAATAACAGAATGCCCTGAAGTGCGTGAACAGCATGTGGATAGCCCACACAGAGAAACTGCTTCTCTTTTCTATATCTTCTGCTGGACCTCCGGACAACTTTGAAGTACGACCATCTCCACTATCATTCACTGTTGCAAGCATTAACTTGCTAACTTGCCTTGCTTTCTGTTGTTGGGACCTTGTCTAAAACGTATGTGCCGAGTATTCCCATGTCACACTGTTGTTGTTGTTTAGTCGTGTCCGACTCTTCATGACCCCATGGACCAGAGCACGCCAGGCACTCCCTGTCTTCCACGGCCTCCCGCAGTTTGGTCAAACTCATGCTGGTAGCTTCGAGAACACTATCCAACCACCTCGTCCTCTGTCATCCCCTTCTCCTTATGTCTTCCATCTTTCCCAACATCAGGGTCTTTTCCAGGGAGTCTTCTCTTCTCATGAGGTGGCCAAAGTACTGGAGCCTCAGCTTCAGGATCTGTCCTTCCAGTGAGCACTCAGGGCTGTTTTCCTTCAGAATGGATAGGTTTGATCTTCTTGCAGTCCATGGGACTCTCAAGAGTCTCCTCCAGCACCATAATTCAAAAGCATCAATTCTTTGGCGATCAGCCTTCTTTATGGTCCAGCTCTCACTTCCATACATCACTACTGGGAAAACCATAGCTTTAAGCCATGTCACACACAATCCCTCAAATAAAACCTTATAGCAGAAAAGTATATTACCTATTGCATTGCCAATTGTCAGTAACCCTATTACCTGGTATTGCCTCCTCTTATGAGTCAGTGGTCTAGAGACGAGCATGGCCACCCCAAACCGCATCAGGGTCTTCTTCAATCTTTGGTACCGTTTCCTGGAGGTTACAAAGAAAAGGGGAAGTCAGGAAACAAGAGACAACTGTGAGAATGTGGTGGGGGGGGGGACTTTCTAGCCAGTCCCACTGAAATCAGTACACATGATTGCACCAGGACTGAATGGAGTTTGGCCTTTCATTTAATGCTAAAAACAGTTCAGTTCTGTGGCCTTCAAGCCTTCCAACAGCACTACAACCTTTGCACTTTCTGACCTTGCCAGGTAACCCCGGAAATGAGCCTGGATGACCAAGGCCTTCTCCTTGAAGACCTGGAACCGCCTATGGTTGATGAGGCCTCTGAGATTGCGTTGAAGGGTAACAATTGCCCAGCTCAGCTTTTGATTCCATCTTCTCTCTAGCATCTGCCTCGCTTTTTCCTTCAAGAACACCTGGGCGGGGAAAGGAGGCAATAAAGAACATTGCTATTTGCAAGTGAACAGCCCTAATTATTACCTACGCCCAAGTCTTCAATGACCAATTTGTCAAAGACTATGCAAATAAATGAATCTAGTGAGTGTTTATTTCATATTTACTTTCTTTCTCCAGTCGAGCATGAAGAGTTGCTGAGGCTCAGTGTATATATTTGATTTATACCAAAATATTTATTTTACCAGTTAGCAACTAAAAGAGCCCATTTAGGCTAACCACCTTTTCCAGCCTAAGGGCAGCATTCCTTTTGGGCAACCTCGAAAGGACCACATGCCAGTGGTGAAAGTGGGTAGAGCAACAAATGTTCATTTTATCTCTGTACAGTTAGTTCCAACACACACCCTCTATCCTCCATTCAGATAAGTAAGAGTCGCTATCAGAGTGTAAGGACACATTACAGGCAAAAACATTTGGGTCAGTGAAGGGTATGGCCTGATAGAGAGTCTTGGAGGGCCAAAATTGGTCCCTAAGCCTGGAGATTCCCCAAGTCTCTAATCCAGTTGCCCCTTTGGAATCAAGAGCCTTTGTAGTATAGTGGCCAGGTGTTAGACCAGGACCTTCAAATCCCCACTTGGCCATATAAGGAATTAGGCAGTCCTTGAGATACCCTGGACCCAAGTTGTTAAGGACCTTGTAAATCAATATAAGAACCCTGAACCTGGCCTGGTAGCGTATGACTAGCCAGTGAAAGCTTTCGAGCGCTGGAGTTACATGCTGACGATAGTTGTTGTCTTCATCAACTGTCTATCTGCAGCATTTTGCACCAGGCCAAGGGTAGCCCTGTACAGAGCACATGGCAGTGATAAGAGTCATGAGGTTACCAAGAGAATGCACACCCCCCCATGAAACCAACAGCATGCACACGGTCTTTCATAAGTTGCGGGGAAGAGAAGCGCTAAGGCACACCACCTTGGTGACTCCAATCTGATAGAGCTCCGAGAGATCTCCCACCACCTGTGAAAGCACTGCGGCGCAGCCATCTCTCTCCTGCAAGGAGTTCTGCCCTCGGCCAGCCAGGACTCCATACCTGATGAGCAGAAAGGAGACAGAACCATCTGCTAAAACTCCTTCAGCACAGGGTGTTACAGAGAAAGGAAGCAAATCCCAGCACTTCAGGAGCCAGGGACAACCTGTCTATGGAGCATTTGTTCTGATTTGTTTGCATGGTGGTTCTATGCTTTCCAGTGCATTTTTCCTTACCACAAAGTTCCAGGCTTTCAGAAACCTCCCTCTTTCCCACCCCTCCAACTCCCTAATGTCAGATGAAGAGTCTGCAGAGAATGTCCAAATGTAGGGTCAACTGCTGTATCTTCTGAGTATGGCTCCTATAGTCTGGAATAACACCCGATTTTGACCCTGGAAGTCTTTTCCAATTAGTGTTCTAAAACTTTTGAAGTTGGCTGCGAGAGCCGCTGTGTTTTATTGCTCCAACTGTTTGGTTTGGCGTGCGTGATTTACTATCGTTATTGCATCTTAAATTGTTATTATGTTATTGGTGTGCCTTTCTTTTACAACGTTGTGTTAAAATAGGAGGAGGGCCCCTATGTGTTAAAATAGAAGGTAACAGGCTCACCTGATTAGGAAATGGCGGAATGGAATGCGGATGGGATAACCTTCTTTCTTGATGCATATGGCCTCCAAAATCCCAGAATGCCTTAGCTGAGAAGCCACATATTCAGTATCAAATATGTTTGGCACCTGAAGTTTAAAGAGAATGGTCTCAATTAGCCAAATAAAGAAGGGAACAAGGACAAGACACAGAAAGGCCACTGGAAAGAACCAGTACCTTGTCGGCTCCCCCCACAAATTACCGGTACATCTGTGATCCCTGGGCTTGTCCACATCCGAACAACATGTGGATATTCCTGTGCTCCTGTCCTGGACATTTCCCCTCTTTAATTGGAGGTCTTTTCCCAATTCCAACTTTCCAAAGATTTTAAAGGAAAAGCACATTTAAAGTGGGGGGGGGTTAGATAAAGGACAACACTGGGGTGAGGAAGACATCATACGGACACCCTTGCATTAAAGGGATGGATAATGCAAATCCATGGCTACCCAAATGGCTTGTGTCAGGGCAGCCTATGTAGAGTAAGACACCAGCCCTTCTTAGGTGTTATAGTCCACATGATTACTATTTACTGGGTGGCTGAGATTTTGAATACATGAGAGAGAATATTGATACAAGACCTGCAATGAGCAAAACAGTTTCTCATCTAGCTTCCAAATACAGTCATACCTCGGGTTAAAGTTGCTTCAGGTTGAGCGTTTTTGGGTTGCACTCTGCGGCGACCCGGAAGTAACCCAGAAGTTTCGCTGCTCGCGCATGCGCAGACGCTCAAAATGACGTCACGCACATGCACAGAAGAGGCGAATCGCGACCCGCGCACGCTGCGTTTGCTTCAGGATGTGAGCGGGGCTCTGGAACGGATCCTGTTCACATCCAGAGGTACCACTGTATACGTAATTTGACACTGTTTCTAGCAGAGGAACTAGATGGACATCTAAAGTGTCCTTTGTTTTTACAGCAAGTTTCTAGCTTGTTTCTAGCCATCAGAATACGTGGGGTGGGCTGCCAAAACGTTACTGTGCTCAGGAGCAGACTTTCTGGTAATTGGACAAGCATCCATGGAACTGCCAATGGCAAAAGTTGATGGACGCTGTAGTTCAGCAACACCTGGAGATCCAGAGGTCCCCAACACCTGGGTTAGAGCATGTTTTCACAGAATCATAGAATTGTAGAGGTGGAAAGGACCACGAGGGTCATCTAGCTCAACTCCCGGCAATGCAGGAATCTTTCGCCGAACGTGAGGCTTGAACCCGTGACTGTGAGATTAAGAGCCCCATGCTCTACTGACTGAGCTATCCTTGAGCATGTGTATGGAAGAACTTTCCATTGATTTGCATAACTCAGCTGGGGCATTGTTTTGGTAGCATCTTAAAGACAGCCTCAGGTACAGCCTAGCCCTGCAAAGACCAAGTCTTACCTTTTTGGAATTAGGCTTGATACACCGAACAAAGAAAATGTGGCTCCTGTAGGATAGAGAGAAAAGAAGTAAAGTGCGTCCATTTTAAAACAGCATGAGATGTGGCTCCAAACTAATTCTCCATCTTCAGCACCACAGCTCACTGAATGGGTGATCAGCAGCTCACTCTTTGACCTCGCCTTCCCACAGGCTCATGCTTCGTGCCGTGAGGTGGCAACACAAATTGGTGGTAGCACCACCACATTCCCTCACCTGTCTAGTTTAGCTGTGAGATCTTGCAAGGAGTGCTGGAATCTAGACACTAACGTAGAAGCTTGATGCGTCGGCCCTTGGACTCTAGTTCCACTTCCCGGTTCTCTCTGGTTCATCTGCTGTTCCTTCACTTTCTCAAAAAGGTGGGACACCAGCTTCAGAGAGGTGGGCAAAAGAAATCAAAGTTTCAGAATAAACTTAGAACATTTAGTTGAAACGTTAGCATGGAGAAGGACCAGCTCCCTCCATACTCTGCCAATGAAAAAAGCAAAGAGCAGTTTTCAAACAATCCAATAGATCAACAAATAAAATAAAACTTTTATTATAGCCTCTTAGAACATATGTCCTTTACATAAGGTTGTACAATTACACAGTACAGTGGAACCTCTGGTTAAGAACTTCATCCGTTCCAGAGGTCTGTTCTTAACCTGAAACTGTTCTTAATCTAAGATACCACTTTAGCCAATGGGGCCTCCTGCTGCCGCCGCGCTGCCGGAGCAGGATTTCTGTTCTCATCCTGAAGCAAAGTTCTTAACCCGAGGTACTATTTCTGGGTTAGCGGAGTCTGTAACCTGAAGCATCTGTAACCCGAGGTACCACTGTGTTCTTTATATATAAAAGTTTGATCAACCAGTGCTGCTTATGCAAAAGATGAAACCATAGATGCAGATGTTTGCACCAGTTATAAAATAAATCTAAAAATAAACCAATTCCTCTCTGAAACAAACAAACAAAACAAAGCTATCTTGGAACAAGGGAGTGTCATGTGAAAGCATATACACCTCAGGAGTGATTTTTCTATCCACCAGGAAACTGGTATACAATTAAGTGTCTCTTGATGTCTACCAGTACCGCAGCACAAAGAAATTAGTATTAGACAGAGCTCTACGTCTCTTGACTGTGAGATCATAGGAATAGTCTGCAGTGAAGCATAATAATTAACCCAAACTATTTGATTGTACCTTGTGGTGGCTGTGGGAAAATATCTCCAGGACCTCTGTGCGTAACAGATCGTGGTTTTTATTCAGAAATTTGTGGACCTGTAAAGCCAAATTCCACATCACTCTCATTTGTTTTTAAAAACTACGTTAACAGAGCTTCTGAGGCTGCAATCCGATACCAACTTTCCCACTTACCTAGGAGTAAACTCCCCTGAAGTCCATCAATGGGACTTCTAAGTAGACATGTTCAGGAGTGCACTGTGAATCTCCTGTCAGTATAGTTCTTAGTTTACTTGCAATCCTGATTTCCAGCCTTTTCTGAGGAAGTTCTTCAACCCCAACTCTTGTTTTTGCAGATTAGAAACCAGGATAGCTGCCTGCAAAGCTGGAGGACCACTATCCAGTTAAATAAACAATTTTGCCCAACCCAAATCAAGTAATAATAATCAAGTCATAATTTCAGTTCTATTCCCCCCCCCCAAAAAAAATTGTCTAGCCCTTCTTTTTCTAAAGAACCATTCAATACAATGGACAGCGTTCAAGTAAGTTGTTGCATACCTGAAACAAGAACTACTCTCACAATGGGACTTCCCCCTCCATTGTCCCGTAAATCTGTTCTGGAGGGTTGGAGAAAAACCAAGATCAGATTTAGGGAAATAAGACAGGGGGAGTCTTATTGAGCGAGGGGACCTCATTCGGTGTATGCATACCCCATTTAGTGCTACTTAGAATTCTACTCTAGATAACAGATTGGAAGAGGACAAATTGAAAGAGCAGTACAGTGGTACCTTGGGTTAAGAACTTAATTTGTTCTGGAGGTCCGTTCTTAACCTGAAACTGTTCTTAACCTGAGGTACCACTTTAGCTAATGGGGCCTCCTGCTGCTGCCGCGCGATTTCTGTCCTCATCCTGAAGCAAAGTTCTTAACCCGAGGTACTATTTCTGGGTTAGTGGAGTCTGTAACCTGAAGGGTTTGTAACCCAAGGTACCACTGTATGCATGTTTAGAAGGCACTTTAAGACTATTAAATTTGGGGTTGCAAAACTGTGAGCTCTTTGGACACCCCTGTTGGGTGACCAATCCAGAGTGAAGAGACTGATACAACCAGGGCTCTTCCTTTGGATTACTAGCAGTAAAGTGGCACTTGTGTACGCTGATGTCCAGAACCTCACCAGATGAAGTTGTGGCAAATTGACATGTCCTACTTCAGTCATAGGCAAACTCTGGCCCTCCAGATGTTTGGGACTACAATTCCCATCATCCCTAGCTAACAGGACCAGTGGTCAGAGATAGGAATTGTAGTCCCAAACATCTGGAGGGCCGGAGTTTGCCTGTGCCTGTCCTACTTGCTTGGGTGAGCAAAAGTTGCTTTGTGCTGCTTGAGCTAGGCAAACAAGCGCAGGTTAAATAGGGGAAGCAGGGGATGTTGGGAGGGGAGCAGGCTCCTATATACCTGGTAGGTAACTGGTCCTGCATAATGCTGCACAGTGAAGACAGGCAAAGGCAGCTTCGGCTTGACGTACCAAGAGCTGTTGGCATGATGGTAATGGCACTTCTGCAAGAAGGTGTGGTCTGTGGCCTGGATAGGAAAGAAAACTCTCTCACACAGCAAAATAACAACTAGAAGTTGGGCATTTCGGCTGTGTGCATGCTATACCTTTCAAGCACATTTGGAAGAACATCCCCCCCCCCAAAAAAAAGAATGCTGGGCAATGCAATGTAGCCCTCACAGAGCAGGCATATACTTTAAATGTATAGTGCATATGCAGCCATTGTGTCACCAACCCCATGATGTGGAATTGTCTACCAGCCAAGATTTGGCAGGTATCCTCGCTTTTGACTTTTAGGCATCTTTTCAAGACTTTTTTTTATGCTGACAGGTCTATGCTGCTGTTTGAAGCTGTTTTGACTGGCCAGTGATTGTAATGATTGCTTTTTTAATGATGTTTTATTGCTGCAAACCACCTTGATATTGCAGTGTATAAACTGTGGTAGATAAATGCTTTTAGAAATAAAAACAAACAAGCAAATAACAAGCAAATTGGTTTATCTGTGGGTTTGGATCCCTAAACATTAAAAATACCTCCACATGCTACTAAATTTGCTTGTTATCATGCCATTTCAATAGGACATGGGGTTCCCACTGTGGCCCACGGACCAGGTGGCTCACAGAGTGCCTGTGAAAAACACTTAGAATTCGAATTCTATGGAAACCAAGTGGTAATACAATATAAGAAATAAAAGAAGCAATAAAATACAATAAACATCATATCAACATCCAGCACAGAGCATTACATTTGGCAGGGGGGGAAATATTGCATGGCCCACCAAAATCTTCAGCGATTTTCAAGTGGTCAGTGGGAAGAAAAAGGTTTGGGAACCACTGCTATATGATACAAGTACAAACTTATATTTAAGGGATTCTTAGTGCTAAACTTATATTAGTTCCCCCATCTGGTACCAAGTACAGTGGTACCTAGGGTTAAGAACTTAATTTGTTCCAGAGGTCCGTTCTTAACCTGAAACCGTTCTTAACCTAAGGTACCACTTTAGCTAAAGGGGCCTCCCGCTGCCGCCGGAGCATGATTTCTGTTCTCATCCTGAGGTAAAGTTTTTAACCGGAGGTACTACGTCTGGGTTAGCGGAGTCTGTAGCCTGAAGTGTCTGTAACCTGAAGCGTCTGTAATTCGAGGTACCACTGTACTGGACTGCTGCAAAGTAAAAAGACAGTCTAATCCTGTTTGCCACTTCTTTATTCTCTCTACAGGAAAGGGAGACGTTCATGCTAATTCTGGAGAAAGGGAGTGCACTGCTTGCTCAGCAGGGTGGTGCCAAGGGTCAGCATGGCCAGGCATCTGCCAAAGGCCCACACCACAGGAAGGGGGCCTACTGGAAGAAGCCTTCTGGACTTGCAGCAGTGAGGAAGCAGACTCACAGGAGGGAGGGTGACTTGCCCAAGGCAACTCTCCAAAACCTGGATCTAACACCAGGCAGTGTGTGTGTGGAAATCAAGTGTCCTCAGAACAGAAGCTTCCTTTGGAGGAAAGATGTCTGAATCTCCTGCAACAAATGAATACCAGCTGAGCAGTCAGAAATCTAGAAAGCAAATATTTATTAAATAATGTCCACAGCTGTTCTATTTTATCATGCCTGCCAACTTCCAACTTTTTTTTTTTTTTGGCAGATGGTCATCTCAAGAGAATTGGAAAATGCCTTCAAAATAGGCCAAATGACTAGACAACTGCACCAACACACACTCTGTTTAAATTATTAAGGTTTCTGCCAGAAGAGCAGTTGGCTTTTGAGAATGCCGTGTAGGAATCTATTAAATTTGGCAAAAGCAAGATAGTTACCCCCTAGGCACACATGCTTGCAAACACATATTTGGAACAGCATATGCCTGTGTTGAATGCCCATAACATGCAAACATGGTAGAGACCAGGCCAACCCAATCAGGGCTCCCTGACGCGCATCTGCTGGTGTTCAGAGATGAGTGTCTGTTGTACATACTTTGTGTGTTTGCTTTGTGGACGCGGGTGGCACTGTGGTCTAAACCACTGAGCCTCTTGGGCTTGCCAATCGAAGGCTGGAAGTTCGAATCCCCGTGACGGGGTGATCTCCCATTCCTCGGTCTCAGCTCCTGTCAACCTAGCAGTTTGAAAGCACACCAAAAAGTGCAAGTAGATAAATAGGTACCACTCTGGTGGGAAGGTAAACGGTGTTTCCGTGCGCTGCTCTGGTTTCGGTGTTGCATTGTGCCAGAAGCGGCTTAGTCATTCTGGCTACATGACCCAGAAAAACTGCCTGCAGACAAACGCCGGCTCCCTTGGCCTGTAAAGCGAGATGAGCACCACAACCCCAGAATCATCTGCAACTGGACTTAACTGTCAGGGGTCCCTTATCTTTACCGGGGCCAATGTGTCACCCAAGTACACACAGCAAATCTGATTAACAACTCTTGTCAAACTTTCTCTCTCTCTCTCTCTCTCTCTGTGTGTGTGTGTGTGTGTGTGCATGTTGCTCACCAGATCTAGGTATAACCTACCTCTTGTAACACTTCAACAAAATCCAATGTAAGAAAAATAACATTCTGAGGAAGAGGCACTCATGGACCCTCTTTGAGAGCACCCATTTTGCTCCCTCTCTACGAACCATCCGTCACAAAAATACCCCCGGACCCAACATGCAAATATGAAAAGGATATCTAATGAACTCCTGACCTGTGATAGTAAAGTCTGATCGTCCAGGATGCACATAATCCCATGGGGCTTTGCAGCTATCAGATCCAGGCAGGACTCGCTGGGTATCTTGGACACAGGACTCCAGATGAGGTCTTCTTCTGCATACTCCTCCTAGTGGTCAAAGATAATTCAAATGAAGCCTGCATCCATAATATCAAATGTGTCATTCTGTAAACCAGAGCTTTATCAAACTCTGTGCAGCAACACATTAGTGTGTCGGCTGCAGTGTGTGTGTCACATGAACGCTCCCCACACTCCTCCTGGAGCCGGAAAGGGGTTAGTTTAGCCTCTGGTTTGCTAGTAAAACTGAATTTGTCACAAAGTGATGCATTTCTAAAAAGTGTGTCACCAACATTAAAAGTTTGGAAAGCTGTGCTGTAAACTATTTCTTAATCTATGGTTCGGGTATCTTTTCCCAACAATACATACAAAAACACACCCTTTGCATGAGAGGTAGGAAGCTATGAGAAGACAGGTTGATAAGGAGGACTCTGTTTTCATGATTCAATGATGCTGGTTGGAGCCAGCTGTATACCTATCAAATCTTTGTGCCTTTATTCACAAACTAAAAGCCAAGATCTATGCATGAATTGGCCCCAACCAGCCACAATGAATCATGAAAAAAGGATTCAGACCTGCAAATGTACAGTATTGTGAATTTTTTCTTTATCAACTTGCCTTTTCAAAGCTGAAGCGCAATAACACAAAGCTGCCTCTGTGCAATGTAATGGTTCCCTCTTTTGCTCCAGGACAAGTTGTGCACCTACCTACATGTGCCTAGCTTTATATTTTACCTCCTCTTGGGTGATGACTATTCTGCTGAAGAAGTGCTGGAGGTGTTCATTGGCAAAGTTAATGCACAGCTGTTCCAGGCTGTTCACCCCAAGATCCTGTGGATACAAAGAAAGACCCAGACCTCTTTTGCTTCCGGCACACAAAGTCCACAAGGAAAGTGGCAGGTGGCACCTTGCATGAAGAAGAAGAAAATGGCAACAGACCCTCATGGTCTCAGCATATAGCGCTAACCAATTTTAATGGCTGAGACTTGGTAGGACTCTTGTCTACAACCTGCTGGCCGTTACAGTAGTTTTGCCCTGGAAATACTACAAGTTTATGGATCTAAGAGACAGTCCATATGCACCTCCTCTCCACTGCACTGTTCTTTCTGGTGGGCATTTGAATTTCCCAAATTTTCCAAAGTGAGAAGACAGTATAGAGAGAAAGAGATATATATCATACGTGCATTTGTAGCAAAAGGAACCATTCGTCAGTACAATTTTAGAACAATAGAGGTGTTGAGAGGGAGAAGCAAAACTGCTCTGACCTAAATACTTGTGGGGAGGGTATGCCACATAGTGGCCAGAGACAAGCCTTCATGAGTGCTCATTAAACTAATCATAACCAGATCTCTGGAAGTGCTGCCCGCTGTGTCCCAGACCCATAGCTGTCAACTTTTCCCTTTTCTTGCAAGGAATCCTATTCGGAATAAGGGAATTTCCCTTAAAAAGGGGGAAAGTTGACAGCTATGCCCAGAACTTCAATACAGACAAACTGCCAACATTCCCAATTTCGTGTGGCTGCTTTGCAGGCGACTCCAATGCCTACATGCCAACTGATCCTACATAGCAAATGTCAAGGGAGACTGCATGGAAAAGCACCTGCCAACGTATTTCCCGCAAGCAACTTCAAGAAGACTTGTCGCCAGCATTCATGCATACACTAGCACAGGGCAAAAACACAAAGCTGCCCTCAAAGACACTGTAAAGTAAACACAGGAAATGACCTCAAAGCCATATATGTCAACAATGCCAACAGTGCTGTCCATTTCCAACGGGGCCAGCCACTCATTGATTTTCATCAGCAGCCACTCAAAGAGCAGGGAATACAAAACTTTGGCGATTGCATCCCTGAAGAAGTGGAGAGAGAGCAATTTTATTTTTAAAGAAAAAAACAGAAAATATTGTTATTTGGATGAAAAGCTAGCAGACAGGCACCAGACAGATAAAAGCAATGAAGGTTACCTGGCATCTATAGCACTTTCTACTGACAATGGAGTGAATATCCGGTCATAATATGTTTCCTGAGGAGAGAGAAATGTTAGATATAGAGACTGATGGCATTTTAATTTCTCAAAATAGGAGCTTTTGGGCAATTTCAATCACTTTGTATAATAAAGATTTCTGCTCAGGAGTCTTTGGATTACAAAAGCTCTAATATGACTCTGCATCTTTGTTCCTTCTTTTCATCTGTAGGCATTCATGTTTGTACCCATAAACTGATATAATCTGCACCAGGATGAAAAACATGCATTCCTTTTCACCTTGTTTTGAAAATACCATATTTACTCGAGTCTAACGCACCATCAAATCTAGCAGGTGCTTTTCACATTATTTTGCTTTATTGGCTAGAACCAAATTAAACATACTTAATGCGAGTGAAGGCTTAAACCTGAACCAAACCAAAATCACAATTTGACTGTTTGATTATGCTCCAGCTAGGAAAATCAAGGAGTTTATTTGTTTTCCTAAAGACATTTACATCGGCATATAAAAAAAACAGTGCTTGCAAGATAGGACAGTCCTACGAATGTACAATAGATGGCACAGTGGAGCCAGCTACCAGTAGACGTTCTTTTCTGATCCCACTGCAGATAAACCAAAGGGAAGGCAGGCAGATAGGTTCTTGTATCTTGTTCCCACCCTTAACAAGGCAACGCAACACAATCCATATCACTTAAATACAAAATCCTCCTCTGTGAAATGCATGATGAGAAGAAGCAAGACGTGCCAGCAAGAGAAAGAGATGCTCACAGTGACTCGGTGGGTGATGGCCCTTTGAAGAAGATCTGCTGAAATATGCAGCAAACTGGCAACAATCTGGATTTCCGTTTCACTGGGGATGAGTGCAAACTCAGAGGATTCTTTCTAGATGGTCATGTATACAAAGAGAGAGGAATATATGAAATGAGGACATTATTTACACCAAAATTTCAATCCTTAAGACATCCAAGAACACAGACAGCACTGTGCAATGTAGTCATTTCACAGGGTGTCAGTATTCCTAAAACTCTTAAGATCTTCCTTAGTTTTGGATTAGGTTACCTAAATCATCACCATCTCTTGCAAATGCCTAACTGGAGATTAGAACACATTGGGTCTTTTTTGAGCATTCATTCCAGTTTGTCTGTGGGGTGGTTAGATGACAATAAGCATCTGTCTTGATTGCAGGCATTATGTATCTTCCTGTGTGTCAGGTGCTGTTGCGGTTGCTCGAGAATAACCAGGCAGGACTCCAACCTGTCTTTTACGGGCTTTATTTTGGTGCAAACTATTTACAGTGAAGAATGTCGTAAGTTCATGTCTGGCTCAATCGCTAGCAGAATCCGGGAGTGGTCTGTTTTTGTACCTCCCCCAACATAAAAGTTTCGTCACCCCCAGCCTTTTCCGCCCCTCCCTGCGCCTCAAACTACTGCGCATGATGGGTGATGGCAGGGGTGTGCTTCCCCCCTCTCAGGCTTGCTTAGGCTCGGTGTTAAGGCTCTTACTAGCATCCTCTGGTCCTTGCGCCTCTTCTCCACTAGAGGTGGGGCTTTCCTTCTCACTGGAAAAGGAACTGCTTTGCAAGATTTTCGGAGGCTCCCTGTAACACAACTGCCCGTCTATCTCTCGCCTCTGAGCAAGCCGATGGCAGTTCCCTGACACTGTGGTTAACAATTATTTAATCCCACATTTTCAGTACATTTCCTCGTCAGTTTCCTAACTGCAAAAAGTCTGTTTCTTATTTTTAAAAAAAGTGGGCTTGTTGCACTAGAGCCCTTTAATGCACGTTTAACTGTGCAAACCTAAGGTTTGGGTTAGCTCTAGAATCCCCCTGCTGCCACACACAAAATACTGGCTGTTCAGAGGCACCCTAAATGGAAAAAAATGTCCCCGGGCCATTTCCACTGGGCTCAGGTGGTATTGCTAATGACACCTTGAATTTGCAAAGATGCAACATACCTCACAGGATGTAAAACAGATGTTTCCCAACTGCAGTATGCCAGAGAGCACTGCCCAGATGGAGTTCAGCTGGTCACTGGAGAGACCTATCATCTGGAGAGCCTTAATCAAGACCAGAAAATCGTGATCATCCCGCTTTCCTGGAAGCTCACACACTCGGCCCTTGAGAATCAAGACAAGTTCGCATAGTTAGGAATGAACTTGCACTGGGAATACTTAAGCTTCCTGCTAGGAAGCCCATAAACTCTGGATTTTTGTGAATGAAGGGCTATTTTCAAAATACATGAGAGGTTAGACCTGGGTTGCCAACATATTCTACAATGAGAACTAGGCCCATTGAAGGGTTTCCAAGTCCACTTAACTCTAGCCCAGGCAGCAGAATTTGTTCTCATGTAATGAGCACCTCAGGGACGCGGGTGGTGCTGTGGGTTAAACCACAGAGCCTAGGACTTGCCGATCAGAAAGTCGGCAGTTTGAATCCCCACGACGGGGTGAGCTCCCGTTGCTCGGTCCCAGCTCCTGCCAACCTAGCAGTTCGAAAGCACGTAAAAGTGCAAGTAGATAAATAGGTACCTCTCTGGCGGGAAGGTAAATGGCGTTTCCGTGTGCTGCTCTGGTTCGCCAGAAGCGGCTTAGTCATGCTGGCCACATGACCCGGAAGCTGTACACCGGCTCCCTCAGCCAATAAAGCGAGATGACCACTGTAACCCCAGAGTCGGCCACAACTGCACCTAATGGTCAGGTTCCCTTTACCTTTACTTAATGAGCACCTCACATTTAGTCGCCTTCCACACAAGTAAGGCACCAATGGCAGAGACCTATTCATCCACCTGGGAAGGGATGTTGGAACAACAATGTCTTCAGTTGTTTCCAGAAAGTGCAAGAGTGGGAGCAGCCACCCTAAAGCCCTGCTTCAAGTTACTTCAGAGCTTTGGAGCTCTTTGGAACATGAGGAAGAGGTTCTCCCACTGGCTGCAGTGACCTACTGGGTGTATAAGTGGCATATTGTAGACTGGGTACACAACTATTCCACATCCTTCCTCTTCTGGTCTATTAAAGCTTCTGCATGCTGAAAGTGCTAAAAACTGCCTTCTTTTGGATGCCATTCCACAGCCAGGGTTATGTAGGTATAGAGTGAATTTCTTGGGGGAGTTGCTTTGGTTTGTTACTTTTGTATGCATTTTGTTTCAGCTGCCCTGTGATCCTCGGATGAAAGGCCGTATGGAAATTTTTAAAAACAACAACAAGAATACGCTATTACTTCCGCAAGCCCTCGGAAAGAGGCAGGTAAAATGAAATTGCGTCGATATTAATGGGTCAGCCTGCCCATGAGATATATGGGTCATTTATTTTAGTTCAGAGTGCAAGATTTCTTTTTCAAGTCCTGTAATTTCACCCCCTGTAAAACCTTTTAAATCCTTATAAAAGGGTTAGCCCTGCAGAATTGGGGAGTGGGGAAAATACATCCGAGTCAAGCTATTTCTGTAAAGCAAGGCAAGCACTGCTGTGGCTCAGCTGAGTGTCTAAAACCATCTATTTACTTGCCTGGTTTAGATAAAAGTAAGTCTCTGCCTCTTGCAGGTAAAGTTCCTCTTTTTGTCCTACTGGAAGACCACACAGCAGCTCATAAAACACATGAAAGCTCCTTTCACCTCGGCCCTAAAAAACAAAGAGGAGGTAGCCCTCGCAGATCCACACCATGGGAGGAATTTAACATTCTGCTATTGCAATTGTTAGGTCATCTCAGGCTTTTTCACTTGCCAAACAGAACAATCCTCCTCCCCCTCCCCCCTGCACTTTTTTTTGGAGGTTCTTCTGACTCCAATGAGTCAATATCAGGGGGTGCACAAGGAGAGGGGCGGAAGCCCCATTGCCCTAGTTATTAGGACTTAAGTTGAATCCCACCCCATACATTTAAAGCACATCCAACACACATTTAAAGCATGTGGCTCAGCCCTGAAGAGTCCTGGGAACAGCAGATTTCCCTTCTTGGAGGACCAGTCCCTAGACAGGGAACCAAGCAGAGGGCTTTCTCAGTAGTGGCGCCCACCCTGTGGAACGCCCTCCTATCAGATGTCAAGGAAATAAACAACTATCTGACTTTGAGAAGGCAACCCTGTTTAGGGATTTTTTTAATGTTTGATGTTTTATCGTGTTTTTCTAACATTCTGTTGGGAGCCACCCAGAGTGGCTGGGGAAACCCAGTCAGATGGGCAGGGTATAAATAAATTATTATTATTATTATTGTTACCGCCACCTTAACAAACTACAGTTCTCAGGATTCTTTAGGGCAGGCATAGGCAAACTCAGTCCTCCAGAAGTTTTGTGACTACAATTCCCATCATCCCTGACCACTGGTCCTGTTAGCTAGGGATTATGGGAGTTGTAGGCCCAAAACATCTGGAGGGCGTGTTTGCCTATGCCTGCTTTAGAGAGAGTCATGGCTGTGCTATCAGTGGATAGTGTGGATCAGCATCGTTCTCTTTAACAGGAATATACTACTTGGGAGAAAAAAAGTTGCTGACTGCCAGCAGTTTTCTGAGATTTTAAAAAGAACAGTACAGATGGTGGACACAGTGATTGTAGGATACTACTGACTGATGTCTAACTTCACTGATAATCCATGTTTATAGACCTCCTCCCCCCTCCAATTTGCCATGTTCAAGCTTCAGAATTTGCAAGGTGATTCTGTAGACTAGTTACCTTCCCACATGGAGGTGCAGCTTTTGCTCAAGAGGATGTGACTTCCCACATCATGTGTAGGTGGTATCATAATCATCACCATTAACACCCCAGAGTGGATCACAGCCATTTAAAATACAACAATTGCAGTCACAAGAATAGGGCGGGTCCTAAAAATTTACATCTCAAGGTATCAAAGGCCAGGGTAAAGGAGAAATATCAAAAGCATCTACAAACAACTAGCACAAACTCAGATCTCCACAAATCCTGTCCCCCATCCCTTTCCCTTTTACCCAAAAAACTCTTCCCTATGTGGGTTTGCAGGTCACACATGGAAGCGAGATTACTTAATATAGAACAGTGCATCTCATGCACACAGGTAATTTATCGGCCATCTGACATGCGAGAACACTTTTGTCCTTACCTGAAAAACAACTCTGGACTTCTCCAAAAGGTACTGAGAGATGGACGTTCCCACCATAAATCCGCTATGAGGAAGAGATTTCTGTAAGACGAGTCGTTTTATTTTCTGCCCTGACTATAGACTTTATGGAATGGGAGGTTTTGTTCAATAATACAAGGCAATTTTTTGAACACTCGCCATTGAAGAAATAAGGCATTCAGAAGTTTAGTAGCATTCTTAAAACACAGGCTCCTGCTCCCCAAACTAATGGTGATTTGTGGAAAACACTGAAATCTCATGGACAAGTATCTGAGGGAGGTCTTTTGATTCAAATAAATGCTGGGGAATACTGACAACTGGCGTCTGAATACTTGGAATTTCAAAGCTGTGGGAGTTTAGAACTCCCTATTCTACAGCAACCAAACCAGCTGACTCTCAAATCCCTCTAAGTGTTTGAAATGCACAGTGAGACCCGGTCAATGAAAGCATGACATACAAATTAAAGCACATGGTAGTTTTTATGTGAGAAAAACTAAAGATGAATCTGTTGTTACTGCACCAGTCTCTTTTACATAATAAATTAAGAAGTACTTTCATCTCCCAAGAGGCACCAGCTTGTAGACCAGAGCTGATTTGCACACTATTTCTTAACAGATTTATAATAAGTCAGAAATGGTGAACATCTGGCCCTCCTGTTGTTGTATTCCAACTCCCATCAACCCCAGCCAGAACATCCAAAGGTCAGGGATGATGGGAACCAGAGTCCAGCATCGTCTGGAGGGCCAATAGTTTTGCCGTTCCCGAGGTAAGCCATTTCAGCTCCATTCCTCCTGCTGCTGGAAGGGAACCTGTCTCCTTGCCCTTGCTCTGGGTGGAGCCCAAGAGAACCAATCTCTCATTGGAAACGATTCCGAGAACAGCCTCTCATGTGACAGAGGAGGCTGTGCTCAAGACTCCTTGGTGCGTCCGTACGGTTCTTAAGAGCAGACAATCATTCCTCAATCAGCAAAGAGAAGCTGACTGGAATCCCTTGGAATCCATCCCAAGCATGTGAACATGAGCCAACAGGAATCACTGATAAGGCTATATCCTCCATTAACACATCCACTAGCTTTACACGTTCAGTAAGTTTTTTAAAAATACATTGTTCCTAATAAAGTTATTACCTTACTGTTGATTTTGCATCCCCCACTATCTATGCTTTTTCTGTTTCAAACAGAAATATTAATTTCTTTTTTTTAACTCACTGTCTTAGGTGGACATGCAAGAACTTTCCAAAGCGGCTGGAGTTGTCATTTAAGATGGTCTTTGCATTTCCAAAACTTTCCAAGATGGGTAACACATCAGATGGCTGTAAGGACAAGGACAATATTAATATTAAAGATGCTGCCTTTTTTTTTTAATCAATCAATAACATTACATTACTTTTAGTACAATCTTATGGGTCCCATTGAGCTCAATGGTGGTTATTCCCAGGGTAAGCAGATATAAAATTCTAATTAATTCATTATCTTTTTAAATGTATTTGTATGGAAGATTTCATTAAGATTTATTTTCAGACCAAGCATTTAGTATTCGAGCTGCAACATGCACTAATTGTGCTCAATGGCAACCTAACTTCTGAACATCTTATTGTCACTAAAGAAATGTTAAATAATAGTACACATACTTGCTTTATCCCATGGCTTTCTTGCCTTTGGTATAGCCTGGACAAATAGAGGATGATCGCTTTGGCAGTTTCAGTCTTTCCCGAGCCACTGTGTCCACTGGAAAACATTAAAAAGGAGGGAGGTGTAATGCAAAGATCGCCACTGTTATTTAAGTTGCTGGATCACATTCTCCACCAGTGCAGTTTATCAACAGTTGAACTGGTGGGGTTTTTCCCTTTTCTTTCTTGAAAAAAAAAAATCCAATTAAGATCTCATTGTCCATTGCTTATTATAAACAGCAACAAAGACGAAGATAATTTGTCAGCCAAAAAGGGAAGAAAAACAAAACACAACTTTTATGGCAATATAACCAGTCTGAAAAGACTGCTGGAAGCTCAAGAGAAACCTCAATGGTGTTAATGGCCACCCAAATCAATAGGTTTGATCATAAGGGGCAAGTAGTCCATAAAATAAAGCCATGCTGAAAACCAACTATGGCAGATTCCCACCACCACCACGCACCAAGGTTCCCACATACTGTCCCAACATGAGATGCCTATTTGGAAGATTGGTATGATGCTCCTAAACACACCAAATGCTGGCAAGTCATATCCAAAGCACTAATTCCTCCCCTCCTGTCCCAATGAAAGAATGTGCTGGATCAGGCTTCCTCAACCTTGGCCCTCCAGATGTTTTGAGACTACAATTCCCATCATCCCTGACCACTAGTCCTGCTAGCTAGGGATCATGGGAGCTGTAGGCCAACAACATCTGGAGGGCTGAGGTTGAGGAAGCCTGTGCTAGTCAAGCAGGTGGCTTGTCTATTGGCCCTCTGTATTACATGGCTGCAGATTAGCTGTAGAAGCAGCAGAATCCTGAAGAGAAATCTCAACACCACAATATTTCTACTCAGAAGTAAGTTCCACTGAATTCAATTGCTTACTTCCAGGAAAGCACCCAACAAAAATGGCCTGAATAGTGCCCCTAATGGTGGCACTATAATGGTGTGCTCTGATGGTGTTTCCTGCTTGGCAGGGGGTTGGACTTGATGGCCCTTGTGGTCTCTTCCAACTCTATGATTCTATGATTCTATGATTCTAATGACACTTGGGCCCCTTTTGCATCAGTGCAGAAGAAGCAATAGGGAGATGGAGAATAAATCTCAGACAATCTTAGGAAAGTTGCCTTTATCTCTCTCTTACCTGAGGACAATGCACTGCTCTTTCTCTGAGCTCTGAGAGAAGGCATATGCCATTTCTGTGATGGCAAATATATGTCTGCAAGGGGACCAAAAGAAATGGGGGGGGGGGGAGAGAGAGAGAGAGAGAGAGAGAAAGAAGAAAACCCATGTTATTACTCAGCCAGTTTTTAGTTATTACTAAATTCCAGTTGCATCAAAATTAGTTCAGGCTTATTTGTACAGAGATTGACACAACACCTTATCAACAGCTACTTTTTGTACTTTTTGTACAAACACATTGAAATATTTAGGCAGCAGAGCTGGCAGAACGGTAAGGTAAGGGAGGACAGGAAATTCCTGAGGCAGAAGTGGCCACATTGGGTTGCAGATGTTTGGGGGGGGGGGAGAAACCAAAGCAGCTTATTCCAATAAATGCAAGATTTCTGTAGAACTTAATTGTGCTTAACTTTCTCTGGATTGTTGTATCCGAGAACTGTCAAAAATTATACCAAGGGCCACAGCTTGCCCACCTGTAACCTAACAGAACCAAACTGTAACCTAACAGAAGCAAACTGTGCAGATGCTGTGGCTCAGAGCCATTAAGTCTAGGGTTGAGAGTGCTTGAGCCATGGAAAGTTTTAGTTAGAGAATGAAATTGGGAGAGAGGTTGGGAGAAGAAGAAGATGAAGAAGAAGGAGGAGGAGGAGGAGTAGTTTGGATTTGATATCCTGCTTTATCACTACCCTAAGGAGTCTCAAAGCGGCTAACATTCTCCTTTCCCCTCCTCCCCCACAACAAACACTCTGTGATGTGAGTGGGGCTGAGAGACTTCAAAGAAGTGTGACTAGCCCAAGGTCACCCAGCAGCTGCATGTGGAGGAGTGGAGACGTGAACCCGGTTCACCAGATTATGAGTCCACCACTCTTAACCACTACACCACACTGGCTTGAGTATCCTGGCGATAAACATTAGATTTAGTGGAATGCACGCCAGGAGGCTTAAAAACTTCCCCACATTATACTTAGTCCTCCACAAGGTATTGTAATAAAGTACTTTGGTTGGCAGGAAACCCCAAAGCTGAGCACTTTGGCATAATACAGCCATGTGAGATAAGAAGGTATTTAAAACTGGAGTGATCAGAATATTAATAGCAAAATGAGTCTCATACAGATTTTGTTGTTGTTGTTCTATGGTTTAAGCCAGTCTCAGATCAAAGCATTATACTGGCATCTGAACAGGTGGATTTTTCTAGTTCTTAGCTGCAACCCTTCACTAACACCAACCCTGCATGGCAGACCTTTAAGACTGTAATAGCCAGCCTCAAATTAAATCAGCAGCACACTTACATACAGTATTACTTTCCATAAGCAATAAGAAACCATGATTTTTTCTATTTTTGGTTTGAAACCAGAGATTACTTAAAAGTTGCCTACCATAGAGGGTTATTGTGAAAAACTGTTTCATTATTTTTTAAAAAATCTCCCCAATGGGAAATATATAAGTCAGGCCCTGTTGATTTAATATGAGTCTGGCCATTACAATTTTAAAACCTGTCTGCCTTACAGCAATGTTGTTGTGAAGGGATAAATAAAGGAGTTGCATCTAAAAATTAATCAAGTTCTTAAAGACTCTTTTTACTGTTAATGGAAATTATTCCAGTTCAAGGCACTACAATCTTAAAGCCTGTCTATGACACAGGGCTATTGAATAGAGGCTGCTTTTTGCTGTGGATCTCTGGACACCCTCTAGTTTGTGATTTTACCAACACAAACAAACAACTGTATACTCTTTGAAAATGAGGCTGACCATTACTATCTCAAAGTCAACCTAGTTTACAGTAACCTACTAAATATATTGGGTGTTGGGAATCTTTTTGTCTTTTGTTTTATTTCTGTGTAAACTGCAACCCTGCAAGGCAAGCACACAGTGTTGTGAAAACAATCAATTCCACTTTCTTTCCCCTGATTGAATTAAGGAATGGGAGAGACTACCCTTCATAGGATCATTAGGGCATAGGAGAAAAAGCCACAGCTGGCTAGAGAAGCTGCTCAGGTGCAAAGGTCAGCACCCAAACACCTTATTTTCAGTAATTTCCGCTTTTGCCAAGTATTTACAAATTAGAGTATTTATGGAGTGTCGATGAAATATCTTTAAAAAACCAACAACATGCTGGCATTTAAAGTCAGCTTGGCAAGGATAACTTGTCCTAGTCCAACTTTTTGTAAGGCGTGTGTTAAATTGATCACTCAGGCTTTCCATTATGGAGTCATGTGTTCAGAAAGTGCTTTAAAAAGGGGGAGGACATCAGCTTTATTTCAAAATAATATCAGTATTCTATGATAAAAACCCTATCATGAGCATTGCTAAACATGATCAAAGGTTTGGGTGGGAATTTAAACCCACAATGGGTTAGCAGCACTTTGTAAAGTTCTTTGCTTCTAGAACACTCTTATTGTGTGCAACCTGCTTCCCTGGGACAAAAACTCCAACCCTATGACAAAAAACAGTAATTTGTTGCCTAAGCCCCAGAAATCAAAAACAAATACATAAACAAATTACATTGCAGATCTGAGTGAGATGATGAACGTTGTGTGTGTGTGTGTGTGTGAGCAAGCATATATAAAATCCAATAGCAACATTGTCACTGAAATGAGTGAAAGAATTGTGCCATATTCCTAAATTCCAAAGAGAGGCACAATCACTTTGGCCAAGTGAAATGAGTCCAAGATTGCAAATGAAAGCCAGGATTTTGTATGCAGCATGAATAAGATTATCGGAATAAGGCAAGGAGAAAACACAATGAGGACATACGGTGCATTTCTGGAGAGCAGGCCATTCTGGTACTGGATCACCACATCTTCTGAAAAAAGGCTGAGTGGCTTGAAAGGATTGATACAGATCAAGATATGCCCAATGTAGGTCTAGGAAGAAGCACAGCATTGCCTTGGCTTTACTTATCCTCAAAAGCAGGGCAGGAATTTCAAACCCAAGTCCCCTCCCTTTACTCTTGTAAAGACCAGGGGTGGAGAATCTCCAGACTGCAGACCTAACATGGCCCTCCAGGCCTCCCCAACTGGCTCATGAGGCCATTTTCATCCACCTGCCACACACCCAACATCAAACAGCTCATAGTTCTTCCTTTATCAAGCAAGGCTCACTCCCACCTGCCTGCCAGCTCTCGTTGCAATTATGAAGGGTTGTTTGAAAGCCCCATGGTTTGGTTTGCAACCATTAGGGCTTCAACGGGAAGCATTCCCTGGTCTTACTGCGATGTCAGGTGAGAGAGAGGTAGCCAGCTCTGCCCACCTGCCTAGGTTGGCCCACCAGCAGAGGGAGAGATAAAAACGTGGCTCTCTGGCCGAAAAATGTTCCCAACCCCTGTTCTACACTAAGAAAATGGCACTGTTATATTCAGTCACAAAGGGTTCCATTGCGGATTCTTCCCCATGTGGGAAATCAGTGTCTCCCACCCATCCTCAACATTCTTACACACAAGCACTTACTTCTTATGACAATCAATTAGAGAGATTAAGAAAGTAATATCCATACATAAATAAAGTTGCGATGGAATCTCTGTTTCAGGCACAGCAGCACAGAGCTTTCGCTGACTTCCCTGGGTGGGGGGGGGGAGAAATATTATATTTGAGGGTTTTGATTTGATAACATACCTATTTTTCTACCCCCCAAAACAAAATCCGGCAGTTAATTTGAAGAAATGTTTACTACTGATGTTGGAAGTAAATCAATACATAACTACACTCTGAATCCTGGATTGGACCCTGATGATACTGGGTTTCATCATACACTTCTATCAGAAAAACACCTTGTACCATACTTACTCCAACCTGGAAAGGTCCTCCACTTTTTCAAATTCCATGTAGCAATCCTCATCTTTATACATCTGGAAGGTATATGACAATGGCATTTCAAAGAGATACATAACATCAGTTCAGCCACATCCCACACGATGATCTCTAGCACAGAATGCACCAACCTGCTTTTGCATCATGTCCATCTCAAGGACATCTTCAGTGACATCTTCTGCCTCCCACCTTCCCTGCAATGCTTTTTTTGACCTAAGAGACTTGGCCAGATCCTGCTCTTTATATAAAGTCCACTTGCTTAAGTTCTCAATGGTGAACCGTGGGAGCAGCGTTTCAGAATTCAGCCAAGCGGTAGGGTCACATGTAAAAGGCTGATGCTGAGTCCAGTGCACTTGTTCCATGGTTTCTGGCATGCTCCTCTGGGTGAGGTCTGCCTTGTCATCTTCCCCCAAGCTGGAAGGTACAGAGTCTTGTAACACCCTTCCTTCAACTTAGAAAAAAAGAGAGCAGGTTACATGTTACATCAACCGTTTCTAGTTGTATTTGAAGGTATCCAAGTCTGAAGTTTGCAAATGAACACTTCACTCTTATTCAAGGAACCAGATGTTGCTTTCCTCTTGGATCAAGGGCACATCATTACAGGAACATCACAGTAATAATAATAACTTTAATAACTTTATTATTTATACCACACCCATCTGGCTAGGTTTCCCCAGCCACTCTGGACAGCTCCCAACAGAACACTAAAAACAGAATAAAACTTCAAATATTAAAAACTTCACTAATGTATACTAATGAAAACCAAAACACTGTTTTGACCCACCATTCCCCCTCAAGAATTTCAGCTCAACAGAAAAAGCCTACTGGATGGGATTTCAAAATGGCAGCATGGCAAAGAGCAATATTTATCTCCTGAGGTAGTGTGGTAACAGCTCTTAACTCACCTAGAGTTAAAAAAAAACACAGAAGAACATTCAAAATCATTATTACAAATGCCCAGAGGATTTCTCCCCATTTTTTCATTGTCTGGTTTTAGGAAATGAGAGAAATGGGGGGGGGGGGATATATAGCGTAAGGCTGGGTAAGGGAGAACTAATGGCGCATTTCCTGGCTTACAAACTGAAGTTATAGAATAGACATGGTCATTGACTGGGAAAAGGTACTGCAGGAAAGCTGAGAGGAAGGTACATGGAGGACTATATTTGGGGGAAATGGAGCATAATTAAAGACCTGCCTTTTTCTTTTTCTTAAGAGTCTTTATTATGTGGCATAAGCAACTTAATGGTTTTTTTGGCGCTGTGGTCTAAACCACAGAGCCTAGGGCTTGCCAATCAGAAGGTCAGCAATTCGAATCCCCGCGACAGGGTGAGCTCCCCCTGTTTGGTCCCAGCTCCTGCCAACCTAGCAGTTTGAAAGCACATCAAAGTGCAAATAGATAAATAGGTACTGCTCTGGCGGGAAGGTAAACGGCGTTTCCGTGCGCTGCTCTGGTTTGCCAGAAGAGGCTTAGTCATGCTGGCCACATGACCTGGAAGCTGTATGCTGGCTCCCTTGGCCAGTAAAGCAAGATGAGCACCGTAACTTGACCCAACGGTCAGGGGTCCCTTTACCTTACTTTAGGATTAGCTTGATTTTACGTACCTGGTATAGATACATCAGCTCGAGAACTGCAAGGAAGCACTTGACTATTCCTTTGGCCATTTGGCTTAGAATATTCATGTTGCAATTTAGCATCTGGCTGGACAGATATTACTGTTTTCCTGCTTGGCTGGTCACATGACTGCAGCTGTGGTCCACTACAGTCAATTTCAAGAGAAGCATTTTTGGACTTCACCAACTGATGAACCCTGGGGAACACAATGGCAAACTTGGCATCCGTGATACTGCTCTTCTCTTCCTCAGACTGTCCACTGAGATTCATCAGCAGAGGTTTTAAGTTGTCTTCATTACAGGGGAAATTCCTTGAAGACCTTGCCCCTTCTTCCAGTTCTTTGTTCACAACTGTATCTTCATCTCCGGTTTGATCACATTCTAACAAGGAACAGGAAGACCCTTTTTTACACAAGTGTTTCTTCATTTGCTCCCCTGTTGAGTCATGGAAAGGCCTGCTACATCGCTTGGCCAGCCCAACAGTGCCAACAATCCGGATGGCCATTCTTCTCCTGAATCCAAATGATTTGTTGCTCCTCTTCTTCTTGCCAAACTTCTTGAAGAGCCATCCAGAGAGGCCAACTGCACGTGCCACGCGTAAGAAGCGCTCTTTCAAGCTTGCTTTTTTGGGAGGCTTATGGCTAAGCCAATGGGTCACTTTCTTAAACGCTGAAAGGGTTTGTAGAGATTTGGATTTCGTTTGCTTAGAAGAGATTGTGCCTTTTCCGGCAGCATCTTCAACAGTTTGTTCCTCCACTAGCTCCTCTTCCTCTCTTGTCTCCAGGACCTGATTTGAAGCCATTTTGACATTTCCAGTTACTTTTCCAATTTTCTTTTTCTTCTCAACAGAAAGCTTTCCAGTGTTAACGTTTGAGCTTGAAGCAGTAGAGAGACTTGATTCTTTAATCTCCTTGGCTCTAGAAACCATTTTGTCATTTTTTTTGGTACTCTTTTTTGGATGAATGCTTCCAGCCTTCTTCAAATCAGAGCCAACTTCTGCTGCCTTAGGACAAAGCTTGCTGCCACTTGCCAATAGTTTGGCTTTAGCATCCTTATGCCTGCTTTTTAGGCTTAGCAGAATTTTGGATTGTGAAGTCAGATGGCTATATCTCTTTTCGAGCAAGGCCACTGCATCTACTCTTGAACTTGCATCTCGGCTTGTTTGCTCTTCTAAATGCATGCCTTGTTTGGATGGATCAATCTTACCACGATATTCACTTTTGTGCTTTATTACTTGTAGTGAGGAGGTGGTGGTTTTGCCACTGACATTCATGTTCTCTTCCGTCTGCTGGTTCTCTTGAGGATTTTTGTTCAAGCCAAACTTGAGGAGCTTTGATCTTTTCTTGTTTGCAAAGCTGCTCATCTCACTTTCCTCCTCTTCACTTCCAGGTATACTCTGCTCATAATCAGAGGCTTCTTTGCCACTCCCTTTTTCTGAAAGATTTTCATGCTCCCCATCATTGCTCTCTTCCTCTGTAGGGCTACTACTGCAATTGTCTGAGTCACCACTTTGCTCATCATTATCACTTGCTGTAACTTTTCTTGCCACATATCTTTTATCACTCCCTTTTATTTTCTCATCTATCTCAGAGTGACTCTCTTCATTCTCAGCCTCTTGTCTCGCTGCTATGATCTCTGACTTTCCTTCACTTTCACTGGCTGTTTCCTGAAGTTCTTGACAGTCACTAGTTTTGCCTGCAGGTTGATCTTCCCCAATAGTGGGTAACACTTTCTTAGAACAGTGCTCTTCATTATCATCTTCCAAAGAGTTCTGTCTACGCTCTCTGACTTTGAACTTGTCCTTTCCAGTCTCTTTATCTCCCATTCTTTGGTTCAAACTGTATTTATCTTGGGAGTTTGAAGATGATGATGATGAACCTTCTGAATCCACAAGATTTGCATTGGAAAGTATTCTAGCTGACTTCCTAGTATGTGTCTTCTTGTGCCCTCCACTTTTTTCTCTGGTAGTCTTACCACTAGCCTTATAGTGAGGCTTCCTCTTATAATGTTCCTTGCTTTCAGTATGACTTCTCTGGTATGACTCTTGCTTCTTCCAAGGGGAACCTTGTTCATTTTCTATTGTGAGGGACTCAGTATCAGCAATATTCTTTCTCTTGCTTGGTTGCTTCTTACGTTTCCTTTTCAAGTTGTGTTTCTCATTGTCTTCAGTGTCCTTTGATTCACAGCTTTTCGCGCTGGCATTGTGCCATTGTCCTGAAATCTGATCATCTTGCCTCATGACCCTTCTTCCGTTCTTCTCTCCCTTGCACATTAACTGCTCCTCATGTCTTCTATGAGAATGACATTCTCTGACCTTGGAACTTCTCTTCTCTATTCCTTCTTTCTTGAAGCTACTCTTCCTTCCTTCCTTCAGCCTTATCACCTCTCCCTTGCCCTTTGCTGGGCCCTGCACGGAGACAACAGGAACCCCATCCTCATCAGAGGATGAATCTTCAGAATTAGTTCTCTCATTGCTCTTTCTTTTCTTCAGCCTTCTGTCCTGGTTCTTTGATTCGTCAACATGCTTTTTCTTTTTTCGAGAAACATGTGTTGTTATTTCCTGGCTGCCATGCTCAGCTTTCTGTTCTCTGGATGTTTTGCGTTCTGCTTTAGACCGAGAAGGTGCCATTCTTCCTATATACGTAAGCACACAATCTATTAAGAGGAAAGATGTCATATTCTATGTGCAATGAAAGTGCAAGTAAATTTTTTTTTTAATCCACAAATCACCTGCAGAAGGGGTGGCCGATTTCTTATTATCTGGATTTCTTATTCTCTATTATCCAATCGTCTAAGACCTGAAACTGTATTTTGTCACACCCCTTTGCTGATGTGGGCAGCTTGATAGCAAAACTGATGTCACATAGCAGTAAGGACACCACAATTATGGAACTGCTCAGTCATGCCTATGGCATCACAAACAAAACTGACATGGAAATGTTACACTAAAGTATAGAACTTCTCTCACACATGCCCAGTGGTACCTTGGTTCTCAAACGCTTTGGTACTCAAACAACTTGGAACCCAAACACTGCAAACCCAGAAGTGTTCCGGTTTGCGAACTTTTTTCAGAAGCTGAACGTGCTCCGTTTTGAGTGTTATGCTTCTGATTTGAGTGCCATGCTTCCGTTTTGAGTGTTACACTGAGGTCTGTTTGTTTTTGCTATTTATTTTGTTTCTGCGGCTCTTTTTTTGTTTGTTTTTGTGACTGTGTGGAACCCAGTTCAGCTACTGATTGATTGTGTGACTGAAGTACATTGTTTACTGCTTTCATTTTATGGATCAGTGGTCTCGTTAGATAGCAAAATTCATGTTAAGTTGCTGTTTCAGGGGTTGTTTTTAAAAGTCTGGAACAGATTAATCCATTTTGCATTACTTTCTATGGGAAAGCGTACCTTGGTTTTGGAATGCTTTGGTTTTGGAACAGAATTCCGGAACAGCTTAAGTTTGAGAATCAAGGTACCACTGTATTTCCCTTCCAGGTGAAGCTGCATACAAAACTTTTGCCACTCTTTGTTTGGGGGTGGGGGGCTTTCATCTCCATAAATACTTCAACTTACCTTGAACTCCATGGGGGATGGACAATCAGGCTGCAAATGTGGTAAAATCAGAGATGGCTAAGCTGTGGCCCTCCTGATGTTGCTGGACTCCACCTCAGATCAGCCACAGCCAGCATGGCCAATGTTTCTGGATGGTGAGAGTTGTAGTCTAACATCTGGAAGGCCACAGCTTAGCCACCTCTGATTTTACCACATTTACAGCCTGATTATCCACCCCTGTAATAAGTAAATAAGAAAGACAAAACTTTGCACACCTCTGCTCAGCCCACATTGAGAAAAGTGTGATGGCATCCAAAAATGCAGTTTCTGTTCTTGTTAAATAAGGCATACAATACAAATTGGGCACATAAACTCCACCATGTGCCTTAATTTATATACCATGCATTGTGGGATATATTTACATCACCGTGCAAATATATTTCAAACAATTAAGGGAATTTGAGACTCACTTGGTTTGACTGATACAGAAAAATAGACCTCTATACTCCCATAGCTTTGAAATTAGTATTTAGACACAAATTTCCAGTAGACCATTGTCAACTACTTCTCATGTGGTTTAAGTGTTCTCCACAAATCACTGTTAGTTTGGGAAGCAAAAAATGTCTATGAAGATAAGAGGAATACTGGAAAGTACTATTTGTGTTCCAAACTCATAGAAGCACTATTGTGCACTCAGCATAACAAAATATCAGGTTCTGTTCCAGCATGCCAGATATGAGGAAGCCTATTAAGGATTGTTAGGAATAGAAGAATTTATATCAGAAAACGTTTAATGGATAGAATTTATACTGATTTATTATTTATCGAGTAATTTGTTTCATTTCACCCTTTTTATGTGGAAAAGGCAGTGGCCTCAAGAATTATTTGTAGGAAAAATTAAATTAAGAAACAAAAAAAGAGAAGGAGGAACTTGAGCTCCAAAGAAAACAGGACTGCAATACGTTGGCTTTTGAGTCCAATGAAAATTTTCACTTGTTATATGAGTGAAATTCTGCAATATAACATGTTACCTAGACTGAATACTAAGGCTTTAATCTTGTCTGAATGAGTGCAGTGCAAATCTTCTAAAAACACTTGCCTATGTTAATCTTATGTTAATGTAACTTGGTCCAATAAAATACATTATTTTGTTTTGCATCCTTTACAGCAATTATGTGGGCTCTGAATATAAAGCAACTTTCAATATTTTAGAGGCGCCACTTTAAGAATACTTTTTCAAGTTTCCATTTCAAAGTCAGCCAATTTGTTTACATTTTCAGTTTAGTCTAAATGTCCTTATCCAACTTACCAGTCTCCTCCCTCTCAATTCCAACAATGGGATTAGCAGTGATGAGATCAGAAGTCAGCGTTCTGTGCAGCCTAATACTTTAATAAGCGTGTTCCTTTCTTCTTCAACAGCCTGTAGAAGCCCTTCTTGATATTTCCAGTACATCCACTTTCATAGTAAACTTAGGTTCAGCCAGGATACGTATGCCGTGAGGGAAGAGGGAGTATGAAGGAAAGATGGCATCAATAATTCAAGATTCCGAATGGCATGGCCGAACTTTTCAACCAATGATGGCAGCAGATGGTTAGCAGTGGCACTGGGAAAACCGAGACAACGGTCTTTGCCTGAGTAAAGCATGTGCTAGAGTCAAACACAATAGCAAAACATGAAGCTCTGAAAGACACATGTATTACTTACTGGGACTGAAGTGTAAATCAGTGTAACTACAATACAAGCTTGTAGATTGCAGATAAAGTGAAATCCTCAGAAAACAGGAGACAGAAGAAAGGAAGGCTAGAAAGCAAAAAATAAAAAAAATCATGTGATCCATTACTATTGCAAACAAGGGCCATTCAAATGGATAAAAAGATCCAATCAGAGTGAGTCCAGCTGGTAATTAATTAGCAAAAGAACCTGAAGCACTTGTGGAGGTACAAATTCAATCATTTTCTTTCTGTTCAGTCTGATAGTGTCAAATCTACATATGAATTCCAAGATAACATTATTAGTCTGGGGCATTGTTTGTTAAAGTTGTCAGTTGAAGTATAGGGACCTTAATGCATTTTTTAAAAATAGAGAAATGTTTTTGTTCCAGCTGTTACTGCTGTATTGGGCATTCCAGATTAGGGGGAGGGAAGCTTCAACAATTTTACCAGTAGCATAAAAACAAATAATTTAGCAGTGCTATAAATACAACAAATTTATTATGGCATAAACTTTTATGGACACTAGACTATGGCATGGCAAACGTACAAGTCCTTAAAGCTACCATAAAGCTTTTTTCTGGTTTTGCTGCAAGAGATTAGCATGGCTTTCTCTCTGGAAATCAATAGGAAGATGTGAACACTGGTCCCCAAAATTAAAATATTGTGTCCCTGCTAAATAGATGAGTCTTACTGCCTAGGTACGGGGCACTACAGGAGATATTACTCCCCTTGTTTATGCTTAAAGCAACAGTATAAAAAAATGTTGTGCATTGTAGTCTTTCTGGCAGATTATACAATGGGAGCATTTGTATAATACAAATAGCTAACTGGCTGAGAAAATATTACAAAGTAGACCAATTTACAAAGTAGACCAATATTACAAAGTAGACCAATCCTGTGGAAGGAGGCCTTGCTGTTTCAGGCCCTACCAGGAAGCATGAGACTCTTCTCTCTCCTCATGCTTGCTTACTAAGAGGATTCTGAATCCTGCACAGACGTTCAGAGTGACATTTTATTTATTCTGGTTTATAAACAGGACAGATAGCTAAATCCTGAGTGGAAAAGCAAATTCAAAACAAAATGTTGCTCTTTCCCTCTTGGCCTTTCCATTTGGAGAACTGAAAAGATTCAATAGAGTAGAAAGTTCTGTGCCTTGGGGCAAAGTTTCCCCCTCAAATAGGTATGATTCTGTTTCTTTGTACTAGAATATTCCAGATAGTGGCCCCTTTTTAGAGGTAACCATGCCATGCCTGTGTCCAGTAAGTAAAGTTCATAGGGCCAAGTTGTCAAGGTCTTTTTTTCAGGAGCTAGCTCCTTTCTCAAAGTAACTTGCCTACTTGCTAGGGGGAGGGAAAAGGGGTAAATAGGAAATAACCTCAGGCGGAGCGAACTTTTGTTTTTAAAAAAGGACAAGCAGGATAGCCACCACCCCTCCCCAAAACCATCATTAGGCTCATTAAGATAAGGCTTCCATACGCAGGAACTACTTTACGCATGTTGGGTGGGGCCTGTATTTCTGCCCAACAAGGTTCCTTAGCCAACCTCCGTTTAGAGGGAATCTTTAAAAGAGAAAGAAAAAAGCAAGATTGCCACTTGCATTTTACCTGCCGTCCCTTTCCAGTCAGGAGAGGTGGGATCCAACAACGGGTAGCTGAGAAGAAACAGGTTAGTTCACCATCTCCTTTGTTTGTTTGTTTGCATGTCCCGCTATATTTAAAGCTAATTCGTCCGAAATAATAAATCCCCCTCCTTCCTTTTCCCGTGGGCCAAATTATTGATGTGGCCCGGCGGTATATATTTTTTCCAATTCCCATCCCTTTTCGATTTGAAGGGGTGTGTGCACTTTGAAGGGGCAGCTGGCATGTGAAGGTTGCAATTATGTACTCCTTTACCTGGGAGTAACAAGCCCCATTGAACTCAGCGGGCCTTGGCTTCCTCTCCACCACCCGAGTCATCTTCATCTGGAACCGAATCTGGAAATATTACCTTGCACACCCTTTTACGCATTCACTAGAAGTGGGGTTGGCGGCGGGTGTGCCTTAGTTGAAGACATCGCCTTACTGCGGTTTTACAAGCACTAAAGTTCGAAGTTGTGCAGGATCTGGCTGCGGCAATCGCTGCTGTCCAGCCAGATTTGTCATCCGTGTTAGACTGGTGGGCGCAGGAAGGGGCAGAAGAGGGAGAGCCAAGGCGTCGCCTTTTAGCAAAGCGCCCCCTTGAAGAGGAGCTTCTCTATAGGGGAGACAGTGGGGAGTAGGCGTAGGGCTTTTGGTCCACCTCGTCCGACCACGGAAAAGACGCACAACACATAACAATCCTCCCCGGCATGTTGCGATTCTCCATCTTTTGAGGATCTCCTGAAAGAGCCATGCTTTATTATGGTTTTTATATGCGTTGGATGCCGATGGGGAAAAAAACCCAGATGGGACGGAGTGTACTAAAAATTAAATAATAATAATAATTAATACAGCTAACAGAGCAGGAACTAGAACGGCTTTATACCGCCGCCGTCATAGTAAGGGGTTGCTTTTAAGGTCGCCGCTTTTCTAACCCGTTTGGAGGTTTGGGTTTCCCCATCCACGCTGTGTAGGAAAGCTGCTTAGCAAAATTTTAGGTTGTCCCCCCCCCCCCCCGCTTATCGGGGGTTTCGCGCCTCGTACGCGCCGCCTTCAGATAAGATAAAAAGATTGGCTCCGCTTCGTTGCAAACCCTCTCGAGAGGCCTTCGGAGAGGCCTGGACTCCAGGTTCTATTTTATTCCTACCATTTAAAAATAAACAACCCCAAAAACCTAAACTAAAACACGAATGCGGTTTGCGCATTAAAAAAAACCAGACGAGTTTAAACTGGGCCCAACCACGCACTGTAAAAAAAAAAAGAACTTTCCACCCATTCTAAAGCAAACGTGGCAGCATTGGTCACGAGGCCAGAATGGAGACGGGCTTTTGCTTTCATTTACCAAGGCTCAATATCGGTAGATATGATTAACCCTCCACCGTTTTCTCACTGGGGTGGGGTGGGGGGGCAAGAGTGCACACGTCGCTCCCAACCTCCATACAATTCAATCGGAGGTCTGAAGGGGGACGGGGGTGTGGTTTCCACAGCGCCTTCTCGCTTTCTCCAGTGCAATGCCTGGGACCCACCTGCAAAAAGAGTGCGTGGACGTAAGGGGGGGAAAGAGAGGGGGGGTTGAGCAGCATCTCGCTCTTCCCTGCTAATAAGATATGATAAGGGGTTTTCCAAAGAGGCCAACAGCTGTTGAAAGCTAGGTTTAACCTTGAAGCGCCTGGGATGACCTTGAGCCAGTCGCATCCCAGCAACCAAGGTTTCTCAGCTTCAGTTTTTGGACAGAAGTATGATAAAAGGAAATCCTGGAACCTTTGCAAAACCCACGCAGCTCTAGGACTTTTTCTAACAGCGACACACAGTAGGGTCCTGGGTGTGTAAGGGCAGGTTCAAGTCGCTGTGGTTTCTTTTTACAGTTTTGGACACTCAGGCTAGGAGCAGTGCCGGATTTAAGTACTGTATAAGCTAAACAAGCTATAGCTTAGGGTCCCACTCTCTTGGGGGCACCCAAAAAATTTAAAGGGAAGAAAAACTGGTTGCACATTTCCAAAATGTAAGATAAAAAATAAAATAAAACCTACATACAGCAACAGTGTTTTGTGTTGTGTAGGCTCCTATGATGTAAGTAATGGGCTGCTAGTCTGCTCCCTAAAATATCACTGGTTTGCTCATTTCTATATATATTAACAGCTGTAAATTCTGTTAAACATATAAGATGTTTTAAATTGACTTTTAATATTGTTTTTAGTTCTGTAACCCACCCTGAGACCTTAGGATGAAGGGCAGGTGGTAAATAAGTAAATGATAAGGTTTAAGATCAGTGTTGAACAGTGTCCTAGCTAGAAAAGATTACTCAAAACTCTGTCAGACCCAATTTTTGGGGAGATGGGGATGGAAACAAGCTTCAGTGTATCCTCAGCAGCCCAGGAAAAGTAGAGCCCCGCCCCTAAAAGAAATAAGCAAAGGAGTATCTTTAAAAGAAAAAAAGAAAGGAGTATCTTTGGTACCTCAGTCGGTAGAGCATGAGACTCTTACTCTCAGGGGTGTGGGTTCGAGTCCCATGTTGGCCAAAAGATCCCTGCATTGCAGTGCATTGGACTAGATGACCCTTGGGGTCCCTTCCAACTCTACAATCCTATGATTCTAGCATCTGTAGGACGTGAGACACCTGACAAAACGCTCAGGCACTATTCCTCCCATACAGTGGTACCTCGGGTTAAGAACTTAATTCGTTCTGGAGGTCCGTTCTTAACTTGAAACTGTTCTTAAACTGAAGCACCACTTTAGCTAATGGGGCCTCCTGCTACCGCCGCACAATTTATGTTTTCATCCTGAAGCAAAGTTCTTAACCCGAGGTACTATTTCTGGGTTAGCGGAGTCTGTAACCTGAAGCGTATGTAACCCGAGGTACCACTGTTTTTGTGTGTGAGAAACCTGCCTGCTCCCCCACCCACCCCCACAAAAAATCCTGGAGCTATCCACAGCTTTAGGGTAACAATGCTACTATTTAAAAAGAAAGTAGGTTCTAGTCACTCGTTCCTCAAAGGAAACCTGAGGTGGGATGATAAAATATTCATGTCCAGGGAAAGCAAACCAAACCAATTAAGTAACACAGGTTGGAAAAAAGTCCTCCTTTAAATATTTCACTTGCTCTTTGTTGCCTAATTGTCAGCTGCTCTGCAAGGTTCAAGGGATTATCCTGTTGTTATGAGAGCCATGTCTCTCCTCTCTCTCTCACCCTCCCACCCACACAACACAGCCAAGGTCATGGGGCCGGCCATCTCAGCTGAAGTGTTGTTTTGCCTGCCGGTTAGGAGCTCATGTTGCACATTAAACTGCAATGCTCTGCTACTAGAGGAGTCATTTGCCTACAACACTTCTTCACTGATGTAATTAGAAGACAAAAGCCTGCAGCGCAGCTGTTCGAGTGGCTCGGTTGGGCTCTCTTCCGCCTCAAGAACATCAGCGCAAATAGTGTGAAAGGGGGATGGCACAGTGTCATAGGTAAATGCGCCCACTTCATAGGACAAGATTGCAGGAAATGGAAACGGGGATTGTGGTGGGTGGGGAGCGCACGGGAACTGCTTAGGTGCCTGAGAGCTTAGTCCTGAGAAGCAGAGCCAATTGAATTACTCCCAAACGGATAGGATTACGACTGCCATGGCCAAATCTAACAAAAGCACAATGCAAAGGTATCAAATCAGATCCTCTTCAGCCTGGGGCCTAATGTAACCTGGCACACAGACAAGGGGATGCGACAAGCAGCGGAGATATTTAATGCTTATTCTAGCACTAAACGCTGCAGCTTCCCATGGCAATGTGGGAGGACATCTTATCCAAAAGGAGTTTGGAAAACTTGCAATGGCCTCTTAATTGAGTTCTTTTTGGCGGCAGGAGGGGGGGGGGGCTTACCTAGCGACTGTAAACAGAAGTGGTGCATACCCACTATTTTACGATGCTCACTTCTGTTATGAAAGCTGTTGGCACCAGATAAAATTATGCATTCAGAAACAGTATTGCTACTGTAAACACACATTGGGTGGTGGAGGCTGGTCACTGTGGCGGAGCCTTCCCTCCTGAGAAGAATGTTAAAAAAAAAAAAAATCCCTCCCCAGCTTTCCTGTAGAATGTTTTTTTAAAAAAATCCCTCCCCAGTTTTCCTGTCAGACACATTTTGTACTTTCATTTTCACTCAGAGAAGCTCTTCAAACATTGTTCACTTTTTACGGATAATTTTATTCTTTCTCTTTTTGTAAACTGCTTTGATTTCTCTCTCTCTCTCTCTCCCCCCCCCCCCCGCGCGCCCAATCATGGTGTATAAATTGTAAAAAAATTAAGTTAATTAGTTCTCTGGCTAAATCAGGTCTCTGCAGCACTCAGCCACTGCTAATCCAAAAGTGTAGCTATGTTTTTAAAAAGTCCCCACGTACCACGTAACTGATATTGGAATTAAAGGGAAACTGATTTTATTTAAATGAAATTGATTTAAATCACTAGTCAGTAAGGCTTGATTAAATCATTTTTTATAGAAAGACTCATTCTTGCTGGTATAATATTAATATTAACAACAGATAAAGGTTTCATTTTGGAATAATAAATTTTCAGAGTAGTTTTTACAGTTATATGAACAATTACTGATTTGGTTATACTGTACTATTAGAAATACAAAGACAGGTAATTATGAAATTGTTTATATTTTGACTTTTCTGCTGTACTTTACTAAAACAATAGCATAGCATATGTATCCATGTTTGTTAACTGATGTGGTTAAATGTTGTTGTTTAAAAAAAACCAGACTGAGTTGAAGTTTAATATGAAAAACCTAAAACAAATCCTTATTTCCTGATGAATAGCCTTTGGACTATAATGTAACTTAAATGGAAAACTATCTTTAGAAAGGTGTTTCCTCCAAAAGCATTTTATTTTAAAAATCTGATTTATTTATTTTAAATCATTAATTTCTATCCACCCTGCTCAGAACGGTTTTCTTGAAAGCCACACCTCAAAACACATTCTTCTTAGCTATCTAGGAAGAATGTGTGTGGTTACTAATTTGAGCAGCTTGTTTTCAAATTAATATTTGTTGAGAGCAATGGTGGACAGTGTGTGTCTTTGTAATATCTATTTTCCACTTATTTTTGTGAATGGGTAAGAGGATTGGAAGGAGAAATGGTGGGTGTCTTCTGTGTGTGTTTTGCAACTTTCAACACTTGTGTGTTACTGGAACTGTAGGATTTGTGCTAAGTATGGAGGTTTTGCATTCCTGTAAGTCAATTATCGGTTTAGTTAGGTCCTAAGTATTTGTACAACTACAATGCCTAAGTATCCACAGAATCTTTGCAAAGGCAAGATGGGGAGAAAACCAGAACTGGTCATGCCCCTGTGACCTCACTGGCCACACCTCCATGACTCCAGCCACCACTAACACTCAGTAGTCAAGACTTGCCAGCTGCAGCTTTGGCAAGTGGTCAGGTCACATAAATAGTACACCGTGGGTTTGTGAACAGTTATGAGCAACTGTCCAAGTTACTGACATCAGAGTGCTTATGACATCGGGAAGCCTGATCCCTCTTGTCCCAACTGCTATTGCTGTAATGGCTTAGGCCAAGAAGCTTGTTTGAGACTGGTGAGATCTAGAATGCGTGTGGTTGCCTGGCAACGCTACAGCTATTCCTTGCAGGTCAATTTGAGACTCCATTTTATCACCCCCTTATTAAATTGCACGCCAGAAAGTTCTTTCACTTATTTTCCCCCCTGTCTCGCTCTTTGAAATCACAGATCCTTACATGGAAACGGGAGCCATTCCAGGGGAGGAAGCCGTGTGCCCAAGTGATGTAAGAGGGCCCAAATCCAGCCGGGAGAAGTTTCTTCAAGCGTGGTATGAAAAACGAAAACCCCAGACACACCCCACCGTGTCGTCACAAGTGTCAGGGTGTGGGTCACCAGCTTGTGCTCCAAGCCAGGAGAATTGGACAAGGGACACATCCTTGTCACATGCCTTTTTCTACCTGATGGTGGTGCCTCCCCCTCAGGCGCAATTGTACGCAAGTAGCCGGATGGCGGCACAGTGCCCCCGCCAAAGAGACTTGCATCATGCGGCCCAAGAGCTGGAGCCGGAAGCAAATCCCGAAGAGGAATTCCTGCAGATCTGCGCTTCAGATTTGCTGCTCAAGTCTGCAGAGAGGAAGAGGCCACGGCTGCTGCCGCCAAACCGCAAGATGCACGTGGAGGTGTTGAAGAGGCAGGACTCGCCCCCACTGCAAGAGTGCCAAAGAAGTCCTGTCCCCCTGGAGTACAGCCATCTGCTCGATGCCATAGAGATGACTAATCTGGCAGACCTCCCAGAGGTGGAATCTTTCTATCGAAGTTTCATTCTCGGGCAGAAACGGAAAGGATCTTCCAGGAAGGATGGGCAGCTTCGCCCACAGGCGGAGTGTCGGCTGCCGCCCAGGGCCACAGAAGCAGCTTCCTGCCAACAGGGTGCCAAAAGAACCGCCAGGATGAGATGCACACAAAACCGGAAGCTGAGCCTAAAGAGGAGTGCTCCCCTATCTGAGCTCACGGTGGTGACCAAACGGTCTGTGGACTCTTCTCAAAACGGCCACCTTCCGCCAAAGAAAAGGTATACCCAAGGCTTCTTCTAGGGACACATGCTGCAATATTGGCAGTGCACTAGGAGCAGCCGGTCGGTACACAGGGTTTTTAAATTGGGGAGGGTTTTCCTTCTCCTTATATATATGTATATATATTTATATATTTTAGCATAGTCCCTAACTGAGGTATTTAATAAAGTAAGTTAATTTTGTACTTTTCAAATAAACTCTTTTTAACGTTTGTATATTTACTTCCTGGTGCCTTTTCGTCATTTTCGCCTCTCCACACTTACTAAAGAGCAAGTTCTTGGTGGTTCGTGCTGCTATTCCCATTTTTACAAAATGGGAACTGATAAATCATCTTCCCAAGATTTTCTTAGTCCCCTGCCTGCAGAATCTAAACCTAGCTCTAGTCTCCCTAGCAGTACTATACAGGCCCCTTCATCAGTTATTATAATTCTTCGTATATGGAGGAAGAATTTTTTTAAAAATAAGATTCATTTGATTACAAGGCATTTTTTACCTTGCCCTGTAGCAAAGCAAATTGTTTGTAGGTTTAGTAAGGATAATTTTTGTCATTATCACACACTTCATTCTCTGGGTGTTATACTGTGTTTTTGATTGGTGCATAGAATCAAACCTAAATTAATATGATCTGTTACCTTTGAAAGGTTAGGATACAGTTGGGATTCTGCCTTTGGACTAGTGAATTGGACTAGATTGAGAGAATTGGTAAAATCCCCTGGAAAGCAACCTAGAAAGGCATTAGGCAATTACGCTGAAAGGCTGAGTGGTCTATAATAACCCCTTCCAGGTGAGATTTGTCTGCCTTTCACAGAATGTGGGGAACTCGTGGCTTATAGAACAAGTTTCATGTGACCACGGAAAGCACTACAAGCATCTAAGTGAAGAGGGTCACTTCCCGTGCTGCAGTTGCAAGGCTGTTAAACATTTCAGAGGGCATCAAAATGAGGCAACAGAGAGTTTCTTGGTCAAATTAAAAAGCATGTTAAAAGTACAGGTTTATTTCACAACAGTTCAATGTAGTGCCCACACACAAATCAAGTTAAATTTGATTATTTTTTCCAGATTTGATCAGCTACAAAAATAAGAATCTACCTGAGTCTGCAAAACTACTTAACAGTAACATGACCAAAAAAACCCAAACCCCTTGCAATTTCCTCATTTGAAGGAGAAAAAAAAGTTACAGCAGCCACAGGAATCTAAAGTGACATATATTATTTCATTCAAGATTTTTTTTAAAAAAAGAACTCTTCTAAAATATATCTATTGAACAAACACCCAGTATGATTTTTTTTAAAAAAATGTACAAAAAATAATCTTAGTCAGAGGTAACAGTATTTATTTTTTAAAAAAATCTCTGCACCCAAGGCAGTAATATAATTTAAAACCCATTCCAGTAGAAATATTTTATTTTAAAAGAAATTGTGCAAACGATTGAAGAATTGCAAAAACATATCCAGAGGCATGAAGGGAAACAGGCCAAGGGAAACATTCCAGCCTCAGTGCAAGGCTGGCATCTCAAAGAGAAAATGAGGGCTTCAGGTGAGGCACAGTGAAGAGGATGATAAGCAGGTGAGTGGCCAGGCAAGACTCAGCCCTGCAATTGAATCCAAGGCCACGGTCAGTGGATGTCTCTTCCAGTGGACGGTGGGCCTGTAGTCAGTAGTGTTATGGCACTCTTTCCAAACGTCAGACATCACGGAGACACTGCAGGAGCACAATCACTCTGCTGGGAAAAGAAAAGGGCAGAATTATTTTACACAACCTGAAGAGGCTGTTGCTTTATTGGGCATAGGTAAAGGTAAAGGGACCCCTGACCATTAGGTCCAGTTGGGGCCGACTCTGGGGTTGCGGCGCTCATCTCGCTTTATTGGCCGAGGGAGCCGGCGTACAGCTTCCGGGGCATGTGGCCAGCATGACTAAGCTGCTTCTGGCAAACCAGAGCAGCGCATGTAAACGCCGTTTACCTTCCCGCTGGAGCAGTACCTATTTATCTACTTGCACTTTGACGTGCTTTCGAACTGCTAGGTTGGCAGGAGCTGGGACTGAGCAACTGGAGCTCACCCCGTTGCAGGGATTCGAACCGCAACCTTCTGATCAGCAAGTCCTAGGCTCTGTGGTTTAACCCACAGCGCCACCTGCGTCCCTTTTGTTGTGCATAGTCTAATGCATATTGCACTTTTGTGAAAACGCATGGGTATGTTTTTGGTGAAAAATGTGTGTGTGTGTGTCCCAGCCTGGTAGGACTCACATATATAATTGGACACTAATGTTTTGAAAATGCCAGTCTCACAACAGCAAGGCATTGCATTCAGTAACACTTTTGACGGTTGCATATAATTTCTGTAATGTCCCTATCTCCTGTTATACATCATTGGTGGGAGCTGGCAGAGGAACAGTCTACATGCCGCCCAAGTTGAGGGCATCAAGTTCTGCTTTAAGTAACGTTGGTTTGTAGAGTGAACTCTGGCCAGGTTCCCAGCTGCAGTCTACCTTTAAGGATGAAAATTGCAGAGACTGGGAGAAAAGTGAGAAGTTACTTCCTCCTTTTTGTCAAGTACTTTTTTGCAGTGGTGAATTGGAATGGGAGAGACATAAAAATACTCTAGAAGGCATTGGCAGCCATCATCTCAAGAACAAAACTGCGTGAAGACAGCAGAGGAGGCCAAGCCTGGCATTGAGGTCAAATCTCTGTTAAACAAATTATTATTTGTGGAAGCTACTGTTTCCCATATTTAGACAAAATGAAAAACTGATCTGTTACAAACCATGAGCAGAAGCTTCAAGTTTTCTGTTCATGGTTTGTAAGACACCAGTTTTTGCATAAGGAAGCTACATAAAGATGTATTTTATAACAAACCATACTGTTTTCTCTAAATACAGCTATAGCATATATACCCACATACCTCCTCCATTGCTTAGTCTGTGTCCTACTTGAATTCTTCTTGAGTTTCTGTCACTATAACTCCTGCAAAGACAAAATCGCCATATGGAAACTGTGACAGACAACTTGTACCATTCTGGTTCTCAACACCAAAATCTCCATATACCTGTAGATAGTGGCGCTTTCTCTCCCACTTCCATCCCCCCGTCAAATCCTAAAAGTAAGTCATATGTGACAACCAGTATTCTACTGGTTCTCCTTTTGCAAAAGAATTGCCTCCCCAGTGCCAGGAAGTAAATCCATGGGACCCAATTCACCCACCATCCTCTTCGACACCAGCTGACTTAATGTTGTTTTTAGATCTGTATCTCCTTCCTGGTCGACAAGCCCTAAAAGACGTCTGCCCTGAGCTATTCACAAGATTGGGATAGTGGGTATCTTAACTCAAGTTGGGTGTAAAGATCTTAATTAGAAAGCAAAACAACAACAACAACCCTCATATCAGAATGTACAGAGAAATACAAAATCTGTTCAGTGTTGGCAGCAGACTTAATAGAAGGTTAAATATTTGAGAATGCGAAGGAAGCCATTGAGGAACACAGCACCAGGTTTCAGGGTTGCTAAATAGATGTTCTCCGATGTTCACTATGTCACTTCCCTTCTATCACAAGGACAGAACAGTTTAACTCCCCAAGTTCTAAGAGAAACCATGGACACTCACCCTTTTCCACCCTCCAGAGTGCTTTGGATCTCTTCTAGAACTTCTGAAAAGGGAGGGAAAAAACATTCATGCGAAAGAAGTGCGTATATTCTTCAATCTCAAGAAGCAGTTTTACTTCCACTGTTGGAACAGTTGTTTTTTTAAGCCCCATCTTCCAAAGATTCTGCTGACAGGACTTTTAAAAGATAAATGTTTTAATTATTGATTTCCTTCTCTCTTGCTGGAATTTTCATGCAGAATTCATTTTATTTTAGCTTATTGTGGTTTATATTTTAATGCTTTCATTGCTATTAAGCTGTCCAGATAACTTTGCTACTGAGCAGCAGATAAGTACCATTAATAAATAAACAAACTTTAACCATTCCTACAGAGCTGACATGAAATTCACATTTTATCCTTAAGGAAGGATGACATCTAAATGATGTTGTGTTCAACTTACTGTCTAATATAACAGATCTATGTCTGGAATGTATTTGATTAAAAGTTGGGCAATAACTTTGTTTAGATTCAGGGTAACTGAATACAATCCTGTTGTGCTAAACAATTGCCAGTGTCTTACAACCAATGTGCCAAGGAGGACACCAAACATAGACATACAGATATTATTTTAGCTTGCTCAGTTGCACTTCAGAAAGAATACTATGCGGCATAAAAGCTTGCAGCTAGCATTCAAAAGAGAAAAGGGTGTGCATACTTTGTGTTTCTCAAGGTTGCTTAGGTCTCAAGTTTAGGTTTTTTTTTTATTTAAATCCATAATTTCGCCAAACAAAGTCTTTAAAGTTGGATGCCAGCATTTGTAGTGCCATGTCAAAAAGGAAACATGTGCACAGTGGCAGATGTGCACAAAATGGTCCACCCCAGCTGAAGCCAACATGCGTAGGATGTTTCTTTTGGCAACCATGTACACAAATAATAGCATTTCTGGTATCTCTATTTGGGGCAATTTCTTCACAGACCCTGCACTCATGGCTGAATTAAACACTGAAACACTGGCTGCTTCCACACCAGACATTTACTGTGAAACAACCACATTTTGTTCAGTCACCTTTTACAGGGCATTGGCATGATACTGTGATTGAAAGACCCCCTCTCACATTTTCCCCATTAGGAAAATAGCCCCCTCCCCTCACTGAACCTCTGCTGCAATTTGGGGTGGGGGGAGGGAGATAGTGACCAGAATAGTAGCTTCCCCTCAAATCCAAGCTACTTATAGTCAATATAGCTGCTATTAAGCTACTATTCTGGTCACTATCTCCCTCCCCCCACCCCAAATTGCAGCAGAGGTTCAGTGAGGGGAGGGGGCTATTTAACTCGTCCCATACATACAAAGATCCCAATGAAAATTGCTTCTCTCCAACAATTGAGGAAAGAGGGACTGACCACTTGGCTACAGAGTGTTTAGAAATCTGCCATCCCACTTCCACCTTAAAGCAGAACAGCAATGATTGGGAACTTCCAGCTCTGGAAGCACCCAACAACAACATATATCAGTACAGTGGTACCTCGGGTTACATACGCTTCAGGTTACAGACTCCACTAACCCAGAAATATTACCTCGGGTTAAGAACTTTGCTTCAGGATGAGAACAGAAATCATGTTCTGGCGGTGCGGCGGCAGCAGGAGGCCCCATTAGCTAAAGTAGTGCTTCAGGTTAAGAACTGTTTCAGGTTAAGAACGGACCTCCAGAACGAGTTAAGTACTTAACCCGAGGTACTACTGTATAGCAAGTTTACTCACTATTAAATGTACCAGTTTTAAAATGGCAAAATGCTTCTGAAGGTTTTGTGTTTACCCTCACGAAAATTCATGTGAGATATGTCACAATTTATTCCCATTTTACAGATGTGGACATGGTGTTGGGATATCCATTGCCCAATGTGTAGATCAAGTCCTCCTAGTGCAATAGCCACAGAACTCTGAATGTCTGCTGGATACTGATGTGCTAAGCACCTGTACACAAATATAGACATGTTCAGGTATGTTACTGGTCAACTGCCTGCCTAACTGAGGCAAACTCATGAAGACAACATCCCTAAGAGAAATCTACCTACTGTTGTATGGCTGCTGGTATTAAGGAGGGGAGCAGACTCAATAACCAGAAGCAAGTGAATAAAGTGGCTCAAGCCAATTCCCACAGAATGCCCATCCCTCCACCCCTGTAGCACGAAAGAAATCATGTCTTTCTCACTCTCATCATTGAGCAGGGCATGCTCCATCAATCTGCCATGCGTCCTCTCTGAAAGGCAAATCAGACAAATGTTAAGGCAGTCAATTCCCACGATACAAAAAAACTCACAAAGCCCCCCCCCCCAATTAGATCTATTGGGTTTTATTCAATGTAAGTTCTACTCAGAGTAGAGCCATTAAAATAAATAGACATGACTAACTTAGGGCCATTCATTTCAGTGGTTCTACTCTGGGTAAAACATAGTTGAAGACAACCCATTATGCTTGGCATATCCACCCTTTGAAGTTCTTTAAAAGGGCAAGTTAACCCGATCATGACAATCTATTACTCCTCTGAGTGATGAAGATCATGATCTGGTCTTTTCTTTAAGAGCTTATTTTAGAATTTGAAGCCAACATACAAGCAGCTGTACCAAATATACTTCCACCAACCTATGCTCCTGCGGCACAGAATGCCTTCTCCCATTTTTTAAAGTTCCCTACCTTGAAAAGGAAACAAGCAGACTGGGCCTCCAGAAGACTGGGCCTCCAATTGAAGATCTTAACTTTGTAGGTTGACATGGGACATAAATACCCCAAGTCCTAGGCTGAGGGCTTTACAAGTCACAACCAGCACTTTGTATTGTGTCCAGAAACAAACTGGTACTCCATGAAGCTCTTAAGACATTATCCCTCCTATTGAAACAAGCCAATAGCCTTTGAGCTAGATCCTAAGCCAATCTGAGTTTCTGACCTGCCTTCATGGGCCGTTTCCTGTACTGCACTACTGGAGTAATCCAAACTGGATGTTATTACTAAGCAAGCAGCACTGGACCAGCAATTTCTCTCTGTACATTCACATTTTTCTTACCATCTGCACCCGGATCACTGGCACTCCATCCCGATTCCTTGCTACTGCAGAAGATAGAAAGAAGAGTCAATTAGACAAGATCATAAACCAATTCCAACCCCCTGGACATTGCAAATCAGATGCAATTATCATAGGCACACAGAAAGTCATGCACCCTTGGTTTACACTGCGCTACTTTTTGACAGGTACATGCTGCCTCTTAAAAAACCTTCAGCTTTTAAGTCAGTTCAAAATTTGTGTGGGAGTTCACATGACTGCTCATCCTTATAAAATTCCCCAGCATATTGAAAACTAACGTATCAAGAAGAAGAGTAAGCAAAACAACAAGAACCCTTCTCTATGTTTTGATTTTTTCTTTAAGACTACTTTTGTCATGTTTGTAAATTTTGTACATGTTGTATTCTGCCTTCAGCATGGCTTTAGCTTTGGAAATGTGTCATACAAATAAAACGACTGATTGATTTTCTACATCTAGGGATAGACCGATAGGGAGATATATATTCCCCCATGTGAACCCCCATCAGCGGTCTAGGCAGAGGCGTATCCGCTTATGGCAACTAGGAGATGGTTAGGTGGTTAGCTATAATTGACGTGTACCAGTTCTGACATATTTTGCTGCTACCCTTTAACCATCCCACCTAGTGCACACACAAAATGATTACACAGCCTGGGGACTGTACGTTGTACCCAGCTCAGAAGGCTTTGTTTTGTGGAGAGTCATTCCACAGGTGGTAGAATCTCAGCACCAGAACATATGGCAATATGCAACCAGCATTTTTAAAACCACTTCTTTTTTCAATAAGAACAATGAATAGTGGGTGGCAGATAAGCAAAGCCTTGTCAGTACATTGGGATGGCATTAGGGCAGGCATAGGCAAACTCATTTAAAACAGGCACCCTGAAGCCCGGCCCTCCAGATGTTTTGGGACTACAGTTCCCATCATTCCTGACCACTGGTCCTGTTAGCTAGGGATGATGGGAGTTGTAGTCCCTAAACATCTGGAGGGCCAAGTTTGCCTATGCCTGCATTAGGGGATGAGCAGAAGCATTGTCAGATCATGTAGGTGTATATGGTGGCAGGACAGCAACCCTAACCCCTTTCCAGAGTGACCATGGGCCTCCTTTGTTGCAGTTCCCATGGCTACGCATGTCATATTCAACACACAAAACCAGCAATACAAAGTAGAATGTTGCACCCTTTGTATCATCCACACAATACAATACAATACAAATGCCACAATCATTCATACTTGGATATCCTTGATGCCTTCTCCACACCAGGTGTGCTGTGCACATGGCTGTTGCCTGTGTTTTCAGGTACTTTTACTAAGCATCGTGGTTCAACCAGCCACTTTGGGGAAAGTGAAAACCTCTCAAACTCTGACGGGGAGATGAGATAGAACCCTGCAGAGGAGAAAGATGGAGAAATGGCAAGTTGTGCATGCACAGATGCAGAAAGCGTCCCACAAGAGTTCCCCAAAATATATTTTTACAAATCTTACTCACTCAGAAGACTAAGCTTAAGGCTACAAACCCACTTATTTTGAAGCAAAGGCAATGGGGGCGGACGGCGGACCTGGAATTAACTTCAGAGTCAGCATGCAAAGGCTCAGCTGCGTGAGCACTTTCCAAAGTCATGCTTGGTGCTTGTGACAGATTTTTTTAAAGAGATCCCATGTTACTATTTAATATTTCTCAGCTAGATCTCTGGGACTCCTATGCATGGAAAGATCCAAATACTGTATGTTTGTCTGATTCTCATGCAATGTTCTCTCAAGCGCACTCTTTTCAGACCCCTGTGTAAACCATTTTTTTAACTTAATATGCTCTAGGTTAGATTACTGCAATGCATTATACATAGGGCTGCCTCTGAAGATGGTTCAGAAGTTTCAGCTGGAGATCAGGTTCCTCACTGGGGCAAGATGGTTTGAGCATATAACACTAATCTTGGCCTGACTGCAGTGGCCGCCAGTTAGTTTCCAGGCCCAATTCAAAGTCCTGGATTTGACCTACAAAGCCTTAAACAGCTCAGGACTGCAGTACTTCAAGGACCGCCTCTTTGTATATGAACCGAACCAGACCCTGCACTCATAATCTCAGGCCTTTCTGCCTGTGCTTCCTCAACGTGAGGTCTAGAGGGTGGCAGCATGGGAAGGGGCCTTTTCTGCAGTGGCTCCCTGTTTGTGGAATTCTCTCCCCTCGGGAGGCTCTCCTGGCATCTTCATTACATATCTTCAGGCACCAAGCAAAAATGTTTCTTTTCAACCAGGCATTCGGCTGATTAACATTCTATGGCTTTTTAAATGTATTTGTGAGGGGGGGGTATTACTGGCTTGTTTAGGTTTTATTATGTATTTTGTATTTTTATGTTGTGAACGATCCTGGGATCTTCGGGTGAAGGGTGGCATAAAATGTTAATTATTATTATTAATAAAGTAGTAGTAGTAATAATAACAATAATAATTTATTATATACACCCCACCCATCTGGCTGGTCTTCCCCAGCCACTCTGGGTGGCTTCCAACAAAGTATTAAAATACAGTAATCCATCAAACATTAAAGCTTCCCTAAACAGGGCTGCCTTCAGATGTCTTCTAAAAGGCTGGTAGTTGTTGTTCTCTTTGACATCTGGTGGGAGGGCGTTCCACAGGGCAGGTGCCACTACCAAGAAGGCCCTCTGCCTGATTCCCTCTAACTAGGCTTCTCGCAGTGAGGGAACCTCCAGAAGGCCCTCGGTGCTGGACCTCAGTGTCTGGGTAGAACGATGGGGGTGGAGACGCTCCTTCAGGTATACTGGACCGAGGCCGTTTAGGGCTTTAAAGGTCAGCACGAACACTTTGAATTGTACTCGGAAATGTACTGGGAGCCAATGTAGGTCTTTCAAAACAGGTGTTATGTGGTCTCGGCGGTTGCTCCCAGTCACCAGTTTAGCTACCACATTCTGGATTAATTGTAGTTTCCGGGTCACCTTCAAAGCAGATACTACTATCCCAACTAATATTTTTCTTTCTTGCTTTCACAGTATTGTGGATAGAGGGACAAAATAACTCCCCCTTCTCTCCCCCACCCCACATTTATTTATTTTGTACAAGAGGCAGAAAGGCTTCCAAGACCTAACACAATGGAGCTTGGTAACCTGTGGATGACCATGTTGTTACCTTGCCCATATCTGGTGAAGACACAGGAGGCAATGCCACTCACATCCTCCTTGCGGATACAGGGGTAGCGCACTTGTATCTTGAGTGCAGGCAGGGAAATGATCTGGATGTCTCCCAGGTTCGTCAGAACAGCCAGGTCATTCTCACTGTGCTCACTCTTACAGCTGGCAAAGTTGGTCACTGTCACCTTCCGAACCCGGCAGCCTTCCAGGGCCGTCAATTTAAGTTTCAGTTTGGAGCTGACTTTGGGCAACGTGAAAACCTGCCAACGTAAACAAGCTGCGTATTAAATCCTTCATTCATGCAAGAGCCATCCAATCTCCGGTCAATGCGTAATGAGTTTCCTGCTGGTGTGTGGCAGCAAAGCAGCATGCTTTAAGTCTAGCTACCAAAAAGGAGCTGTGTAGTCTCTCTCCCGCCTTCAACAGCAAAAAAGCCTGGGTTTCTGACAGCGGCAAGGGAAGGAGTAGCTAAACTTTGCTGCCGCTCACTGCTGTACATAAGGGATTTGCAAGCATCTCTCACATGGCTAGGTCGTATCAAGTCTGATTATCAGGGCTTGCAAATATCAATCCTCAGATACATAAAAATAAGCAGAGCGCCGGTTTGCAGTCAAAATCCCTGAACAGTCTCTTTTTTCCTTAGCCCAACTCTGCCACTTTCTAGAGAAGCATCTATGGGCAGAATATCAAATTCAGGAGTAGGGAAAGTGTATCATAACTCTATGATCTGCTCAGGTGGCAGGGAAGGTTGGAATCTTTGCAAACTTCCAAGCATACAGTATGCTTTTCCACCTCCCCAAATCTGAACATGCCCTTCAGCAAAGGTGACAACCAAGTATCACCTCAAAACAAGCAAATTCCAAGAAGGATCTGCAAGAGGAAATGAATTCCCATACTATAATTTCTCTGGCTGCTCTATTCCAATAGGCAAAGAGCATGCATATACACAAGAATGCTATTGTGTTACCTTAAGCTGCTCTTCGGACACCACGAGAAGCTGGTGGCTCCCTTGCATGTTGGGACTCTTGGAAAGGTCATGGGCCACTTCCAGCGGCTCTGGAAGGGGAGTGCTCTGGCCATCCAGAACAACGATCCCAATAACAGGAGCTCTGTGCATGAGCTGGATCTCTTTGGCTGGAGAGACAGCAGAAAGCACACGCCAAATGAGGCAGGAGGTTTGGTTCAGAGAGAAGCAAACTGTTCCGACAAGGCACACTTTCTTCTTGCAGAACCCAGCTACCATGCTGGACATACAAAGGGCAGCAGAGAGGAAATATTGGACTGAACCCAGTGTTGCACGTCAGCACTGGACCCAATCCATTGTGGTTAGAGATTCGGATTAGGAGTGGGGAGACCCAGGTATAAATTCCTACTCCGCCATGAAGCTCATCGGCTGACTTGAGGCCTGTTACTATCTCTCAGCTTAACCTACCACACAGGGTGGTTGTGGCAAAAAGGAACTACATATGATACTCAAAGCTCCTTGGAAGAAAGGTTGGATACAAATACAATACAGTGGTACCTTGGGTTACAGACGCTTCAGGTTACAGACTCCACTAACCCAGAAATAGTACCTCAGGTTAAGAACTTTGCTTCAGGATGAGAACAGAAATCGCGCAGTGGTGGCAGCGGGAGGCCCCATTAGCTAAAGTGGTGCTTCAGGTTAAGAACAGTTTCAGGTTAAGAACGGACCTCCAGAACGAATTAAATTCTTAACCAGAGGTACCACTGTACACACATAAGCATTAAAAAGTGATTGAGTTTAGAGGAGAACTGAAGTATTTAAGCTGTGATGCCGCATAGAAACTGCATAACTATTTCTTTGGGTGCAGTCAAAAAGCCACTTTTTACACTGTACAAAGGCAAGTATAGGTATTGAGGGGACGGGACAAAATGAAGGTCAGGGTCTAGTGGTAGATCTCTAGATGATTAGCGATGATAAACAAGAGTTCCTGGCTCCCAGTTGCTTCACCACAAAGACAAAACAACTATTTCTGGCTACATAAGACTGTGAAATGCAGAAAACCAAACCAGGAGACATTTTTTGTGACACCACTGAGCGCTCAGTTCAGTTCCAGCACTAAAAACAAGTTCCTAGGCTGAGAATGTGCTCAAAGATGCCCTATTTTGTTTTGTGTTTTAATCCTTCATATCTTTTACACTTTGCTTTGCTTGGTGGGTTTCTGTAAAAGACAAAGCAGCTCTGGACTTTGCCTACTTCTGTATTGGAGGTTGAACTGTGATTAATGGCACATGAAGCCAAAGGGGAAGCTGCCGAGCCACCTTCCTTAGATCCGTAAGGAAAATACACATAACAGTCCTATAGATATGGTTACGGAAATTAATTCCATCTCTTATGTCTGGCTGGATGACCCTCCTGACTTTTAAACACGAAATATTTTCCAGATTTTTGTGACCAGAGAGAAACATTTACAAACAGCCCTTGGGCTTGTTTTATGGTGTGTTAAGGACTTTTCCAAAAAAGTACAGAGGCTAAAACGAAGTAAAAACTGTTGCCCAAGCTCATAACATTTCTAGGTAGGTGTTTATGTACAAGACCGTTTCCTTCAGAAAACCACATTATTTACTAAAAAATGCTGTTCCTAAAAGAATCAGAGCACATGCCTGCGGGCTGGTACAGTCCTGCAGTGAAATGTTTTGCTCGTTTTGCTCTTCCAGAATGCGCACACAAATTCTGACACCCTACTCCATGTTCAGCACTAAGGCTTCTCAAGAGTCAGGTGGTGGGAAGCGTGCAACCTTCTGGATGTTGTTGGACTCCAACTCCCATCAGCCCCAGTCCAGCATGGCCAACAGGCAGAGGATGATGGGAGTCTCTGTGGTTTCATCACCAGGGCATTTTACAAAGGTACCTTCAATCCTAAATCTGGGGGGGCAGCTATTTCATCTAAATCGAAAGTCGTCTGATCTTTTCACTCACCCTGCTCTGCTCGGACAGGCTCATCCATTCTTCTCTCGGCTGGAGGAACACGCAGACAGAAGGCATAGACTGTGCCCCCATTGGTGCCAGCCCATAAGGAGGGGCAGTGCCGGGAACCTGGACCAGAGATAACAAAGCCCATAAGCCAAAGTTTCACATATCTCCAAGGGAAAGCAAGCAAGACCATTCCTTATACCCCCAGGCCAGACTTTGCTGGTTTTATCTACCCATGTACATTACTTTGTGGGTGTAATATATTGTTCAAGCACATAGAAGCTGGTCTTACTCACTGTCTCGTAAGAAGGTGTCGGCAAAATACAAGGTGCGAACGAAGCCAGTGAAAGAGTCCTCTGCTGACCGCGCTTCAATCTTCCGCTGGACAGGAGCTAGCTCTATCTCCTGCAATGCATCATGATCATGCCTGGAAATTCCCTCTTGTACCTGCCCGCAAAACAAAAACGAGAACTAAGCAAGCAACCCCTTTTCGTTTGTTTTATTAGATTTCTTACCTGCCCGTTACCGTAAGGTCCCAGGGCAGGTTGCAACAGAAAAAAATATACATTTATAAAAGCAAATAAAACAGTTACAGCCATAAAACAGATAAAAACCATCCCATACAGAAAATGGAAACAATTCCAACAATGCAAACAGCAGTTAAAATAGTTCCAATATAAGCACAGATTGAGATAAAGATCTGTGCTTTAAAGGCCAGAAGAAGGAGGTCTGCAGTAGGTGTCAAAAAGACAACAGACATTGCCTAATACGTAAGGGAGACCATTGCAAAGTGTAGAGACCACCACACTAAAGGCCCGATTCAATTTAGCATCTCTCAAGTGGGCAGATAATGAGATTAGAATGATAAAATGGCATCTTTAAATACACACACACACACACACTCACACACCACACTTTTCCGTGTATAAGACTAGGGTTTTTTTATTATTAAAAAATGATGTTCAAAATTGTGGGTCGTCTTATACACGGATAAAATCTTCCCCCATTTTCTCAATTTGGAGTCCCCAAAAATAGAAGGCGTCTTATACATGGGGGTGTGTTATACGGTAATATGCATGTTAGCTGGTGTCAGGTGGTTTTAATAAAAAAGTCAAGCCAGTTCCAAAAAAAGCCATTTCTTATAGGGATGCTTGCTTTGAAGAAGAGAAACTATTTTTGAAAAATAGAATGCTTTAAGGCCATGTAATGAATCCTTTTGCACCTCTTTATGATGGCAGAAGACTGTTTGCCGTACTCCAGGAAACCAGCACAATTCTCCTCCAAAAGGATTAGCCTATAGCTGCCCGAATCTCCTCCTCATATGACATATCAATGCCATGAGTGGCAAGGCTGAGATCCAATACTGTACAAAGGGGCTTTTTCTAACGTCATGAGTGGCACCAGAGCTTTGCTGAATACAGTGGAACCTCGGGTTAAGAACTTAATTCGTTCTGGAGGTAAATTCTTAACCTGAAACTGTTCTTAACCTGAGGTACCACTTTAGCTAATGGGGTCTCCTGCTACCGCTGCGCAATTTCTATTCTCATCCTGAAGCAAAGTTCTTAACCCGAGGTACTATTTTTGGGTTAGCGGAATCTGTAACCTCAAGCATCTGTAACCCGAGGTACCACTGTACGTGAAGCCGAGACAGCGCAGCCCCTCACCTCTGCAGTTCGTCGCTTTCTGTTAGACACCCTGCTCCTTCGCATTCGTCGGAAGGACTGGCGGAGGGACTTCTTTAAAGACTTCACTCTGGAAAGAGGGCCTTCCAAGGCCAGTTGGTCACTGGGATGCAAGGTACACCTAGAAGGAAATTAACAGGGTTGGCTCAGTTTCCCTTTTTAAACCAAACTGTTTTTTGGTCAAGTTGCAGCCACACATTGGAAGCCCATTAAGAGAGTTACCACATTTTGCAGCGCAGAGGTCTGAAATACCGTGCACAGGCATTGGCAAGGCCTTTAGTTGCTTTGCATCAGGGGTAAGAAACTGTAGCCCTGCAAATACTTGTTGGACTGCAGGTCTCATAATCCCTGCCCATAGGCTATGGCTGATGGGATTTGGGAGCCCAACATCATCTGAGGTGGCTACCCCAGATGTAAAGCAACATGGGACAATGCTGCTGCTTTTTGCCTGCAGTTCTCAAGCCAGGCAAGAGAGCATTCAGAAAACTATTCTAAACTGCACACTTTATATTGTTCACAGTATTTGCTTTTGTGGAATGTTGGCCATTACTAAAGTTTTCCTAGAAGGCTCTAAAGGTATTCCATCAGTAAAATCCATTTCAGTGTTTCTCAACAGCCCTGAGGATTCAAAGTAAATCTGATGGTGTGCTTTTGTTTTCCTTTTCAAAAACAGTGCTACATGTAAGATTTCACACTGCCTTGCCCTTACATTCCACAAGGATTAAACTATTTAGGATTTACATAGCACTTTAAATGCAGTACTTTGATGATCTTTATCACTCTGTAGGACACACCAGTATTAATTTCACGGAAGTGTACTCCGCCCTGTAACATTTGTGGGGAAAACCTTCTCCCCATAATGATCAGGAGGAAGGGAGGGCTCAGCCTCCCTTTGTCCCCAAGGCAACAAAAGGGAGAAGAGAAGACCTTTGGACTTCAAGAGAGCACGCCTGCCTGAGCCCAATAGTGTTGACTAAGCTGTGGTCAGGAAACAACTTCCTGCTTTGGAGTATAGTAATCCTCGGCCACCAGGGATGGATCCCAGCATTTTGTGGGGGCTAGGAGGAAGGCAGAGTTCTCTCCACCTCCCAATTCCTGAATATGTTGGGGGTACCTGCTGCCTACCTATCCCCACACAAATGGGGCTTTGTAGCTTGAGAGAAAAGTCAAGAAAGACCCAATATGACAGAAGCGTACAACGTGACGCATGGTGCTCGCATAGAAAAAGTGGATGAGGAAGTTTTTCCTCCCTCTCTCCTATAACACTAGAACTCAAGGACATGCAGAGAAGCTGAACGCTGAAAGATCCAGGACAGACAAAACAACTTCTTAACACAGTGCGTAATTAAAACTATGCAACTTGCTCTGGCAAGACGCCATGAGGGCCACCAACTTGGGTGGCTTTAAAAGAGGATTAGATAAATTCAAGGAGAGGGATAAGGCTATCAGTGGCTACTAGCCATGACAGCTCTGCTCTGCCTCCACTGTCGGAGGCAGTGTGCTTTTGAATGCCACTTTTCAGGAAACTGCAGGCGGGGAGAGCATCGCTGTGTCCAGCCCTGCTTGCAAGCTTCCCATGGCATCTGGAGGGCCACTGTGAGAACCTGCTTAAACGATCAGGAGAAGCTATTGCAGATCTAAGCCTAAGGCTGGGAGGAAAATGCTTTGCCTAAGCAATTTCCTGCCCAAACTGAGATTTTTATCCAGGACTTCCAGTTCACTGGTTGAACCCTTAGCACTATGCCTCACCAGTCTGGCAGGAAAACCCTGTTTAAGCACATGGCTTTTGAAAATGGCTGGACGTTCAATGCAAGACTTTCACCTAAACCCTACACTGTGTCAGGAATACAATTTAAACATTATCTATCTATCTATCTATCTATCTATCTATCTATCTATCTATCTATCTCAATCATGAAGTAACCCCCTTACTTGACAAAGACCAGCCGCTTCTGCTGATGATCAAAGAGCCCAAAACCGTGGCTTGTGCCAAAGGCTACAAGTTTCCATTCCGAGTGAAGGGCCAGCGAAGTGACCACAGCTGGCGGCTGACACTGGACCAAGACAAAGGGCTGGAAGCCTGGCTCAAACCGAACAGGCCCATCTTTAGTTTTGAGTCGCTCGTGACCTTTCCACCTATAGCCTTCCTGATCCTGGAGGAGGTCTGCCTCTGAATGGTCAACCACCTGCTCTGCTTCTTCGTCATTTAGCTCCATTACGAGTACCTGGACGGGGCAGGGTAGGGTAGGGAAAAGGGAGAAGGTCATTCGGAACTGTGTTTTGAAACCTTAGCATTGCAAAACCCACAGAGTTTGTGCAAGAACGAAGGCCAGGACAAATGCATTTCCTCCTCTGGGCCTTTACCCTCGAAAGCACTGAGGAATACTTTTGAATTTCACCTATATCCTTCCTCGCTGGTTTTTCAACATCACGTCAGCGGCAGGGGAGTTCTAGCTAACCCAATTCACTTTTTGATTAAGTGTATGAACACCCTCCTGCAGCGTGATGCACTTTGAAGTAAAACAAAAGAAAAGAGGTTGTAGGCTTATGTAATTATGCAACAGAGGCAGTCATTTACCAAGTGGCTCTTGTAGCACACTGTGAATCTAAGAAGCATTAGCAGTCTTATTTCAATTTATTTCTACCCCACCTTTTCAGATACTTTCAAGGCAGCTTTTGAAAGTGATAAGCACAACATATAATCAAAAGAAGCAGCAAAACCCAAATACAATGGAATGTAAGGACAACACCACTTTAAAAAGCAACAGAAACAACCACCGTTCATGAATATCATATCACTTAACTACTTGGCAAAAATAGTCTTTATGTTTCTGCCCTGCAGCAATGCTAAATCTATCCACTGCTTTCATTTATTTCTGACCTAATGTGGACAAGATTCTCTGCCCACAGCTTTGGTAGGACATTTTGCTTGAGAGGCCTGGCAGTTATATGTATAACAGACTGAGTTACCCATTTGGTTCATGATGATCTGCACTCACCCATTCGAAGTCTTTAAAGAGCAGTAGAAGAGTCATAATTCAGAAAACTACATGCTGCTCCTTTCTCATCACAGGTGGGTTGGGCAAGTTGCTAGCCCTGAGGCAAAGCAGCTCGTTTGGCAATCCAATGTGAACTGACATTTGCGGCCAATGCCCATATGACTCAAGCAGGCGTGTTGTTTTGGTTTTTTGAAAGAGCAGCATGACTCTTACAAGTGCAGTGGGAATCTACTCTGAAGAGTGTGTTTCGGATGCCAGGTGCCGGTGTATATTATTATTATTATTTATTTTGATTTATTACCTGCCCTGACCTTAAGGTTCCAGAACAGGTCACAGCAATTTAAAAATGCAACATTGAAGGTGATCTGATACAGTTGAAAGTTAAGAAAGCCAGAAAGAAGAGGAGTGGGCGCATCACAGCTGAGAGCCCAAGGGCAAGTTGTAACTATCTTCTAACCTGAATTAAGGCTCTTTGAAAAGCTTTGCATTTCACAGGAGAAGACATGCATATTTGTCCCCATCCCCCCCCCTTTGACATAGATGAACTTCTTTATCTAATTATATGGGGCAGAGCATCTGTGAACCCTGTCTTCCACAGTCTAAACAGCAACAAAAACTTTCAATAGGCCAGTGGTGTTGAGGCAGGAATTGTCAAAATGTCTCCCATGGAAAGGGCCACTCTATCCCAAATCAGTAATTCAAAACTAAGGATTCTCCTTGGTGCTAATTAAATTAAGGGAATTAAAGAGCAGAGATAGAAAAAAATTAAGTTGCAAGCTGGAAACTAGCCCAGAAAGTTTGCATTGTCAGCACAGCCCACTGACTAGTGGAATGGTTCGCCTATTATCAACTTAGCGACTTAATCTTCCCTACTTGTTCCGGTATACAGACATTGCCGCATATACAGACATATATACACACATTCCTACTATATATACTACTACCAGGATCCAGCTGGCCAAGACACACAATGATTTAGAGAGCGAACAAATTCAAATTGAAAACCCAAAGATGAACAAGCCAGAACAACAGCTTAATTAGTGATTGGCTGCATAGCTGGCAGTTACAACGGTGTAGATGGTACAAAACACAAGGCAGAGAAATTTGCACATGACGGTATCTGAACATGTACAGAATGCCTCCTACACACCGCAGATCACTAGGATTGGGAGAAAAGTTAATGTAGAACACAGGGCATAACATGCAGGGAAGTTCAAACTCTTGCATTTCCCAAATGATGGGGTCAAAAGATAAAGTAAGGTCTGTGTTACTGGATACAGTCCAACAGTCTATCCAAGTGCATTTCTGTACCTGCCCTGCTGTTCCTGCCACAGCCAAGTAGCTACTGTATTTGCACAAGAAGATCTTCTGGATCCCAAGTCTGGGGTCATCGCTGTAAGGGTCAAAGGAGCCAACCTAGCAGGGCAGACAGGCAAGAAAGAAAATACCATATCAACACAAGTCAAGGCGTTCTGCAGGGCAGCTTCTCTGCTGCTCAGTTCAGCAGGCCTTGGCTTCGGGAGGTTTAGGCTGGGCCACGGACTCCTCACCTTGCGCAGCGGAGGCCATTCATCCTCCCCCATCTGGTTCAGATTGTCATTGGGATCAGCATCCGTGAGGAACACCCTCACCGTGCTCAGCTTATACAGGAGGTTCAGACAAACGCCGGACGCGTTCCAGAATCGTACTGTGCCATCCTCATGCCTGATGGGGGGGGGGAGAGAAATGAAGGGGGCAAGCAGATTACACCAGCGGCACGGCTTACTTTCCAGGTAAGTGAACACACTGAACATGAGCCACTGAAATCCTTTTGGACTAATTATTTAAATATAGATAGGCCAGGCGGCTACAAAACTTTCCTCCTTCGTGATCCCTTTTCTATGCTGACTCTCTCACCCCCCCCCCCCCACCTACGCTGACTTGACTGCTGGAGAACTGACGCACACCAAAGGGGATTCGGGTGGAGTGAACAGCCAACTCACACATACAGAACCTCACTGCGGCCCAGTACAAAGGAAGACTATATACCCAGAACCACAACCCTGTGTCTGAACATTGCAAGGAAATATCTGCAATGGTGGGCAACGGGTCTTTCAGGGAAGCTTGCCTGCCACTGCTTCCAAGCTCACCAGGGAAGCCTAGACTTTTAGAAGACATCTGAAGGCAGCCCTGTTTAGGGAAGCTTTTAATTTTTGATGTTTTATCGTGTTTATAATATTCTGTTTGGGAGCCGCCCAGAGTGGCTGGGTAAACCCAGCCATATGAGTGGGGTATGTATGTATAAATAAATAAATATTATTGTTATTGTTATTATTATTACTACTACAACAACTACTACTACTAACTACTGGACCTTCCTGAAGTTCCTGACTTTTTTGAAGACTACCACCCAAGGCAGTTAACTGCTCTCCATATATGTTTCCACACAAACTTAAGCTATTAATATTTTTGTCAGGCTGAAAGAGCTTTAGTTCCTTGTGGCTAATGCTCTAAAAAGGCTCTTGTTAGGTCCAGCTTAGTGAAGTCAACTTAAAGAACATGCATTGCAGCGAGCATTTAAAATAAATCTTGACAGGAATAATCTGATGGGCGTGCACAGAAATGCGTTCGCAGCCACCTAATTAGATCCATGTTGTCTCCCATCAGTGGCCAGTTGACAGCAAGGACCACTCCATCAGCTCAGCTGGGACCAGATGCCATTTGGGCTCCTCCCCTCTCCTCAAGCAATCTCCTGTGGTGACCTTTCGGCTTGGTCATTCTTTAATAGTGTTAAACGGCTGGCACCTGACCTGGCTTCCCCCCCCCCTTCCTACCATTTCCCTATCAGGCGCATCAACTTGGGGGGGGGCAAAGACACCTCGGCTCCCTCAGTATTTGTTTTAAGGGGAACAGGCCCCCTCAATCTTGAGGTGGCCCTGTACACAACGTGTGTTGACTTGTGTGTCGCAGTTCCAGTGGCTGGCTCCTCCAGAGCGCTCTGCCTCCTCCATCACATCACCAATTTGCAGGGCAACCTGGCCCCTCTGTTCTCTATTGTATCATGCCTCTTACATCCACAGCCATTATTCCGAAACTGTAAAACCACGTTAACTTGCGGGGTGGTATACAAAGTGTTAAACAAGTAACACAAAACACCACGCTGCGACACTTGAGGCACCAAGCTTGCTTGGGTGAATCAACATGAATTCTCCCCCTGCATCACTGTGCTTGAAATACACCAAGCGACATTCCAGAAATTAGCCTGTATCCCACTGGGTTTTACGAAGTCTGGTGACGGGCTCTTACGTTCAATCCTCTCTCCACAACATCAGTACATTCGGTTCTCAGGGACACCGAGTATTCTAGCTCCTGTATGCTAATGTTATCCTTTTAGCATGGCTGGCAGGATGCCTGGAGCATTAATTGGGAGAATCTTATCAGGGATCTTGACGGGAAACCTCTTTTGTCCTTGCAGGAGTATTAAGGATACATATATTTTAAATTCCGGATGAAAAGCAGCAACGAAGCCCTATTTAGCATATAGAGAAAGACACATGGAGGGGCAAAACGAAATGATTGTTCCATCCCATCCACTTGATGTGAGACGTTTTATATACATATACGCACACAAACCGGTAATGTTTTGGAACTTTCTGCCTTCAGAAGAGTTCATTACCATTGAAGTGTTAAATACCCAAGTTCAAAAAGATAATCAGTTTAATGGCTGTTGCACAAATGATGATCCTCACACGCTGTATTAGACTGACTAAGCAGAGGTGGAAACAAAACATGAGGTCAGAAACTCCAGAATGGTAACCAGAGGAAGAACGTCTCTTTTCATACCTACCCAGTAAGTAGCAAGTCTCTCTGGGGAGGATCTGGAGCCTTGCTGGTGCCTCCATTAATTGGCCATTGCTAGGAAAACAGAAATTGGGACAGAATGGATGCAAAGTTGGAAGTACATATGCAATGAAGACACAGAGGGAGCAGGAAAGCATTGAACACCAAATCTATGCAGATTAAGCTTTGTTTGGATTAAGGCATACATTCTTAAGGTTTTACTAGCCAATTTCCTTATGCTAAGGTTTAATATAAGATGGGGAGGAATCCATTAACCTACATTTTTTTTTCTGTAAGCAGCTGCTGCTGCAGAAAGCTTGTAAATATTTGCAAACTGTAACTATTGGGGCTTTCTGAAACCGAACCCATATGAACTGCAACTTTGTCAGGGTGCAGAATAAAGTGGTCCCTCGGGTTACATACGCTTCAGGTTACATACGCTTCAGGTTACAGACTTCGCTAACCCAGAAATAGTACCTCAAGTTAAGAACTTTACCTCAGGATGAGAACAGAAATCACGTGGCGGCAGCGGGAGGCTCCATTAGCTAAAGTGGTGCTTCAGGTTAAGAACAGTTTCAGGTTAAGAACGGACCTCCAGAATGAATTAAGTATGTAACCAGAGGTACCACTGGATTGTCTTCAAGTGTTCTGATCTCTCAGTAGTGTACAAAACGTGTAAAATTTGCTTGTCTGCACCTAGATGTGAGCTCAAAGCCAGAGTCCTTTGCAATGGAGGGAACCAGAAATCTAGATTAGGGTGGAGTGCACAGAAGCTGCCTTAAAACAGAGATCAGAAGAATGGTTCTTCTAGCTGCACTGTCTTGCAGTGGCTCTCAGGGTTTCGGAGAAGAGATGCCCAAGACTGAACCTAGGAACTTCTGCATGCAAAACAGATCCTCAGTCCATGAGCCACAAACACCCCAAAATTAAAGTTATTAAATTTCTGAATTCTGTGACAAGTTGCGCAGGCAAACTAACAATATAATTCAGCATGTTTTCTTGTGCAGTACATTGCATCCTTCCTGCCTACCTAGCAGTTCGAAAGCATGTCAAGTGCAAGTAGATAAATAGGTACTGCTCCGGCGGGAAGGTAAACGGCGTTTCCGTGCACTGCTCTGGTTTGCCAGAAGCGGCTTAGTCATGCTGGCTACATGACCCGGAAGCTGCACGCCGGCTCCCTCGGCCAATAAAGCGAGATGAGCGCCGCAACCCCAGAGTCGGCCACAACTGGACCTAATAGTCAGGGGTCCCTTTACCTTTTACATTGCATCCTACACGTGTTTAACACTTCAGCAATTTCAACCATATGCTGTTGAAGGCCGCTGGTTGCAATCCCACAAATTAAAAGCAAGCAAAGCAGAGAGCTTTTTGTGGTGCGTTTTCCTAGCACAAAAAGAGCATTTAAGCTCTCTGTCTTGCTTGGGAAGCAAGGCCCTCTCGACACACCAGGTCTGAGATGCACCTGTGCAAGACATCATGGGAATTTGGAAAGACCTGTGAGATCTCACAGGAGCACCCCAGGACCTCTGGAGTCAGTGAACAGAGAAGGCCTTGCTCCCCAAGGAAGGCAGAGAGAGCTTATAAAATGCATTATTCCTACAGTGCCCTCAGAGAACCAGTGTGGTGTAATGGTTAGCATGCTGAGCTGGGACCTGGGAGATCAGGTTCAAATTCACACCCAGTCATGAAAGCTATCTGGGTGACCTTAGGCTAGTCTCTCACAGCCTAACTTATCTCACAGGGTTCGTTACAAAGATAATAGGGGAGAAGAGCCACGTATGCCAATCTGATCTTCTTGGAGGGATAAGCAGGATATAAATGCAATAAATGAGATAAGCAAACAGATTTGGGTCTGGGGGCCATAATTATCTTTGAGTACTCAGGCTGGAATGCAAGATTACATCGCTGAAACGGCCTCATCCTTTGCTTGTGCCTTCTATCTCTCAAGCGGGACTTCAGATGCAGTATGAAATCCAGTATTAATATGAAAGGGACTCGTTCATTCCATTCCAACGTTCATGCATGCAAGTCATACCATATTAGAGAACTGGGAGTTCTGTTTACTCCCGGCACTGATGATCCTTTCCCATAACTTGAGAGGGATGTTGGAGACATGGTGGGAACATGTGATGGCTGAACAGTGAAGAGATGCCAGGTACGGGGGTTGGACTGATGGCCAGCCTGGAGACATCAAGTCTATGACTACTAGCTCTTCCTCTGCTAGCACCACCATGGCAGATGGGTCATCAAATTCTGCAGGAAAAGGAATCAATAAATAGCCATCATTTCACTGGGGGAGAGGCAGCAGGGAGAAAATGATCGTGAAGTACTTTCATCAGCGGACACAAATAAGCAGCATGGTTTATCTAGGCTTGGGGCTGAGCAATATTAGTTACATTATGGATCTTGAAATAATCACACAATTCCTCCCCTTCTCTACCCTTGTCTCTATTTTCATCCTTCTTCCATGGGTCGAGTTTAGACCGCACATCCCCTGGAAAAGAAACCAGCCAGGCCTGCCCCTGGCAAAGAGGAAAATATAGAGATGGTACTATATACATTTTATTTATTGAATTTCTATCTTTTCCTTTCTCCCAATGGAGGCAAATAACCAGGCAGCAAAACAATACAATTTTTAAAAAAGAAAGAAGACACGTATGTAAAATATTTTAAACGGATTAAGAACATATAAAATAACATATTTTCAAAAGCACATTATGCTTGTGGTTTCGTCAATTGCACCGTCTCTCCCATTTGTTCCAGGGCTCAAGTCAAAGTGTTGATTTCGGCCTTCAAAGCCCTTCAGCAGAACAATTTCCTTTCACGTGTGGCCACATGGAGTGGGAAACAGATTGCTCTGCTCAGTGGTTCACTCCAATTGCAGAATACTCTCTTCAAGGGAGCAAAGGTGGACTTTGGTCTTTCAAATTTCAGTGGTGCATTGTGTCCCTACCTTTCGCCTTCCATTCTGCGCATGCACTGCATCATAGCTATAGCACCCCCCTCGGCTTGGTGCCCAGTGCGAAGGAACCAACCGCACTGCCCTAAATCTGGCTCTGAAGGGAGTCCCAACTAGAGCTTAATCTAGTGTCATTTAGGCAGTAGGCAAAAATATTTTATTTTCCCAGTCAAAAAAGTAGTTTCAAAAGCTTTACGCAGAGTAGAGCCATTGAAATTCATTAACTTAGGCATGTTTATTAATTCCAGTGGGTTTTACTCTGTGTCAAACTTAGCTGATGGGCTCCCCACCCTGCAATCATCTGTGCTTTGTTTTTAAGCTGCTTTGAATTTTTGTTTTTACTCCCGCTTCCTTTATGCTGCTCCTTTATATTATGGTGTTTCCATGTCTGCTTTCATCTTTGCTGTATTGAAATGTTCACTTTGAAAGTTGCCTGGAAACCTGCTGAAGGGCAGGGTATAAATTCTTCAAAAACAACAACAAAGTGCACGTCTGTGAAGCGCAAGTTTTATTTTTCTGCCCAATCCAAGTTCCTGTGATGCAATCGCCAACACCCCTAATAGGCCATTTATGTGCTTTATCCAAGATTATCTATGGAGTAAAAAATGTCACGTGAAATGACCGTGAACTGGAAATCAAGGACCCGATGCAAGCAGGTGGGCTATGTGACTCTTTTCATCTGCCATCCTTTAATGGGTAAAAGACAGGCTGCATTGTGCATGCTCAGCAGTGACCCAGTTAGTTGTATGTTAGACAATTTCTAGGAACTTAGGCCAATCCCAGCAAAGTAAGCTGCTTAAAATGTAGCAGCGTTGCTGGTTCTGAGAGCGGTTGATCCGTTTGAGAACAAGAAGAATTTCATTACAAACGGAAAGCCGCTTCTGCAGCCGGCTACAGAAACTCATCACTGCTCTGCTTTTGGAAAGCAAAATGCACAATGTGTCACAGAATCACATGTTGTATTGTTTTCCGTTATAAATTAACTTGGCAAAAGGTGGCTCCTCCAACATGGAGATGCACAGCACCTTTGCAACAAAAAGAAGACGTCACGGTGCATTTTAAACTAATGGAAGTATTACAGTAATTTAAAAGGGATAGAGGCAATTTGGCAAGCGCTTGTCTGCACCGAGTTAATGCATACTGTTGGGTGTGTTGTGCTTCCAGAAGGCTGTTCCTTGAAACGAAACAAAAAGCCTCCTCCTAAATGTCCCTTTAATAATAATTTATTATTTATACCCCGCCCATCTGGCTGGGTTTCCCCCGCCACTCTGGGCGGCTCCCAACAGAATACTAAAAACATGATAAAACATCAAACATAAAAAACTTCCCTAAACAACTTCCCTTTATGTTTTATCATTTCAGTATTTGTCATTTTAAAACCGCATGTAGGTTTTAAGGGAGTAGGACTGCATGTTTTAAACTTAAAGCAACTAATATCTTCTGATAAGACTTTAAAAAAATGGTCCCAATTACCGGTACCTCACAGCAGATTATATACATTAACAGAAGTATGAACCACTATGTTAAGAAAGGCACATAGGACAGAATGTCTCTTTTGATGTATGCACCTATATTGCAGAGCAGGCACAGTCCAACAGAAGGGTGCAATTTGCTTGAAATGTGTTGCTTATACTCATAAGCAAATTTAGCCAATCAATGAACAGGCACCACTCATACGGGTAACAGACTAAAACTGCAATCCTACACACACTTATTTTGGAAGCAAGCACCATTGAAAACAGCGGGACTTGCTTCTGAGTAAACATACAAATGACTCTCTAATCAGGAGAGAGCCTTTGTAAAGAGCTGAACACCCTGTTCCTTTTAAAGAAAGGTTCTTCAGCATCTGTTGCCACTGACAATTTCTACACTGCCCATAGATACTGCGATCCATCATATAGTGCTGGAATGTGTGAATAATCAAATAATATGGGGATGCCAGGTATACTAATCAAGTGTCTCTCTATTTATTATACATGCTAGCCTTTTGTTTTCTATGGAACATTAAGCTATGGGGCTTTGTGGGAGGGCAGAATCCAACTAATTTGTTCTACCAGCAGAAGGAATTCCACTTGCACAAAGGAATTTCCCCCTCTCCCATGTGCATCTCACACCTGCTGCAAATCTGCTCTGGAGGGTTGGGGGAAAACCCATAACAGATTTAGGGGGTCCATGGGGGGGCGGTGTTCCACTATGCAAGCAGAAACCCTTGTGCTGACAGAACGAATTAGTTGGATACTGCCCCCAGTTTTCACATTTCAGCATAAGGTAAAGGTACCCCTGACCATTAGGTCCAGTCGCGGACAACTCTAGACAGCTTTATTGGCTGAGGGAGCCGGTGTACTGCTTCTGGGTCATGTGGCCAGCATGACTTAGCCGCTTCTGGCGAACCAGAGCAGCGCACGGAAATGCCGTTTTTAGCTTCCCGCCGGAGCGGTACCTATTTATCTACTTGCACTTTGACGTGCTTTTGAACTGCTAGGGAGGGATAAAAGCTTAAGACAACTTATTTGGAACCCCCTATTTGCAAAATTTCCAAGCACCAAGTGCTTTGAAAGTTAATGTTGCTAGCAAAGTCATCTTTGCTGAGCATAGTTGATCGTGTATCCTTTTCATTGGAAGTTGCCAAGTAGTAGCACAAAGCAATCTCAGAGAGTCGTTTCTAATGGTGCATTTAGTACCGAGGCAGAGACAGCAGGCATACATTGAACTCCAGCTATAGTAGCAAACCAATTGCAAAAAAAGACTGCTTTCTGCCCTTCCAGCCCCACTTACTGGAAAAGATAGAAGCCCTGCTCTTGTGTTATGAAGAGGACAGGAAAAGCAGCCATTTACACACAACTGACACGATACAAAGCATTCCTGTACTCCACCTCTCCAGTTACATAACGCATTGTAAGAAGTCACCCCAAATGATCAGCTCTGAAAGCATCTTGCCCACAGCACGGACACTCGGTAAGTGAAAGAATAGCTTCCCAACACCACCAGAGCCATTACATAAGCATTACACATTAACCTAAGTGGATTTGGTGCACAATGAGTGGCCCACTCTCACACTCTGTTGAGCGAAGGAAGGAGCATGTGAGGTGAGCCAAGGCAGATTCCCATTAGGCTTAAGCGGTCAGTTACAGGGAAGCTGGCCAACCACAGGAACCTCAGATGACTGAACGACTTCCTGGGCTAAGCCTGCAGCAGTTGCAGCACTTCCTTCTTCAGTTCCTGTATGCCCTGTTGCACACGTGGCCTGTGTGAACAGCTGTGCAACAACAAGTTGGGAGACAATCACTCAGACCCAAAATGCAGAGGAACTCCACCTAACACTACTCCTCTTGCCCAGAAGCAATCTTAGGCTTGCCAATCAGAAGGTCGGCAGTTCGAATCCCCGTGACAGGGTGAGCTCCCATTGCTCTGTCCCAGCTGCTGCCAACCTAGCAGTTTGAAAGCACACCAGTGCAAGTAGATAAACAGGTACCGCTGCAGCAGGAAGGTAAAATATTGTCCTTTCACCTTAAAAGTCTGTTTTCATGGACAAGGAGAACAGGGCTGACTTCCTTCTCACTAATAGCCATGTGTTTGTAAAACTAAATGAGTCATATTGCCTACAGTGATGCAGTTTCAGCACACGTGGAAAACTTACCTGTTTACTGAAGTGTTTGCTATGGATGCCAGCCGTTTGTCCCAATCTGTTTAGTTAAGCTTTGTGCTGACTTTTAATGCCGCTGGATTCTATTGTTTAATGGATTTTACAGTAAACCACTCTGAGCACTTTTCATAACAGTGTATAAATAATTTCAAGAAATTGATACACATCTCGGAGAGTAATTAAGGGCAGCACTGCAGATGCAATCTATGAAGAATCTCTAGTGTAATAGTGGGTAATCTGTGGTCCTCTAGATGTTGCTGAACTTCCAGCTTATACGGAATATTATGATGCTGGTGCTGGCTGGAGTTTAGACTTAGTGTTGCTGTGTTTATAATGGATATATGGTTTTACACCTGTTTTATATTCCTGCTTAAATTATACTGTATGCTGTGTTGTTAGCCAAGAGGTATAAAAACTCTTAAACAAATAAGCTGCAGTCAGCATGGCTTATGGTCAGAGATGATGCGGGTTGTAGTTCAGTAATATCTACTTGATGTAGCAATATGAAACAGAATCCTACCCCCATGAAACATTTCCAATGGTCATTTTTACAGCTGAAAGCTGTAATTGCTATCAAGGTTTTCTATATTTCTATCAAAATGCTTTACATTTTTAGCTCCCAAAAGATGGAGCCTATAAATACAAAACATCATTCCGTTTACTAGTTTACCAAAAAATAAAATACTGTAAAACAAAAAATCCAACACACAACTAGTATTTCACAATGATCACCCAAATCTGGGCGCTAATAACAACACATTGGGTATTTCAACTCCAAGCAACACCCAGAATCTGAACCCTCAAAGTAAAATGTAGTTCCAACTAAAGCTCCCCGAGAAATCAAAATCCGCGACATACCTGCAAGTGGATCTGCATTGGCAATAACAAAGAAGTCTATCACTCGCGATGTAAAGTCAAAGGCAGTTTGCTGATTGCCATAAACGACAGAAATGCTATGCCTGTCACCATAGCTGGCCCGTGGCATCCCTCCTTGAAATATAATGTAAGGAAGCCTTAGAGAAAAAGAAAATGTAACAGATATACAATTTAGGTACCTTCCTCCAATTTAAAAGCATTTCATGCTACAAGCTAACCAAACCACTGCAGAGACAGAATAATTCTCTCTTGTGGCAAAATGCATTCCCCTGAATCTTTAGAATTTCTCTTAAGTCTCCAGCAATCAGAGAAGCACAAATTTGCTGCTTTAAAGTCCTAAGTGGCCTGGGCACAGGATCTCAAGGCCAGCTTTCACTACCCATCAATTAACATTGTCAAGCACCTTTCTCTGTGTGCTCCCCTTCCCTCTTGCAAAAAGTCAGAACCGTGGTCAGCGGAGTGAGGGCCTTCTCCATGGTGGCACCCAAACTGTGGAACAATCTCCTTTAGCAGAATCACTTAGAACCAAATACATCATTTTTCAGATGTCTCAAGAAGTCCACCTGTTCTCTCATAATATTTAATATTACTGTGTTTGCTTTTTAGCTGTTTTTATTTGCTGCTTTTATCTCCTTTTTAATTATATTGCTACAGATATAGAATGTTATTGTTTTAGGATTATTTGTTTGTAAGCCACCCAGGAAGGAATTTATGGTAAAATGTAAGATATAAATCCTAATTTATATATATATATATATATATAAACTATGACAGTGTTATTTCTGAGTGGATTGAAAAGAGCAGGCAATTTCTAACTGCCCTTCCATTATGTGGATCAGCTTTCAGTGTTCAGATTATAAAGAGAGGACTTTTGCTGACACCTCAGTCAGCTGCAGAATTTCTAGCAAGCAGCAGCTCAGCTCTTGTTACTAAAAGGTCACTCTAGAATCTTAGGAGAATGGGCAGCATTGTAATATCTGCCAAAGTACCTACCCGTTCTTTGTTGTTTGCCAGTAAATCTTGGAGATGGCCTTGCAAGGAAAAGGACCTAGAAGGGCAGATTTTTAAAGAAGATGCCATGTTTTAAATAAATGCTTATTTTATTATATTGTTGTCAATTTATTATTTCTTTATGTATCGCTACCTGTGAAGCACTACAAAGCAATTTCACAATGCAATAAACAAATATAAAAACCACTGCACATATAAAAACCATTTCAAATCCAAGACAATTATTTTAGTCAAAAATCCACACGACTGAAAGTAGCTGGAGAATCTTTTAGTTTTATCATTTAACCTGACACGGCATGGCAGCACACCCCTAATTTTCCCATATGAAGGAGAAAGTGCTCATTACATAACTTTGCCCTGACAGCCTCGTCTTGCTATCCACACAGACAGTGCCATCAGAAGCACCATGAATACCTGTGTAATGAAGGTTGCTTATGAACCAAACAATAGAGAAACTACTTGTACTAAAAACAGATCAGTCACTCACTAAAGACACCCCTAACAGTAGAAAGCCAACTATTTCCCACTGGCTCCTGCATTCCAAAGTCTGGAAAGCCACCATCACTTTAGCAAGACTTTGGTCCTCAGACGCCATCACCCGCCCAGGGCACTGCTCCAATTCAGTGGAGCTCTAATTAAGGCCACATATTGTGGCATATGCATTTCAGCAGGCCACAATATAACATTTCTCTTGTTTTTGCCGCCTCAGGCAGGCACAATTCAGACGTTTGAGCCTCAAGAGGGCGGCATTCAGCTTGGTGGGCCCCATGTTGTAAAGACTTACTGCTCTGAACACACGTCAAATCATGTACGGTTCCGAAGGCATGCACTGCCAGCCCCCACCCATACTGACCGTAAGGCACTTTGCTTTCCAGGGGCTCTGGCTGCCTATCATCACTTGAGACAGGCCACTGGGCATAACTCCCGTCATAATGGCAGCTGATGATCTGGCGGCCATTCCTCTGCCAGAAGAGGTTTTCCAGTTGCTAGGGAGAATCAGCAAACAAAAGTTCAAAGGTCTCATCACCACTGCAGTCCAATTCAGAAGAAACACCCCACTAAGAACCGTGTGTGTTCTGGTAGTCACAGAATTCGGCCACCTGACCATCATGAGGACGGCATTGCATGCAAGTCTCAGAGAATGGAAATAAGTTTCTTAGCCCTCGTGGTTACGAGGGAACAAATGGAAAAACTTGCACTTACAGTACCCCGCTGAAGGGTCAGAAACTCAAAGGTGGCCTCTAGCAAGCCTGACTTAAAGCTTATTCCAAACATAGAACTGGATTTGGAGAGGGGTGGTATGTGCAGTTTATACACAGTTATGGATGCAATCTTATTCTAAGGACTGAAGATCTGTAGCCCAGGGGCTAACTTCATGTGTGCCAGCTCAGGGTGACTTTGTGTAAATGAACTACAAGGTTAAGCATCCACCTCCTGGGTTTGCCTCTTCCACACCAGCATTAAAAAATGGTTCCAGGACTGCATTACAACATGCTACATAGAATGCATATTTAATTGCTCAAGTAGGCTTTCCTGTTCTGTTTTCCTATACGAAATTCTCCCTGCACCTTGCTGTATATTCCAGGAATGAAAAGCTTTCCTGGCTGCAATTCACAGCCCCAGTAGGTATTATTACCTGATTGCCAAGGAAATGGTGCGTCGCTTTGTTATTTATCAAGTCCCAGAGGACAATGAGGCCCTTGCTGTAGCCAATCAAGATCTGATTGGGGTTCTGGGGATGTTCCCGTAAGGCTTCCACCAATTCAAGGGACCTTCTGTTGAGGTACTCCTCTGGCACACTGCGAAGAAATGCGGGGGGAAAGGTTATGAACTATTATGAATGCCAATGAAGCCACCAATATATGGAAGGACAGAAAGCAAACAGTTGGAAATTCTCCTCCTTTGCGCTATCATGTCAGGGATCAATTTGGGCAACCTGGAAAATAGCCTGGCTAAAACCACCTGCTTGAAGCTTCATAGCCTCCATCCGAACTATGCTGCCCTAACCTCTATATCTGCCACTACAGCCCGGTGGCATTCTGATAATTTGTTTTTTATTCCATTTATTAACTGCTTCCCATAAAAGATCTTGATGCCATTTCCCACCAACTCCTCGCTCCTTGTGATTCTCCCATAGAAGCACCAAAATCTCCAGTCGATGAAATTGTTTCCCATGTCCTGAGTCACTGTTGTTACAATTAAATAATTCTATTCACTCTTCATCTTTTTCTTAAGCGATGGAATTGTCAATTTGACTTGTACTGACAACATTGCTATAGCTCAACCTGGTACTTTCCTGACAGTGTCAGACTCCAGACTCCCAACAGCCTTAGCCAGTACTGCCAACGGTCAGAGATTATGGGAGTTGCAGCCCGCAACATCTGGACAGCACTAGGTTGGGGAAGGGTACCACAGTTATTATGAAGTATTTAAAAGGTAGTCACAACTAATGTACAGTGGTACCTTGGTTTTCGAACGTAATCTGTTCTGGAAGCCAGTCCGAGTTCTGAAACGTTTGAAAACCGAAAACTCAATACGGAAGCCTCAGTACGGAAAACTCAATATGGAAGCCGCGTAACATGTTCAACTTCTGAGGCCACGTTCGAAAACCGAAGCATTTACTTCTGGGTTTACAGCGTTCGAGTTCTGAAACGTTCGTCAACGGAGACATTCGAAAACCAAGGTACCACTGTATTTAAATTATTAAAGGGTGAAAGCTGAATCCTGAAAATACTAAAAACAAGCTTCTGAACCTTACTTGGACTTTTACACTCCCTCCCGCCGCCACACCCACACTGGGAAATTTTAAAAAATGCCCCCAAACCACTGGGGGGGGGCAGGGCTGAGTACAGCTCCTGGTTACCTGTGAAGCTCAGTCTGCCAGGACAAAGAGAGCTGCTCATCCACACCAACAAACCAGCATAGAAGACTGGAATTAAGAAGCTGCCGTGTAACCAAAACGACAGGCAAGTCCCAGGAACAAGAAAGAGTTCAAGTCAGACCATGTAGGCAGGGATTTGAATTCCTTTCCAGAGCAACCACAGAGGTGGCACCAATACTACTACTTCAGGTTAATATGTTAATATAGCCAGTGTTCAAAGGTCTTGCAGGATTTTTACCCTCATTGTAACGCATGCGTAACACAACACCCCGGAATCATCCCTAGATAGCGCAACTCCAGCGTCTCATTTTACCGTTGCAGCACAACATCTGGACTGATGGTCCGGTCTTCTAGCACTCTGAAGGATGGGATCTCCACCACAAAGACATTACCACTCTCGGTGCCAAGATAAAGAAGTTCCTGGGAGGAGTGTGTGAGGATAGCTGTTACCTGGGTAGCACTTGGAGGGGAACTGTAAGTGGAGGGGAAAAGAGATACTGGTAAATTACAGCTGGGTGAAATTAGTTGCCCAGGCAGCTTATATATACTGTAATACAAAGCAGATACTTGATCCAACAGCTGTGTGTAAAGGCTTTGGAAATCATTATTCATTACCAGATATTTAAGTATAAATTCTCATCCCACAATTCTCAGTTGCGGGGGAGGGGGGGAAGGACATATGATACAAAAAGGGCTAATGCATACCATTAGTGTGGGAATAGAAACTTGCTAGTAAGTTGTCCTACAACTCTACAGGAACAAACAATTTAAGCCAGGCATGTCCAAAGTCAGTTTTGGGGGCCTAATCCGGCCCGCTGGTTGGTTTAATCCAGCCCCTGTGGCAGTTTATTTTCTGGGGTAAAATCCCTCACGGCCCTTCACTTCATCAAATCTGTCCCTCTTTGAAAAAAGTTGGGACACCACTGATTTAAGCAATCAATAGAATATTTTAAGCAGGGTTTAAAGACAAAACAAATGAACAGGTTATGTACTAAATATTTTATAAGTGCACACTCAAACTTTAAGCTAACCAGCGAATCACTTGGCACAACAAAATCTGCAGCAATCCCGCCCCCTAAAAAAATTCAGTGGCACTGAACTCTTTCACCAAGCCTGTAGCACACAAACCCCTGGTCTGTTTAGACAACAGCCGTCTCTTTCCCCTTTGCTCACTCAAGACTCTCTCCCTCCCTTAATTGAACCAAACTATATTTGCCTGGTTCAGATGTAACAGCAAACTATGGCTTGCTCAAAGATGTACGGAAGAACTCAGCTCCATTAAGTCAGAGGAAAGTAGAAGTCTACACTCCTAATCCCTGCACAACATGAAAGTTGGTGAATATTACTTCTGAATAAACCCTTAGTTTGTAGAAAGTCATGTAACACACATGCATGCAACCTTTCTTCCCAATTTAGAAATGAGAAACAGGCTTTCCAGAGCGCACAGAACTAGTAAAAAAGCAGGCATTTGCTTAAACAATAAAAACAAAACAAAAGTCTATCAGAATGCATCTCCTGGCCCACTTCTGATGGAGAAAGAAGTATCCCAGTTACCCAGGAGGCCCTCGGAGTGTGAAATGTCTTTCTTCTTGCAGCTCAGACATATTGCTGTGGGTCTGTTTCAGGGTCCATAAATGCAGGCTGTTATCATCTAGCAATGTCAACAAGCGGCACTGAAAATTAGACACACAAAAGGAGGAATGAGCAAGCATTTGAGTAGTACAGAGTGCAGCAACATTTCAAGAGGCACATTATTCAGCAGTTGTGTTTATTAAGCCACAGTACATAACCAATCAAGAATGAAGTTTTAGCCGTCAGAAGAGTTTGTACTACTGTCGTCCTATTAATGTGAAGGAAAGCTATTTGGTAGAAATAAACACATCTGACAAAGTGAGCATGAGACCACAAAACTAATGCTACAGAGCTCCGGTGGTTTTTTGCTTCAAGAGACTAACATGGCTCTCCTGGGGAAAAAATGAATAGAAACAGGTAGCCCATTTCAGCACAGGACCAGGAGATATTAAAATCCTATATAGGGTAAGGTCCTTATGGAGGGAAACTCTACGGTAAGACAGCACCTTGCAAGCAAAGCTAAATCAAAATGTCAAAACAATCTTCAATATTTTTGCAGTTTAGATTCTAATGTCAAAATCAGATCCAGACATTTGACATACAAGTTTCAGGTTTTTATGTGGTAAGGTATATGCTTAGATTGTTGTATGCTTAAATATTGTTTAAATAAAATTATTTAAAATATTACTTCAGAACCCTGTGTGACATCAAATTGCAACTGGTATCTTCTTCTCTCCATTCAAGAGGATGTTTTTAACTGAATGTTGGGTACTACTGCAAAATCAGTTTCAGATGCCGATATTGTGAATTCCCTCTCAACATCCAGCACATATTCGATGTGAGAATTTGCAGAGGAGAACTGACGAGGAGGACAGGGGAGGTGGCTAATTTCAGCACCAGTAAATATCACAATCATACAAATCAACTGAACCTGAATATACCTAATTGCTTATTCTAGTTGAGAATGAGTCTCTTTGTAATGCACTACGTCATCAGCAATTGGCCTGTTCCACCTTTATGCCTTCATCTGTGCTGATTCTCTATGCTTGGAAATACTACCTACATCTCTTATATTTAAGTCACTCCTTTAGCTCCTCTCCAACTCCACTTTAGCAAAGGCTTTCCTGAGCCACAATACAATCAGCCACTACTTTCCATGACTCTCACACACCTTGACCGCTATTTAAATCAACCTCCTGTTCCCCAGAGCAAACTCCAGGCAGTGGCAAAGGCTGGGCACCTGCCAGGGCCCCAAGATCACCATCACTCCTTTGCACAGAGTAAAGAAGCAGATCCGGTGCAGTTTGGGACTTCTATGTATGCATGTCTTGCTTCTCTTAGGTCAGGGAGAGGGAGGACTCAGGATGCTGTGCTTGAAGAGCACCAAAATCTTTCAGTGGGTCCTGCCCTTTCTTTCTGTTTTGTTTACTTAACACAGAGTCAAGTGCTCTATGTAGAGACATGGTCATTTCTGTGCTCTTTTGTAATTTGAAAATTCTGCACTTCACGTCCCAGAGAAGTACCTGTTCAATTGTCAGCTCTGCTGGGCTAATAACTTGAACTCCTTGTAGCTCTGAGTGAAAAACACACCCCCACCCTGTTTAGGAGCGAGTGGCTCCTATTCTGTGACTCTCTTTCTCACCTTGCATTCTTTTCACCTGACTTCATCCTAAAGGAGTGGTGCCCAAGAATATTTGTTACAAGCCCAACCCTGGCCAATATTTAAGTATTTAAAACCAAGCACTGTCTGCTGAAGCTACACCTAGTACAGCAGGTAACAGTTCCCATGAGTATTCTGAGTTATTGCTCATTCCAAATGTTCTCTCTTTATGAGATTCCACTAAGGCATGAAGATCAGCCCAGGCTTGGCAAATGAGTAAGGCAGCATGCTAAAATAAAAATGCTCACAAACACAGAATTCTTCCTTCCCAATCTTAGAGGCAAAACCCTTTTAAATAATTTGTAGGTTCTTCTAACATTGCAGGATAATTGGGAGTTTGTACTCATGAAAGTGTTCCTAAACATCAGTTTCAGGGAGAGTCAACCTGCTGAGTTACAACTTTTATGAAATTACTCCTGCAGCAGGTTTCTTAATAAAGTAGAAGGGGTCCCTTTATATTCACATCCACTTGTCCTACATGGAGAGCCATCTCTCTATATAAAAGTGCATGCAGGACAAAGGCCAAAGCGGTAACAATTCCAAATCCTCTCCAACTTAATTAAAATCTGTCTGGCCGCAGCTGGATTTGGGGCTTATGTTTATGAGCAAGAGTGACACAGCAGCATTCTTGAAATATATTCAGACTACTCCCAGTGGTCTAGAACCAAAATCAGGTTTGAGACTGCTAAGTGCAGGGCTAGTTGATGTGCCCTCCTCCCTCAAGATGTTTGCTCCTTCAAGTATATCCAGTTTTTAAAATGAACACAAAAACAATCTTCGCTCTACAAGCAGTGCCACATGGTAGAGGCAGAGTCTATTGAAGTATATTGTAGGGAAAACAACCGAGTCCTATAGTACTTTAAAGAACATGTTTATTGCTGCATGAACCTACACTCTGGCCAACAAAAGCTTATGCCACAATAATTGCATTTATCAAAGGACGCTTGTTGAATTGTGCACAGCAGTTTTCTGGATCCAACAATGATCAAACATTGTTTTTCTTTTCCCTTGTATTCTAGGACTGCTGCAGAACGGAGATGGCAGCCTGAAGGGTGACTAAAATGACAAGCGACTTCTCAAAGTTCGTTTGTCCAGGCTCCCCTCGTCAGACTCAGGATTCAAACCTTCACTACGGCAAGTTTATTTAAAGGCTTCCTTTAGGAATTCAATACAGTGCCCAAATAAGGGTCACGGGTGGCAAAGTCGTAAGCACTGCTAAGACGTTGATCCAACAAGCAACACGCCACCTGCACACAGCTCGCGATGCCACTGGTCTAATTCAGAAGGCTCTTCTTATGTTAGGTTTTTATCATTGCTGAAACAGGAGGCATAACCAGCTTTTGCCCTTGGATATTGAGGAATTGGGTAAGGAAGTGCAGGCTGTTGGGGGAAGTGGGCATCTATCCTCCTTTTGCAATTACATCTACACACTCAAGAGTTTGCCAAGGTGCTCAAAAGTAGGAACAAGAATTAAAACGTTCAGTAGTTTTGGATCCCTTTGCCAAAAACATCATGGCATCTATCATGTTTTCACATTACAGAGGGCTAGTGGGTGAAGTCCATCTCAGTCTCTGAAACCCTAGAAAGTTGAAAACATATCTGATGTATGGAGCACAGAATTTAGATGGAATTCTACTCACCTGGCCAGGAATGAAATGTATTTGCATGACAGTGTTGGTCTCTTCGTGCAAGCCCATGAACTCAACCCCTGGAGCGCCGTAGCTGAATGACTGATTGAGGTCAATAGTATTTATGTCTGCATTGATTTTTGCTGCCTTCGCTTTGTGGCAAATTAGTTCTATCCTAGAATACTTCTGATGTCTCCCCATAAAGCACTTGTATTAGGTTCAAGTCACCCCTGGTAATTTCCATCATCACTGCTTAGAAGAAGCAGACACCCACCTTCGGTTGCCTATGCTCTAGTAATGTCTAGGTTAGATCATTGCAATTCATTATATCTGGGACTGCCTCCGCATAGAGTTTGGAGAATTCAGCTGGTGCAATACTTGGTGGTCAGGATGCTCACTGGGGCAAGATGGTTTGAGCATATTACAGTAACTGCACTAGTCCAACTGCACTGGCTGCCAACTATTTTCCAGGCCCAATTCAAGGTGCCTTAAATGGCTCGGGACTGCCTCACCACATATGAACTGACCTGAACCCTGCAATCATCATCTGAGGCCCTTCTTCATGTGTCCCCTCCACAAGAAGTCTGGAGGGTGGCAACATGAGAAAAGGCCTATTCTGGGGTGGCTCCCCATTTGTGGAATGATCTCCCCAGGGAGGCTCATCTGGTGCCTTTGCTTTAGGAGCAAGACCAAAAAACCCATTCCTCTTCTCCTAGGCCTTTGGCTAATTAAACGATCTATGGCCCTTTAAACCGTGAGGGCTATTGTTTCATTTGTTATTATGTTACTTTTTTTGTATTGCAAACCACCTTATGATCCTCGGATGAAGGGCAGAATAGAAATTTTAAAAAATAATAATAAGCAAAACAAGCGAAAACAACCATTTACTGTTGGCATAGACCAGGCTCCCTCAACCTCGGCCCTCCAGATATTTTTTGGACTACAACTCCCATGATCCCTAGCTAGGAGGAGCAGTGGTCAGGGATGATGGGAATTGTAGCCTCAAAACATCTGGAGGGCCGAGGTTGAGGAAGCCTGGCATAGACTAAGAGGCAAGTGTACCATGCAGCAAAGGCTTGCTGAAACATTTGCTAGTAACAGATAAGGAGACAAGAGTTGTCTGGGAACCCATTTTGAAATTCGTTAGCAGATTACTGTAATGCAGACAGACATCTACTTGATTTTAAATTCAAAAGTCGGGAGAGCCTGCTTGTGCGGCACTTTTGGAAGTTGGGCAAGATGGAGTGACAGGAGCCCATCTATTCTCGTCTTCCGGGTGCTGCAATTCCATTTAAATCCATCATCAGGAGACAGATGGCCCAATGCTTGCTTGCAAGAGTCTTCCAGAGAGACGTGTTGCCGGAAAATGGCAGTGTCATTGGAAAGCACTCAGATTGTCCCTCCATGAAGGAGGAACAGTTCACTTCCCCTACCCTAGCTGGCTCAGCGCCACTAGAAACAGATTTGTGTTCATTTATATTCTGCACTGAGGCTGGATAAAAGGAAAGCACCTTCAAAGCACTTTGTTGCTTAGCCCAGTATTTTAGGACTACCAAGACAGGAAAGCCAAAGATTTATTTATGACTCAAAATTCAAACCACAAATATTGCACTGTGCTAAAAATGAACTCTTCCTCTGCGTCAGGATATTTAAAACAGACTTGGAATGTGGGTGATAAAGCTATTTATCTACAGGCACCACTTTCCACTAGACCAGATTAGCTCAAGAGTAGCTTCCACAATGATTTTAGTACATTTCACAAGAGCTGATCAGCAGAGGCCCTCATTATCAGAGGTGCAATTGAACTGATTATCTAGGTTCAAAACTTACATTAACGACAACCTACTAGGTAATCTGAGAAAAGAAACCAATATGGGGATAATGCGGTTGTTAGGATTACTGATTCTACAAATGCAAAGCCCTTTGAAGGAAGCACCACATAAATACTATCTCTACACATTTTGGCATACCTACTGCTGCTGAAAAGCCATTATGCAGCTCAGAAATGAATGAAAAGGATACAGTTTGATGGCTCCTGATCGGGTCCCGATAGCCATGAGATGGAGGAAAGAGCTATAGCCCAGTGCGCTGGGCTGGTGCGGGAAGCCATGTTCAACAGTCTGTTGGGAATTGAAGCACAAAAGACAATTAATGCAGACAAAAAAGCAGCTGAGGCCAAATAATACTTGAACCAGAGCAATCGCTATTCTCCTTCCATCATTAATATACCTCAATCCTGAAGTCAGACAATATAGTCAAGATAAGGTACCATTTTGGATTAAGTTTGGCAAAATCAGAGGGGGTTTGCGTCAACAATTTTTACCTCTAGAACAAGATTTAGGGAACCCATTTTAAACCAGTTTTTAAAAGGTACTGAACGGTACCTTCTTTCAAAGGTCTACTGTACAATCCAACCACCATGGCTTCAGCACGAGCGGGAGAGAAATTGGTTTCCAAGTAACTTAGAGCTATTTCCTGAACTCTCGTTTTCGCTTTGTTTATGTGAATCCATCTTCTCAGGCAGAAGAGTGTCTGCGTTATTTGACAAAACAAAGCCGCAGCCACCTTACATGGCACTTCCTCTGCTCTGTAAACACAGCTAGCCACAAAAGCTGACACCTATTCGCTGGAAGGTCTGCTGTTGCCATCTTACACAGAGTCAGATCAATAACCCACATGGCCTATTTAAGCCTTCCTTGACAACAGCACTCCATAATTGCAGTGTCTCAGGACAACAAAACCAGCACACAAAGATCCAGCTGTGTAGGAACAAACATTATGTTTTATTTCAGAAGCACCGTGAGGGTCTCCTTTTGGGGAAGCGGTCCTTGTAACGTAAACAGAAGCAGCTGGCCTTCTGAACATTGCCACATTCTTCTTTGCAGCTTGGTGCTTCAAAAGACCTGTCTTCCCTGCTGCCAAAAGTCCTCTAACCGAGACAGCAAAGAACCGAACCCCAGACTGTGGCCTCCAAAGACATGCTTCACCACAGAACTATGACCTCACCCCGCATGGCATTTCTGAGAAGCCACCAATGAAACACATGGAAGTGTTTCTTCCCTTCATTTCAAAAGGAGCCCAAAGGCCACAAGGCAGCCAAACAGTAAGACCACGCCTGAGGGACAGCAGCTATTTGAGTGCCAGAATAAAGTCAACATTTCCTCAGCAAAAACGTCAGCCTAGTACAGAACAGGAGTAGCTGAGCAAGCACTGTGGACATGAAGAGAAACTGACCCAGTGGTTTTCAGTCGGGATCACTGCAGGAAACTACAAGGCAGAGGTTTGACAGATCATGCCTGTGTGCAGGGATGGGAAACCTGCACATCCATCATTCCATGCTGATGGGAGTTGCTAGCAAAGGCGGAGGCCTTGAGTATCAAAGGCAGAGGTGGGGGACCTGGAGTCCTCCAAACACTGTTGAACTTCAACTCCCATCACCCTTGACAACTGGCCATGACTGCTGGAGCTGATGGGAGCTGGAGGGACATTATCTGGAGGGACAGGAAGTTCTCCATCTCCAGAGCCTAAGAGGGACACTGGTCCCATTTCAGTTTCCCATATACCATCTGAGCAGTCTAAGCCAAGCCAGAGCACAACTATGCCAGTTGGGAAGAGTCCATTTTCACCTCATTGCCTTATTCAATAGGCCGTTCCCAGTACTGTAGCCAAGGGTGCTACCTTAAGAAGGGCTTGGGATTGTGGACTGGAGGAATGCCTCATCGTCCCCCGCTCTAACATGTCTTTGTTGCACTTTTGTCACAGTTCAAGAGCAGCAAAGCGCTTCAGGCCCCCGTTCTGGTTTCCTGATCTCCTCTGCCTTGCTTTAGATTTACACACAAGAAAGCCCTGAACAGATTTTAAAGGTGCAAGAATATTGTCATCCAGGACAGCTTTAGCAGTATAGAAAAAAACGTGTAATATTCTGACTCTGTTCATATATACACATGCTAGTTTATAGACAAGAAGCAAGCAAGCACAACTGCCAATCCGTTCCCCAAGTACTTATGAATGGCCTGTAAAACCCTGGCTTCCCTTTAAAAGGGGGGGTGTTGAAGTTCAGCTGGAAAGAGGAAGGCAGTGACTCAGAAGTGAGATAATTCCACATCATAAGGGTTACTAGTCATTCTAGTTTGCTGCAGCAAGTAGATCTGTAAGAGTCTTGTGGCCCTTTAGCGATTCACGGTGCCTTAAGGTTTTGGAGATGCACTTTGTTAGTTGCATGAAGTGTTATCCTCTGTTGGCTTAGAGAGGCAGAAAAACATAAATAGTGAGGTCAAAAGATCATGAGTAGAGTTTGCAGTATCTCTGTGCAAAGCTCATCTCTGAACATAACAAGCACAGTAACCTTACAGAATTGCAGCTATTTGTGACAATAGATCTTCTTAGCTTTGTTACGTTAATTTGACTAAGCAGGAGTGAAAATCCTTATCCTGATTGTATTCATTCAGGGCTCAAACTAACTGATAACAATTATACTTCAGGAATTTCACACTGTAGTCTGTCTTTCAAGGATTTTATTGTTGGAGGAAGAGAATAATACAGTGCGGATCTGAAAAGTCTTCAGAGAGTCCTGGGAGACTGAAGTGCTCTCCTCCTAACTTCTTAATCTTTCAAAGTTGCTTATTTTGTAGCTCACATATTTATTAAAGATTTTCTTAGAGTAACAAATTAAAGTCTGTGTCTTTAATCACATGTCTATCACACTACAGAATTATTTATGCTTACTGAAAAACGGGCAGTTGTGACTGTAAGGGATTATTTGTATTTATGCATTTAGCAAGATTTAAACACTTACAGAGCAATCCTATACAGTACATGTCTACTCAATGGAAAGCCGGACTTCAACAGGACTTTTAGGATTGCAGCACAAGAGCCCAGAACTTCCCAGAAGTGTTATGCTATGGAAGTAAATGTCAATACAGTAACAGGGTTGGTAGAGTCATAAATATTAATAATCTGAGGAATTTACAAACTGCAGAGTTTAGGTAATTTTAAGGCATAAAAAGGTAGACTCAGCAAAACGATCTTAGTGAAATACACGATTGTTATCTCCAAGGCTCTAGAGAAGCTAGTGCCTGTGATGGTAATGTAATAATTTTAAGGCGTTTTCCCTAAGAAAACTGGAAAAGGGTTTCAAGGGTCTAATGTGATATTTCAAGTATTTTATCATTCCCACACTGATCATGTAGATATGTTAACTAATGATATTTTTAATCATAGTTGAACACATGTCAGAGTATCACCTACCCTCCAAATTGCAGCCTCGTCTTATTCTGGTATTCCGTTTTTCTGTTATGAAAATGGAAGTGTCATAGTGGCAGAAAGGATGTGAGGGGAGAGTATCTTTGTGCTGACTACCTCCATCGCAAGAATCCTTCAGAAAGGAATTGCTGCCAGGAACATTATGTGTCAGTGTATTTTGATGCATTGAATAGAATGAAAGTTTATGAGTCATGGTGGTGAGGCAAGTATGTGTACAAATTCAACAGGGCTTTGTTTGTTTTGTTGCTATTTTGTTAATGTTGTTAATATTGTTTCATAGATATGAATGCTGTAGTACCTTTGTGAATCCTATAATATTATTTTTAGTGTAACGGTGATGTTTAGCTTATTTCTTAGTTGTTTTGTTAATAGTGTTACATAGATGGTAGTTGTTGTTGGGATACTGCCAGGGAGACAAAAGCCATCATGGCCCCCACGCCATGTTTGTGATTTGTGATTGTTTTACTGATGATTTGTAAAGTATTCTATACAATTTATGCTGTATTTTTGATGTTCCATTATTTTATTTTCATCTTTTTTTGTGAGCCACTTTGGTATTTATTTGAATAAAAAGCAGGATAGAAATAAATAATATTAATAATGATACGTCAAGACATGGGCCCAGCAGAAAAACTTAAAATGAGAATAGGCCATATTTGCAATACTTGACTGCATCAGATTACCGTATTTTTCTGTCTATAAGGCTAGTTTTTTTCCCCCATTTAAAAAAATGTCAAAAATTAGGGGGTGTCTTATACACTGATACATCTCTCCCCCCCCCCGTTTTCTTAAATCTGAGTCCCCCCAAAATAGGGAGCGTCTTATAGACGGGAAAATACGTTGTTTCCTCCTCCATTTTTGTTTTTAACAGGAAAACACAATCTAATGGCTTCAGTTTAAAAGGTTCAATATCGATGACACTTTAAATCAGATTTTTAGAAAGAAAACACGACAAGATTGGCTCATCATTTGGCCGTAGCAGCAGAAGCTACAGAAAACTTGGTTCGCCCCTACCCAACCACCAGAAAATAACACTTGGCTCCAAATGCCAGTTGCAGGCAGCAGAGGGTCGATTATCTTCTGTCATCAGCTGAGTGACAGAGGGCTACAGGTATTACCTCTCTGTACTTAAAGGCAGGAAGGCCCACCTGACCACATCAGATGCAGATGCTGCTGCTGCTGCAACTATGTAGCTTCAATAACTGGCGCCTCAGTTCGCTAGCTTTCCTCTTCCCTCCCAGCTCCTTGTTTCCTTTTGTGTCATATCCACTAGACTGAGCCTGCAGGCAGGGAGCACCTTATCTTTTAATCTCTCTACAGTGCTTAGAAAATACTAGGTGCTTTCTATGTGGTGGTGGTAATAGTAAACATAGTTTAAAACAACCATTTAAAATCCAGGTTTTTTTTAATTAAAAAAACTATTTCTATCCATGTCCTTTAAGGAACATGGATTCATAGAGACAGTGCTTAACTGTCCCGTTGCCTCCAGCTTTGGGGAGGGGCATAAAATAGGAAAAATGGCTTGGATCCAAAGAGCATGTCACATAAATGGAAGGCTCTTCTGCTTTCACAAGGTGTCCCCTGTCCTCCAATTTCCCCTCTCCTCCCAGTTCTGCATCATTCACACCCCATTTGAGGCACTATCTAACACCCCCCCCCCCCCCCCGCTTTTTTACAGTGCAAAGGAGAGTGTGGCAGTAGCTGATTTAGCATCCTTGAATAACCAGAACTAGGCTCACATTTTTTTACATTCCACCTATCTTCTGTAATGGCTTCAGCTACACAAATAATATTTGTGTTATTGTACTACATTCCATCTAATACTACTTATTCCTTAGTTCCATGAACATTGACCACAGCTTTCCAGTTCTTTATAGCGTTGCAGGTGTGATTACAGATTATAATGAATGAGGCCGATTACAAAGATTTATTTGCACATTTTAGCTTGCACTTACATGCATTCATTTCAGATTTTAAAGGGAGAGAGAGACAGAAACTGCATGCCTGGCTCTATTTTACATCACATGCACCAAGAGACCAGAGGAGCAGGTGTACCTTGAATGGGGGTGGGGGAAGAAAGAAGAGAGAACAATGGACTTCTTGTAATAGTGCCTTAGCAGGCAGAGAGAGAGAGAGAGAGAAACTCAGAAGGTGATCAGCAGCAACCTTTTAAGAGCGCTTTTGTTTCCTTTTCGGATCAGGTGGAAAATATAAAAACACAGAAATACACTTTTTGGTTGGGAGTACTGCCTGCAATTAGAAGCAGCAGTAAACCAGCAGGCCAACTCCAGCACAAAACTGAAAGGATTTACATTGGCAGCTGTTTCACTCACTTCTGCCATTGTTGCTGAAGTTTTTTTTACAACTGCGAGGGGAACAGCTGCTTTGCAGAATTCTCCTTTAGAAGGGGAGAGGGATGAGCAGAAGTCTAGCCAGTGGTGAATCAGATTTTCACAACTGCTTAGTCAATGAGACACAGCCTGTGTTTACATCAATTAACGGGGCAGGTTAGGAGACACAGAAGAAAGCAAGGAACCCCTGAATTAAGTGGAATGCTTCCAGTTAGGTAAAACACAGGTGAACCAGCCTGTCTGGTAGCTGAGCTTTGCCAATCAGCGAACTTAACACCGCCAGTCGAGACATGCCTGCCCCACAGAGCTTTACATGAGCCAAACTAAGAGCGAGGTACCCCGCCTTTCTTTTCCTTGAAGAGTTTCATCCTAAACTTCCCCATCTGGCTGACAGCAGATTCCTGCAAGACACTCACTTGCCACAATGTTCCTTGTAAAGGTCTGAATGGCAGAGGACTACTGCTCCCAGCAAACATGCCATTGTAAACAGGACAACAGAGCCAAATACAGTCAACCCTCTGATGTCTAAGGTAATCCATTCCGGAAGACCGTTTGACTTCCATAACGTTCAGCAACCGAGGCGCGGCTTCCGATTGGTTGCAAGAGCTTCTTGCACTCAAGCAGAAGCCGCATAGCACGTTCTGCTTCCAAAAGTTGTTCAAAAACCGGAGCATTTACTTCCGGGTTTTCAGTGTCCGGGAGCCGAAACGTACGATAACAGAGGCATTCAGGAACTTAGGTTTGAATGTAAAAGCTGCAAGCAGAACTGCTCTTCAGGCAGCACACTGGATACAGTAGAGTCTTCCCACAAATGATATTCAGGACTGGCATTGAAAGTAAACAGTTTTGGCAAGTCCTTTCTAAGACAGCAGTTTATTGAGAATCATCCAACAACCCTGAGATTAGGAGACTTGCGCTCTACCTACACAGCTATCCAGCTCAACAGAAAACAGATCAATATAAAACTGTTTTAACAAATTTGTCTGCCCACCTGTAACAGGGACACAATTTAAAGGGAGGAAACTAAACACAAAAGTGCCGAGCAAGCAACCCAAAATAAGAAGCCATTAAATGTCAGTATGTTCAGGGAAGTAAGGTGGGCTCAGAGCCTTGTTTTTAAAATTGGCACATGATGGCATTTACTCGGGCAAATTATTTATAGACCTATAAAATTCAACCTCAACTCAAAAGCCAATGGGTGGTATTCAACTAAGTTTTACACAAAGCAGACCTACTGAAATGAATGCATCTTACTCAGTCATGCTCCTTAGGTTCAATGGGACTACTCTAAGTAAAACCACACATCATATATAGCTTCCTTTCAAGTGCTCACATCTGCTTTAATTTTTGCTTTGCTTTTATCTGCAGGAACGTCAAAATATCTCAACCTGGAAAGAGCTGCAAAAAGAAACTCTGAAGGACTCCAGCCTGCAAAAAGCTGCAAAAAGAAACTCTGAAGGACTCCAGCCTGCCTCTCTGGCAGTGTGATGCTGCCCTACCTAGCAGCAGAAACCTATAACTAAGCAGCTCAGCCCATCAGCCAAGACTCCAGCCTGGAGCACAATACTTGCAGGCTGCTTCTGCTAGGCTTCTTGCAATGTGGAGAGCCAAGGAGGGACACACAGGAACCTCCAGAGATACCGTATTTTTCGCTCCATAAGACACACTTTTTTCCTCTTAAAATCTAAGGGGAAATGTCTGTGCGTCTTATGGAATGAATGTGTGGTCCCTGGGGCTGGGGGACGACGACCAGGGCTTCCCCCGCCAGCTCCACAAGCTCTGGGAGCAGCGGGAAGCCTGCGCACAGCCTGTCCGCTGCTTCCCCGAGCTGCTCTTTGGGGCTGGGGGTGGGGGAAACCCGGGCTTCCCCCGCCAGCCCCACAAGCTCCTGAGCAGCTCTGGGGTAGCCAGTGATGGGCCGCACTTCTCCCTCCTTGGGGAAAAGCCGCCAAGAGCCACACACACACACACTCCACGCAGCTCGTGAAAGGGAGCGCTGAGCAGAGCCTGGGATGCATACAGGCTCTGCTCAGCGCCCACTTTAAATACTTTTTCCCCCTTGAATTCCCCCCCCCCCAAAAAGAAAAAAGTAGGTGCGCCTTATGGAGCGAAAAATACGGTAATCAGAGGGAAAGAACAGCCATAAGAACAAAACCTTCCAGGGTCGAACAGGGATCCAAACTGGAGCATTCCCTCCAATTTTCAGGAATTGCTGTTGTTAAAAAAGCATGTTGCAGCATCCAAACAAGAGTCTTGGAAGCGCTGGCTGCTTTGGAAAATCCTTAAAACAAAGAATGAGACGGGCAGTTTTAAATCCTAGTTAAAAAAAAAAGAACCTTTACAATAATTGATGGACATTTTAAATCAGGCACCCCAAAACTCAGCCCTCCAGATGTTTTGGGAGTACAACTCCCATCATCCCTAGCTAACAGGACCAGTGGGTCAGGGATGATGGGAATCGTAGTCCCAAAACATCTGGAGGGCCGAGTTTCGGGGTGCCTGTTTTAAACCAAGGCTGGACAGCACTCCAGATTGCCAACACTGCAAATAAAATGCTGGCTTTTAGGAGCTGCATTAACAAGGCGTTTAGTATGTCTCTTTTATTTTTAAAGACAACCTAAAAGTCAGCAGGTTTTAAGACTTTTCTGTAGAATAGCAAAAAAGAAAAAAAAAAGGCAGGGAATGTTGGAAGGGCTAGATTTTGGTTCGAGGTGGGAAATGGCCTCAACAGGACTACCACTGCAGCTGGAAGGGCAAGAGGTCATGCCATTTGGGGCAGGAGGGGGAAGGTTCAGTTTCAAAGCATTCCTTCCCTGCTGCAGTAGTAATACATGGGAACAGCAGTCAGAGAATCCACCAATCCTAACCCTTGGATCTGATGCAATTCGAAAGGCTTGGAGGCTCAATGTTACACTGTGCATCTGCTGAAAACCACCAAGAGCTTGTTCCCATGTGACACTTAAAACAATATGAAGTCTTAAGTGTTCAAAGCGCTTCACTGACACGATCCAGTTTTAAAACTTAACAAAAAGCAACAACTCTACATGTCTGTATTATTATCCCCTGTATTGCAGATGCAGAGACTGAAGCCAAGAGAGCAGCTTGCCTAAAGCCACTTTATGAGTTCCTAGCAGAGGCAAGATTTGAACCGGGGACTTTACGATTCACAGCTCAGTCTCTCGGAGCACCTGCACATCCACCCCAAACGTTCTTGGATGTGGATATCATAGCTCCCTCGCTGCCATCATAAACCCAAGTCCTTATTGCACAGCCTCTATCTACTGTCCAGCAGGAGGAGGGTTAAAAATATTTTTAAAAACGGGGGGTGGGGGCGTGTTGAAATAAGAGAGAAGACACCACTAGAAGAGCCACTTTGTGAAATAATGATATAAGGAGCATTGCCCCTTACTAATGGTTTCAGATCTGAAAAGTAATGCCTTTACTAAAGTATACAGTGGTACCTCGGGTTAAATACGCTTCAGGTTACATACGCTTCAGGTGACAGACTCCGCTAACCCAGAAATAGTACCTCGGGTTAAGAACTTTGCTTGAGAATGAGAACAGAAATCGTGCTCCAGCGGCGCGGCAGCAGCAGGAGGCCCCATTAGCTAAAGTGGTGCTTCAGGTTAAGAACAGTTTCAGGTTAAGAACGGACCTCCGGAACGAATTAAGTACTTAACCCGAGGTACCACTGTACTGTTTTCCTTACACTTGCTCAGGATTTCTCCTCCCCAGTCCACCCCCACCCCCCACAAACTTTGTGCTATGCACCACCTCTTTCCTTTCCTCCACAATTCTATTATTACACTATTTCAAAACCAGGGTGGAGTGCCTAATCCAGCATGGGTGGCACTTGAAATTGTACCCAGAGAGCAGACACCTTGCAAGAAGGAACTGTTGAAAGACTGGGGAATTTATTCTCGGGATAAGCCAAGCCAGGTTGCCTGACCCCTGCAATGTTGGATTTGTTGAACTGTTGAACCGCCCAACAGTTAAGTGCTGCGCAAGGGAAAATTCCAACTAGCTTTTGTCTCTCCGTTCAGAAGCCAAGGGTTACCAATAATATATCCTCTTCCCCTGACACAGGGTGAGCCAACAGACTACCCAGTCACAAGGGACGCAGAGGAGAGTGAAGGAGGCAAAGACACCACCACCAGACACCTGCTTCTGTTCCAGCTGATTTGTCTCCCTCCGCAGGAGCCACTTTGAGGGCTACAGCTGAAAAGCAGAATCTACAATCAGGAAGTTCTGTTTTCCATTCTGTTCTGTAGACAAATACGCCATAGAGTCTGACAACTTCTTTTCTTATTTTTAAGAAGCCAAAATTGCACTCAGTAAGTTATCACTTCCCTTGTCATGCTATTCAATATACACAGAGAAACTGCTTTTGATGTACTGCATGAACAAAAGTCCCAGAAGGGGGTTGGGAAATCCCAGAAACAATTAAGAACAGCTTGTGGCTATAACCACACACTGCACTGACAGCCACATCTACAAGTTCAGCCTTTGCAGGTGCAGTAGAGCAGTAGAAACCCATTGTTTCCATACCAGCCAAGATTTTATACCGGCTTCCCAGCCAACCTGGAAAATAATAATTCTAGAACTGAGCAAGGACAGAACTGCTTAGACAATGTACATGCATGCTCACACAAAAGTTGCCAGCATTGTGTCACTACTAATGAGTCATCGAGGGCATGGATTTGACTTAGAAATGCCATGAATTTGGCTGCACTACGTGGGTGGATGAGATTTCACAGCAAAGGAGGGGCAGACAGAGCATTCCAGCAGTTTAGGATAGAAGGTTTCTATCATTAGAGTAGGATAGACTTATGCTGGTGCAGGAAGAGGCACAAGCCTTAGAAATGGTTGGTTTACATAATTATGAAAGGCACCATTTCCTGTCTTAAAAGCCCCACACATGAACTATGCACCCCAAAGTAAACATCCCTAATTACACCTCAACCTCCCATTTGTACAATAGCTTCAATGTGTTAACTCTAGGTAAAAGTTAGCTGAATGCAACCTATAGTAAAAAAAGGGGGGGAATGAGACAAGAAAAAGGTTTCTAAGCAATGTGCATGTGCGCACACACAAATCTTGCCAATTAAAAATGGAAAGAGCGGTTTCTCATCATCAAGAAGGTTTGATGAACTCATTGAGAAAGTGGCATTCTACTGAGTCATTACTGAATTACTCCACACAGTGAGCTGAACATATCCCTAAGATTGTAGTTAATGGGCTTTTCTACCACCTTCACTAAGACGCTGAAAATTTGAATATTAGATTTAATATGCTTTAAATTACCGGGTTCTGGAACTTTCCCCATTAAAATGTCAATTAATCTGACAGTTTTACGCTACCTACAAGGGTCCTTCACAAGCAAACACTCCATCTAGGCAGCACACCACCCAGAAAAACATTTTCCCATATGGAACACAAATAGTTAATTAAGAACAGGTAGGTTAGTACCTGCTCTGGAGATATGGGACTGAGTAAATGGTTAACTATGCAAGGCACTCCAGCACTGCAAAGTATTTAATCTTACCTTGAAAAACACTGGAAAGTCTATCACAGGTGAATGACACCAAAGTTATAAATTGTTCCCTCTCCCCATTTCATGCACAGATTTTTAAAGGGGATATGTTCAAGTTGTACATGAATTGCAAGCATCTGGCTTTTTTTTTTTTTAAGCAAGCTGTCTGTTTTTCCTGCCACCAAATCTTATTGCTTTGGCGAATATACGCAACATACACCAGAGAAATTGAGAATAGATTAACAGGACACCTGATGAAAATGTAATGTTTGCGGATTTCAGTTTAAGCAGTAGAGCAGGGGTCAGCAAACTTTTTCAGCAGGGTGCCGGTCCACTGTCCCTCAGATCTTGTGGGGGGGCGGTCTATATTTGTGGGGAGGGGGGGAATGAACAAATTCCTATGCCCCACAAATAACCCAGAGATGCATTTTAAATAAAAGAACAAATTCTACTCATGTAAAAACACCAGGCAGGGCCCACAAATAACCCAGAGATGCATTTTAAATACACATGTAAAAACACCCTGATTCCCAGACTGTCTGCAGGCCGGATTTAGAAGGCAATTGGGCTGGATAGCCCGGCCCGGGTCTTAGTTTGCCTACCCATGTGGTAGAGCAATATGAAAAAAGGGCCTAAACAGACACACTTCCTACACACCTAGTTCACACTTTAACAGATCAAAGTGTGAACAGCACTCCTAGGATAATGGCAAATGGGGTTCAGATGTCAACAATGAACCTTTCAATGTGCTGATTCTGGCACTTGGTTCCTGTCCAGGATTTCCAAGGTGGGCTATTCATGGGTGTTATTTAGATTATAGTTTCAACGCATGAAAACACACACACACTCTCTCTCTCTAACACAGAAGTATCTCAAGTTACCATTCCCAAAATGGAAAAAAAGCAAAGCTTCAACCTCTTAAAAGCTAGGAGTGCTTTGGTGTGGCATCCAACTGAGCAATCAATGTCACCAGCATTTACAAAATGCATGCAGCAATCATGTCCAGCTACGGTTGCCACTGCTAAACACGGCAATCAAGCCCTACATACCCTTCCTCCTGTTTCCCTCCCCCCAACACCATCCTTTTATCCACATGACACTCCTTTTCATGAATGCCAAATTACTACTTGCGCACCTGCAAAACACACACACACCAATAAACCACCCGTAAAAGAGTTTGCAGGATACGATACGCACCACACAAATTCTATAAATTTTTTACTACATCTGGGCTGATAGTTACACCACTTTGCGATGGAAGATTAGAAGCAGCAAAACGTTAGCTGAAGGTCAAGCTTCTGTACATCCTAACAGAGATCCGTTTACTGTTACCGTGGTTTAGCAATTAAAGCGCTGGCTCATAACACACCTGCTGCCAAAGGAAGAACACAACACACAACACTTTTTCACAGTTTTTACCTCAGCGATCGGCAGCACACAGACTGATTTTAAGCTTCTAAAAGAAGCATATTCTAACACTCCTCCCAACCACATCCAAGCATACGGAAGTGCATGTAAGCCCGAGAATTGTACACAGCCTCATACGTGTTTATTTAATGGCAGTGCTATAACCAAACCAAAATAGCTCCCATTTAACTCCTCAAAGGAGAAAATACTGCTAAACAAGAGATAAAGGCCCTCTCTGCCTAAATAAATAAATAAATAAATAAATGCCACAGGATCTGAACGTCCATCTGGAACTCAGGAAATAATTTGTTAGCTTAAGGCACATACATACATAAAAAGGACATTGTTGGCAAGCCCCGCACCAGTTTACCAAATATTTGTTTAGTCGCATGCTCTGTGCTAACCTGAAGGCCGAGGAAGGATTGTCCCACACAACGCCAAGTGATCTCACACCTTCCAGCCTGTCTAGGCAGGCTGCTCTTTAAAAGCGTTCATACTAGTTTCCACTTAGGCTGCATTCAGGGCCAAAACTTACCTTGTTAAACTGGAAAAGGTCACGCTTGAGCCTCTCTCTTATTGGGTCATGTCCCGGTCTCAAAAATCTTCTCATTTTCCTCTTTAACCGCTTGGCCCCTAAACCTAAGGAAGAACAAGAATATTTGATAAGGATCACGTGCAACCTAGCTAGAACATTCCACACGAGGAAAACTGAAATAACTTGCATATTTCAGGTCGATTTTCTCTGGCTAGAAGCGGAAAAGAGCGCACCAGAAGTCAGGCAACAGTTGAGCGATAACACAGCAAATAAGCATTTTAAAAGATCAATTCTAGGGACTCTCCCAGCTTCCCAGATTGGTTGGCAACCCTGACTGGGATCTGTTTTCACACCATTCTCATATTAAATGAACGAGGGGGAGAGAGGAAGAGGGAGTTCAACTATTCTCATGAGACTAAATAGAATTAAGCTTTTTCTGTGTCAAAAGAAACAGCAGTGTCGCATGCACAAGACTACAACATTACGTTGTTCAGCATTATTTATTCCAAAGCTGCACCATCCTGGTACATACAAATTGCTACGCATAAGAACAACCTGCCAGATCAAGCCATCTAGTCCACCACCTTGTTGTCACAGTGGCCAACCAGGGTATATAAACCAGGATTAGGATCCACACTCAACTCGTAAGCAGCAAGTGAAAAGGGTAGGAAAGGAGTGAGGAACCGAAAATCTAGTGCTTGGGACTCTCTCTTGGCCACAGCCAAACCACAGCCCTTACTGAGTCTGCTTCACGACCTCCTTAGGTGGTTGCATGCGACTGGAATATGAACCAGGGTTGGAGAGATGTGTCTGTATGCAGAAGCCTCTCGCATCTGCATGGGTGGAATGTAGCCTTAAAGTAACACCCACCTGCATTGCTCCGCCTACTTTTGGCTCTGGCCCCACCTACCACTGGTTGCCCAGGAGGGAGTGAGACCCCTCAGGATGAAAAAGGTTCCCCTTCCCTGAGGGACAGAAAATATCACTCAGCTTTATCTACACTAGTGGTGTACAAACTTCTTTCAAAGAGGGCCAGATTTGATGAAGCGAAGGGCCGTGAGGGGCGACCAAAGGGCCAGCCAAAGTTGTTGAGCTTTTTATAAGACTGAAATTGTTGAGCTTTTTTTATGAAGTTGTGGAACTTTTTTTAGGATTGAAGAGTTGTGGAGGGGTGTTTTGGGGAATTTTACCCCAGGAAATAAACTGCCACAGGGGCCGGATTAAACCGACCAGTGGGCCGCATTAGGCCCCCGAAACGGACTTTGGACATGCCTGATCTACCCCGACCGTTTTGTTAAATATATAAAGAATAACGTTCTTGAGAACTGCATACTTTGGGACTTCCAACATCGTGCCCAGAAGAGTTCTGGAGAACTTGAAAGGTTGCTCACTATCTTGTCAAATTGTGAAGGTCTTAATCAAAATACTAATAAAATCAATAGCCTATTGAAAGTTCTTATTTTTTTCTCCCTAGTGGACCCACACAGCTACCTAGAATTTTTGTAATGTTGAGTATGCAACCTGTGCTCAGAGACTTACTTTTGTCTAGTGGTATCTGGCTAGAATATCTGCATTTTCACAGAATATTTTGGGTGATTAGAGAAAGGTGTAGGTGAGGCCAGGGGCTGTGGCACATAAGGTACCACCATAAGAGACTATGCTCTGCTCAAGAGACACCAATTCTCTCTTTTGATCTCTTCAAAGGGGTTGTATTAATCCCCGACACTATGAAAGCCTAGAGGTTTTAGCTGAAATTCTAATTCAAAACAGGCACTTAGGTTCCAGTGAAATAATCTGTTGCTGCATGGAGGATTGAAGCCTTTATTAAAAATAAAGCAAATGGAAAGCAAGGCTTTCATTAAAGGAGCCGCTCTGCCAAATTCTGGGGAACACACAATCGTACATGCAGTTGTACACATTACATGGATGCTTTCTACAGCGGTTGCACGTGGGAGTCTTCCCGGTGTTTACAGCGCTGAGAAAAATGTTCAGCGGTCCTTGGTTGATGCATCAAGATCTGGTGTGGAGACAGGTTAATTGTTAATCTGTTTCTACAAAAAACCACAAATGCTTAAACCAGCAACTGCCATGGAAGATGCAACAGCCTTAAGGTATTTTGCACCTCTGCAGATACCGCTGCTCAATGCCTCTGCAAAAGCTAATAAAAGATGGTAAATACAAGAATAACCCAAAGCAACTGAGCTAACAATAGCATTTGGAGCAGGAAATGCAAAGCCAAGAGTTCAACTACCTTCACTCACAAAACAAGGTGTGAAAAACATTAAGCCTTGGAAGAAAGCAGTTTAAGAAGGGCAAGGCCTGGGAACTTGGAGAAATCCAAGATGAATAGACATGTTTTAGGAAAAGGTGTTACCGTATGTTGGAGGGAAGGAAAAGGAAGATCCAGTAGAGCAGAAGGATATCTGCAGTTTCACTTAGAAAATTTTGCATACAAACGATGGCTGGTATACCACCCATCTTGCCATGTATATTTTGGGCAACAGCTGTATCCAATTATTCTTGAGCTGTTTTTGGACCACCTTTGTATCTCACAATAGCAAATGATAACAACTTTAAGGCTCTCAGCCACAGCAATAAGCCCATGTGGCCCCCAACAGAAAAAAGGTTCCCCACCGCTGCTGTGGACAATCATTGCAGGGAACATGTTTTCTATGTGCAACACATATTGGATAAGTTTCCCCCAGTTCTATCAAGCCACATATGTGTTCTTTAGGCTGAAGTGAGAACATGAAAAAGACACTGCTGAATTGGGCCAGTGGCCCATCTAGTCCAGCAGTCTGTTTTTAGAGTGGCCGACAACCTGATACCTTATGGGAACCAAACAAGGAGGACTTGAGGCACAACAGTATTTTCCCCCATTCTGCGGTGTCAGCAAGTGGTATTCAGAAGCATACAGTTTCCAAAACTGGGAGGAGAACATAGCCATTATTACTAATAACCATTGGATATGAACTTAGGAGGGTTTGGGTTTTTTAATGCGGAACATACAAAGCTGCTTTCTAATAAGAGTCAGATTATCAGTCCCTCTCACCCAGTCTCACCTACCCTGACTGAGAATAGATCTCAGTCTGGACAGCCATGTCATTAACTAGGACCTGAACCTAGGACCCTCATTAAAAGGTAAAGGTAAAGGGACCCCTGACCATTAGGTCCAGTCGTGACCGACTCTGGGGTTGCGGCGCTCATCTCGCTTTATTGGCCGAGGGAGCCGGCGTACAGCTTCTGGGTCATGTGGCCAGAAGCTTCTGGCGAACCAGAGCAGCGCACGGAAACTCCATTTACCTTCCTGCCATAGCAGTACCTATTTATCTATTTGCACTTTGACGTGCTTTCGAACTGCTAGGTTGGCAGGAGTTGGGACCGAGCAACGGGAGCTCACCCCGTCGCGGGGATTCGAACCGCCGACCTTCTGATCGTTAAGTCCTAGGCTCTGTGGTTTAACCCACAGCGCCACCCACGTCCCACAAGGACCCTCATTATTATTGCTTTATTATTTATTGAATTTATATCACCCTTCATCTGAAGATCTCAGGACTGTTCACAATACAAAAATACAGGACAAAGGCACAAACACCATCCCACACACATAAAAGCAATAATGTAAGAAATTAAGGTGGTCTGCCAAGGAGCAAATCAACTGGAACAGTAGTCAGTGGCAGACCACAGGTAAGAATTTCAGCTTTACCCCTGCAGATGCATCTAACAGTTGTTCAACTTTAGACTGTAAGACCCTTTTGATTTTTGAGTGGAAAGGTAGACCATAAAGGCTTAAAGCAAGAACAAGTTAAGTTGCCTCTCAGTATGCTGTTTTGGTACCAGGTAATTTAGCCAAACAGGGCAATTTGAAAATACAAGGATTCTCATAAATCAGCACAGTATTCTCCCAAGCATGAAATGTTCAGTTTTAGAAATGAGTCCCATATATTTGCAAACGTAACCATATTACTTATAGTATGACTTAGAAGCAGCAAACAATTTACTGCTGTTTTGTACTGAGGGGCACCATAAAGGTCGCTACCCTGGGGATGCCACTCATCACACACACTCCAATATGAAATTCTTGGACTACAGCAAAGGTCTTAGCAGCTGGGGATGTTTCTATTACTTTATGCTTATATAAACAAGTGGGCTCATTCTCTCTGCATTCCAACCAGTAATGAGGTCGCCCCCCTGCATGTCATAAATCAAACTATTCCCTCATGAGTTTTGCCACCACATAAGAGTGAAGGATAGACAGCCAAATTAAGGGACAGAAGTTACAAGGTGAACATATTTCACACCCAACTAGCATGAGCTGTAGCAGAAGGGATGCAGTTCAGTAGCACAGAAAGGGGTCCAACATTTAATTCCTGGCATCTCCAGGTATGGTTGGGAAAGATTTGTGCCTGAAACCGTGGAGAGCTGCTGCAAATCAGTAGACGATACTGAGTTAGATAGACCAACGGTCTGATTTGATACACAGGCAGCTTCCCATGTAGAAAACTACCAATTCCAGCTAATTCAGTATTTGCCACACAGCTGCACTTCTTACCTTCTAGACCAGCCTTTCTGAACCTTGGGTCCCCCGACGTTGTTGAACTATAACTCCCTTCACTCCTTGCTAGCAGGACCAGTAGTCAGGGATGATGGGAGTTGTAGTCCAAAAACATCTGGGGACCCAAGGTTAAGGAAGGCTGCTCCAGACTGTACAAAAAAAGAACAAATTAGTAAAACTGAATACAACTGGATCTATTCCCCCTTCTTGTAACAAATTCTTCAACGTCTCCATATACAAGCATTGGCGTTAGGGTGTGCAGCCGATGTGTACCAGTTTAGTGAATAGAGACTGAGTAAGCTTTCTTCTATGCTTAAAATTCTACAAGGAAGGCTCAAGCAGTATGTGGACCGAGAACTCCCAGAAGTGCAAGCTGGATTTAGAAGAGGCAGAGGAACCAGAGACCAAATTGCAAACATGCGCTGGATTATGGAGAAAGCTAGAGAGTTTCAGAAAGACATCTACTTCTGCTTCATTGACTATGCAAAAGCCTTTGACTGTGTTGACCACAGCAAACTATGGCAAGTTCTTAAAGAAATGGGAGTGCCTGATCACCTCATCTGTCTCCTGAGAAATCTCTATGTGGGACAAGAAGCTACAGTTAGAACTGGATATGGAACAACTGATTGGTTCAAAATTGGGAAAGGAGTACGGCAAGGCTGTATATTGTCTCCCTGCTTATTTAACTTATATGCAGAATTCATCATGCGAAAGGCTGGGCTGGATGAATCCCAAGCCGGAATTAAGATTGCCGGAAGAAATAACAACAACCTCAGATATGCAGATGACACAACCTTGATGGCAGAAAGTGAAGAGGAATTAAAGAACCTTTTAATGAGGGTGAAAGAGGAGAGCGCAAAATATGGTCTGAAGCTCAACATCAAAAAAACGAAGATCATGGCCACTGGGCCCATCATCTCCTGGCAAATAGAAGGGGAAGAAATGGAGGCAGTGAGAGATTTTACCTTCTTGGGCTCCATGATCAGTGCAGATGGTGACAGCAGTCACGAAATTAAAAGACGCCTGCTCCTTGGGAGAAAGGCGATGGCAAACCTAGACAACATCTTAAAAAGCAGAGACATCACCTTGCCAACAAAGGTCCGTATAGTAAAAGCCATGGTTTTCCCAGTAGTGATGTATGGAAGTGAGAGCTGGACCATAAAGAAGGCTGATCGCCGAAGAATTGATGCTTTTGAATTATGGTGCTGGAGGAGACTCTTGAGAGTCCCATGGACTGCAAGAAGATCAAACCTCTCCATTCTGAAGGAAATCAGCCCTGAGCGCTCACTGGAAGGACAGATCATGAAGCTGAGGCTCCAATACTTTGGCCACCTCATGAGAAGAGAAGACTCCCTGGAAAAGACCCTGATGTTGGGAAAGATGGAGGGCACAAGGAGAAGGGGACGACAGAGAATGAGATGGTTGGATGGTGTTCTTGAAGCTACCAGCATGAGTTTGATCAAACTGCGGGAGGCAGTGGAGGACAGAAGTGCCTGGCGTGCTCTGGTCCATGGGGTCACGAAGAGTCGGACACGACTAAACGACTAAACAACAACAACAACAAAGCTTTCTTCTCCTAAATTATTAACACTCAATACTCCATACTTATCTATGGAAAGAACAGTACATTCACACATTTTACTGTGACAGAAGAATTTAGGATAGGAAGGAAGAACTTATGGCTTTCCAGATCTTGTTGGATGACAACTTTCACCACTGGCCTTGGAGCTGCTGGAAGTTGAGTCCACCAATATCTGCAGGTCCACAGGTTTCCCATCCCTAATTCAGAAGACTTCTTTTGTAGAAGCATGTGACAGATATGCTCGCAGGTAGGCATCAAAGCAGGACCATTCAGCAGATGGGAGTGAAAATGATCACCTATCAAGCAAGCTCTAATGGTTAATATGTCAGACTAGGACTTGGGAAACCCAAGTTAGATCCTACCTCAGCCATGAAGATCTCATCTTGGGCAAGTAACTATTTCATCATAACCTTTCCCATGTATAACCAACCAACAATCCAAATATTCAGACACTGGGATGCCGCCCATAAGCAATCCATTTGATAATTTCCAAGGCTGCTTTCAAAATGGCAGCTCTTCCAGCAAAAGAAAATGAAATGCCTCATGGAAGAGGGAGCACTTCCTAGCATGGAGACTAAGCATGACATCAACTTTGTTTCTGATGCTGCCTTGCACATACTGACCCTGATAAGTCTGGCAGCAACCAATTGCTACAGAATGCAGTATCAGGCATGACTATTCAATATGTCCCTCAACAATAGCCCAATGCTGCTTGAAAAACAAACCACCTGGATGCCACTTGGCAGAAATGTATGGTATAATTTTCATGAGTTCTTTTCACTTTCCATTTCCTCTAAGCTGGGAGTTGTACGTACTTTCCACTTCAGGAAAGTAACCCTCAGGCCTTGAGCAAATTATTTCACAGACTTCACAACCCATTTTGTGGCTTCTTAACCTCTGAGTATTGAGATACCAACAGGAGCAAAAACTGCAACTATCTGGTGCATTAGTTTGACAGGGCAAGGAGCGCTTGGTAAAGACAATTAGCAAAAACAGGTGTGAAGGAAAGAGTGCCCAGTTGTCTGCCATGGAAACTTTTGCAAGAAGGAAAACAACAGAGAGAGGAAAAGAGGGAAGGAAGTAGTAAATAAAGTAAGATGCTCATAAATGTGGTTTATGTGGTCAAATTACACTTAACCTCCATTGTCACAAACAGGCAGGAGAGAAATGTGATGCTTTCAACATAATGCTAAAATGAACGAACGACTAGATTTCTTGTTCCAGTCTTGGGAAATGATTTACCCTCCAATACACCCAACTACAAAACTGAAAGTTCATGCAGAAGACTGCACCCTTTTTGACTTCCTTTTGACTTAAAACGATTTTTACAAACATTGATGATACAATACACACAATATCCACAAAATCAACTTCTATTTCTTCATCAGCTGTGGATGGAATAGGGCTGTGATGGACTGAGGATGAAACCAACACATAGAAAACAACATATACATTTTGGAAAAGTCTTCAGTGGTGGAGAAACCCCAACATACTGGATCCCAACCAATTTCTTTGCTTCCTCAATTCCACAGAGCACAACTCAGGGCACACACACTTTGAACAATAAAGCTTATAGAACAGCCTTTGAGACAAATTTCTTCACTGGTCACAACCATCCTCAGCATTAGGGCTGGACAATGTTAGGTTTTCAACACTGATGTATCACCAGCCAAACATTGTGGTTTTGTGATCCACTATGATGTTGAAACAAGTTGCATTGGCCCCAGCTGGCGGGGTGCAGTGTAAAACTGCCTCTGCTCTCATTGCGGAAGCTGAGGAGGCACATTCACTCTAGCGCCTCATGGGCCAATGCTGCGGGAAAAGACATCAGCCTCACCTGCAGAGCACATTCTGGACCCAGACCACCATTACCAAGAAGGCCCTCTCACCTTTTACCATCTGCCTCATCTCCTAAGGTGAGGAAACACAGAAGGGGGTCTCAGACAATTTGCAAATGCGCTACCTGGCAGATTCGCAGAAGACCTTTAAAATACTGGGCTGAAACATCAAGAGTGCTGTAGCACCTTGAAGATAACACAGTTACTGGGCATAAGCTTTGGCGAGTCCAAGGTAATTTTTAATGTACCATGCTAACACAATTGACCTTCAGGAGTTTGCCCTGGGTTGGCATTTTAACCAGTTGTGCAGTGCCAATTAGCAGTTTGTATATTGCAACTTTTGTTATGCTTTTCACAGCCCTGCTCCAAGCAAATGCAGAACATATAAAGGGTCCTGATACATAAGACCAAAAGATTGACTGGTGCATCCTTCTGTTCTAGTAGCAGTCAACCAGATGCCCCTGGGAACCTCACAAGCAGGATATGGGTGTAAGAGCACTATCCTGGCTCATGGATAGCTCAGCTGGTTAGAGCATGATGCTGGTGACACCACGGTCATAGGTTCGATCCCCATATGGGACATATACATATTCCTGCATTGCCAGGGGTTGGACTGCATGATCCTCAGGGTCCCATCCAACTCAACAATTCTACGATTCCATGATCCCCAGCAACTGGCACTCAGAGAAGTAGTGCTTCTGATGTAAAAGGCACCACACAGCCATCATGACAAATAGCCATTGGTAACCTGGTCTTCCATGAATTCATCTGTTGGCTCTTTTTGAAGCCATCACAGTTGGTGGCCACCATTATATAATGTGGGAGTGGCCACCATCATTTAATATGCTGTTACCTGAATCTTCCAATATTTAGCATAAATAGATGGCCCTGGGTTCTAGTGCTATGAGAGATGGAGTGTGTGTGTGTGTGTGTGTGTGTGTATGTAAAAACTCCCTCTCTTCCCACTTTCTTCAAAGGATGTATAATTTTATCCCTGAAAATCTTTTGTGGCAGTGGCATAAGCATCCAAAGTACTGCAAAGCTGCCAAATACTTACTTGACACAGCTGAAGTGGCCAATAGGTTTCGAGAAATGTATAATTTCATACTGCTGACTCAAATGGATGAAAGAGGAGTACCCCATCACAGAACAAGTATGTTCAAGTGTTTTTTTTCCCCTCTGAGGCCTCTTGGAAGGATATAAAGATGTGAGTGTTTTCAAGGCTGTTTTGATTAAAGGGACGTAGAACATTAGGGATGATGATTAAGCTCAGCCAACTTCAACAATTTAAGTACATTACTTCTAAAGGTTTAATTTGGAAAATAATCCTATGATTGAACAGCCATGGTCCTCTTCTTACTGGCTGTTGTCAGCCACGTGACAAGTTATAAAGACAGTCAACAGCAGTGGTTCAGTGTGTGTGAAAAAAAGACACAGACAGACAGACATCATGACATGCTTTTCTTTCTTTCTCTCTCTCTCTCTTAAAGTAACTTTCGATAAATGCTGACTCCAAAAATCTAAACAACAGGAAAGGTATAGGAAGAATAGTAACCCATCAGATTGCAAAGATGCTCTTTTCATTTTGGTCCAGTCTTATCTATAAGATTCAGGTGTATTTGCTAGGGTTTTTTTTTTACCATGACAGTACTGAAATGAAGGAAATGATGCCAAGGTGCCTGGTATATCTCAGGGCCAAATTACATGTTACATAGTTGTGGGTTCCTTTAAAAAACAACAACAGCAACTGAGGTTGCCATCAGAAATTGAAGAGCAGCAGGAAAAGGAGCCGATTACCCCTTTCCACCATTTCTGCACCCCCAACAAACTCCTTTCCCACGCAGCCCTGCTCTCAATCAGAGGATTAGACGGAAAGGGAAAAGATAAAGTAGAATATGCCTGGTTTGGGCCACAGATGCATAAGAAATTTCATTATGGCGCCCAGAATATGAAGCACTCAGTCAGCCATGTATGTCGAGTAGCTCAGCTGCTGGTAGCAGAGATACAGGCTTGACAAGTGATCGAGAGAGACTTATGCCCCTCCCTGCAGCTATGGTATTCAGTAAGCAATGCAGGCTTACAACAGACCTATTCAACAAGACCAGAAAATGTGTTAATCAGTTCTCATCATAGCAGTCAACTTTCAGATTTGAAAATAAGGGATCAGCAGCCTCACCTGTCCCGGGGACAGTCTACGGGATATCTATCAATCTGGGATAGCAGCAGGAAGCAGCAGGAAACGGTGATGGAATAAGGGAATTTCCCACAAAAAAAGGGAAGGTTGACAGTTATGGTTCTCATAACAAGAGCAAATGTTGTTATCCTATCACTTTCATTAAAACAGGTCTCTGATTGATACAATATGCAAGACTCTTCAGTTAGGAAGTGGTTTATCCTGTCTTAAATGGAAGGGTAATCTGCATGTTTAATACTTTTGTTCTGTGCCATCCCCAACCCACCAGACTTACTTCTGGCCATTAAGGAAGACCTGTGAATATTATTTAAAAGGTCATCACTGAACTTCCCTGCAGTGACTTCCCTGCAGTAAAATACTCCATATTTTGTAGCCTCTTAACAAACCTCTGTTCCTGAGGTATTGCAGTTCACAAGTTTCCTGTCTCTAAACTATAGACCCCAAAATCAAATCTGACAAGAACAGAGATATGTGCAGCTGGCAAAAAGTCAAACAGAAATTAATGCAAAGGTGACAAGTTAAGCCAATTATTCCAAGTAGAATTTAAACAGAATGTTTGAATAAAATGTTGCAGTGGCAAGTCTTCAGGAACTCAGAGCAGCTTTTGAAAAGTGGGTTTATCCATGCATACTTGAGAACTCTCCAAAATTTGTTTCCACTTTAGTTAATTTTGAGAAAACCAGGCAAAATCACATTTAAAATTATAATCATATGCCTACACATCATCAGGAAGGAACACTGAAAAGCATCAAACCCAGAACTATTTTTCTAGAAAAAGAGCTGCCAAAACTCACCATGAACGCCTCCCTTGTTCTCTTATAATGGTGCCCACCTGAGAGGTGTTGGAACTGTGTTCCAGCTAGTAAAAAGCCCTGATCATATCCGAGAACATTTGGTGTATGATCTACAGCACAGAGAGGGTTTCCATTCACTGCTATGAGGAAGAAGGCTTGCAATTCTAAACATGGAATGTCCAGAAGGCAAGTTCCAAATTTGGTGGGACTTTCTTATTGAGTAAGCCTTTTTAGGACTGAGTTAGAAGATGCACAATCAACACAGGGTTTCTTTCCTTTTTACAGGTAACCCTTGAATTTTAAATCTGTATTGTGAGATCTGAAGAGATCAGATGTAAGATCTGGGAAAATGACACACGACTAAACGCAAATTTTATAGGAGACTAATCACAAAGCAGCAATATTTCAGATTAACTCAAATTATCAACATTTCAATAAGGCCTCAGTCAGACAGAGCATTCACTTTGCTGCAAATGTGACAAACTAAACAGCTAAGAAGATAGCCAGGTCATAGGACAAGATTCAAAACAAGCATAGGCAAACTCGGCCCTCCAGATGTTTTGGGACTACAACTCGCATCATCCCTGACCACTGGTCCTGTTAGCTAGGGATAATGGGAGTTGTAGTCCCAAAACATCCGAAGGGCTGTGTTTGCCTATGCCTGATCCAGAATAAGACTTGTATCCAGCGCTGCATGAACGGCATTCCACTCCCACAATGGAGCTTCCCCTTTCTTCTCCCTGCATGCTTCCAAAAACTGATCCAGGGGGACCCTTGACACTCTGAAGCAGATTTTGAAGGTGTGGGAGAGGCCTGCAGGCGACTGCAGAGGAAAGGGACATTCCATTGCACAAGAAGTCGTCTGTTGTGCAAGCAAACAGCAGCATTTGGAGTTCACACAAGCCACCTTATTTGCAACCCTCAGAGCAAGATGACCAGATGATGTTGTACTTCAGCTCCCATCAGTCTCGACCAGCATGGTCATAATGATAAGAGTTGTATTCCATCAACATCTAGAGGGCTACAGATTTCCCATCTCTGCAGCAGAGCATACCACTGTGCATTCCATACAGAAGCAAGATTAGCCCAAAATCTAAAACTCCACTCCAAATACCAATGGCATTTATGATGTCTGTAATGAAAAAAACAACAGCAATAAAAACTTTGTGTTGCTTACTAAATTTATTACTATACATGCACCAACCAAGTCATTTTATTGCCAGAAGCTAACTTCTCAATTCATAAGTGCGCTATACAAGACACCACTAAAAATCACACTGTGGATAATTCCACAACACCACATTTAAACTATGGAAGTTATACCACACTTAAGTTACTGCAGAGAATATAAATGAAAAAGGCAACAGTGGCAGTGAATATTCTTAAGATCACTTAATTAATCTTTTGAGTGATGTAATAGACAGGTCAGTATTTTCCATTTTCCACTTTATTTGATGCTGTACATGGCAAGGACATTCCATGATAGTTGATTCATATTAGAGATAGAAAATACCACATATAACACAAAAATGTTCCCATAATCCTGCAAAAGGAGGTAGGGCTATTTTTCCTTTTAATCACCCAACTTACTCAGAAAAAGATTGTCTGTTTGGGACAAACTTGTTAACCATAAGCTTCAGAATGACAATTTTAAAATATACTATATGCTCCAGTGAGGCAACTTCGGTGTGAATTCCTGTGAGAAGTATTTGCATAGCGAAGAGTCAGAGATATTTTTAAGTGTGATAGTACATGGAGTCTTCTGTGACCGAAAGCTGCTCACACGCCTCTGATGAAGCAATGGCAACTAGTTTCCATTGCTGTTATATCACATATTAATGCCTGTAAGTCAGGGATGCAGCTTTCCAGATGTTTCTCAACCTACCATCAGCCCCAGTCAGCATGGTCAATGGTCAGGATGACGGAAGTTACAAGTGAAGTTCCCCAACTCTGCTGAAAGACTGTAAAAAGTGGCTCTCTGTTTACATTTGGTTGTATACCAATACTAGTTGTCATTCATCCCACAGGTTTGTCAAGTTCAATAATTGCTGATTTTCCCTTCTGGAAGTATACCCTACTACACAGACCCTAAACATGTTTACTCAGAAAGCAATCCCATTATTGTAATTGCATATGCTCAAGGGAACCAGGGATGGTCTGGGAACAGCTGATGCTGCAGCAAAGCAGGAACAGACCTCAACAATAAACCACACAGAAGATCACACAGGAGCAGAATAAACATTATTAAAATTGTGCACGCTCTGGACTACAAGCTCTCATTTAAGATAAAACCCACATATTAAATGTAATATTAGGCAGCAGCTGCTTGACCAGCCACAGCTTGAGCACACCTGTGGCAAAAAATATTTTAACAGAAGCGTCAACAATACATAGTACACCCTTGCTTCCTACAGAGATCTTGAAAATGTAAACACCTTTATCAGCTCAAACTTGCTGCTGCTCATGAAACATGCTGTATAGGTGACTCTAGACTCTGAATATTAACACAAATTTCAACCATGAACAGCAGACAGGTAACTTCAAGGAACCACCCCCAGGTTCCAGTTTCAACAATACAATAGGCATGAACACCTACAGGGTCACCTGTCCCACCTCCAAGAAAAAGATGACATGTTTCACTTCAGCACAGCAAGAGGTGCAGAGCAGGGGTAGAAAGCCATTTGTCCTCAATAATACACCATTGTCTGAGCTTCGAATGAAAACCTGCTGAAAGACCATTAATAAGGCAACCTCAAAGAGATTTATTTAACAGTGAAATTATTTCAAAGGGCTCTGATTTCCACTGAAACAACTCAGATTTAATGAGACCCGGTAAGTTTTCCCAGCCTCCAAAGCAGTTACTATTTCAGGTTGAACAACTAGCAAGCCTTCATTGTTTGAAGAGACCAGCTTGTCTTAGAAGTTACACATGGAGTCCAAATTAAACTGGGAGGGGGAATAGGGCAGGAGGGCAGTTTCTCAGCTATAAAAGCCTAACCTGATCTTTTACTTATGTGCCTGGCCTTTGGAGAACACAACAAGGCTATTCTCAGTTGTGATACTTGACAAATACCTTTAGTAAGTTAGGGTGTGGTGTCCACTCATATTGCTAAAGACTGCATGGAGATTTCAGTTTGCCTCAAGCTTATCTGCAGGGGCATTCATTACCTCAGATGTCAGCAGTGTTTGGGGAACAAAGGGAAAATTTGGCTCAGTTCATGTGGTAATTTCAGTACCACAAACAGTTATCTAACACAATGAAGGGCAGGTTTCCATCAATGTGGGCTGATATTATCATACTTGCCCAAGGCTAACGCCAAATGCCCCAAAACACACATACCACATTGCTCTGTAAGAGAGGATCTGCCATCTTGGATTTCCTCAATGAAATCCCAGAGCCAACCTTTGGCCTATGTCAGGGATATCAAACCCTGCTGGACTACAACTCACATCCTCCCTAACCAATGACTATGCTTGGGGCTAATAGAAGTCAAGAGTCCAACACATCAGAGGGACACATTTTCCCTCTGAGTACTGACCCTATATAGGTCAATGGAGTGGTTCAGACAAATAGGCACCAAGATGCCAATTCCTGGCCTATACCTCCTTGAGCTTATTATACTAAATTTCAGTCAACAGAGACATATTGACCTTCAAAGAAAAGGAAATGACGAGCAAGATTCGTCTTGACCTGCTACCAAAGAAATAAAAAGCCACCTGGAATCAACAATAGTCAGAGGGGAAATCAAGCCCCCTCACAGAGGTTTGCCAGCCTGCCATACTGTAGTCCCAGAGCACCTGTGCAAACAGCATAGCCTGCCAAAAAAGTATCAAGTACTTGAACAAAAGGAAACCTTTCTGAAATACCTCCAGCCAACAACCGACATAGCAAGGCAATGCTGACCAGGGGCATCGGAAGAACCACAGGAGTCCTAACAACTTAATGCTTGCTTCACCGGCGAAAATTAAAAACGAAAAACAAAAACCAGTTACCTGCCTCCCCAGGGCCAGATCTCAATGCTGGCAACCCCCCCCCCAAAAAAAACCCACAACAACCCACAACTAATTCGGCCAAGGTAAAGTCCAAACTTCATCTACTACCCACAAAGACCCTCCTCCCCACACTTCTGGCAGACACCAGAAAAAGACCCCACATAATTCTCAAGGCCAAGCGCACCCAAGTGATGCCCCCCTACACGCTTTCTCAGCCCATCGAGAGCACCCTTCCACCAACCCACTGCAACACCCCCACCCCTACCAGCTTTCACGCCCCCTAACCATCATACCAATGAATCCCTCCGACGCCCGCCCTGCAAGGCACTCCCCGACCAGCCTAGCCCTTTCTTTCCAGGATCCATGACAAAGCTCAGAGCAGTCTCCTATTTGCTCACCTTCCAGCATGGAGTCCAAGCCTCAACTCCACCCAACGCCTGTCCAAGGGAGCGTCTCCCTCTCCCCCCCCCGGAAAGCACCCCCCTTTACCTGGCGTCCCCGCCCCGCTTTCTTTGCAGCCTCAGCCCCGTCCCGTCCCCCCGCCCAGGCCCCCCGCTCACCGGAGGGGAGGGCCGCGTGCAGAGAAGCCAGGCTGAGCCTTACCATGCAATGTCCCCCGACGCGCCCCAGCTCCTCCTTGCGCCGGCGCCGCCGCCACCTCTCCTTCCTGGATACCTCCAGCAAGGGGGGGGGGCGTGCCAGCCGGATATGCAAATCACAAAGGAGGCGTGGTGCATCCCTTTCTCCCCCCCAACTCTGCCGCTCGTGAATAATTCATCGCGCTCACCGCTACCCGCCTAGCCAATCGGGAATCAGCAAACCTCTGCCTGCATTCTTCTCACTTTGCACCCGGCCAATAGAAATTGGCGCGCGAGAGGGGGGGTGGAATCGAGATCAAAGTAGGCTAATTCCAGTATGACTATCTTGGCTTCTTAAGACACCGTGGTCACGCCCCATATCCGCCGAGTTCTAGGCGCACCTATCTTGCTTTTTCCGGTGGAGGAGAGACGGTGTGCAAGCAGGGGTACAAAGGGCATGAGCAAAGATAGGATTCTGAGTGCTGCTTTCCTGGTGCTAGATCGTAATTAAGGCTGCTCCCTTGATTCAGAGCAATAGGAGCTCCTGCGAAGAACAAAAACTCGAACGTTGCGCTTCTCCAGATTGCATTTCCTCCTCCCCAAGCTGTATAATAAAGATTACCACCGTTAATTAGAGGTCCTGTTCTTACTAATATTCGTGACAGTTCTAATTCTTGATCATGACCAAATGTCTTTTGTTTCCTCTTATCTCTCTTTTCCACACATGATACTTGTGATAATTTCTAAAGGTGTTGCCCTGTTAACTCTGTTGCAGCAAGAACAGCAATTTGTGCCGCAATTTACGCCACAATATATCTCCGAGAAGTCTTTAAGCTGCCACAAGGCTGTTTATAGTATTTCTGATGGTAGTAGAGTTTATACTACTTGCTGTGTGTGGTGGCAGGATCTGATCAAGCGATAAAGCAAGCCACATCTTCTGCTTGTTTACGTTAAGAGCAATCATATTGAACAGTAGTATATTAAACTTGCGTCAGAGAATATCATGCTGTAGATTAAAGGTACTGTGTTCACCATTATGCTTGGAAGGGAGTCCTTTAAGAGGATCTGACCAGTTTCTTGCTATTGTTTCTGAAGGGGAAGCACTGACATGACAATTATTTCAATATATGCTTCTCTCAGTAAGCCTGGTTGGAGCAGAAATAACAAACTGCATTGATTCAAATGACACATGTGCCACAGTTGTATACAGGCTGCTGATAGAGCCTGAACATGTGACTTGCTTTGTAAATAAGCACACATAAATGCATATATTTGCAAGGCTAAACATGGTAGTAGTACTGTTAGGGCAGGATTTGGGGGCAGAGGTTTAAGGCCTCATTCAACAAAATAAGCAGGAGAGTCCCCACATACACAAAGAGGGGTTATCTTGCCACATTTTGAAGTAAATTAAAACACAGGGCCCCCTCAGAAACACCCTTCCAGAGAGTACCAGTGCTACCGTACCTCTAAAGCAATGGTCACCAGCCTTTTGGGGTCTCTGAGTCACATTCAACCTGAGTAAAGTGTCATGGACCTTCCCTCCCCCCACTAACCAGGCACACACTGCAACCTGTTCTATTGGCTACAATAAAATGCTTCTTTCATGGCTAATTTCAATGGGTGAAAGGGAAGGAGACCCCTGCAAGTGCCAAAGGCGGCCACTGTGGGCATATGTGCACCTATAGATGCAATATTGGCCACCCCTAATCAAAAGATAGGGATGCGGGTGGCGCTGTGGGTTAAACCACAGAGCCTAGGACTTGCTGATCAGAAGGTCATCGGTTCGAATCCCCGCAACGGGGTGAGCTCCCGTTGCTCGGTCCCTGCTCCTGCCAACCTAGCAGTTCGAAAGCACCTCAAAGTGCAAGTAGATAAATAGGTACTGCTCTGGCAGGAAGGTAAACGGCATTTCCGTGCGCTGCTCTGGTTCGCCAGAAGCGGCTTAGTCATGCTGGCCAAATGACCCAGAAACTGTATGCCAGCTCCCTCAGCCAATAAAGCGAGATGAGTGCCACAACACCAGAGTCGGTCACAACTGGACCTAATGGTCAGGGGTCCCTTTACCTTTTAATCAAAAGATGTGCTATGTAAGAGCATTAAGTCCAGAGTCTAAAATTGCCTAACTGCACCAAAAGTAAATTTCAAGGTTGCAAGTTTTGGAAAAGGAAGGCGTGATCTAAAACAAAATTCCTGATCTAGAAGTTGTGAAAGTGATCTTTTTTATTTGTAGTTGATAGTCTTCCAGCCCTCAATAAAACACTCAACTTTCAAATATTATTCACCATTAGCACAAACAAACAAGAAACCCAAAAGCCACATTGCAGCAATCAAATTACTTTTGTTCATTGTTTGGAATTGCCCACGCCAATTGGCTTGTGACTGAGTTACGATGCCACAAATCAGAGGCTGGTAGCCGCTCTGTGCATCAGCAAAACTAGTGCTAAACAGCAGAAAAAGAAAAAAAACAACAAGTGAACAGATTTAGTTTCAGCTGAATGACAAAGATTGTGAATTCAGCCTCAGGGGATTTTCTGACTCTTTCATCTTGGTTTCCCCCCTCCAGCAAACAACTCTGGTACTGTGAAGCCTGGCTACAAGGAAGGCTGAAACTGAGTCACCTTGCCACACTCACCTTTTTGTGACACTGTTCAGATAACAACACATTATTAAGCAGCAAGTAACTGGAAGCTCCAGAATTGCTACTTATTTTTTCTGCTATTCTTTTCCTGGTTTCATCAGAATTTTGGTCCATATATCCCTGAAGGCTAGCAAATGTCATTCTGTCACCAAAACAAGGGATATTAGCATTTGGGTTGGTAAGACAGTGATGTTAATGGCTCCTGCTGGACTGGCTGCAATAAATGGTAGTCCTTCTGGCATATTTTAAGGTAGATGGTTTTGTATTTTCGTACTGTACTGTCGGGAAATCATTCCCTGACCAGCCAAGTATAATGGGTGGCTCTCAGACAGGGATAAAATAATGAAAATGGACTGGATGAGTGGCAGAAATGTAGTGCTTATTGTCTCCCAACAATTTTGTATAAAACTCTCTGCTGGCATGAAAAAAACATAAGTTTGGGACATTGTTCGACAACTTTGCGCATGTGTGGAGAAGTAGACCATTAGAGGTAGCTGGAGTGCTATTATCCATCAGTTACCTAATGGAAACAAAACTGCTGTGATTTTGCGATGTACTATCCTGGAGTCCAGAGCAGGGATTGACTAGTTTCCCCATTATGGTCTGCAGATTTCAGAAAGCCACCTTTGATAATTGTGAACTGCAACACAGCATCATAGTCAAAAGTTCTCGTTTCTTTCCACGAGTTCTCCCCCTGCAGTGGTTTGGTATCAGATCAGGAAATCCTTTGGACCCTCAGAAACTCAAGCCAGAAAAATCTCCTGTGAATTCATTGAGGCATACTTCTAAATGAACAAGGTTAGGTCTGGGCTGTAAAGCATTTTCTGTGTGGGAGTCCTGGAAGACCTGCTTCCTGCCTTGCAGGCCTTTCTCCACCTGGCCTGGGAGGCAAAGGCCCTGGAATTGACTCCAGCTACAAAAGATGAGCCAAAGAAGCCAGAGACCATCTTGGCTAGGCATAGGCAAACTCGGCCCTCCAGATATTTTTGGGACTACAACTCCCATCATCCCTAGCTAACAGGACCAGTGGTCAGGGATGATAGGAGTTGTAGTCCCAAAACATCTGGAGGGCCGAGTTTGCTTATGCCTGATCTTGGCTGTCTCTTAGGGCAGTCCCAGGCCTTCAACCCTGAGCTTCCACAGCCATCATGAACCGCCTTTTGCAGGAATGGCAGCAACAGCAGCATATATGTTCTATTCTTAAGAGAGTATTTTATTCTCTTGTTCACTATTCTGTTTTAGTTACAGATAGGTAGCCGTGTTGGTCTGCCATAGTCAAAATAAAAAAAATTCCTTCCAGTAGCACCTTAAAGACCAACTAAGTTAGTTCTTGGTATAAGCTTTTGTGTGCATGCACACTTCTTCAGATACACACAACCAGACCATGATGGCTGTGGAAGCTCAGGTTCGAAGGCCTGGGACTGCCCTAAGAGACAGCCAAGATCAGGCATAAGCAAACTCGGCCCTCCAGATGTTTTGGGACTACAACTCCTATCATCCCTGTGTATCTGAAGAAGTGTGCATGCACACAAAAGCTCATACCAAGAACTAACTTAGTTGGTCTTTAAGGTGCTACTGGAAGGAATTTTTTTATTCTGTTTTAAATATGCATTTTATATTGACTTCCTTTAGAAATGTTTTCTTTTGAAATGTTTTAAGATTTTTTTTGTTAACTTTGCTGCATTAAATGTATATACCATTGTTGATTTCCTTTGTAATGTATTCTTTTGAAATGTTTACAATAATATTTCAGTTGCTTGTTCATTATGTTTGAAGGTATAATTTACATTTGACTTTCTTCAGTAATGCTGTATTCTGGATTGTTTTATTTGCGGTTTTAGTGTGTTGCAAACCACTTTGAGATTTTTTTCTTAAACATATAAAGTAGTATAGAAATGAAATGAAGAATAATAATAATGCACAGAACATATCTAGAGGCTCTCTAGCCCAGTCTTCTATAGGAAACCAGGGTGTTCCGCCCTCTGACAGCTCAACCTGCATAATCCAGACAGGGTGATAGCCACATTGGTCAGTAGAGCTACTCCAGAAAGAACTCATTTTCAGCCAGCCATCCAAATGGGTGGAACAAATACACTTTAAGAGAACAGAGGGCAAGGCTTGCTGCTTAATGTTGACATCATATAAACATGATGGTATTTGGGTTGTGTTAGGATTACTGGTTTTCTGTTATAGCATACACCATGAAAACTGTGAGGGTTTGATTAGCTGCTTGTGCGTGAAAACGTGCTCCCTCAGAGTTTGTGTGCCCCCACAAACCTCTGTGTGTGACGGAGCTCCTCAGACATGTCTGCTCTAGTCACTAGTAGAGTCCGACAGTGGCTGCCTGCGGAAGCGTTTCCAGCAAAGAAGTTCCTTAACGGAAACGCGTCTCCTGGACTCACGGCGTGACAGTTTCCTGCGAGGCATGGGTCTCCCTATGTGAGACTCAGATACCTCCCCACTATTTTCGCTGGAAGCGTCCCTGAGCCCTCCCTCCTGCTCACATTCCCTCAGAGAATCACTCCTCCCCCTGCTGGTCCCTGCTTCAGCAGTTGAGTCTCTTTCATCCTGCCTGAGTCCCTCCACCACCTGATGCTCTGATGGCAGTTCCCTGACATCCACTTCCCCTCCAGGGCCCCCCTCACCCCCTCCCAATTCCTCCCCCCTGGGAGGTGAAGGGCTAAAACCCCGAAACGAATCTTCCTCATCTTCTGACGTCTCGAACAATTCTCTCCATCGATCGTCGTCCTGGCCAGCTGAATCCTCCTCCTCTTCAGAATCTGGGAACCCCTCCAACTCCTCTTCCTCGTCGGTGGTGGCAAAGTATTCCCTTCGGAACCTCGCTACAGGCTGAGGTTTACGTGGGAACCTCTGATGAAAAGTCTCTATTAAAACCTCGTCATTGACATCCTCTGCCCTAACCCAGGTGTTTTCCGACTCCGGTTCCCCTTCCCACATTACCAAATACTCTACTTGATCTCCCTTCCACCTGGAATCGAGGATCTCTGCTACATGGTAGCTGTGTTCCTTCTCCTCCATTGCTGGTCCCCTAGTGACCCTCCCCTCACTGTCTCCTCTATACGGTGACAGCAACGACCTGTGAAAAACTGGGTGCAGCTTCATGTGGTTCGGTAACCGGAGCCTGAAAGCCACTGGATTGACCTGCTGTATGACTTCAAATGGACCCAGCCTTTTGGGTCTTAATTTCTTACAACCTCCTTTGAATGGCAACCCTTGGGTAGACAGCCACACCTGGTCCCCCACCCTGATGCTTTCACCTTCCCTTCTGTTTTTGTCTGCTTGCCTCTTATATTCCTCCTTAGCCCTGTTTAAGTTGAGTTGGAGCTGGCGATGGATCGCTTCCATTTCTTCCACGAACTGTTCTGCAGCTGGAACGCTCCAGTTCTCCCCCTCCCCCCCTGGGAAGGCTCTGGGATGGCACCCGTGATTGGCCAAAAAGGGGCTCATCCCCGTGGACACGTTCTCTGCATTGTTGTAGGCAAATTCTGCCAACGCCAGCTTCTCCACCCAATCATTCTCCCTGTCATTAACATAACACCTCAAATATTGTTGGAGAACCCCATTTGCTCTTTCCGCCTGCCCGTTGGTTTCAGGATGACGGGCCGTCGAGAAATTAACCTCTACATGCAGTAAGCTCATGAGCTTCCTCCAGAACCTGGAAGTAAATTGTTTCCCTCGGTCTGAAACCACCCTCAAGGGGGCGCCATGCAACCTAAACACATTCTCTACAAACAATTTGGCGGTTTCTTCTGCTGTAACCGCATGTGAGCAGGCTATGAAGTGGGCCATTTTAGTTAACAGGTCTACTACAACCATGATGGCTGTTTTCCCTCTAGACCTTGGCAGATCAGTCATGAAATCTATTGCCACTGCTTCCCACGGTCTCTCAGGTGTGGGCAGTGGTTCTAATAAACCAGCCGGCGCCTGCCTCTCCCCCTTGGCTCTTTGGCATTGTTCACACCCTCTCACATACTCCCGCACATCTTCCCTGACCTTGGGCCACCAAAATTCCCTGGTAACCAGCCACATGGTTTTGTGTTGCCCAAAGTGCCCTGCTGTGGGGCTATCGTGCAGCTGCTTGAGTACTTTCTCCCTCAATTCCCCTTCAGGTATATATAACGCTCCCTTATAATACAATGCCCCATTTCTCTCCTCAAAACCACCGGGTTTGTCTTCCTCCCCTCTGAGATCCCTGAGTTTCCCCTGGGCGTATGCATCCTGCACCGTACCCTCTACCAATTCCCTTTGCCCCACCAAAGTCGCCCCACACACCCAGCGGTCCTCTGGAATGATATGGGTTTCTTCGGGTGCTCCCTCCCCCTCCAAATATTCAGGTTTGCGTGAGAGAGCGTCCGCCCTAACATTCTCTGGGCCTGGCACATAACAAATCTCAAAGTTAAATTTGGAGAACTCTTGGGCCCATCTCAACTGCCTTTGGTTGAGCACTCGCGCCGTTCTCCAGTACTCTAGATTTTTATGGTCCGTGCACACTTGCACTTTATGTTGTGCACCAACCAGCAGATGCCTCCATCTCCGGAACGCCTCATGAATAGCAAGCAGTTCTCGGTCGTACACCGTGTAGTTCCTCTCGGATTTGTTCAGCTTCCGCGAGAAGAAGGCACACGGACGCCACTCCGACTCCTCCTTCCCCGGCTGCAGAAGAAGCACCGCCCCTATGGCTCTGTCAGATGCGTCTGTTTCCACCCTTAGCTTCTTTCGTAAATCCACATGCAGAAGTTGTTCTTCAGAGGCGAAGGCCCTTTTCAGTTCCTCAAACGCTCGCTCCGCCTCCGCCGTCCATACAAACTTCTTCTTACTGCTGAGACAGTCAGTGATGGGCGCCGTCAGATGGGCGAAGTTGCGGATGAACTTACGATAAAAGTTTCCAAACCCTAGGAACCTCTGCACATCCTTCTTGGTTTTGGGTGTTTTCCATTCCAGCACTGCCTGTACCTTGCCGGGATCCATGGCCAATCCCTTGTCTGACAGGCGGTACCCCAGGAATTCCACCTCCTTGGTATGGAACCGACACTTCTCCAGTTTGACCCACAGCCTGTTGGCTTGCAGTCTGCTCAACACTTCTCTGACGTCTCTCACATGTTGCTCCTCATTCTCAGAATACACCAACACATCATCTAGAAAGGCAACGCAATTCTTGTAGAGCAAAGGGCCCAGCACGTGGTTCATAAAAGATTGAAAACACGCGGAGCCTGCTTGTAATCCAAATGGCATAACGAGGTATTCAAACGCCCCCAAAGGGGTAAACATGGTGGTTTTCCATTCATCCCCTTTCCTTATGCGTATCAGGTTGTACGCCCCCCTTAGATCCAGCTTTGTGAAAATCTTTCCCTTCCTCACCATGTTCAAAATATCATCAATTCTGGGCATAGGGAACGCCACCGGTTCAGTCACTGCATTCAGCCGCCTAAAATCACATACAAGTCTCGGCTTGTCCGCTTTTTTTTTGTCCACAAAGAACACTGGGCTCCCCCCTGCTGCTTTGGACTCTCTGATGAAGCCTCTCTTCAGGTTCTTGTCAATGAACCCTCGCAACTCCTGCATTTCCCTGTCCTAAAAGCATGGTAGTCCTTGGGGTCCCCCCCAAATTTCTGCACCAATCCTGGTACCTTTCTGGGGAATTGAGTGGCTCTCCCCTTCTTGTCTGCATCCTGAGCCCTTCTCTCCTCCAGCCTCGCCGTCTGCAGGGCCAGTTGAACCTCCAACGCTCGGTATCTATCTTCCAAGCTTGGACCAGCTCCAGCCCCTGCTCCTCCGGTTCCGGTTGGTTCGCTCATGATGCCTTCTCTTGCACAGGCAGCGTACAAAGACTGTCGGACTGCTGTGAGGGTTTGATTAGCTGCTTGTGCGTGAAAACGTGCTCCCTCAGAGTTTGTGTGCCCCCACAAACCTCTGTGTGTGACGGAGCTCCTCAGACATGTCTGCTCTAGTCACTAGTAGAGTCCGACAGTGGCTGCCTGCGGAAGCGTTTCCAGCAAAGAAGTTCCTTAACGGAAACGCGTCTCCTGGACTCACGGCGTGACAGTTTCCTGCGAGGCATGGGTCTCCCTATGTGAGACTCAGATACCTCCCCACTATTTTCGCTGGAAGCGTCCCTGAGCCCTCCCTCCTGCTCACATTCCCTCAGAGAATCACTCCTCCCCCTGCTGGTCCCTGCTTCAGCAGTTGAGTCTCTTTCATCCTGCCTGAGTCCCTCCACCACCTGATGCTCTGATGGCAGTTCCCTGACAAAAACTTTGGTCTCTGTCTCCCCTTATACTGAAGCACTAGGACAGCTCTGATCATAGAACTAGTGTCTCTTCTTTCAGGTAACTATGACTGGGTAGGCAAAGCTGCTAAATGCCCAACAATTTTCGGTTGCTTCTCTCTGTCTTGGGCACAAAAGAAATGCAGTGCATTCTGGGAGATCATTTGGGAATCCACTTGTTAGCAAATGCTGGCAGTAGTAAACTGCAAACTACTGCCAAGTAAGAAAGCCCTGAAGTATTTGACCAGAATGCATTAACTGCTGTCAATCATATTTTGCCTAAGAGAAATGCACTATATGAAAGCACCCTAAAAGGACCACAAGACACTGTATTAACGTAAACCTAATTGTTATTTTATTGCTTTAGCCTCCACACTTGGCAAAAAAACCCCAACCTTCATAAACAAAACTACCTCTAAAATTTCTTAGGAAAAAACACACAGGCCCTTTATTTTTGATAACTGCTTTCTGGCTTCAACGACTGTAGCAAGTTCATAGGCAAAAAAGAGGCAGAAATTTGGTATCTGGAGAAGAAGAGAAAACTCCATAGCAGCAAGGGTTATAAATAAACTTTGTAATACAGACAGTTAATTCTCAACAGGGAATATCAATTTGCATCCTGGAGAGAAGCTGTAAAGCAGAAGTATGGCAGCCCAGTAATAATGACTCCAGCTCTGAATAATTAAAGGTTCACTAACTTTATGGAAATAACACACACACACACAAACTGGTGGTGTCTTTTTCCATGGACTCTCTGCAAGATCTCCGTGTTCTGTAGTTTCCTTTCCTCTGGAAGATCATTGCTGTTGAAGACGGTGGGGAAAGCACTTGAAGAATCATCTATCTGCCCAACCGCAGAAGACTATTCTCAGGTTTTCACTGGCTGTTCTGTGACTACAAAGAACATCATGCAATAACACAGGGAAAAACAATATGGTCCTCCAGATGTTAGATTACAATTCCCATCAGCCAGAGCCTGCGAGGTCAATGGTCAGAGATGATGGAAGTTGCAGTCCAACAACATTGGCTATCCCTGCAGTAATGGCTTGCTCTGCGTCACTTGTTGAATCACTGATACTGAATGTTGGTTTCTAGAGTTTTTGTTTGCCAAGGCTTCCAGATGGTACAAGCAACATTATTTATCATGGAAACACTTCCCTGGCATCAAATAACTAGCAAATCATTCCAGATTGGTAGACCCACTATGCCATGTCCAGGCAAAAACGAAACAAAATACATTTGTGCGTTTCTGTCCAGAAATGTTTGTTTTGTTTGAACTACTCTTTGCTTTTATGAAATGGGCATGCTCTTGCTGCATGAAAATTGCATCTATTGGCGACACAAGGTAGGTAGCTATTAAATTCTATATAGCCCTGAGTAATATTTTGTATAAAACACACACCAGTTCCAAAGATGTTTCCTGATGTGACAGCAGGAACATCAGGGATGAACATCCACAGGCAGCTTGAATTCCTTGAAAGAGTAGAAAGAGATGTCTCCATTGTCTACTAGTGCAAAGACCACTGTGACATCTCCACTTTGGCAAGCAAGCTGCTTCACTGCCCTCAGGGATGGGATGGGCTCATCAAACCTATGAGAGAGAGAGAGAGAGAGAGAGAGAGAGAGAGAGAGGGAGGGAGAGAGGGAGGGAAAGAGGTATGCTTATCTTTCTCAACAGCAAACGTGCTTGATTTTCTGAAAAAAGACATCCTGGATAATCTAACTTGGAGCAGGTTGGGAAACTGATATTCCCATGATCTAGCTGTCTGGTGACATATGTAAATTCCTGGGAATCTAGTACAGTGGTACCTCAGGTTAAGTACTTAATTCGTTCCGGAGGTCTGTTCTTTACCTGAAACTGTACTTAACCTGAAGCATCACTTTAGCTAATGGGACCTTCCGCTGCTGCTGTAACCTGAAGCATATGTAACCTGAAGCGTATGTAACCCGAGGTACCACTGTACTGTATTCAGTGGGGGGCAGGGAATTTCAAGTCCTCATGATTAGGGACAGAATTTTGTTAACCATGCAGGTAAGTATTGGCTAAAGCAGTGGTTTTCAACCAGTGTGCCTTGGCAGTCAGGGCCGTCTTAAGCATACCCGGTGCCGTGGTGCAAAGCTCCCTCCAGTGCCCCCCCCCCTTTCCCAGAGTTTTTTTAGGGAGGATGGTGCTGCCGGCGGGGCTGGAGGAGGCGGGCAGTGGCTGGAGGGCGGCTCCTCTGGCGGGGAAGAGGCAGAGGCTGGACACGGCACCTCCTGGCTCAGCTGGCTGCTTCGTGCCGCGGTGGCCATGGCAGACGGAGGCTCCAGGCACGGTGCTGCTTCGGCGTGGCATGGCGGAGGTGGCGAGCTGATGTCGGGAGGCGCTGCATCCAGCCTCTGCCTCTTCCCTGGTGCCCTCCAGAACTTGGCGCCCCGCGCCACTAGCCTCTATGAGTAAGATGTCCCTGATGGCAGTGCAGGTATGCGCTCTGCTGCTGGGGGCTGGCCAGGGGGTGCTGGTTGCCAGGAGCTCAGGCGGCCTTGGAGTAAAGAAGCAAGTGGGTGAGGAAGCCCAGTCAGTCAGTTCGCCAGCCCTTGCTGTTGGGAATGGACAGGTAAGTCCCAGGCCCCTGTAGGGCAGTGTGAAGAGGCACCTCTCTTTCGGGCAGAGGGGGCAGCTCGGAAACCAGGGGCGGCAGCAGCGGCTGCTCAGAAGAAGAAGAAGAAGAAGAAGAAGAAGAAGAAGAAGAAGAAGAAGAAGAGTTTGGATTTGATATCCTGCTTTATCACTACCCGAAGGAGTCTCAAAGCGGCTAACATTCTCCATTCCCTTCCTCCCCCACAACAAACACTCTGTGAGGTGAGTGGGGCTGAGAGACTTCAGAGAAGTGTGACTAGCCCAAGGTCACCCAGCAGCTGCATGTGGAGGAGCGGAGACGCGAACCCGGTTCACCAGATTACTAGTCTACTGCTCTTAACCATTACACCACACTGGAGGAGAGAGGACTCCCAAGGAGAGGGGAGACAGGAGAGGAGGCTGAGGGAATACTTCACAAGGGAGGGTGTTTGCAAAAGGGTGAGAGGCTGCCAGCTCTGCAGGCAAGGGGTGACATAACTGGGCTCCTGAACCCCACAGGGGTGCCACAGAAAGAATGTAGTTGGTCAAGGGAGCCGTGGACTCAAAGAGATTGAAAACCTCTGGGCTAAAATATCGGCCACAGAACCAGAAAGTATAGAGGGGGCTAGGGAATTCAGCAGCTGGGATTCAGAGTCCTCACATGGTCTCCACAACCAGGTTCCTGCCCCAAATCAAAGAGCACTACTAACAAGACAGTCCTTGTGTGTCTCTTGGGTTGGTGGAAGACTCTCTTACACCCACACCTGGACTGCAGCAGGAAGCTGCCCAGCTGGCATGATCTCCTCTCTAAATGCAGGCATCCTTGTTGACTGACTGCGGAAGAGTTCCACTTTCTCAGCATGTACATTGCTTTTAAGGACTTCAATCTGTTCAACTACAGTACTCTAAAAATCCATTGTTAATGCAACCCATTAGAGCTAAAACTTCCACTTTTTTGAAGGAAGACTTAGGCTCTCTCCATAACAAAACTGTAAGCCAAATTCTTTAACAGATTAGACTATGTAACTTTGCTGAGCAATAAACTTATGAGTGCCTAGTACCTCCGAACACACATCCGGGCGTAGGGCTTCCCAGGGTCATTCTTCTTGAAGCTGGAAGCCACATCTGCTTGATACACATCAAAGTCAATCTTCATATCCCTGGTATCGTTCTGTAGTCTGTTGAGGAGGTTAGTTATCAGTACAAAGCTTGAAAGGTCTCCTGTACCCACAGAGAAGTACCAGAGGAGGGAAAAACAGGAAAGCACATCTTTAGCTACAGCATATTTTGGAAGGATCTAGAGTGGAATTAAGGGAAGGGGATCCACAACTTCTTAAGGAGTTAAAAGAGTTGGCTGGGAGAGGGCGTTGAGAGTGGGCATCATAATGAGGCCAGGGAACTCAGGAGGATAGCAAAGACACACTCTGAACTTTCAGTTTCTGATACTTTAAAACAGGCATGGCCAAACTTGGCCCTCCGGCTGTTCTGGGACTACAACTCCCATCATCCCTAGCTAACAGGACCAGTGGTCAGGGATTATGGGAACTGTAGTCCCAAAACAGCTGAAGTTTGGCCAAGTTTTAACAGATATCCAGATTAATTCCACAGCTAGGTAGGTTAGACATTAGCTTTTAAACAGACAGCAGTGTTTCCCCGGGGCTCTGAAATCCACCTCCCCAACCACCACACATAGCAGATTTCATTTGCACGCTCCCAATTAACACCAAACAAGCCTCTAACTTAATTTTTGCAGTCGTTACACAACCCAGAATTACAAAGCTTCCCTATCAGATACGGAACCACAGGCTCTGGATTTCAGTATTCCAAGCATTGCCACCGCCTGAGACTCATGAGCGAGAGCGTCTCACAGAGGATGTTCTCTACTGACAAGGATGAATGGCAAGCAGATAAATCTGAACTGAACTTGCAACTGATATCCTCCCATTTCTATGACTGGAAGAAGCAGGGACATTCCAGGTACACACTGCACTTTGCCCATGATTATTAGTTTGTTTGGATGTTAGTCCTTTGGTAAGCACGTGTCTGGCACATAATTTAAAACAGCATTCGAAGTTCATGAGCTGCCACAGAATCACACAACTGGAGAGTTGGAAGGGACTCTGAGGATCAGCTAGTCCAACCCCCTGCACTGTAGGAATGGGCAGCTGTCCCATACAGGGATCAAACCTGCAACCTTGGCGTTATTGGTGCCATGCTCTAACCCATGGGTAGGCAAACAAAGGCCCAGGGGCCGGATCCAGCCCAATCGTCTTCTAAATCCAGCCCATGGACGGCTCAGGAATCAGCGTGTTTTTACATGAGTAGAATGTGTCCTTTTATTAAAAATGCATCTCTGGGTTATTTGTGGGGCCTGCCTGGTGTTTTTACATGAGTAGAATGTGTGCAATAATAATAATAATAATAATAATAATAATAATAATAATAATAATAATAATAATAATAATAATAATTTATACCCTGCCCATCTGGCTGAGTTTCCACAGCCACTCTGGCCGGCTCCCAATAGAGTGTTAAAAACAATACAGCATTAAATATTAAAAACTTCCCTAAAAACGCATCTCTGGGTTATTTGTGGGGCATAGGCATTCATTCATCCACCCCCCAAAAAATATAGTCCGCCCCCCCACAAGGTCTGAGGGACAGTGGACCAGCCCCCTGCTGAAAAAGTTTGCTGACCCCTGTGAGTCTAACCGAGCTATGTTTCAATTTAAAATCAGGAGTGAAATATTTTAAAGTCAGTATACAAAGTGTAGAATAGCTGCTAACACCTAGAACCACAGAGAGAGATTAAAAAGCATTTGGCCAGCTTTCTAGTTTTGATACTTACAGAGATGCCTCATCCAGGATATGGGACGGCTGGAACACACTGATCTGCTGGAGCACACTCGCTAGTGGGGAGAACACAAGAGAGGTCTGGATTAGGGGCATGCATTCTTCAAAGATCTTATCTGCCCTGATTAGGCATTCTCTTCATTCTGACCACCCCACCCTCCACTCCAACAAAGCTATACGCACCTTCCTCTCCTTCTGCCCAGAGGATCTGTGCATGAGAACAGTTGTATGCAAAGAGAATGAAGTCTATGCAGCAATAAAATGAAAATTCGGTAAATAGAAAGAGGGTGGGCGAGCATGTACTGATTTTCTCAAAGTACAAGAAGGTTTTCCAATTGAAGTAGAGGGGATGCCAGGAAACCGGGAATTATGTTCACACGTGGTGGGGGTGTACATATGTACACATATATTTTTTTTTGCAGAGGGTGATTAAGGAGATAACAGAAATCACTGGGTTAAAGCTGACCCAAAGTCCAGAGGTAGCACTATTATCAATTTACAATGGAGTGGAAGTTTCACAGGCTATGAAGGACTTGCTCACAAATTTATTGACAGCTGCACAAATTATTACAGCTAGGAAGTGGAAGGGAAAGAAGAATATAAAATGGAAGAATGGTAAAAAAAAGGGGTGTGTGGGATATAGCTATGAATGATAAATTAACATGTGCCATTAAGGTAAGACGGGGAATATGCAGGAGAAATGATTTTGAGGAGATATGGAAAGTGATTGTAGAATTTCTACTGTTAAAATGGAAAGGGGTCAAACCATCACAAGAGGTGTTGAAATTTTGGGAGGTTGGATAGTTACAATGGAATGGTCTCGGTGGTGAGGTGCACATTTTTATTCTTATTAATTTATGATTATTAAAATAAAATAAAATAAATATTTTTTTTATTAAAAAAAAGTTAAGTAGTTGGGCAGTGGGGGAAGGCACAGAAAAAGATGTGATGAAGGCAATATAAAGGGGGAAATGACAAACTGGGTTACCAAGCTAGTAGACAATCTGCCCCACTGCTTCTTGCCACCAATTGCATCACATCCCTGGAGGCATCAGCTTGAAAGGTGCATGCAATGGACAGTTTCTTGGCCTGGTCCTTGGCCTGTTTGGGAATATCATCCCTCTGAAGGAGTTGCTCCGTCCAGAGGACTGATGTAAGAACTGCCCTTCAGGAGCCTCTGGGGAAACCTGAATTCTAGCCCGTCGCCCTACCTCAAAAGGGATCAAAGCCTCTTTTCAACAATACCTGTTGAAAGTTCTTGGTCTGGCTTCACAAGTGGGGTGACCGCCTGCTCCCAGAGATGTGCAGGGCGGTTCTGTTCCTCCCACCGCCTCCTCTCTTTCAGAAGCGCCTTATACTCTTGCCAAGTGGAGCAAAGCCGGACTTCTCTATCCTCGTTGACGCTGCTTTTGTACCTGCTCTCCCACTTCAACTGTTCCCGCTCCTTGCGGGTCAACCTCTCGTGCTTCTGGTTGAGCTTCCTGCGCCAACGGGTCGCATCAACCTCCCGGGCCGTTACGTTCTCTGGAAGGAGCCTCTTATCAGGCTCTGCCAGGAGGGTCTGCAGGCAATCAGCACCCATGTTAGGGAAAGCAATAGCGGTGTAATCCCAGCGGGAAGGAGCGACGTCGCTGCGGTCCCCACGAAAGGTCTTGCTAGACCTCTTCTTGTCATCTTGAGCACGAGCTGGAGCTTCTCTTGGGACGCTACAAGATGGGGCTGACTCCACAACTGCAGTTTTAGGATCTGAAGCCTTTCTGCTTTCCTTGGAAGAATCATCGGACGTTGGATGCCTGGAACTCTCGTGATACCTCCTGGTCTTTTGGGGCGACTCTCTGCATTCCTGAGACTTCTCTGATGCTTTGGGTTTCTTGTCTTGTGACAACCTAATCAAAGGGAAAAGGGAAATAAATTATATCATATTAATTTATTATTAAAATGTATATACCACCCTTAATCTGAAGATTTCAGGGTGCTTCACAAGATTAAAAAAAGGATAGAAGCACAAAATTTAACACTTAAAACAAAAAGAAAACAAAAATCCCCCTACACAAACTCATTTAAAAGGCTATAGAACATTAATCAGTTAAAGGCCTGGTCGAAGAGGAACATTTTCTTTTTCTTTAATTATTTTTTTAAAAAATTTCCCAAATTATTACAAATCAAACCAAATTACCGTATTTTCCCGTCTATAAGACATCCCCATGTATAAGATGCCCCCTATTTTTGAGGACTGTCATCCTTTACTAGTCGTTAGTCCATTCTTACAGCTGACCTTTCCCCCCCCCCCCTTACAAACAGTGCCTTGGTTACATCTTATAAATATAAAATCCATTTCACATTTCACAACTACAAAAACATTGTAGTTTCAGACCTGATGTGCTGGGAGAACTAATTACTATCTTCCCTCATAACGCTTTCACCTGGCACCTAAAGATGTATAATGAAGGCCCCAGACAAATAAAACATGGGCATGTTCCTTTACCATCAAAAACTACCAAGGTCACAGTATTTGAAGGAATCCATTAGGCCCTACCTGTTATCTAACGCAATAACCGCTATTATTGAGTTCTTGACTCTTTTCACTGACGCGGGTGGAACTGTGGGTTAAACCACAGAGCCTAGGGCTTGCCAATCAGAAGGTCGGCGGTTTGAATCCCCGCAACGGGGTGAGCTCCCGTTGTTCGGTCCCAGCTCCTGCCAACCTAGCAGTTCGAAAGCACATCAAAGTGCAAGTAGATAAATAGGTACCGCTCTGGCGGGAAGGTAAACGGCATTTCCGTGCGTTGCTCTGGTTCGCCAGAAGCGGCTTAGTCATGCTGGCCACATGACCCAGAAGCTGTACGCTGGCTCCCTCGGCCAGTGAGCGCCGCAACCCCAGAGTCGGCCACAACTGGACCTAATGGTCAGGGGTCCCTTTACCTTTACCTACCCTTTGGGAATGGGTGCAAAACCTGCAGGCTTCCAGATGATGTTGGGATACCAAGCTCCCATCTGCCACAGCCAGCATGGCCAATGATTAGTGATGTTAGGAGCTGGAGTCCAGCAACCTCTGCAGGGCACCAAATTGGCCACCCCTACATTGTGGCAAGTGGCAAACATGAAAAGTGCTGGGGGGACAGGACAGAAACAGAACTGAAACATTTCACAGTATGCAGTAACATGCCCACCTAGGGCTAGCCAGTCAAGGGCACCACTCCCAGCATCTGTATGGTTTTACCGAGGGCTGGAGCTCCTCCGCCTCTTGCTGCGGCTTCTCTCTGTGCCCTGGCAGTGGCTATCCAGTTTCAGCTGCCTCTCATATGGCGTTGGAACAGTGCTGTGGAGTTAAAAGGGGAATCAGAAGATGGTATTAAACTCTGAGTAGGTTGGCTAAGATTTACAAGACAGAAGCAGATAAGTGCTGGAAGTGTAAAGAGGTGGAGGGAACATTCTTTCACATTGTTCTACCCGGACACTGAGGTCCAGCACCGAGGGCCTTTTGGCGGTTCCTTCACTGAGAGAAGCCAAGTTTGCAGAGGGCCTTCTCGGTAGTGGCACCCACCCTGTGGAATGCCCTCCCATCAGATGTCAAAGAGAACAACAACTACCAAACTTTTAGAAGACATCTGAAGGCAGCCCTGTTTAGGGAAGCTTTTAATGTTTGATGTATTACTGTATTTTAATATTTTGTTGGAGTGGTTTGTTGTAAGCTGCCCATAGTGGCTTGAGAAGCCCAGCCAGATGGGCGGGGTATAAATAATAAATAATAAATTATTATGTGGTGGACATGTAAAAAGGTAAAAGAGGATTAGGAAATGATCTATGATGAACTGAAAAAAATAAATGTTTCAAATTACTTTCCTCCCCAAAACCAGAGTCCTTTCTGCTGGGGATAACCCAGACTGAAATCCCCAGGTGTCAGAAAAGGTTATTCATGTACGCAACAACTGCAGCCCGGGTTTCATTAGCCCCAAAATGGAAAGTGAGCGAGGTCCCAGCTCAAGAGGATTGGCAACTCAAGTTGACAGAATATGCACAGTTTGCAGATTTAACATACAGAATAAGAGAGCATGGAGAACATACGTTTAAAGAAGATTGGAAAACGTTTATTGAGTATATGGAAAATAAGTGTGTACAGCTGAAAACGCTGGCAACATTAAGATAAATTCAACAGTGTTAATAATTCTTGATGGATGTAATAGTGGGAAATTTATTTGAATGGTTATTGTAAAATACGCAGGGATGCAAGATATGTAAAATGAACCATGGAAGGAGGAGGAGGAAGTCATTGGATATTTTAAAGTTTGTAAAATGTTTATTTGAAATTGTAAAACAGAAAATTTAATAAAAATTATTATATAAAAAAGGGGAATCAGAGAACAGAAACCAGGACATGCCATTCACTTTTAGCTGCAAAAGCCTTTTTAGCAACGCAGAAATGATGATAGGAAACCGCCCTTCCTCCTGGTTATCAGCTCTTCACAGACTCATTTGAAATTGAAGGAAGAAGTGGGAAGCAAAATCCATATACAGGTCTCATGACTGACCCAAAGGATAGGAAGGTATGCACTAACCTTGGGAGGTTAGGATGTGAAAACGGAGGGAGGGCGAGAGAGACAGAAGGAACCAACATGCAATGCTAAGGGGATGCCTAAAGGAAAACCTTGAGAAGGGTGTTCTAAGGGAGGGTGAAAGACCACCATCAAACAATTACCTGGGACGGAATCTCAGAACGATGTAACCCAGTCTTTTCAAGTGGCTGAATACCTTAAAACAGGGATGAAAATGAAGTCTGACTTTTGTGTCCTTTCAGGATCATACAACAAAACTTGAATCAACATTACCCATAACGGAAAGCCATTCTGCTCAGCTGCTGCTATTGCCTCTCCAGAGGTGTGTAGGGGTAGGGGTGTGTGTGTGTGTGTCTGGCAGCACCAACAGTTTGAAACTCCCTACCTATTGAGATCAAGCAGACACCTTCACCCCTTTCTGCACCTGCTAAAAACATTCTTGTTAGACAAGCCTACCCAGATGCTTAGAAAGCTGAGGTAATTTTAATCGGTTTTAGTATTTTAAATTTAGTATGTTTTGAAGTTGGGTTGTAATTTTGCTTGGTTTTATCGCCTTATCTTTTCTTTAACTGCTTTGAGGTTGTTGTTTTTACAATCAAGCAGTGTATAAATGTTATGAAATAAAATAGTAACAATAAAAATCTGTATCAGATCCATGTCGCCAAAGGCACATTTATCATATAAGCTTTACCAAAACACATTACAAAACATAAACAATATTTGCAGAGTGATCGTGACTCATTTTGCTTTGCATGTTAATGCTTTGCCACCCCAAAGCACTTATTATTATTATTATTATTATTATTATTATTACTTACAAGGAGAGTAGCTCACAGCCTGTGCTGCAGCACCTGGTAAGACGCCAGAGAGGCTTGCACTTCTCTTCCAAACATAATCACAGGCACCATTCACCCTTGTGGAGAATGCCACAAATCAGCTGAAGAGCCCTTATGCCAACATATACCGCCAGACTCACAGATCTTAACTTCCCATTATGGAAAAGAAAGAAAAAGAGGAGGTGTATACTCTCTCTCGCTCTCTCTCTCTCTCACACACACACACACACACACACACTTCTATAAAGTTATACAGTTCTGTGTATCTGAAGAAGTGTGCATGCACACGAAAGCTCATACCAAGAACTAACTTAGTTGGTCTTTAAGGTGCTACTGGAAGGAATTTTTTTACTTCTATAAAAAGTAATTTAAAAAAGGGGGTTATAGAGCTATCAGATACCACAGCAGATATTGTTTATGCTTTCATAGAATATTGAAGCGTGAAAAATATTTTAAGTCTCCTATGTTACTTAACAGAAAGCCCAAAACACTGGTAGTATACTGACACACATCCTTCGCTGCCAGAGTAAATGCATCTGCTAACTATATTGTGGTAACCAATTTGGCCCAGGGCTATTTGCTTTGAACCTCCACACAACTCCCAGTCCCCAGGGAATGAGAGAAACTCCTTCCATCACTCAGAAACTAAATACTTCGCCAACACAGGTTGATACGTCTCCAAATGTGGTTCTGTGCTTGCTGCAGAACTCTCGCCATTTTCATTCATTCTGATTCAGTGCCGTGCGTGTGAGCTTGGGCTTTGTCGGCTTTTCCATGAGATCGATACCTGCAGCCGAACCCAAATCCTGAGACATACCTGGTACTTCAGCAGGCTCACTGTCTTCTGGGATAGCAGATTCTCATAGGCTTCCTGAACTGACATAGGCAGGCCTCTGTAGAACAGCTGAATAGATCCCTAGAAGACAGGAGCATAACATTTAGGAATTAAAGCCTGCATAAAAACTCTGTGGGAACCATATTCTGTGGTCTCAGGAGCCAGCCAGCCAGCCCATTTTAACTCAGAAGTACACTGCTTTTTTCTTTAACCTTCCCTCTTGGGGATTTAGGGCAACAGCATGTATTGAGGTGGAGAGCAGAGGGTATGTCCCACTTGGGCTGAATAGGATCCTTAACATCTATTGCAATAATGTTTTGGGGACCTGGTCCAATCCCAACACAAGCACCCAGGTGCTTAGAGATCCATGTGCACAGGTATACACTGCCTACCCTTTACAAAGAACAAGGGCAGCTTTCCCCAACCTTAGGTATTCAGATGTTGTTGGGATGACAACCCCCTTCATCCCTGACCACTGACCATGCTGGCTAGGAGTGATGAGAGTTGGGAGTCCAACTGGGGAAGGGGACACTAGTGTAACAGAGTCTGCTCTCAGCCTGTGCCAAGAAGAACAGGGGCAACCAGGCCATGGAAGCAGCAGAAAACAATGGAGAAAACGGCAACAAGGGTATATTGACCCCTTCTCTTAGAGCACCATAAAAACACAAAGGGGCAATGCCAGCTATTTTCTAAGCACAGGGTATCATCATCTCCTGACTTCAGCTAGGGTGGAATACGGCATTAATACAAGGCATGGTTTGTTACATCAATTCCTCTTAGCAGTGCACAATTACCCCTGCGCACATTCTGCACCCTCCTTCCCCCTCTGTCCCCATCCTACTCCCGTGCTCCACAGATAAACGTGCAAATTTGCAAACGGTCATCATTTATTCTGCAACAGGTGGCTTCATGGAGCTTGAGACCTTTCCGTGAGGTGCTGCAGGACAAATGAGGAGGGGAAGGCAGCTGCCCGTGCAAAATCCCACTCGGCACTTGATAAAAACATGGAATCAAAATTTCTTAAGCCTGCAAGCCCAGTCTACTTACACATTCCAGGAGATACAGGGCTTCTTCTGGATGCAAGCATTGCTTTCCGTGCTCTGCAAAACCCATAGTATGCCAAAATTTCCCCTGGCAAGAAAAGAAAATGTCAGTTGTTAGGATTAGCTCTAGACAGATACACAAGCCTTCAAAATGGTTTTCTGCAAGGTAAGGCATGCCCAGAAAGGCTGGATCCTTTAAGGGAAATATTCCAGACTCTCTCCTATACTTTGTGATGTAGTCATATCCTCTCCATCAGGCTTTTGGCTATATATAAGAGGAGAACCTGATCTGTTGCCCTGTGGCATGAATTGCAGGTGAGGCTTGAGGATGTGTCACCTTCTACCTTTTATGAAAGCTGCTGTTTGAGAAGATTACAGTGGGGCACAATCTACCTTCCACATCTCTATTTAAGGATACCCATAGCTTCCCCATCTAGATCTCTGCATGACAGTTCTTGTAGCTATGCAGCTCTATATTATTTACTCAGGCTACCTATCCATGTCCCATGCTTCAATTACAGTGGCTGCCTTCCTGCCTTATCTTTTGCTTACAGGCATAGGCAAACTCATCCCTCCAGATGTTTTGGGACTACAATTCCCATCATCCCTGACCACTGGTTCTGTTAGCTAGGGATGATGGGAGTTGTAGTCTCAAAACATCTGGAGGGCCGAGTTTGCCTATGCCTGGCTTAGAATGCCACAGGGAAGCAAGATGTGGATGAAACTGGGAGGAACTGGGGGTGAAGCATGTAGATTTCATGAAGCCACCCGCCACCCCATCATCATCTAAGCGCTGCACTGGCCAGCCCCGTCAGAGAAGCTGCTCTCCAGGGAGAGTAGCAGGTTCCAAAACCAATCCAGCCTCTCCCAAGCTGAACACTGCAAAAGCACCTTCCACACTGAGCTGTGCAAGAAGAAAAGCCATACCAGGCAAGGCCTAGACCCCGATCCAAACTCCACTCTGTGTGGTGGGGTTTTTTTTTTTTTTATTTGAAGGCAGGCTCTGTAGGGACGCTACGTAATTAAAAAAGAGCAAGAAACAACAGCATAAAGATGAACAGTGCGACTTACAGCAGGGGTTTTCAGCTCGACAATACCTTCCTGGGGCTTCCACTCAGCTGCCACCAGACTTCCCCTACAAAAGAAGTTTAAATAAAATTATATCCTGTTACCTTAACTGAAAAGGGGTTAAGAAACCATTTTAGTCTTAGCTGGAAGTACAACCTTTTGAAAAAAGATCAGGGGGCAACTCTTGTCATGTAAAATCCTTATGTAAAAACAGCTTCTTCTGTATCCAGCTTCAAATTGCCTTGCAAAGAAATCAGGAACTGTGAATCTACACTTTTAACGCATTCAGTTATTTCACTGTATACATGCTTCCGTCTCTCAATCTGCAGAGTAGGGCTGACAGTGCTCATCAGTCACAGAGGCAGCACTATACTTCCCTATAATGGCCTGGCAAACGATGTTTGAAGCTTCTTTACCCTCTAAGTCAGGCCAGCAGTTTAAAGAGTTTGAGACCAGTCAATCTGTCAGGCTGTCTCTGCCTCCTTGGACCTGCACACCCATACAAAGCTCATCATCCAATGCTTCTTCCATGTCCTTCAAACTCATCATTGCCTGGGACAGAACATTTTCCGTTGCAGTAACCCTGGCTCTGAAACAACCTCCCTAGATGGGTTTGTGTAGCTCATTCTCTTGTGGTTTTTAGGCTTACACACATGCATGCACAATGTGGTTTAATCTCTCCCTGGTGTCTGAATGCTTTTTTAAAAATGACAGTTTTAATTGTTGATTGTTATTGTTCTATTTTATTGCGGTATTACACTACGTACAACCGCTCCACACGCTCTTCCTCCAAAAGCTGCCAGTGTTCTTCCCGGCACTGGCGCAGCCTCTCCTCTTGCTCTTGCGATCCATCGGGGAGGAAATCCTTCTGGCCATGTGAGCGCTGGGGGACCTTGTGATCACGTGTGCGAGCAGACAGCAGCTCTGCTGGGCTGTAAGCAAAATTAAAGAAGGGCAACCACTCAAAAACCCAGTGCTATCAACACAAAAGGGCCTTGCAGCATCAGGACAGGGGCCCTCTGGTCTAGGATCCTGTTTCCCCACAGTGGCCAGTTATGGGAAAACCACAGAGCATAATACAAGGGCACTCTGGAGCCCTCCAGATGTTTTGGACTCCCATCCAGCAGTCCAAAACATCTGGAGGGCTCCAGGTTGATAAAGGCCGGGTCTACTGGATCACCTCTATCCACTCGCCTACTTACTCTCAACTTACTCCATACGATTAATGAGGCAGGACTTATCTTTGCAGGAGACACACTGCTTCAGCAAAACTTGTGACTTCTATATGCTTGCTAACTTCAAAAGTGCTTTCTAAAAGTTTACCTGAAGCTATGCTAACCAGTCTGCAATTTCTCAGGTCCCTTTTTAAAGAATTGTCATTACAAACCTCAGACCTAGGGGACAAGTTACATATTTTTGTCAGGAGACCTCCCATTTTCTGGAATAACTTTCTAAGATGCCAGCCATACAAAATTAGTAGAGCCAGTCCACCCAGCACTGCACAAAATCACTTAAAAAAGAGAGAGCCACAACTAAAAAAAATTTAAACCCTGGGAAACCGGAAAGGTGTTTCCCAATGCAATCCCAAAAGGCTGAAGCCAACGTAAAATATGAGCACTTCCCACATCTGAATGATTTAATAACTTTCAGGCGGATATACCAGTAAAGGCTTAGGAATTCGTTTCCTGCCACCACGACACGCCTCGTTTACTTTCTGCAGCGGAGCTCCTTCTTAAAAAGGGAGCGCCCAGAATACGGGATCCAGCACGGACGGACCAAGAGGAGGACAGGGCGGAGCCCCTTGCTCCCGCGATCGTGTCTCCTGCAGCTAAAGTTGCGTGCATTCACGTGTTGCTGTTTTCACAGCATTGGCTTATAACTCTCCACTACCCGCGTTCTCCGGGCTACAGCCTCGCACTTCCGCCTCTGCCCGAGCCGCAGGCCGCCGCGCCCACGTGGCCGTTCACCCCGGGGGAAGAGGGAGCCCCGACCGGGCGCTGGGCGGCCCCTATAAGCTCGCTCGCATCCGCCCGCCACGCACCTGGCCCGGGTTACCTGAGCAAACGGCGACCCTCAGCAAGACGTAGCTCAGCATCCATGGATTCCACTCGCTCCGCCCACTGGGGCCCTCCGACTCTTTCCCGCTCTCCTTCCCTGGGTCCTAGCGCCGGAAAGGTTTCTAGCGAAGCAAGGACGCTTCTCCTCCGGCTCTCCAAACCGGCGTGAAAAGGGAAACAACGACGCTCACACAAGACTGCGGGAGCGCGCACATACGCACACGCAACATCTTTTGGGTGGGGAGGGGGCAATAGGAAACCGTCAAGGGTCCAGAACTGGATCGGGATGCTGTGCATGAACGTTGCTTTCCCCCCCTTCAATACTGGTACACATCAGTGCCGGATTTACGTATAAGCTAAACAAGCTATAGCTTGTGGCCCCACTCTCTTGGGGGGCCCCCAAAAAAATTAAAGGAAAAAACACACTGGGTGTATATTTTCAAAATAATAATAATAATATATATTTTTTTAATACCCCGCCCTCCCCAGCCAAGGCCAGGCTCAGGGCAGCTAACAACCAATAATAAAAACAAGTTGAATGAATACAACTTAAAAACAAGATTAAAATACAACATTAAAACATTAAAATGCAGCCTCATCACAGGAGGAGAAAGGAAAAAAGGAAAAAAGAAAGAGGGGGATAAAAACAAATAAAATAAAACCTACATATAGCAACAGTGTTTTGTGTTGTGTATGGACCTATTAGGTCCATAAATTACCATATAGCATATATTCAACACAAAACAGTGACAATTTGTTGTTGACAAAGGACAGCTAGACCTATAAAGGGCCCCATTACCTTCAGTAGCTTAGGGCCTCATCAAACCTAAATCTGGCCCAGCACATAATAGAACGATAGAATTGTGGAGTTGGAAGGGACCCCAAGGGTCATCTAGTCCAACCCCTGGAAAAGGTAGTAATCACAACTACTGTAAAGCATCCATAACAGATGGTCATCCAACCTCGGCTTAAAAAACTCCAAGGAAGGCGAGAGTACTTACTAAAAAGTTCATTCCAGCATGCCAACCTACTCTGTCTCTAGCTCCACCCAACCAAATATCCTCCCTCCTGTTCTGCTCCAGTATCACCCATATATACACACTGGCTCTCGGCTATGATGTTCAATGGAACAGCCATGTTCAGAGGCAGCATACCTGTGAATTGGAGATGAATGTTGCAAGGTGTCAGTCTCAGTGCTAACCGCTGCCCCATGTGGTGAACTGCATAACTGCAGCCTCTGAGGGGAAAACTTAGAATTTGGTTCCACCCACCCATTTCAAGTACCCAAGTACCTCGGGTTACATACGCTTCAGGTTACATACGCTTCAAGTTACACGCTCCGCTAACCCAGAAATAAGGATAAGAACAGAAATCGGGCTCTGGCGGCGCGGCGGCAGCAGGAGGCCCCATTAGCTAAAGTGGTGCTTCAGGTAGAGAACAGTTTCGGTTAAGAATAGACCTCCGGAACGAATTAAGTACTTAACCCGAGGTACCACTGTAAACCTTAAACCCCTCCACGATCTTATCAGAGGAATCTTTACAACAGCCTTATAAGGTAGGCTAGGATTATTATCCCCATGCTACACACCGAGGTTTCAGGCTAAGCATAGCCTAAAGCCATCCAATAAATTCAGAATTGACCTGAGCCTTGAATCAGAGACTTTCCTGTTCATGCTTTTAATCATTGTCCTATACCCTATTTTTTGGTGACAGTAATTGTGATGGGCGCTGTAAAAAATAAAGGGAAAATAAAGAGCACGGCACCAACCCTTTCATTAAAAGCAGCCGGTTTCCCAAAGCCTGTTGGAACAAAAAAGCGGAAGGACAACACAGAGGGAGCCAGTCTACTAATTTTGCCAGGGAGGGAGCTCTGGAGTCTTGGAGCAACCACCGAGAAGGCTCTGTACCACATCCCCACCGTATGTGCCTGTGAGGTTGGTGGGGCTGAGAGAAGGGCCTCCCCCCGATGTTCTCAAAGCCCAGGCAGGTTTGTATGAGAGAATACAGTCTTTCAGATAGTTTGGCTCTGACCATTGAGGTCCCTTCCAATCCTACAATTCTATGATTCTCAACTCCCTCTTAAAAGATGCAAGACTCCTGTCCTCTTTTGCATCTCCCCCCATTATCCTAATTGCCAGGTGTGTGCAAATAAGAAAATGTTAGCAGTGAGGTGAGAGGAAAATGAAATGCAGAATATGCAGAGCGTGTTTGCCGTGCTAAAAGCTTAAATAAATACATTGTCCATTTGCAAAGTAGTTTTGATGAGAACACACACATACTGGGCATGGGTGAGCTAATAGAATAGAATAGAATAGAATAGAATAGAATAGATTCTTTATTGTCATTACACAAGTGCAACATTGTACAAAGTGCAACGAAATTGGATGCCATCCCTTAAAACATCAAAAGCAAAACAACAACAACAACCAAACAAACCACATTCCAGCCACACCCACACCACACCCATCAAACTCCCAGGTCACACTATCGAGTTACAGCATTCAAAAAGGCCACAGCTCTTGGATAGAAACTGTTTTTCAGTCTATTTGTCTTTGACTTGATGTTTCTATATCTCCTGCCAGAAGGCAGTAGTGCAAACAGACCGTGTCCCGGGTGAGATGAATCCTGCAGGATGTTATTTGCTTTCCTAAGACAACGGGAACCGTACAGTTCTTCCAAAGATGGGAGAGGATGACCAATAATCCTTTGGGCTGTGGTTATGACCTTCTGGAGCACCTTCCTCTCCCTAGCTGTACAACTGGAGAACCAAGCACAAATACAGTATGTAAGAATGCTCTCTATGGAGCCTCGGTAGAAGCACACCAGCAGTCTCTCACTCAGATTGACTGCTGCAGGGATAAAAAACCTTATCTTGATTCAGGATGCATTTGTCATTCTCTCAGGTCCCGTGGGTCTCTCTGCTGTTTTAGATGCCCCTCAGAAAGCCACAAAAGGTGCAAGTACCCTGCCAGGTATACAACTGGTAATGCTTTGCAGAGCTGTAGTGTTCTGGCATATGGGACATCCATTATATTCTGTGAAAGGGATGTTCATTAAAGCCAGGCACATCTGTTAGCCATCGTCAGCAGGATGCTTTCAGATTTTTCCTCTTTTGAAGTGCTGCATCTCGACAGTATGCTGTCAGTGGAAAGGATCATGCACCTCTCAGGACATATTTCTGCTCTTTTAAAATGGCAGTGCAGACAGCAATGACACTGAAACATCAAAGGCATGTCAGGGCTAGTGTGGTTCTTGTTCAGACACAACCTGCACAAACACACCATAGGCTGGATACTTTTAGCAAAGGGATATGGGAAGGAGACACACCTAAGCAAGTTAGAGTACAATTAGGGTCTCAGGTTGTAATATATTGGCAGTGGCTGTTGTAATGCATCTATCACACAAGCTGATATATGGCGAAAGTTTGAAAATAATCCCATGAAGCCACAGGTGCGAAAAAGCAGCGCTATCAATATTCTCTCTACAACCCGCAACTGGGGGTTGTGCATCTGCTTGTGTTATTTGTGTGTTTAATAACCAAAAGGTTCTTTAAGGCCACTCAGAGCTAGGCCTTTAGCATGAGGAAAGATTTAGAAGAGCTGAACCATTTTTGTAGCAAAGTATACTTTGCTCCATAAGTATATCATGCCTCCATAAAAGTCAATGCCAAATGTCCCAGAATTCCCCACTGGCAGGGTTACCTTACATAACATTGCTGAATTTACTTCCAGCTATACGCAGGCTGCCAATTCTCAAATTACAAATGCCATGTCTGAAGTGGTGATTTACACACACGCACACAAAAAGCCCATTAATGGAAATTTCCAATAACTTGCAGAATCATATAATATGTCCTATTCCTTCATTGGTGAATTGTTACCAGAAGTGCACCTTTTTCAGTGCAATACTATACTTGTCTACTCAGAAGTATGCCACATTGACTTCAATGGGCTTACTCCCAGGTGCAGCCTTAGACATGCATTCCATGTCACACACTGCGTGATGTGGGGTAGCTGCTTTTGCAAAATTGTCCTAGCTCTGGAGCAGCTCTAAAAGTCTGTAGGATAACTTCAGAATAATTTGTCTGAAGACTCTGGCAAATCATCAGACTACAGTTAAAAATGTTCTGCCTAACTGGACAGACTAGAAATGTGCAAGGAAATAAAACCAACATCTGGGCAATGTTCTCAATGAGCTTAAAATAAGGGGGGAGGATATATTATAGAAGAAATACCGGTAATTATTATTCCAAAGTAATCCCTTAACCACTCCTCATGAGCTTTCAATAATCTGACAACGTTGGAAAGCAGATGGTAGATCATATACTATGCAAATTAAAAATTTGCATAGCCACTAAAAACAAAATGTATCACTGCCAGTTGCAGTAAGAATAAAATATCTATGTTTGTATAGGCTTAAAAGCATCACTCTTTAAAACTCTTAAGATTCTTCAAAGGGGTCAACAACAATAATTTTCAAAGAAAACATTCCTATTGCTGTATTTTTCATTGAGATAGTAGCCATCTTCAAACTCACACACTGTTTGATTTTGAACATTTGCTGTGCCATCATTGCACTTTCCACTCACCCTCCCACCATTGTGTTTGTGTTTATGGCTGTGCACACACTATACTGTTAAAACACATTCAAAGCACATTTTCCCCCTCAAAGAATTCTAGGGTTGTTAAGGGTAGCCGGGAACTGAAACTCTGTGGGCTTGACTACAGTGCCCAGAATTCTTTGAATGGAAAGAATGTGCTTGAGATGCGTTTTATAGGTTTGGGTGAACACAACACTAGCCTTGTATGTTGGCAAAGATTCCCAGGAACTCCAATAATGCAGAGCTCCCAATACCATGGAAGTCTTCATGCTTACAGCTGTACATGAGAACATCCATGTCAACAACATGTTGATGTTGGGGGCAGACAAGACATGCAAGGTGTGTGTCTCTGTGTGGCAGCTAAGCCAGAACAGCAGAACTCACATGATTTGAACAATACATAAGCAGGAACTTCTGAAAACGGATATCATAGCATGACCCCTTTGGGTTTTATATTTTTAACTAGCCCTGTTCCTGTACCTTTGACAGTGCTGGGCATGCAGAAAATAAGGACAACATAAGGACAACATAAAGGCAGGCTTGTTTGTTTATACCCATCTATGCCCGAAAGCATAGGAAGAGCGGAGGACAAGTACAAGTAGATTCAGAGCTGATGAAGCGGCTGGGCCAAAGCCAAAAGGACGCTCAGTTGCGGATATGCCTAGAAGCGAAAGGAAAGTCCAATGCTGTAAAGAAAAATATTGCATAGGAACCTGGAATGTAAGAACCATGAACCTTGGTAAGTTGGATGTGGTCAAAAATGAGATGGCAAGAATAAATATTGACATCCTGGGCATCAGTGAACTAAAATGGACAGGAATGGGTGAATTCAGTTCAGATGACCATCATATCTACTACTGTGGGCAAGAATCCCGTAAAAGAAATGGAGTGGCCCTCATAGTCAACAAAAGAGTGGCGAAAAATGATAGAATGATCTCAATATGAATCCAAGGCAGACCTTTTAACATCACAGTAATCCAAGTTTATGCACCAACCACTGGTGCTGAAGAAACTGAAATTGACCAATTCTATGAAGACTTACAACACCTTATAGAAATGACACCAAAGAAGGATGTTCTTCTCATTATAGGGGATTGGAATGCTAAAGTAGGGAGTCAAGAGATAAAAGGAACAACTGGCAAGTTTGGCCTTGGAATTCAAAATGAAGCAGGGCAAAGGCTAATAGAGTTCTGCCAAGAGAACAAGCTGTGGTCATCACAAACACTCTTTTCCAACAACACAAGAGACGACTCTACACATGGACATCACCAGATGGGCAGCATCGAAATCAGATTGATTATATTCTCTGCAGCCAAAGATGGAGAAGCTCTATACAGTCAGCAAAAACAAGACCTGGAGCGGACTGTGGCTCAGATCATCAGCTTCTTATAGCAAAATTCAAGCTTAAACTGAAGAAAGTAGGAAAAACCACTGGGCCGGTAAGATACAATCTAAGTCAAATCCCTTATGAATACACAGTGGAAGTGAGGAACAGGTTTAAGGATTTAGATTTGGTGGACAGAGTGCCTGAAGAACTATGGATGGAGGCTCGTAACATTATACAGGAGGCAGCAACTAAAACCACCCCAATGAAAAGGAAATGCAAGAAAGCAAAGTGGCTGTCCAACGAGGCCTTACAAATAGCAGGGGAGAGAAGGCAAGCAAAATGCGAGGGAGATAGTGAAAGATACAGGAAATTGAATGCAGATTTCCAAAAAAATAGCAAGGAGAGACAAGAAGGCCTTCTTAAACGAGCAATGCAAAGAAATAGAGGAAAACAATAGAATGGGAAAAACCAGAGATCTGTTCAAGAAAATTGGAGATATGAAAGGAACATTTTGTACAAAGATTACCATAATAAAAGACAAAAGTGGAAAGGACCTAACAGAAGCAGAAGACATCAAGAAGAGGTGGCAAGAATACACAGAGGAATTATACCAGAAAGATATGGATGTCTCGTACACCCCAGGTAGTGTGGTTCCTGACCTTGAGCCAGACATCCTGGAGATTGAAGTCAAATGGGCCTTAGAAAGCACTGCTAATAACAAGGCCAGTGGAAGTGATGACATTCCAGCTGAACTACTTAAAATTTTAAAAGATGATGCTGTCAAGGTGCTACACTCAATATGCCAGCAAATTTGGATAACTCAGCAGTGGCCAGAGGATTGGAGAAGATCAGTCTACATCCCAATCCCAAAGAAGGGCAGTGCCAAAGAATGCTCCAACTACCGCACAATTGCACTCATTTCACACGCTAGCAAGGTTATGCTTAAAATTCTACAAGGCAGGCTTAAGCAGTATGTGGACAGAGAACTCCCAGAAGTGCAAGCTGGATTTCGAAGGGGCAGAGGAACCAGAGACCAAATTGCAAACATGCGCTGGATTATGGAGAAAGCTAGAGAGTTCCAGAAAGACATCTACTTCTGCTTCATTGACTATGCAAAAGCCTTTGACTGTGTTGACCACAGCAAACTATGGCAAGTTCTTAAAGAAATGGGAGTGCCTGATCACCTCATCTGTCTCCTGAGAAATCTCTATGTGGGACAAGAAGCTACAGTTAGAACTGGATACGGAACAACTGATTGGTTCAAAATTGGGAAAGGAGTACGGCAAGGCTGTATATTGTCTCCCTGGTTATTTAACTTATATGCAGAATTCATCATGCGAAAGGCTGGACTGGATGAATCCCAAGCCGGAATTAAGATCACCGAAAGAAATATCAACAACCTCAGATATGCAGATGACACAACCTTGATGGCAGAAAGTGAGGAGGAATTAAAGAACCTTTTAATGAGGGTGAAAGAGGAGAGCGCAAAATATGGTCTGAAACTCAACATCAAAAAAATGAAGATCATGGCCACTGGTCCCATCACCTCACCTCCTGGCAAATAGAAGGGGAAGAAATGGAGGCAGTGAGAGATTTTACTTTTTTGGGCTCCATGATCACTGCAGATGGTGACAGCAGTCACAAAATTAAAAGATGCCTGCTCCTTGGGAGAAAGGTGATGGCAAACCTAGACAACATCTTAAAAAGCAGAGACATCACCTTGCCAACAAAGGTCCGTATAGTTAAAGCCATGGTTTTCCCAGTAGTGATGTATGGAAGTGAGAGCTGGACCATCAAGAAGGCTGATCGCCGAAGAATTGATGCTTTTGAATTATGGTGCTGGAGGAGACTCTTGAGAGTCCCATGGACTGCAAGAAGATCAAACGCATCCATTCTTAAGGAAATCAGCCCTGAGTGCTCACTGGAAGGACAGATCGTGAAGTTGAGGCTCCAATACTTTGGCCACCTCATGAGAAGACTCCCTGGAAAAGACCCTGATGTTGGGAAAGATGGAGGGCACAAGGAGAAGGGGGCGACAGAGGACAAGATGGTTGGACAGTGTTCTCGAAGCTACAAACATGAGCCTGACCAAACTGCGGGAGGCAGTGGAAGACAGGAGTGCCTGGCGTGCTCTGGTCCATGGGGTCACGAAGAGTTGGACACGACTAAACAACAACAACAATGCCCGAAAGCACATTTAGAGAGTCAGATATCCAAGTTTTAGAGAAATTGCTACGCCTTCTTCCTGCCTGTGACTTACCTCTAGGGTGGCCTGGTGAAAAAGCAGATAGGGTTTCTGCACCTGTAATAGTTGCATAGAAGAGCGAATTTCAGTGGGTAGATGTAGCTTTGACAACCTGCTCTTTTCTTCTCTTTTTCATCTGGTCACTCAACTACTTAGCTGTCTGTCTCAGGTGCTTTCCTCCGCAGCTGATCTCCAATACCAGAAATGCGCTTTCAGGGTAGAAACTATGAGAAGGCAAGTGGCAGGTATGGGGAGGATTCAGTTGCTTGCAGTTGCACCTATCTTGCAGCAAAATGGTGGTGTTCATGCTTCTCACACCTTTGAGCTAGATTATTGTAATGTGCTCTTCACATGGCTGCCCTTGCAGCTAGTGCTGAAACTTCAGCTTGCTTCACAACATAGCTACCAGCATTGGAAAGACATGGGTTTTGTTTAGTTTAGTTTTTGGTCATTTTCATTTATTATTATGACGGTACAGTGGTATCTCGGGTTAAGAAGTTAATTCGTTTCGGAGGTCCGTTCTTAACCTGAAACTGTTCTTAACCTGAAGCACCACTTTAGCTAATGGGGCCTCCTGCTGCCGCCGCGCCAACGAAGCACGATTTCTGTTCTCATCCTCAAGCAAAGTTCTTAACCCGAGGCATTATTTCTGGGTTAGCGGAGTCTGTAACCTGAAGCATCTGTAACCTGAAGCGTATGTAACCCGAGCTACCACTGTATATAGAAGGTTCAGGTCTGATTACAAATCGCATGGGAAGGAAGTCGCTATGGCTTTGTTCTTTCTGTAGGTGGCACTGTTTCTTATAACTTAGCACTAAGAAGAGCAAACATACTAGGAGTGGCCTTCAGCTATACCACTGGTTCCCACTAGAAGAGGGGGGCTGTTGAGGCTTCTTCCATGTTGTATCGTTCTTGTGTGCTGGGCGGCAGGTTACCAGCAGTGGGATGGTGTGCTTCAAGGAGCTGAAGAGGGCCGATCAGAAGATGAAAGCAACCAGGACACAACGTCACTGGTAAAACAACAACACTTTGAGAACCACTCCCTCATACCAAAGAGTCTTGAGGCACCTTAAAGAGGATGTGCAAGCCCAAGCTTTCTTTGTGAATAATACTTCAACTGATGCAACTGTAGTCCATATACAGTGGTACCTAGGGTTACATACGCTTCAGGTTACAGACTCCGCTAACCCAGAAATATTACCTCGGGTTAAGAACTTTGCTTCAGGATGAGAACAGAAATCATGCTCCGGCGGCGCGGAAGCAGCAGCAGCAGCAGGAGGCCCCATTAGCGGTGCTTCAGGTTAAGAATAGTTTCAGGTTAAGAACAGACCTCCAGAACGAATTAAGTTCTTAACCCGAGGTGCCACTGTAGTTTATTTAACTTTATTTTCTTACATTTCCATCCTTCCTTTCTTCCATCTTAGAACTCAGTGCGATAGACATATGGTTCCTAGGAGGAGCTTCTGCATGGTGGTGCCTTCAGACCAAGCCCTGAAAGTGAAGCTTATGGCTTTATAAATTTGTCGGTCTTAAGGTGCTACAAGACTCTGGTGGTTTCTGCTGCAAGGGATTAACACAGCTGCCCCTCTGGAACTCCTCCACCATACCAGTGACTCCAAACTTTGTTCTATTTCAAGATCCGTTCAGCAGGTTCAATACAATGACAGGAGCTATGAGGTCCAAGTCACTGAGTCCATTCCACATCCTCCAGGGTTTCAGGCAGGGTTCTCTCCCAGGCCAAACAGGAGAAGATGGTGTATTGAATCCTGGGTCTTCTGCATCCGGAACAGATGCCCTACCACTGGGCTATGGCCTTTCTATATCCTAGGGGGGGGGGGGAATGTACCTATCTTGTAATGGCTGGAGGTTAGCTTTGTAAAATGTGCTATCTACAATTCTGTGCTAGAAAGACAAACGATAAGGCTGTTTCCTGTCTTCTCACTCTGCAGAACTTTAAACAGACAACCCATCCCAGGGTGAATCGCATATTTGCTTTGTACCCTCTAAGCTCTACAAATGCAATAAGATTGTCAACGCTCCAGAAAGATCACTGTAGGACCCAGCTCCAGTATTTGTTCATTAAAAGCTTTCTGGGAGCCTTGGGTAGGATGGATCAGAAAATAGCACAGAAGTATTGGTGTGCATCAATCCTTGCCATGTTCTTCCTTAAGTGCCCTTAGCTAATTTTCAAAGCATATCCTTATAAATGATTAGCTGGGGTAGTAAGGAGCTCATTCTCCTCCGAGCTTTACTGTTATTGTATTTATTAAGCAGCCTTGAAAGCTGTTAACACAGTTTCAAGGTCTTTCTTCTTATTATTATTATCGTTTGTAAATAACCTTTACAACAGTGACAGCATACGAAAGATGACAACAAGAACACAGCAAAAGAGAAGAACAAAATGGAAAAAGAAAAAGGGAGAAGAAGGGAGGAAAGAATGGAGAAGACCATGTAAAACAAGATTAAGTGACTTTCCCTGTTTCTGGCATGCACATTACAAAACTCAGAGTTTCCCCACAATTTCAGTAAAGATGAAAGAAAATAACCATAGAATCATAGAGTTAGAAGGGACCACGTTTTTTAATGTGTGACATTTTGATGTATTTTTAATCTTTGTTGGAAGCTGCCCAGAGTGGCTGGGGAAACCCAGCCAGATGGGCGGGGTACAAATAATAAATTATTATTATATTATTATTATCTAGTCCAACCCCCTGCAGTGCAGGAATCTTTTGCCCAACATGGGGCTCAAACCCACAACCTTGAGATTAAGAGTCTCATCCTCTCCCAACTGAGCTATCCCAGGCAGCAAATGAATGAATGAATGGATAAACAAACAAACAAACAAACAAACAAATAAATAAATAAATAAATAAATAAGTGGAGGGCATTTTAAAACTGTATTGTAAACCACCCTGTGATCCTCCAATGAAGGGTGGCATAGAAATTTAATAATTAAGTCAATGCATGTGACAGTTAGGGACGCGGGTGGCGCTGTGCGTTAAACCACAGAGCCTAGGACTTGCTGATCAGAAGGTCGGCGGTTCAAATCCCCGTGACGGGGTAAGCTCCCGTTGTTCACTCCCTGCTCCTGCCAACCTAGCAGTTTGAAAGCACATCAAAGTGCAAGTAGATAAATAGGTACCGCTCCGGCGGGAAGGTAAACGGTCACTGCTCTGGTTCGCCAGAAGCGGCTTAGTCATGCTGGCCACATGACCCGGAAGCTGTCTGCGGACAAACGCTGGCTCCCTCGGCCTATAGAGCGAGATGAGCGCGCAACCCCAGAGTCGGCCACGACTGGACCTAATGGTCAGGGGTCCCTTTACCTTTACCTATGTGACAGTTAGGTGCAACTTCAAATATAACCAGCTTGAGCAGATGGTTGTAGAGATAAAGTTTCACTCACTGTATAAGAAATAAAAGAATTCCAAACCATATAGAAAGAATCTGGTGCTGATGGCCCTTGTCTGAATTTCAGATTGTATGTGATTATGTGGGGGGGGGGATCACATACAATGTTCCATAAGGAAGGGTACTACAGTCGTAAAACTCCTGCAGCCAATCGGAAGCCCCGTTGGACGTTCAGCTTCCAAAAACCGGAACAGTCACTTCCAGGTTTGCAGCATTCGGGAGCCAAACATTTCAAGAACTGAGCTGTTTGAAAACCAATGTACGACTGTACTTGTCTAGTATAAGTTCTTCTGCATCTTTCCAATGGGTTGCAATGACAAAACAGGCTGCCAATAACATGGAGACAACATTTATTTTGATCAAATAGTGGCACTGTCTTCATAAAAAAATGAATACTAATAGTAGTACTAATACTACAAATTTCATTATGAACCAAATTCCCAAACTAAAACACAAACCCACTACCAGTGAAAGTATGTGCCCCATTGATTATAACCTCACCAACAAAGTAGTGCCATTATTGAAAACATTGGACTGGTGTACGGTACAATCTATGAGTAGCTTCAACCTCAGACTGCACCCTAATACTGTTAAGCAACTCCATGGAACAGTCACACTTGGAATACTGTGTATAGTTCTGATCGTCCTCCTCTTAGAAAGGATATTGTTGAATTAGAAATGATTCTGAAAATGGAAACCAAAATGATTAAGGTAATTCTCTGTAACAAATTATATATGAACACTAACAGATAAACAGCTGAAAAGGGGTTGGGGGCTGGATCAATACCTCCTCGAGGAAAGCTATAAAATTTTGGCCTTTTTAAGTTAGAAAAAGAGCAAGGGAGTGGGGACATGATAGAAGTATATAAGCATCAGTTGGAGAAAGCAGATGGGCAGACGTTTTTCCTTCTTCTTTCATAATACTAGAACCTGAGGCCATCCAAAGACATTGAAAGTAGGAAAAAGTTTGGCATGCCATCAAGATAATACGATTCCCAAGGATAATGTTCAAGTCTGCAATAGCTATTTCATCATATAAACAAATCTTCCCAAGAGGAATATTAGCTTTAAGCCTAGCTTTTTTGGGGTGGTAGTGGAATCCATTCCTAGTCGGTGTGAGCTTTGTAAACATTTTGCAAAACAGAAGCGGGCACACACACAAAACCCAGTTTCCACTGTGAATTTCCCCACTTTTAAAAAAGGTTATTTTGTCTGATTGCCGCATCGCCTGCAGTGAATGGTGCCTTCCTTTGTGAAAACTTGCCAGAAGTCAGGGTGCCTGACTTCTCATCTGCCTTGTCTCAAACATGGTCTTTCTGCCCAGCCCACAGTGTATACTTGTCTGAGCTGCGATTTTGCCTTATGATTGCTAGCAGCCAGCTCAAATAAGAGAAATGTGAGGTGGTTGCAAAGTAGCTTGAATGGTTTGAAACACCATGCAGGAGCAGAATGCTGCTTATTGTGTTCTTGGGTTCATTTGCTTCTGGTCCAGCGTACCAAACGTACATAGATTGAGCCTGTATACACCTCATATGTTTAAAAGCACATTTCCCTTCATCAAGAAACCTGGGAGCTGTTAAGGGTCCTGGGAATTATAGCTCTGTGAGGGGTAATGTACAGTTTCCATGATTATTATTTTTTGGGGTGGGGGGAGCAGGAGGAATTTGCTTGAAATGTATGGTGCATGTGCAGCCTGAATTTCATGAAAGCAATATACTGTTACACGCCACCCATATCACCCAGGGTTCAGTTTCCTTGCAATGAGGGACTGCAGAGACTGTGGTGTCTTTAGGATACATGGTTTAATTACACATCTTAGTCTGCGCCTAAGATGGAGGGGCTCACAGCACTAGCACCCCTACAGATCTTGCTTCTCCCTTCATCACAGCCTTAGATTCCAGCCCAAAACAAGAATGGGCCTGTCTCAGCTTTCCAGCCCAGCTCTTCCACAGGTATACTCCTGGCTTTCTAACTACCAGACAGGTGAGGAGGGAGCGAGGGAGGCCCATCCATTTGCCCTCTGGCATAAAGCAACTTCCTTGGCAAGCTAAGACCATTATCTTACACTTGACCAGTTAGCAACAGAATCCTCCAACACCTTTTAACCCAGGCATAGGCAAACACGGCCCTCCAGATGTTTTGAGACTACAATTCCTATCATCCTTGACCACTGGTCCTGTTAGCTAGGGATGATGGGAGTTGTAGTCTCAAAACATCTGGAGGGCCGAGTTTGCCTATGCCTGCCTTATTGGGTACAGGACTCTTAAGAACTGGAATGCACTCTAGGCATCACACAGACTGACCCCGCCAAACCTACATCACTGTACTGTTGATTTGACAAAGAGATTCTCAGTGATATCTCTACAGTGTTTTGATGGTCGTCGTCCCCCCATCCATTTATAAGACCTTAGCAAAAAGGAATTGGATGACAGGTCTGTCAATGGCTTAGTCGTGATAGCTCAATGCACAGCCTTTGCCCAAACTTGTGCCTGCCAGCTGTTATGGACCACAACACCCATCAGTCCAAGTCATAATGATTGTGTGATACCCAGGGTTGATGGGAGTTGTAGTTCAAAACATCTAAAGGGTATCAAGGTGGGGAAGACTGCCCAAAAGGATCCTTTGTGTTCAGAAACAAGATACTTTAGAGAATTGGAGCTGGTAAGAAGGAACATCTGTTGACTCCCTTCTCAGCTTGTGAGCTTTGTTTAGACCCAGCAAGGTTCTTATGATCATATTTTTGCCATGTTGGACTTCTTCAATAGAAACTGAGGTAAGCTGGATGGGTCTTAGGAGCAGTATTTTCTCTTTCAACACCTGTCTATCACAGGTGAAGCTAGGTAGACTCCTAAGTTGCTAATTATGACAAAGCACAAATGTTTAAGAATTCCTCATCTTCATGTTCATCAAGCAGGGCAGCTTGGTTTTGAATTCTGATCACATCTGTGAGAGGGAGTATCCGCTTCATTGAGACACTGGCACAATATTGTCTCTTCCTTGGGGAATGAACGGTCTTTTGTCTTTAATAAAATATCTCTCCGTAAAGTCTAAACTGCAGAGATGGAAACAAAGTGAGCGGCCGGTTTTAGACCCTGGAGAGAGAGAATCATATTTGCTTGCTTTTCATCTGCAGGAAATTAAGAAACAGGAGTGACAGTAGAGATGGATGCAGGTGCTGCGCATGGTACTGTTGGTGCGCAAAACATCTTTTCAGGAAAATGCAGGGGGAAATCTAGATAGTGTGTGTGCTGAGGGAGCCGGTGTTTGTCTGCAGACAGCTTCCAGGTCATGTGGCCAGCATGACTAAGCCGCTTCTGGCGAACCAGAACAGCGCACGGAAACGCCGTTTACCTTCCCGCTGGAGCGGTACCTATTTATCTACTTGCACTGCAACGGGAGCTCACCCCGTCGCGGGGATTCAAACCGCCAACCTTCTGATCAACAAGTCCTAGGCTCTGTGGTTTAACCCATAGCGCCACCCGCGTAACTAGCAAAATGCCTGCCATTATCAAGCAATGAGCCGTGTGTGGGGGTTCTATATATTACAAGGGGTTGCTGTGGGTGGGAAAGAACAACTTTCACGGGCCAAATCAGATCCCTGTGTGATATACACTCTTTGCCCCAGGTATCCCCATTGTTGGGAGGAGATGATGGGGGTCAAAATTTGCCAATATACATCATGTTGGCGGCTTTCCATTGCTTGCAGATACACTCTCACCCCAGTTCTCCAAGCAGTGAGGAGTTCCAGAAATACAGAGCTTGCCCATGTTTAGTTCTCTTTGGAAGGAGGCAACTCACGGTTCATTGGTGTTCTGTAATATCAGAGTTTATTTTGCAAACATATACACTGAACGTGGGTGGAGGCACAGCGTGAATGTTCTAACAGCCAGCCAGTATTAATTGCTCCTGCATCAGATCTCCAGGAAGACAACCAGAACCCTAAGATGCTTACAGAGCCAAAACTCCACTCTCCCCATCTCTTCCTTGGCTTCTCTTGGGCTGTTGTATCTGTTTTAACACAGGGACGCCTAGATTAAAACATCCTTAGCTGAGGGGAGAGGGGAGTGAAGATCTGCCATTAGCCCCTTTTCAAGTACCATTCAGAAAATATAAAGAAAATTATCTAACAATCAGTTCCCATGGAAACGCATCAGCAGGCTATTAACACTCTTTTGTGAAGTATGAGGCTTAACCCAGGTACAGTGGTACCTTGGGTTACAGACGCTTCAGGTTACAGACTCCGCTAACCCAGAAATACTACCTCGGGTTAAGAACTTTGCTTCAGGGTGAGAACAGAAATCGTGTGGTGGCGGCATGGCGGCAGCGGGAGGCCCCATTAGCTAAAGTGGTACCTCAGGTTAAGAACAGTTTCAGGTTAAGAACGGACCTCCAGAACGAATCAAGTTCTTAACCAGAGGTATCACTGTATTGCCTCAGGGCAACCCGGACTGACACCCCTGCTCACAGAACTTGGATAAGAAATCTGTATAGCTCTAAAGCATCTTAGAAGTACATGTAAACATACCTAAGAAAAGTAGGTTGGGTTTCAAATACTGCTCTTAAAAACAGCCTGTCAAAAGTGGGGAGCCTCCATTTGTTAATAACAGAGGAAATGCTCTTACTTCAAATTACACATGCACAAACAAATATTGATGTCTTAGTCCAAAAGAAACTGCTCAAAGTGGAATCATAGTGCTTAAAATATATGGTGTGACTGTGGCCTGTACAGAGAACACAACTTTCTTCTGGATAGTAATAGAAATGTGCTAAGAAATGTGGTTGGTGTGCATCGGTGTACCACCAGTCTTAAGGACGAAGCAAATGAGGCTTAAGTTTTCTAGTCGGATTGAAGCTTCTTTGGGAGGGGAAAGCACATCAAAAGGAAAGATTTGACAAGAAGCTACACAATAAATATGGATTGTGACTAATGCCATTCGAATGTGGCCTCTGTAGCTAGCACAGCAGCCACTGGATCAAGGGGGCTTCAGAGGAGGGAGGGGAGGAGAGAGGGACAGAGGCCAGTGTTGCCCGCAGCACCCCGACCATCCTTCAAGGCATGCCAGGGTGCTACAGCACACTGGCTGAAAACCACTGATCTAGTTAATTGGCTGCCCCTTTCGTTTCACATGGGCTGTCTGTCTGCAGTAAGAGTCTTTCTAATAATAATAATAATAATAATAATAATAATAATAATAATAATAATAATAATAATAATAATAATAATTTATTTGTACCCCGCCCATCTGGCTGGGTCTCCCCAGCCACTCTGGGCGGCTTCCAACAAAGATTAAAAATACATTAAAATGTCACACATTAAAAACTTCCCTAAACATTGTTTAAAAACAATGAGAACTGGTGGCTGCTTTGGTATAATAATGCAGCTGTGAAATGTAATGCAGAAACATTGCCACACCCCTAGGGAGGGTCCACTGTGGCCCCTGAAACGACTGCAATGGCCAGCCCATAGGCTATAAAGTATTCAGAAAGGTTGTCACAGCATAGTTTTGTAGGGAAATTGGCCTACACAATTGGAATGAGAATATACAAAATGCTCTAAATGGCACCTCTACATGTGGTGCATTGCAAAAATGGTTTCGTGAACCAGCCTTTAATAGCTCCAAAACTGCTGAGAGAATCTAATTTGGGAGAGGACGGTAGTTTGCTGCTTTCTTGCTCCTGGTCTGTGTGATTGCCAGTCTTCTTGTTTAACTCACCTCATGCAATTCACCTTTTAAACAGATTTTAATTAACTTGCTTACTAGGAAAGGACGCATTTCGCTAAGCATGGCCCCTGCATTAACATTTAACAGTTCCCACCTGGCATAAGATCATCCCCTCCAACATTTCTCAGAGAAAAATAGGAAAGTCCTAAGCAAAGTGGGACATTTCCAGGATCAAATCAGAAACCGGGACGGTTTCTGTAAATCTGAAACTGTCCCTGGAAAATGTCTGCAAGATGAATTAACCTAATAGTGCCAACTGGGCAGATTCAGGCCGCAATCCTATGCAGTGGTACCTCAGGTTACATACACTTCAGGTTACATTCGCTTCAGGTTACAGACTCCGCTAATCCAGAAATATTACCTCAGGTTAAGAACTTTGCTTCAGGATGAGAACAGAAATCGTGCTCCGGCGGCGCAGCAGCAGCAGGAGGCCCCATTAGCTAAAGTGGTGCTTCAGGTTAAGAACAGTTTCATGTTAAGAATGAACCTCCGGAATGAATTAAGTACTTAACCCGAAGTACTACTGTACCCTTTTACCTGGGAAGAAGCCCTACTGAGTTCACACTGGGGTGTGAGTACACATGTATAGGACTGCGCTGTTAAACAGGATTATCATGGATCACAGGGAAAACGCAAGAAGAATAACTGATTGTGTCATGCAAGCCCACATTCAAATGAGCATGAATGAGGCATGTGATTTTACATTAAATGCTGAAAATCTTTGTTTCTTAATTTTAACTTACCCTAAGTGCTAGGAAAATTCCTTCCTGTAGCACCTTAAAGACCAACTAAGTTAGTTCTTGGTATAAGCTTTCGTGTGCATGCACACTTCTTCAGATACACTGAAACAGAAGTTGCCAGATCCTTCTATATATTGAGAAGGTGGGGAGGGGTATTACTCAGAAGGGTGGTGGGAATCAGAGATTGGCAGATAGCTGAGATGAGCCTGTTGACGACTCTTAATGACTGTAATAGGTCTTACAGGAAAAGGCAAGGGGTGAGGAGGTGAGAGATGGCTTAGTCATGTATAATGAGATAAGAATCCAATGTCTCTGTTCAGACCAGGTCTCTCCATTGTTTTAAGTTTGGTAATGAGTTGTAATTCAGCAGCTTCTCTTTCCAGTCTATTTCTGAAATTCCTTTGTAGTAAAACAGCTACTTTGAGATCTTGTATAGAATGTCCTGGGAGATTGAAGTGTTCTCCTACTGGTTTCTCTGTTTTGTGATTCTTGATGTCAGATTTATGTCCGTTTATTCTTTGGCGTAAGGTTTGGCCTGTTTGTCCAATATAGAGAGCTGAAGGACACTGTTGGCATTTGATGGCATACACAATGTTAGACGATGAGCAATTAAATAGTCCCGAGATGGTATGTGTGATGTTGTTGGGGCCAGTAATGGTGTTGTCCGGGTGTATGTGGCAGCAAAGTTGGCATCTGGGTTTATTGCAGGCTCTGGTGCCAGTGTCCGTGTTAAGTCTGGTTGTAGTATTATTGTGGGTTAGGAGTTGTTTAAGATTGGGTGGCTGTCTGTAGGCAATGAAAGGTCTTCCTCCCAGAGCTTGAGAAAGAGAACTGTCATTGTCCAGGAGAGGTTGTAGATCTCTGATGATGCGTTGAACTGTTTTAACTTGGGAGCTGTATGTGATGACTAGTGGTGTTCTGTTATTTTCTTTTTTGGGTCTGTCTTGCAGCAAGTTCTCTCTGGGTATCAGTCTGGCTCTGTTGATCTGTTGTCTAACTTCATCTGCTGGGTATTTTAGTTCTGAAAAGGTTTGCTGTAGATCTCTTAGGTGAGAGTCTCTGTCTGTAGAATTGGAACAGATGCGGCTGTAACGTAGTGCCTGGCTATATACAATGGACTGTTTGGTATGTTTGGGATGGTAGCTGGAGGCATGTAGATATGTTTGTCGGTCAGTTGGTTTACGGTATAAGGTGGTGTATGCTAGGAAAATGACATGGTAGTTCTGCATGCATTAAACACAATGTGCTGCTGCTTTCTTCACAGTAGGCAATGGCTGCCTTCTCTCTCGCTTACACCAGCTCTCTAATGTATCGAGAACTTTGCTCTTTAATATTTTAACCAAGAATGCTCTGAAGCAGAGTAACTGGAGGACAGAAAGGTGGCACTCCAAAATGACTTAGGAAAGAGGAGTGTGTCTTGAGCCAAAACAAAATATCCACCCAACATCTCTTTCTCTCAATTTTCTGTTTTATTATTTGAACAAAAAATGAATTATTATTATTATTATTTTGCAAGGCAACCTGTAGTTCTGTAACTCGTGTATGTTTCTTGTAGGGTCAGGGACTGGCTGGATGAGGAAGAGTGGTGGGTGTCGCCCACTGAAGAGCCCCCCAGTGAGGACACAGAAAAAGATGACTTAGACCCCAGACTTAGATATAAAGGAGTCAGATGTTGCCCTTGCTACCCAGCAGCACAGTCCCAGTCCTGCTGGCTTTCCTCCTTGCCTCACACCACGCTCGGGGAGAGTCCTGCACGTTGCTGAGCAATGGGTCATACAGGCCCAGAGAAAGAGCCCACCCCCTCGCTGCAATCTCCAAATGCTTAGGAGGCCAGTGGTCAGTTTCAGCAATGTCTCCAGCTATAGGAGACGAGCCACAGGAACTCTGCTGTGTTGTCACTTTCTGTAAATAAAAGCTAATAAGCATTTCGTATCTCAAGTTCTTTCCAGCCCTATGGATGACCTGTGCTCGCCTGACAGCTCCTTGACATACCGCTGTGTGGAATGCTACCAAGAGAAAGCAGATCCTTCCATGCTGCGGGTGAATGGGAAGGAAGCCTGTGTCCTGGCAAACAGGGGTTTTGAATGTGGGAAGTTGCCATATACTGAGTCAGATCATTGGTCTATCCACACAGACTGGCAGCAGCTGTCCAAGGTCTCAGGTGGCAGTCTCTCCCAGTCCTACTGGGAGGTGCCAGGGATTGCAAAGCAGATGGGCTACAGCCCTCCCACTAAAATACACAGAGAGACAGGATTATACCTTTGATCAGACCAGTGGTCCATTAATCTCAATATTGCCTACACTGATTGGCAGTGGCTCTCCAGGATTTCAGACAAGCTCATTTCATCAGTGGCTTGGAGGATTAATGCAACTGCCTCCTGCTTCTGGTTGAGCAATCTTTGTTTGGCTGATCTTAACTCACAGCAGCATGGAGAGCTATAAATTTGCTTTGCTCCAGCACTAACTTGTGGCAAATGAGTGATGATGATGATGATTTTTTTCTGCCGGTCTGTTTGCTGCAGAGATTTGTAGCTCAACTGCACTTGGTGTGCCTCCACACAAGCCAGACTCAGTAAATTAGAGCTACCCTATTCAGCCAGTCGTTGAGCCCTGCAACATCTAATTAAACTGTAGTTAAATCTACCCAATTCTAGGTTATCTCCCAGGTGGCAAAGACTGTCTGTGACTCAGCAGCTGCCCAGGGGCGAAGGAAGGAGAACCGGCATCCAGGGCGGGGAGGCGGGGCAAACCATGCGGTGGCACAATAATAAATAATAAATAATATTTTTTTATTTATACCCCGCCCTTCCTGGTTCAGAAAACCGGGCTCAGGGTGGCTAACAACAAATTTAAAACACTTAATTGATGCAACAAAAAACAGCATAAAATATAGTATAAGACATGAATAACAATAAATTCACAATTCACAATGGCGGCGGCTTGCGCTGCTGCACCTGGTGGCGGCGGGGTGAGCTCCCCGTGGGGTGCCTTCTTATCTCCCCCCCCCCCCGAGATGGCACCTGGGGCGGATTGCGCCCCCGCCCCCTTCCTTCGCCACTGCAGCTGCCTAGCCAATAACAGTATGGGGTAGAAGAAAGAAATCAAACTGTGACCAGTGGGAAGAGTTTAGGGACTGGGCAGAGGAGGAATGGTGGAGACTGCCTCCCCAGCCTGACCCTTCCAGAGGAGGAGAAGACAGTTCAGAATTACAACAGGGGTTTGAGGGAGGTCACAACTCAGAGGAAGATGAGGGGGAAAGTTGGGAAATAATGGGAGAGGAGGAGGAAGGGCAGAGCCGGAGCAGCTGGCTAACACATTATCATTAGAAAGCATTCCTGACCCACCATCTCCCAGAACCCGGTGAGCCTTAAAAGTAGGAGAGCAAAGAGCTCAAAGTGAGATGGCCCTAAGCAGCAAACGTAAGGGTGTGTGTGTGCTGTTGACGAATGAGGAAGTGGGAGAAAAGTGGGGTGGAAATTTACTCAGGACAATGCCATTATTCCTAGAGGCTGCATTCTCAAGTCTCTGTAAATATTGAATAAAAAGCAGATGGTAAGGACTTTTCCGTGTCTTATCCGTTCCTGGCAACCTGCCATGGAGGTTGGTTCCTCTGCCACTTGACAGAAATTGTGAGGGATGCAGAGAGGCAAAGCTTGAATGTCGCTGGAGACTGAAGTCACACCCACACCCTTTGTTTAGAGCACATGCCTTCCTCAAAAGAATCCTAGGACCTGCACCCTCACAGCAACACAAGCACCCTTAATGAACTACAGTTCCCAGGATTCTTTGGGAGAAGTCATATGCTTTAAATGTGCATTCCATAAAAAGACAGTCGGGAGCTCTTCACTCATTGAATGTTGTGGGTGACAGGGATCATGCTCAATGCATGCATTGGCTGTTGGGGAGGCTGTGGCTAGCAAACCCTTCACACATTATTTTAACAAGTATGTTGTCGAAAATAAATATGATCTCTAAGCAACATCCTTGCACACTGGAACCAACTCCATGGGACCATAGGGGCTTGGGCAGCCACAATAATATATTTATGGGAGCTGCCCCCACCCAAGTGAATGGGCAGAGTTGAAGCCCTTTGTTGAGGGCACCCACAATCTTCGGCACAAGATGGCACCTAAGACCTTGGATACAACCCTAGGCAACCATCAAAACAGTCAGGGTGTACACACCCTTCCTTTAATGCATATTCAAAGCACATTCTTTCCCCCAAAGAATTCTGGCCACTGTGGTTTGTTGAGGGTTGCTGGGAACTGAAACTCTGTGAGGGGTAAACAACAGTGCCCATAATTGTTGGGGGTGTGTGTGCTCTGAATGTGTTTTAAAGGTACAGTGGTACCTCGGGTTACAGACGCTTCAGGTTACAGATGCTTCAGGTTACAGACTCCGCTAACCCAGAAATAGTATCTCAGGTTAAGAACTTTGCTTCAGGATGAGAACAGAAATCGTGCGGCAGCAGCGCGGCGGCAGCGGGAGGCCCCATTAGCTAAAGTGGTACCTCAGGTTAAGAACAGTTTCAGGTTAAGAATGGATCCCCAGAACGAATTAAGTTCTTAACCCGAGGTACCACTGTATAGTGTTTACACACCCTTAGAAACTGGCCACTTCTACAGAGTGAACTGGATTTGGGGCCCAGCCCCCTCAGAAGTGAGGGCTGAGAAGCTTGAGGAGGGAAGGGAAGAAGGGAAGTCAGCAGTTAGGCCACTGCAAGGATGGGAAAGGCTCTCTGGGGCCATGCGGTCAGTTCTTCCCAAGCACCATCTATTAGCTACCATGCTTAAGGGGTGCTCATTTCAGCCACTGCCAAAGTCAGGCTTCCACATCCTTTCCTGGCCCTGTTCTAGTTCCTTTGGTACTGTTGCTTTTTTATGGATCTTGTCAGTAGGTACCCATATAAATACAGTGGTACCTCGGGTTACATATGCTTCAGGTTACACACTCTGCTAACCCAGAAATACTGCTTCAGGTTAAGAACTTTGCTTCAGGATAAGAATAGAAATCGGGCTCCGGCAGCGCAGCGGCAGCAGGAGGCCCCATTAGCTAAAGTGGTGCTTCAGGTTAAGAACAGTTTCAGGTTAAGAAGGGACCTCTGGAACAATTAAGTACTTAACCCGAGGTACCACTGTATAGGTTTAGTAGTAGTATTTTGCACCCCCTCAGCTCGGCGCCCTGTGCGGTGGAAATGCCTGCACGACCCTAAATCCGGCTCTGACTCCAGCCCACCCTTCCCTGAAGGCATTCAGTTTAGGTCTGACAAAAAGCTGGAAAAACTCGAGAAGAGAACAGGAAATTTCCTTTACTTGTTTGAAGCAAGTTAAGAAACATTCAGAGTCAAAACAAACCCTGAGGTGTGAACTGAAGTTATTCTCCCCCCCTCCCCCGCCCCAACAACAACATTCTGAGAAAAGAAGCGAGGCAGAACAAATTCATTTAACTTTTCCAGGCTTCGTTTCTGCCAAAAGCTTGGCAGCGACGTAAGCCCTGCAGTGCTGTCGGGATCGAGTTCGGATTGGCAAGCTCTGATGCAGGAGGAGGAAGAAACAGACTGAGGGGGGACTGAATGGTGGAGAAGGAGGGGATCTCTTCCATCTCCACTCTAACTTCAGCCACTTCCAAAGGGGAGCACATTTCTGATCACTGTTCTCCCTCTGCATGCACAACTTTCCAGGAGACAGTGGCTTAGTGTGGGGGACCGGGGGGGGGCAGTGGCCCCAGACAGGCACATTTCTTAGAGGGGGCACAACCAGGCAGCTTTCTTGCGCCTGGCCACAGCAGCTCCACTCTTGGGTCAAGCCTGACCTGGGGTGGAGGGGAGGAGAGTTTGTGACAGCGTAGCCACCCTTGTACTCCATTGGGCTGTTGTGCACAAGTGTGCCCTGCATGCCACTGTGTGAGGCAAGCTGCAGCAGGCTCCCTCTGCCCCCTGCCCCCTCGGGGAGGTACCCCAGGCAGTGGTACATTACGCTCTGCCACTGCCTGTAGAGTCAATGGAGTCTGGGTTTTAGAGCTGGTTCAGCTGTGAGTCAGCACAGAGACTCAGAGAAGAACAGTAAAGTTGATTCTTTATTCAAAGAGACACAATACAAACAAAGAACTCCATGGACAGAACTAAATTGATGAAGCAGCTGCCAGAACTGAGGAACTGAACTTCCCAATGAGACACTAAGTAAAGAACAGGAAACTCTAGCGGTGATGTCCTCTCTGATGTTTGACATGGCTATACCGCTCCAAGCATGGTGTCCTGTTCATGATGGTGGATCAATCTCCTCTCAACTCCACACACGCAAACTGCTTTTTCAGGACAGGGTCACCAGTGGAGACCCATTCTAATCAGCTCTGAATTCATACGTGGGGCTTCATTACAAGGAAAATTAAAAAGAAAACCTTGCCCTTTTCATTTAGCAAGGAGAGAGAAGCCAGTTCTTGAATGGAAGTGGGTGCTTTGATCTTTCCTTAGCTTTCATCTTGTGATCTTTAGGCTTTTGTGATGCTCAGCTCCTGAACAATAACAAAGGGTGTGACTTCCAGATTATGTAATATGGTAGAGGGCCAATTTAACTTCAATAGGGAAGGGGCTAGGCAGCATTTTGAGGCCAACCACCTTGTCTTCTCAGGATGTCAGTTCCAAGCAATTTCACACCAAGCTAATTTATTAGCAGCTCATCTTGTCAAATGATTATAATAATTATGCACCAATTACAGATATAAGCATTTAGTGGGCAAATTCAACAGTGCGTAATAACTACAGCAGCAAAGTTTTAAAAAACCCAAAAAACCACAATGTCCCCAGAGGTGTGTTGTCTTCTGGGTGCTAAGATTCACAATGTGGCAGAGAAGTTGCCAAGTCTTATAAAGCCCATGGACAACAAAATCCAACAAATTCCTTCATTTCCTCACTGGCAATTTCATTTCTTAGAAGGTGGAAGAAGCAACAAGGGGATCATCTATCTTGGCACCTGGTCCTCACCAGCAGAGAAGAATTTAACATTGAAGTTGAAGTACTGGGAAACCTGGGAGGAAGTGATCATGTCCTCCTGGGATTCATGATGTAGAAGCAAGGGAAAGCTGAGTGCGATCGGACCTGCACTCTGGACTTTAAGAAGGCCAGTTTCAGAAAGTTTAAGGAGCTACTGGGTGAGATCCCATGGTCAGAAGCATTAAAAGAGAAAGGAGTCCAAGATGGATGGGAATTCCTTAAAGGTGAAATATTGAAGGCACAAATGCAGACAATTCCAACAAGAAAGAAAAGTGAGAGGCGTCTAAAGAAACTGGTGTGGCTGCATAAAGAGCTTACAGATGAGCTGAGACTTAACAAGGGCATGTATAAGAAATGGAAGAAAGGGGAAATCATGAAGGAAGAGAATACGCAAGTAGCTAACAGTTGCAGGGTGAATGTCAGATGGGCCAAAGGTCAGAATGAGCTCAGGCTTATAAGAGAGGTTAAGACTAAAACAAAAGATTGATTTGGGTATGTTTGAAGCAAGAGGCTTTAGGAGTAAACCAAGAGGAACCTGCTGCCTTATGGGACATCTTTGGGAGAAGAAAAGGCTATGGAATAACCTTACTACACAAATCTAGAGTGGAGTCCCTAAGATGGTTGGATGGTGTCTTGTATGCCTCCTTCTGGCAACTCCTGCTGCCAGGCTGGTGCCAAATGTATTGCTCTGCTTTCCTTCGGACCACATCAGCGTGGCTGAGAGGGTTTTTGTTGTTGTTCTCGTCTAGTCAGCCCAGGACCTCCATACATCTCAGACTTGTGCCCCGAGGAGGACACTTCGGTACTGTTAACACCACAAAAACAACGCAGGAGGCAGCAGTTATGAGTTACTGGTCTCTGCAGCCACAGCATATGCTGTGGTTCTCCAGCAGTTGGACTTCACCTCTGCAGGCACACTCCATTGTCTCTCAAGACAGATAGATGCCAACAACACAGAGGAGCATCAGTCTGGATCAGTGGGGAAGAATCTATAAGAGGACACCAGCCAAACCACTCCCTTGGTTAAGGTAATGTCCTTGGCTGACTAGTTAACTGTTCTCATCAGCATCTAAAAGGAGAAGTTCTATTGCCATGGAGATAAATGGGTGGGCCTTTTCCCACCTCACCTGGCTGAATGCCACATCATCTCATGTAGGATGAAGAACAGTAGCCAGAGTTGTGTGCCAGAGTTGGACTGATGCTGGAAGCTGAAGAAACTGAAGCATGTCTGGCTCCATGTTGGACTTGGGGCTCCCCTAGAAACCAGATCTGTTGGGGGTGTTAGTGCTGTGACCCCTCCATCCTATGCTCAGGTTGCATATATGTGTAAATAAAACAGTATATCCTAAAAACACCAGTGTCTTCGTTGACTTTCCTTCCCAGGAAACCAAACCCTGGGTATGTGATTGCACCCTGGAGTCTCTCGCTACTCAGAGATTGGGGTAGTGAGCAACAGTATGCATACTCAAAAGTGAGCCCCGTTGAGTTCAGTAGGCCTTGCTTGCAACCGAGTGGGGACTGCAACCCCTGTGTCATGCTCAGATGTATTCATAAAGCATTCGGTTGTATGGCAGCCACTCCATGTGTTGAAGCCACTGGAGCAAACAGAGGGACGCTGCCCGAAATATCAAATAAAAAATATGAGAGAAGTTCATTCTCTTTGCTATGAGTGATGCACGCAGCACTGCTTGCTGTGTTTTACGTGTATCGATGGGACCTTTTCGCTGAGTAAAGGTCACATTGAAGAAATCAATGTGGTGATGATTCTGCTTCCATGCCTGACCGCACGGTGTATAAAAGCAAATCTGGTTTCCTTCCACCTCTCCACAGATGGATCAGGCAAGTGCCATTCAAGCTTCTGTTTTTGTTTCGTAGGGCTACTTAGGAGCATTTTCAGGCACCCATGATATAAGTAACTAAAAGAGGTCCCATTTATTCATCAATGGCACACTGCAGCAAACATGAAACTTTCACCACTCAATGATGTGATTCATTTGCATCCATTGCTTCCAGTGGAGATATTCTATCTGCTCTAGGGTCTACGAGGGCCTAGGGAACAAAGGGCAGGAAGTTTAGAATGGGGTGGAATTCTCATAACCGGGCTACCAATTTCTTTGACCCTTGGGTAGGCTGAACAAACAGATTCAATCAGCAGTATAATCTGAAATTTTGACTTATTAGGAAGCTGTACTCTACTGAGTCAGGAATAAAAGGCATCCCTCTGTCTACAGTTCCAGAAAAGGAGTCATCAGGTGTATAACCATACTCATTGACAACCTTCATTGCTAGTTGGTGCTGTCAGATTTCTAGGTGGGGTTTTAAAGAAATGAATGGATAACCATTGATTTCTTCCTAGCTTGCAGCCGGGGTGACAAACCTGTGGCCCTCCAGATGGTGTGCATCTCCTATCCAGCGGCATAGGTAGCCACTCGGGTGCCCGGGGCCAGGCGTGCTGCGGAGCCTCCAAAGAGTCTGCCTGTCACCTCCCCCTCAGCTATAGGGTGGCTGAGGGGGAGGCAGTGAACAGACACAAGTCCCACACTGCTGTTTTGGCACCCAATACGCCTCACCCCCCCCCCATTAGGAGTTCAGCCTACACTCGAGTGGGACCCTGGCAGAGACACATGCCCGACTGGCATGTTCCCTCCCTCCTGGTCGATCATTCGGGAACTTCATGAGCTTTCTTCAGCCCAAACATCACAGTGACCGATGCCAACAGACACCAGCACACTTAGGGATCCGCAGAGTTTGCGCGTCATGCGTGACAGACCTCAGCAACTCAGCATTTTGGCTAATCTACTTTATTTACATATAAACACACACAGAGCACTGCAACATGGCTCCCTCTCTCTCTAGCATCAGAGAGCAAAGAGAAGAAGAACAAAGAACAAAGTCACACTTCATGGAACACAGTAACACAAGCATCCTGTTTCCGTCACTTCCCACTCTGTGGAGTCAAAACATATACCGTCATGTGATAGACAACAATCCCATGACTGCAGTCATGGAGCAGGAATTCTAACACCGCCTGCCCCCCCAGCTATGTCTCTGTTCCTACCTATCATCCTTGACCATTGGTAATCTTGGCCAAGGCTGATGGGATCTGGAGTCCAACGACATCTGTAAGGCCACAGGTTTCTCCATCCCTGGCTTATAGCAACTTCTATAGCACTCTCAGACACTCTGTTATAACTTTTTCGTTTGTTTTGTTTAGTTGCTAACTGATGCCTTATATGCGGAGTTTTACTGTATTTTTATGATTTTCGTTTGTTTTTGTTTTTTTAATTCTTTAAGAAAACATTTGGTCTCCTGTTAATTATGCTGATTTAAATGTGTCTTCTCTACTTGACACTCATTTGTCTTGCCATGTTATATTTGCTGTTTCACGATTGGTTGCAAACCGCTTTGAGATTTATTTATTTTTAACTATTAAAACTAAAAATGATTTAAACAAATAAATTTAGCTTCCGAGAGTGTGATCTCGAATAAGAACAGCTATCTTCTGGGTCAAGGAGCCTTTCTCCCATTTTTAATCAACACCTTCCTTAAAGAAATGACCTCCGCGGTTTATCTCCTATATTCCTTTTAAATACCTTGCCATGCTCACAGTCATTGTAAAATTTAAAATCGCCCTCCCCCCAAAAAAGACCCACCTTAGGGGGAATAAAGCAGTGCTGTGTCACATAGGGCTCACCGTTCTGCTCTCTTTCTGCTCATCCTAATTTGGAGCTAGATGGCCTTGGGTGGGCTTTTCAGAAGATTGCTCCCTTTTCCCATCACCCAAAATCTGCTATTATAATGCTGTGGGGGATGACTGTTTAAGGGACATCTGGCAACTATAGTTCACAGCAGCTGTGTGTGTTCACCAAAGGAAGCGCCAAGCTTTTTCTTTGCCACACAGCATGAGCTTAAGAGATGTGGAGACAAGGAGCTAGGAATCAATGCACACACACAGTTTTGCTGCCTAATGCTTCTTGTTCAGACTTCTGTTGGCTCATTAGTGCACAGCGAGATCGCATTCAACTGTCTGTCCAGTTTACTTCTCTTAAGGTCCTCAGATGTTTACCACACTGAGCCTCTTGGGCTTGCTTATCGGAAGGTAGGCAGTTCGAATCCCCATGATGGAGTGAGCTCCTGTTGCTCTGTCCCGGCTCCTGCTAACTTAGCAGTTTGAAAGCATGATAATGCAAGTAGATAAATAGGTACTGCTGTGGCGGGAAGGTAAACACCGTTTCCGTGCGCTCTGGTGTTCCGTTGTACCAGAAGCGTGCCAAATGACCCGGAAAGCTGTCTGTGGACCAATGCCGGCACCTCGGCCTGAAAGCGAGATGAGCGCCACAACCCCATACCTCGGGTTACATACGCTTCAGGTTACAGACTCCGCTAACCCAGAGATAGTACCTTGCGTTAAGAACTTTGTTTCAGGGTGCGAACAGAAATCGTGCTCCAGCGGCGCGGCAGCAGCAGGAGGCCCCATTAGCTAAAGTGGTGCTTCAGGTTAAGAACACTTTCAGGTTAAAAACGGACCTCCGGAACGAATTAAGTACTTAACCCGAGGTACCACTGTAGTTGCTTTTGACTGGACTTAACCATCCAGGGATACTTTACCTTTTACCTTTGCTTAGATGTTTAGCGCGCGCGCGCACACACACACACACACACACACACACACACACACACACTGCCTAGCTAGTCTTGGGGCAATAGTGTGTTGCTGTGTCCGTCACCTTTTCGCTCAGGAGTTCAGTCCTCATTAATGTTAGAGATGCTGGCAACTGACATGCCCCATCAGCTTGCTACAAACAGTGCATTGATCTGTGACAAATGATGCAGGTTTTAGCTAGTTGGGCTTCCGCAGCATGTTACATTGTCCTGTAGACTGAGAGACACAGAATACGTCATTCACTGGTAAAACAAGATATACTTTCACATATCCCAGTGTGTGAGAGTGAGAGATAACTGCTAACATGCTGTAAGAAATCAATGAATTCCACTCGTGTTGCACTTACCTGTAGGTCAATTTAGACTCTGGGCTTTATGGCCTTACCAAGGGAGACTTCTTTGTCAAAGTCTTGTTCTAATGGCAGCACTTAACTCAGCAATTAGAAGATCTTGCGAACCCAAACTCCCCACCCACAGAGAAGACTACTTTGCCGTGTCCCCTCCTGATAGACAATTCTGGCTTTCCTTCCATCCCATCAGCCTTTTAGCAGGGTGGATAATTTTTTTCATCTCCCTGTGGTGTACGATTGCACCATTCAGCCATTCTCGCTGCAAAGAGGCACCAGAATTCACTTGTCCTCAGAGAAGGCATGCCCAGAACAACAACACATGCAAAAAGAAAACCTGGTTTCTTCCAAGGGTGGATAACATCCCTTGCAATCTGAAACAAGGTGGTTGCTGATCAGAGAAAGAGATAGGGAGACTTCTCAGTGGTGGCACCCTGTTTGCATAATTTCTTCCCCAGGGCTGCCTGCTTGGGGCCAATATGGTCACTTTTCAGTGTCAGGCAAATTATTTTCTCCCTGCAGGTTTTAAAATGGATTTTTAAAATATTTGTGTTTTATTTTTATTTTTATCTTGTTTTTGTTCATCCTGCTATGCTCCACCCACACCTGTGGATATGACAAAGTTGTTGTGGATGGGGAAGCTTCTGTTCATCCAAGCAGCCATTTGAAGCTCGGCACACATCCACAATAACTTGAAAAAGTGTTCATTTTATCACCCTATTTATTACTGTTCCAAAACGCTCATCTTTCAATTAGTGATAAAATGCTTTTCTGACTACCCTTTTGCTTAAATTAAAATATTAACGAAATGCCACTTAAATGAAAGATTGTTATAGTACTATTACACTATAATTCTATTTGGAAAGATAAGCGTGGGTGGGTGTTCCAGTAACTTTTGTCAAGGTTTTTAAATCTTTTAAAAAGATATATTTTAAAAAAATAAATGAGGTTTAAAATGGGGCACATACAAATATTATAAAGAATGTGGCTGCTTAAATGAATAGGGCATTTCCACTGGCAGCAAAGGCATGTCCCAGTGGTGCTGATGGAACACAACAGAGTGTGGAAAAGGATGCCTAACAGTAGTCATTTGCCGTTTCAATTGTAGCTCACAGTAGAAGAGCAACGGTTATTAAGACACATCTGTCTGAACGCAGCCTCCAGCAATTGCTATACCTGCTCAAGAGATAAGTCCCTTAAGGGGTGGGTAAGCTATAGCCCTCCAGATGTTGTTGGACTGCAGGTCCACTTGGTTCCAACTAGAACAATCCATAGACAGGGATGATGGGAATTGCCAGAGGCTTTCTTTCCTTGCCTTCAAGGGTTTGGCAATCTTTTAGCATTGGCTGCAGAGCTCCGAGTGCGTGAATACTCTGGTGCATTTTTTAGAAGAGCTGGTGTTTATTGTCTCTCTTGTGAAATCATTTCAGAACTTTCTTGGCATCAACCTCCTCCACCTTCCATTTCTCCAGACATTGATTTATTTATTGATGCATTTCTGGTTCTTGACAGCTTTTAAGATGTTAAACACAAGAAGTCTGCTGTTGGCAGTCTTACACTTAGGGGTGTTTGTTGTAACCTAACATGGCAATGTAATTGCCTAAGTGTTATTCGTACAGAAAGAAAATCAAATTGTGAAAACCTACAATTGAAAATGAAATACAAGGGAGGGAAGCAGAAATGTGTCTGCTCAATGTGTGTTGCACGGCATAAATGATGGAGCCCAGTGTTCAGTTTTATTCCACAGAACCTCACCACTTGTTTCCTTGTAAACCTTTCACTAGTCCTCTTTTCCAAGACCTCTCATCTAAAAGAAGCCAAATACAGTGGTACCTCGGGTTACAAACGCTTCAGGTTACAGACGCTTCAGGTTACAGACGCTTCAGGTTACAGACTCCTCTAACCCAGAAATAGTACCTCAGGTTAAGAACTTTGCTTCAGGATGAGAACAGAAATCGTGCGGTGGCAGTGCAGTGGCAGCGGGACGCCCCATTAGCTAAAGTGGTACCTCAGGTTAAGAACAGTTTCAGGTTAAGAATGGACCTCCAGAACGAATTAAGTTCTTAACCCGAGGTACCACTGTATGGCAATTGAAATGCAAACTTTGTAAACAGATGTAACTTTGCAGTCTGTGTTCTGAATAGACCTGGTTCAGAATGAGTCCCCCCATGCTTCATTGTATCAAGGGCATAGACCGGGCAATGGGATTTTCTAGCAGATGACATAACCTGAAACAGGCAGCAGCTCATGTATGCATGCTGACATAAGTGAACACTAAAGCTGTTACCTAATAGTTCTGTAACGCTTTCTGATACCCTCCCCCTTTCACTCCTCAGCTCTCCAGCCCATCTTCCTCCTCATTTTATCCTCACATCAACCAGGTAGGTAGGCCTGTATTTTGGAGCTTTATAATTTAGGAAGACTTTGGAAGAACTGGTTGACAAGTCTTATCAGTCGCTGACATATGAGCAGATTTTATTTGCTGCTGTTCTGGGCTTCTGCTGCACCAGGGTTTACACCGGTGTAAAAAGTTGCAATCCAAATGCAGACAGCAACAGCTGTCGGGACATAGCAACACCGACAGCCACTCCCATAGCACCCTTCAAAATTCTGCCATTACCTACCAACCACGATGATGCACATTGATGAGGCACATTCGCCATGTAGGGAAGGCACCAATCAGCAACTGCCGCAACCATGATGATGTGGCCTTGCACGGTTCACATAATTTACCAGCCTGCTGCCAGGCACTGCCCACAATGTTTTCTCCTTAGGAGGCTGTGTGCAGCTAAACAGCTTCTTCTTCTTTTCTTCTTCTTTGGTGATCACTCATAGCAGAGTAAGATTGTCTTCCATAAATACTGTCTTAACAGCGAGTCCGTAAGTGACTGTGGAGGACAATTCTGGATCCACACATCCTTCCACAGTGGGGACACAGGTTTCCACGTGGGAGTTGATCATGGTGAGGGTTTGCCAAGTGTGCCTTCCTCTCAGCATGTTTCTCCCTTTCGTCCCAAGTTCGAGCACCTTCAAAGTCCATGACAATTTTGGTAAAGTCTGTTCTCCAATTGGAGCGCTTCAGGCCAGTGTTTCCCATTTGTCATTGTTTATACTACATTTTTTAAGATTTGCCTTGAGTCTTTAAACCTCTTTTGTTGGCCACCAGCATTCCAGTTTCAAGTTTGGAATAGAGTAGTTGCTTTGGAAGATGATAATCAGGCATCCCCACAACAGGACCAGTTCAACAAAGTTGATGTTGAAGAACCATTGCTTTGACGTTGGTGATCTTTGCTTCTTCCAGTACACTGGATGATTGAGTGAGTGAGGGCTAAACAGAAACAGGATAGCAACATACATTTGTAATCTCAAGGCTTAGGGCTCCAATAGTGAAGATTCAAAGCCAAATACATATTGGGAACAGTTGCCTTCAAGTGCAACCCACTACTGGTTCATTTCCACTGTGGGTTAACCACTACCTTATATGACTTGTAGTTCTACAAAAACTTTTCTTCAATACCTGATTCTACAAATGTTTTTATCAAGTTTTCCTCACTGGCCACATCTTCCTTGCTTGCTTTCTCAATCCCCCGCTGGGGAATCATAACAAGATTTGTTACGGTGATGTTTTTCAGCTAATCTATAAACACACCATTATTGCTGTTATCTGACGTGGCACAGAAGGTGAACTCTCTTCAGATGCAACACCTACCATCTAAGTTTTCAAAGTCCCCTGTAATTTTGCTGTATTTGTAAAAGCTGTTGGGCATTCATGCTATGGTTAAAGTTGTGTACATAGCTGCCATGTTAAGTTCCAAATGCTACACTGCCCATCTTCTGGAGCGTGTTTTTTGACAAATGCTTTCATCTTCAATGTTTCACATCTCTGAATAAATGACATGACTGGACCCCTCACATAATATGATGCTGTCGCAAGAGGCAACGTGCTCTGCCAGTTGGAGTGTCAGACATTCCTTTCTGGGATCATTGCCTAGTTACTGTACCGCTTTTCAGACTCAGATTCTCACCTGCCAAAGAATAATGAAAGCTATAATCCTATGCCCACTTTCCTGGGCATAAAGCCCATAGAATTTAATAGAACTTACTTTTGAGCAGGCTCACATAGGATTACATTTTCAGGCTGCAAGACTGTGTACATTGACATGGGAGCATGATCCACAGAACATGCACAGGGGTAGGTGGCAAGTGCTGCTGTGATGTAGCATAGGACGGTGTCACAGGGGCAGTTGCCCCAGGCGCAAAATTGTTAGGGGAGCAAAATTTCAACACCTGGTGCTGCTTCAATACAGCTGCACGCTTCCATCGCTGGGCTCCATTGAAAATGGCTTCTCCATGCGAAACAGAAAGTGACCTCTCCAGACAACGGAATGGCTCTTCTTTTAGGAAGTTGAATGAGCATGCATACTCCGCCTGTTTCCCTCTCTCCCACCCACACCTCCACGCAGCCCTGGACGCTGGCAGCCCCTGCTACGCCACTGCTGCAGTGATTATTGTTATGTGTGACCCAATGACTGAGTATTGAGAGTGCCTAGGAGTCCCAGGGCATACTCATGTTTGGTTTCCTTAGAATGAAAGTCAGTGGAGACTGTGGTGTCTATGGGATGCATGGTTTTATTTATACACACATACATATGGGCTAAGCATAAGACTGAAAGACACACATAATTGATACATGAACAGATTTTGCTCCCCTCCATGGGGTTTCCAGGGGCCACCACAAAACTATAGCTTTGGATTCAGCACAGAGAGCAAGTCAAGCCTCTGTGTCTCTTCCCAGCCTAATCCAAGCCAAGAGAGCCTCCAAGCCTATTATTCTCTTACACGAAGAGTGAAGAACCTGTGATCTCCAGCTGCTGCTTGACTCCAACTCCCATCAGCCCCTGGCAGCATAGTTAAGAGTCGGGGTGATGGGAGTTGTAGTCCAGCAACACTTGAAGGGCCACAGGTTCCTCGGCCCTGTCTTACACTTACCAGTGATGTCATCTTCAGTAAGAGGAGAGCAGAAGGCCAACTTAGCTTGGAAAGTATTTCCAGATACAGTGGTACCTCGGGTTAAGTACTTAATTCATTCCGGAGGTCCATACTTAACGTGAAACTGTTCTTAACCTGAAGCACCACTTTAGCTAATGGGGCCTCCTGCTGCTGCTGCGCCGCTGGAGCACAATTTCTGTTCTCATCCTGAAGCAAAGTTCTTAACCTGAAGCACTATTTCTGGGTTAGCAGAGTCTGTAACCTGAAGCGTATGTAACCTGAAGCATATGTAACCCGAGGTACCACTGTAGTAGTTTCTCTGGCAACCAGTAACCTGGACTCTTAGTCATGCAAATAGATACTTAACAGGCTTGGCTAGAGCACTTGGTCTGACTACTTCAGCCATCTCTTTTCCTGCAGACAGCCGTCTTATAGATATAAAAACTAGAGGCTTGGAGCCTACCATCCCAAAGATGCCACCTAGGCAATTCTACAGCATATTATACATATGCAGCTTAAAATTATATATATTATATAGATGCAGCTTAAAAACATGCTTACATAAGCATTCAGCAGTATTAATATGCTTCAAAATTACATTTGCTTACACAAAGGATTAATCCAGCGTTGAAGCTTATTCAAAACAAAGTAAAGAGCTCCTGAATAACCAGAGGCAATTTCTGTACTATTTCACATTGATATAAGCTAGGAGGGAAGACAGTACCAGCTGGTGGGGATGGGGCAAACTCATAATTTACAGAAAGCACACAGTGAGCCAATGGTCTGAGAAAGTGGATATGCAAGCGAGGCTCAGGGCCAGACAATGTAGTGAGGTGGGAGAGCCTTGACATAAGAATGTAAGAAGGGCCTGTTGGATCAGGCTAACAGCCCATCTAGTCCAACATCCTGTTCAGACAGTGGCCAACCAGATGCCTATGGGAAACACCCAAGCAGCACCCAAGCACCAGAGCCCTCTCTCCTCCTGAGGTTCCCAGCAACTTGCAGGCAGAAGCATTACTACCTCCAAACATGGAGGAAGAAGAGCATAGTCACCATGGCCATTGAAAGCCTTATTCTCTATGCAGTAGATCTCCTGACTATTAGTTTTAGAGGAGATGCAGGTATGCGTATGTGTCCACATTTGATCCAGTCAGTGGTACTAAATTGCCCTGATCTAAACAGGTGGTTGTCGGGACGCGGGTGGTGCTGTGGTCTAAACCACAGAGCCTAGGGCCTGCCGATCAGAAGGTCAGCGGTTTGAATCCCATTGCTCGGTCCCTGCTCCTGCCAACTGTCAGGGAACTGCCATTGGAGGAACAGGTGGGGAAAGGGCTCACGGAGGCTGGGAGGGACTCAACAGCTGAAGCAGGGACCAGCAGGGGGAGAGGCGGGTCTCTGGAGGAAAGTCTCACGGAGGCTGAGAGAGACTCAGCAGCTAAAGCAGGAACTAGCAGGGAGAGGGGTGGATCTCTGAGGGAAAGCGAGCAAGAGGGAGGGCTCAGGGACACGTCCAGCGAGAACAGTGGGGAAGTGTCTGAAGCTCCCATAGGGAGACCCATTCCTCGCCGGAAGCTGTCACGCCGCGAGTCCCGAAGACGTGTTTCCGTTAAGGAGCTTTTATGCTGGAGGCGCTTCCGAAAACAGCCACTGTCGGAATCTGCAAGTGACTAGAGCAGACATGTCTGAGGAGCTCTGTCACAGACAGAGGTTTGTGGAGTTGCACAAACTCTGAGGGACTACGATTTTACGCACAAGCAGCTCATCATCCCATCACAGCATTCCGACAGTCTTTGTAAGCTGCCTGTGCAGGAGAAGGCATCATGAGCGACCCAGCCGGAACCGGAGAAGCAGGAGTTGGAGCGGGTCCAAGCTTAGAAGAAAGGTACCGAGCGTTGGAAATCCAACTGGCGCTGCAGACGGCGAGGCTTGAGGAGAGAAGGGCTCAGGATGCAGACAAGAAGGGGGGAGCCACCCAGTTCACCAGAAAGGTACCAGGATTGGTGCAGAAGTTTGGGGGGGACCCCAAGGACTACCATGCCTTTAGAACAGAGATGCAATATGCGCTCAATGTGCAGTTTGATGAATTCCCTGACGAGGAATCGCGAGTGGCTTTTGTGATTGGGCATCTTGAAAGGGGGGCGAGGGACTGGGTTAGACCCCTGATGGCAACACATAATGACGTCCTAAAGGACACCATGAAGTTCTTTCGTGCAATGGATCTCATGTTTTCCAGCGATATTGAGCAGGGAGTGGTGCACAGACAGCTAATGGCTTGCAAGCAGGGAAGCCGATCTGTCCGTGAGTACTGGACTGAGTTCACCATGCTGGTTCACAGATTGGGGTGGGATTTATCGGCGGCACCCATTCAAATGCTATTTGAAGAAGGCCTTGCTTCGGCTGTGAAAGACGAACTTTCCCGGGGTCCTAGGGCGGATTCTATGGATCAGCTGACCAAATCTGCGCTGACCATAGGAGCGCGCCAGGAGGCGAGAGCTTTGGAGAGGTGGGAAGGGAAGGGGGAACGTTGGAAGGAGTTCCGCATTCCAGACATTCCAGAGACAACTTTCCCGCCGGCAGAGCCGATGGAAATCGGAACAGCGCGCGCGCGCGCAGTTTCAAAGCCCAGTGAGGGGGGAAAGAAGGAGGGAAAAGGCGCCCGGAAATGCTATCTCTGCCAACAGCCAGGTCACTTTGCCAGAGTCTGCCCCCAGAGGAAGGAATGGCAAGGGATGGTGGGAGCTGTTGAGGGAAGAGAGGAGGAAAAACCGGAGCAAGTAAAAGCCAACGCCTGGCTGCCACCGTCGGGGCACAGCAGCCAGGCCAAAGAGCAGTGAAAGTGCCCACGCCACAACCTCCTAAACCTGCCCTAGTGATAGAAGTGTCGCTAGAGCTGCAAAATGGACACCCCCTAAAGATAAAGGCGCTGTTGGACTCAGGCAGCTCCTGCAATTTCATGAGCAAAGAGTTTGCAGCTGAACACCAGATACAGACTATCCCTTTAAGCAACCCCCTGCAGGTGACCACGATCGATGGCAGGGAGTTGTTGGGAGGAGAAGTCAGCTTGCAGACCGTCCCAATGATAATGAAGGTGGCAAGGCACACAGAACTGATAGCGTTTAATGTGGCCACCTTGGGAGGAGCTCCTATTATTTTGGGGATGAGCTGGCTAGCGTTACATGATCCGCTGGTGGGCTGGCATCAGAGAGTGGTTTCCTTTGGTTCAGCACATTGCTTAGAACACTGCAAAGAGGGAAAGGGTTTGGCAGGGGCCCAAGCCACCCTAGCAGGGACGGAAGTAATGGAGAAGGTGAAGGTACCACCACAATACGCAGATCTCAGCGACGTGTTCAGTGAGAAGGAAGCTGACCAACTACCCCCGCATAGACCCTTTGACTGTCAAATCAATTTACTCCCTGGGGCACAGCTTCCTGTAGGCAGGTTGTATGCCATGTCAGACAGAGAAATGCAGGAGCTAAGAGAATTCATTGACAAGAACCTGAAGAGAGGCTTCATCAGAGAGTCCAGAGCAGTGGGAGGTAGCCCAGTGTTTTTTGTGGATAAAAAAAACACGGACAAGCCGAGACTTGTGTGTGACTTTAGGGGGTTAAACGCAGTGTCAGAACCCTTGGCTTTCCCTATGCCCAGGATTGACGACATTTTGACCAGGGTGCGGAAGGGAAAGATTTTTACAAAGCTGGACCTAAGGGGGGCGTACAACCTGATACGTATAAGGAAAGGGGATGAATGGAAAACCACCATGTTCACCCCTTTGGGGGCGTTTGAATATCTCGTGATGCCATTTGGCTTACAAGCAGGCTCGGCGTGCTTCCAATCGTTTATGAACCACGTACTGGGGCCTTTGCTTTACAAGAATTGTGTGGCCTTCCTAGATGACGTGTTGGTGTATTCTGAGAATGAAGAGCAGCATGTGAGAGACGTCAGAGAAGTGTTGAGCAGGCTGCAAGCCAACCGGCTGTGGGTGAAACTGGAGAAGTGTCAGTTTCATACCAAGGAGGTGGAGTTCCTGGGGTACCGCCTGTCAGACAAGGGATTGGCCATGGATCCCAGCAAGGTCCAGGCAGTGCTGGAATGGAAAACACCCAAAACCAAGAAGGATGTGCAGAGGTTCCTAGGGTTTGGGAACTTTTATCGTAAGTTCATCCGAAACTTTGCCCACCTGACGGCGCCCATTACGGACTGTCTCAGCAGTAAGAAGAAGTTTGTTTGGACTGAGGAGGCGGAGCGAGCTTTTGAGGAACTGAAAAGGGCATTCGCCTCTGAAGAACAACTTCTGCATGTGTGTCAGGGGTTTAGGTGCAGAGGCACGGGCAAGGGAGGAAACAGAGAGCGAAGGGGAGGAGACAGAGGAAAGGATGAGTGATGACGACCCGAGATCTCCCAGTCTTTCCAGTGAATCAGAGGATTCACAGAAAGGAGCACCAGTGGCCAGGGCAAGGGGGGAATCTAGAGAGGCACCCCAGGAAGATAGAGCCAGAGGAGACTCAGGGGGGAGCAGCTGGAAATCGGGACCAGCGTCACCGCCAGGAAGCAGGGAAGAGGAAAGGAGCCAGGGGGGAAGCGCTGGCAGCTCACCACAGGAGGGAGGGCAGGAGTCAGGAGTGGCCACACCTCCATCGGGGAGCGAAGAAACGGTTAAGAGGAAAGTGGAAGGTTGGGCGCGCGCGCCAAGTTCAAATGCAGAGGAAGGCGGCGCAGTGAGCAGCCCCGAAAGGGAACCAGGTCCTAAAGCCCGGCGCAAGGAGGCAGAAGGGTCCGGGTCAGCGTCAGAAGAATCCCGGAAGGAAGAAGCCCCGGGGGGTAGAGGGACCCAGAGGAGGACAGTCAGGAGGAAAAGGTGGAGCAAGGCTAGGATATTAAGTTGGTGCGCACGGGGCGGAGACTCAGACGGAGCCTCGCCGATCTAGCTAGTAGACGTAGAGTTGCAGACAGCAGCGTGAGAATGGAAACTGTAATTCAATAAAGACTTTTACTTAATGACCGCTGGCTAGCGTGATCCTCTGTGAGCTAGGATCTTGAAGCAGCTCTGACAGTAGGCTCCGTCTCCACATTGTGGGCATCTGCAGCCTCGAGGAGGGGAGAGAAACAGGCGCCCACTAGCGAGCTCACGAACGGCAGGAGACATGACGGCTGAGCAGCAGATAGAGGACCTCAGAAAAGCAGTGGCACAACTGAACGCCGAGGTTCTCGCATCCAGGAAGAGAGAGGACGAGGCAGCTGCCGCCTGCAGGGATCTCCAGGTCAGGTTAGACGTACTGGCAAAGCAAACACCCCGGCAGGAGGGAATTGGGTTGGCGAGACGGACAGGCGGACTGCTCTCTCACTTCGATGGGAACCTGCAACAGTATCCCAACTTTAGAGCCGACGTACTGTGCGCACTGCAACTGTTGCATAAAGACTTTAGAGATGAACAGGAGAGAGTGGGGTTCATCATGTCCCATCTGCATGGGGAGGCGAAAGCATGGTTGCGCAATTTATGGAGAGATAACGATCCGGCGCTCCAGAATGCGGATGCCTTTATTAAAGCGATGGATGGGTGTTTCTTATCAAGTATTGACATTGATCTTGCACGGAAGGAGGTGCATGGGCTGAGACAAGGGAGGGCCAGCGTCAGACAGTATCATGCCCGCTTTTTCGCCTTGGTCAGCGCCCTGGAATGGGACAGAGATTCGGCTCCTGTAAGAGACCTCTTTTGGGAGGGACTGCACAACTCGATTAAAGATGAGATAGCGAGGGGGGAGAGACCCCGAACCACCCAGGAGGTCGTTCAGAGGGCACTGGCTGTGGGGGTGAGGCTGGAAGGACGTCCGTGGAGCAAGGACGAAGGACGTGGAGGGCGCGAACCAGCCGGGGGCCCCTCCTTCTTTCCCAGAGAAGCAGCACGGGCGCAATCCACGCCTCCGCCAGGAGGAGGAGCCGAACCTATGGAGGTTGGAGGTGCAAGGGCTCAGTCAGCAACCAGAGCCCTAGCACCGGCAGCAGTGAAGGCGAAGCCTCCTAGAGGGACCAGGAAGTGTTACGTCTGTGAGCAGCCAGGGCATATGGCGAAAGAGTGTCCCCAGAGGCCCCACAAGCTTACTGCAGCCTCAGCAATGGTGACTGCAGCAACGCAGCAGGGAGGACCACAGCAGGGAAACGACGATGTCTGGCTGGAGGAAGAGGCACTGGGGCCCAGCCAGACGTGTTAGTGACGCAGTCCCCAGAGATTTTACAGCCAGTGAACCCCCTCCCGCCCAAACCAGTAGTGAGGCTCACAGCATCTCTCCAGCTGCCCACTGGAATCACCATGGACGTGCCAATCGCCATCGACTCCGGCAGCAACGCGGACTTTATAGGGCAGGAATTTGTCGACAGGCACGCTGTGCAGTTGCTGCCGGCCACACTGCCCCTGCAGGTTGTCACTGTGGATGGCAGGGAGCTGCTAGGGGGGCAAGTGGTGAAGCAGACGCCACCAATGGTGATGCGACTTGGAAATCACAGGGAAGTCATCAGCTTCAACGTCACTCAACTGTCTGACACGCCCATTGTATTGGGCATGAGTTGGCTGGACAAGCACAGCCCAACGATGGCTTGGTTCCAGAGGCAGCTGGTTTTCGGCTCTTCCTTTTGTGCTGAACACTGCATCGTACCCAGGCAGGAAGGAGAGGAAGAGGAGTCACAGCTGCTGCTAGGCACGCTGCAAGCGATTCCCCACAAGTACGCAGAATTTCTGGAAGTTTTCTGCGAGAAGGAGGCGGACAGGCTACCCCCTCACAGACCATATGACTGCAAAATTGACCTGCTGCCGGGGGCGGCGCTGCCTAAAGGGAAGCTGTATTCCATGTCTGAGGACGAACTGCAGGAACTCAAAGACTTCATCGATCATAATTTGGAGCGCGGTTTCATCCGAGAGTCTAAGGCAGCGGGGGGCAGTCCTGTATTCTTTGTTAAGAAGCGAGACACGCCCCAAAAAAGACTCGTAGTGGATTACAGGATTTTGAACAGTGTGACCAAGCCGTCGGACTTCCCCATGCCCCGCATCGACGACCTCCTGGCGAAGGTACGGAAGGGAAAGGTGTTCACCAAGTTGGACCTGCGGGGGGCGTACAACCTCATTCGCATGCGAGAGGGTGATGAGTGGAAGACAGCCATGTTCACGCCACTGGGTACCTACGAATACAGAGTTATGCCTTTTGGACTGCAAAATGGCGCTCACGTTTTTCAAGCATTTATGCATCACGTGTTGGCGGGACTTCTCTACAAGACGTGCGTCTGTTTCTTGGATGACATCCTGATCTTTTCGGAGTCGCAGCAAGAACATGACAAGCACGTCAAGGAAGTGCTGGGCAGGCTAAAGCAACACAGGCTCTACGCCAAGCTGGAGAAGTGCCAATTTGACGTGCCGGAGGTGGATTTTCTGGGCTACAAGCTGTCTGACAAGGGGCTCGCCATGGACAGCGCCAAGGTTCGAGCAGTGTTGGATTGGAAGAGCCCACGCAACCGGAAGGAGGTCCAACGGTTTGTCGGCTTTGCGAACTTCTATCGCAAGTTTATCAAGGGCTTCGCGATGCAGACGGCGGCCATCACTGACACCCTTAGCTCCAAGAAGAAGAAGTTCATCTGGACAGAGCAGGCGGAGCAGTCCTTTCAGGCCCTCAAGCGTCTCTTCGCGTCGGAAGAGCAGCTGCTTCATGTCAACCCCAGCATGCCGATGAGGGTGGAGACAGACGCTTCGGACAGAGCAGTGGGGGCGGTCCTGCTGCAGAAGGACCAGCAGGGCGTGTGGCGGCCGGGAGCGTTTTACTCCAGGAAGCTCAGCAAGTCCGAGCAGAACTACACCATATGGGACAGGGAGTTGCTGGCCATTCATGCAGCGTTCAAGGTGTGGAGGCACTTTCTGATCGGCGCCAAGCACACGGTGCAGGTTTGCACGGACCACAAGAATCTGGAACACTGGCGCACGGCACAGTTCCTGAACCAGAGGCAGATACGTTGGGCTGAGTTCTTTGCGGACTTCGACTTCCGAATAGAGTATGTCCCGGGGGACACCAACATCATGGCAGACGCTCTCTCCCGCAAGCCACAGTATCTGGAGGACGCAACACCAGCGGCCGCCATGCACATCTTTGCACCGACAGTGTGGGCGTGCGCCGCGGCGACCGTGGACCTAGAGGCGGTGCGGCGAGCGTTGCAGGGGGACTCCTTCGCACAAACGAAGATGGCAGAGGTGCAAAGGGGCAAGGCAGCGGCCGACGGTTTCCAGCTACGAGATGGATTGCTCATCCGTAAAGGGGCCATCTACGTGCCGGGTGACGAACTTCGAGCCAAGGTGCTACAGCAGCTGCACGACGCACCCACGGCCGGGCACTTTGGCAAGGAGAAGACGGTGGAATTAGTAGCCAGGGATTTCTGGTGGCCTGGAATGAGAGGGGAGGGCGCAGACTACGTGGCGAGGTGTGACACTTGCCAGAGGGCAAAGACGGTGCACAAACCGCCGGCTGGACTGTTGGAGCCGCTGCAAACTCCGGTCGAACCTTGGGAAAGGGTGGCTCTGGACTTTGTCACGGATCTGCCCAGCTCAAGGGGCAAGACGGCAGTGTTGGTGGTGGTGGACCTGTTCTCCAAGATGGCGCATTTCATTCCGTGTGCTAAGGTGGCCACGGCAGAGCAAACCGCCAAACTGTTCATAGACCACGTGTTCAAGGTTCACGGTCTGCCACGGTCTATTCTGTCCGACCGCGGGCGGCAGTTCATCTCGAACTTCTGGCAGAAGCTGATGGGCTTCCTAAACGTCAAGATCAATCTGGCGTCGGCGAGACACCCGCAGACCAACGGGCAAGCGGAGCGAGCCAATGCCATCATGCAGCAGTACCTGAGATGTTATGCGAACCAACAGCCTGCGACGTGGGTGGATTACCTGCCGCTTGCAGAGTTTGCCTACAACAACACGAAGCACGTATCCACGGGCGTCACGCCGTTCTTCGCCAACAACGGGCGGCACCCTAGAACCTTCCCGGGACTGGAATGCAGGGGAGAAGGGGAGCCGCAGTCAGCAGATGCGTTCGCGTCGGAGCTGCAGGAAGTCCACGATCAGCTGCGGCGCCACCTGGAGCTGGCTAAACACGCATACAAGGTACAAGCGGACAAACACAGAAGGGTTGGCGAAGAGCTCCACGTGGGAGACTGGGTCTGGTTAGCAGCCCACGCAGTGCCGGCCAGGTCGTTGGCCAAGAAGAAACTAGGGCATAAACAACTGGGGCCCTACCAAGTCGAAGAGCAGGTCAACCCGGTGGCTTTCAGGCTGGCGCTTCCGGAGGGTTCCAGAATGCATCCGGTGTTCCACAGATCGGTGCTCACTCCCTACAAGGCACCGCACAGGTTCCAGGAACCCGGAACGGCGCCGAGTCCGCTCAGAGAAGGAACGGGGCACGCGGGAGTGGCACAGGAGGAGCGCATCAACGAAGTCACGGAGATTTTGGACTCCAGATGGGGGGAAGAGGGAGTAGAATACTTTCTCGCCAGGGAGGGCACCCCGGCCAGTGCGAACAGCTGGGTGCCGGGCTACGCTTTAGACGAACCTCTGCTCAAAGACGAGTTTCATGCTCTCTTCCCACATAGACCTATGCCAGCGGACTTTTTCGACGACTGGCTTTTCACGCCCACGCTTTCGGACAGCACGTTCAGGGGGTTCGACTCGGACGAGGAACCGACACGAGACGTCCGTTCCCCGGAGGGGTCACCCTCGGGATCTGTCTCAGAACCCTCGTATTGGTGGGACGATAGGCCGGAGGAGCAGTTCCGCAGGAAGTGGCTGGACTGTTCTGGCCGAGCAACGCCGCCTGGAGGAAGTGCGGGAGAGACGGACATGGACATTTTCGGGGACGACCCTGGTTTCGAGCACGGCGGCACAGAGATGGAAGAGGAGGTGACTGTCGTCAACGAGAGCAGGGAGGAAGACCCGGAAGAGTTCCGATGGAGGCCTGCCACGGGAAGCGACCGATATCCGACGTTCGTCCCTTTGCAACAGCAGCCCCCAGCTCCAGCACCGGAAGGAGGGGAGGGGGGACTGGGGGGCTTCGAGGGGGGGATGGATGTCAGGGGTTTAGGTGCAGAGGCACGGGCAAGGGAGGAAACAGAGAGCGAAGGGGAGGAGACAGAGGAAAGGATGAGTGATGACGACGACCCGAGATCTCCCAGTCTTTCCAGTGAATCAGAGGATTCACAGAAAGGAGCACCAGTGGCCAGGGCAAGGGGGGAATCTAGAGAGGCACCCCAGGAAGATAGAGCCAGAGGAGACTCAGGGGGGAGCAGCTGGAAATCGGGACCAGCGTCACCGCCAGGAAGCAGGGAAGAGGAAAGGAGCCAGGGGGGAAGCGCTGGCAGCTCACCACAGGAGGGAGGGCAGGAGTCAGGAGTGGCCACACCTCCATCGGGGAGCGAAGAAACGGTTAAGAGGAAAGTGGAAGGTTGGGCGCGCGCGCCAAGTTCAAATGCAGAGGAAGGCGGCGCAGTGAGCAGCCCCGAAAGGGAACCAGGTCCTAAAGCCCGGCGCAAGGAGGCAGAAGGGTCCGGGTCAGCGTCAGAAGAATCCCGGAAGGAAGAAGCCCCGGGGGGTAGAGGGACCCAGAGGAGGACAGTCAGGAGGAAAAGGTGGAGCAAGGCTAGGATATTAAGTTGGTGCGCACGGGGCGGAGACTCAGACGGAGCCTCGCCGATCTAGCTAGTAGATGTAGAGTTGCAGACAGCAGCGTGAGAATGGAAACTGTAATTCAATAAAGACTTTTACTTAATGACCGCTGGCTAGCGTGATCCTCTGTGAGCTAGGATCTTGAAGCAGCTCTGACAATGTGGATTTACAAAAAAAGATGAGAGTCGAAACAGACGCATCAGACAGAGCCATAGGGGCGGTGCTTCTTTTGCAGCCAGGGAAGGAGGAGTCAGAGTGGAGACCGTGTGCCTTTTTTTCGCGAAAGCTGAACAAATCCGAGAGGAACTACACGGTGTACGACCGAGAACTTCTTGCTATTCATGAGGCTTTCCGGAGATGGAGGCACCTGCTAATTGGCGCACAACATAAGGTGCAAGTGTGCACTGACCACAAGAAGCTAGAGTATTGGAGAACGGCACGAGTGCTCAACCAACGGCAGTTGAGATGGGCCCAGGAGTTCTCCAAATTTAACTTTGAGATTTGTTACGTGCCAGGCCCAGAGAACGTTAGGGCGGACGCTCTCTCACGCAAACCTGAATATTTGGAGGGGGAGGGAGCACCCGAAGAAAGACATGTCATTCCAGAGGACCGCTGGGTGTGTGGGGCGGCATTGGTGGGGCAAAGGGAACTGGTAGAGGGAACGGAGAATGATGAATACGCCCAGGACAAACTCAGGGGTCTCAGGAGGGAGGGAGATAAACCCGGGGGTTTTTGAGGAGAGAAACGGGGCGTTGTATTACAAGGGAGCGTTATATATACCTGAAGGTGATTTGAGGGAGAAGGTACTCAAGCAGCTGCACGATAGCCCCACAGCAGGGCATTTTGGGCAACACAAAACCATGTGGCTGGTTACCAGGGAATTTTGGTGGCCCAAAGTCAGGGAAGATGTGCGGGAGTATGTGAGAGGGTGTGACCAATGCCAGCGAGCCAAGGGGGAGAGGCGGGCACCGGCAGGGTTATTAGAACCGCTACCCACACCTGAAAGACCATGGGAAGCAGTGGCAATAGATTTCATGACTGATCTGCCAAAGTCCAGAGGGAAAACAGCCATCATGGTTGTGGTAGACCTGTTAACCAAAATGGCCCACTTTATAGCCTGTTCACATGCTGTCACGGCAGAAGAAACCGCTAAATTGTTTGTAGAAAATGTGTTTAGGTTGCATGGCGCCCCCTTGAGGGTGGTTTCAGACCGAAGGAAACAATTTACTTCCCGGTTCTGGAGGAAGCTCATGAGCTTACTGCATGTAGAGGTCAATTTTTCGACTGCCCGGCATCCTGAAACCAACGGGCAGGCGGAAAGAGCCAATGGCATCCTCCAGCAATATTTGAGGTGTTATGTCAATGACAGAGAGAATGATTGGGTGGAGAAGCTGGCGTTGGCGGAATTTGCCTACAACAATGCGGAGAACGTGTCCACGGGGATGAGCCCCTTTTTGGCTAATTACGGGTGCCATCCCCGGGCTTTCCCAGGGGGGGAAGGGGAGAACTGGAGCGTTCCAGCTGCCGAACAGTTCGTAGAAGAAATGGAAGCGATCCATCGCCAGCTCCAACTTAACTTAGACAGGGCCAAGGAGGAATATAAGAGGCAGGCAGACAAAAACAGAAGAGAAGGTGAAACCATTAGGGTGGGGGACCAGGTGTGGCTGTCAACCCAAGGGTTACCATTCAAAGGGGGTTGTAAGAAGTTAAGACCCAAAAGATTGGGTCCCTTTGAAGTCACGCAACAGGTCAACCCAGTGGCTTTCAGACTCCGGTTACCGAACCACATGAAGCTGCACCCAGTTTTCCACAGGTCGTTGCTGTCACCGTATAAAGGGGACAGAGAAGGGAGGGTCACTCGGGGACCAGCAATGGAGGAAAGGGAACACAGCTACCATGTAGCGGAGATCCTCGATTCCAGGTGGAAGGGAGATCAAGTAGAGTATTTGGTAATGTGGGAAGGGGAACCGGAGTCGGAAAACACCTGGGTCATGGCAGAGGATGTCAATGATGAGGTTTTAATAGAAACTTTTCATCAGAGGTTCCCACGTAAACCTCAGCCGGTGGCGAGGTTCCGGAGGGAATACTTTGCCACCACCGACGAAGAAGAGGAGTTGGAGGGGTTTACAGATTCCGAGGAGGAGGAGGATTCAGCGAGCCGGAACGGCGACCGATGGAGGGAAATGTTCGAGACGTCTGAAGATGAAGAGGATTCTTTTCGGGGTTTTACCTCCTCACCGCCCAGAGGAGAGGGAACAGGAGGGGGTGAAGGGGGCCCTGGAGGGGAGGTGGATGTCAGGGAACTGCCATTGGAGGAACAGGTGGGGAAAGGGCTCACGGAGGCTGGGAGGGACTCAACAGCTGAAGCAGGGACCAGCAGGGGGAGAGGCGGGTCTCTGGAGCAAAGTCTCACGGAGGCTGAGAGAGACTCAGCAGCTAAAGCAGGAACTAGCAGGGAGAGGGGTGGATCTCTGAGGGAAAGCGAGCAAGAGGGAGGGCTCAGGGACACGTCCAGCGAGAACAGTGGGGAAGTGTCTGAAGCTCCCATAGGGAGACCCATTCCTCGCCGGAAGCTGTCACGCCGCGAGTCCCGAAGACGTGTTTCCGTTAAGGAGCTTTTATGCTGGAGGCGCTTCCGAAAACAGCCACTGTCGGAATCTGCAAGTGACTAGAGCAGACATGTCTGAGGAGCTCTGTCACAGACAGAGGTTTGTGGAGTTGCACAAACTCTGAGGGACTACGATTTTACGCACAAGCAGCTCATCATCCCATCACACCAACCTAGCAGTTCAAAAGCACGCCAAAAAAGTGCAAGTAGATAAATAGGTACCGCTCCAGCAGGAAGGTAAACAGTGTTTCCGTGCGCTGCTCTGGTTCGCCAGAAGCGGCTTAGTCATGCTGGCCACATGACCCAGAAAAACTGTCTGTGGACAAACGTTGGCTCCCTCTGCCAGTAAAACGAGATGAGCGCCGCAACCCCAGAGTTTTTCGCAACTGGACTTAACTGTCAGGGGTCCTTTACCTTTACCTTTACCTTTTAAACAGGTGGTTTGGACTTAACTGTCAGGGTCTGTCAGGACTCTGAGAGCTTGCACTTGAGCTGTCAGATGAGGGTATTTACGTTTGGGTGTAGATGTGGCCATACTGCTGTTCCAAACGTCCAGCTTGGAGCACCACCAGCTACCTAGCCATCGGAAGCTTGCATGCACATGTTTAGCACACCTCAGGAGCTACTGTAAGTTTGTGCTTTGTCAGTAAAGAATTAAACTACCCGCTGGTTTGTCCTCCTTGGTCTGGGTGTGTTCGAGACACTAACATGCGTGAGATTACCTACCTGTTGGTAGCTGGTACAAATCTCAGAATGCCTCATTGCGTACATAATATCTAAGAAGTCTTGCTGGATAATAATAACCTCGGCAATACAGGTTCACCTCCCTGCTCCTGAGCCTGCCTGGCAATGTCTCCTTCTGTCACTGGGCTTCCTTTGGAAAGAAATGCAGGTTTAATTTACAGATCCAGGGCTCGATCCACCAGGAAGTTCTCCTACTTGAGCTCCACTCCGCTGAATGGGATTTGTGGAAGAGCATAAGTGCTCACTCACGCAAGTGTTAGGATATAGTTCTGTTCCACCTTAAAAGGAACAGGCATGACTGTTGTGTGTCGCATGCCTGTTTACTTCCAGCACAGGCTTGCTGGGAACTTCCGTTTGTATATTGCTTTTGCTATCTTGCTATTTGCTTGGAGACGAAGAGAAGCAGACATGTTTTTCTTTGTTCCCGAACTATGCTGAATAAACGATTGTAAATAGTAATGCTTACACATGTCTCTGTCCGCCACGTCCATTGTGAGAAGTTATTCACTCTGCTGATAAGAGCGTGCACAGCTTCTGCAGGCTTCTGAGGCTTGTGTCGCTGTTTGATGTTGTTCCGAGGACTGGAGATCGCCCAGCTGCTGGCCGGTGGCTGGAGCCAGCTGGGGGCCTGCCAAATGCCCCTGTCTCCCCGGCAGTATCTCAACAGCAAGTCCCATTCATTTTAGTAGGGCTTGCCCAAGAGAACTTCCATGTGGGGCTTGCCAAGGAGAACTTGAGAATCCTTCACATTTTTCGGACAGCTAGTTGCTCTCCTTGTAAAGTACGTGCCCTGAATTTCTTCTCTAAAACCACATAGCTACCAGTCTCAGCCATGGGGTTATGTGGTCCTTTTGGGTTAAATTCTCACCCTGTTATCAAGGCAGTAGGAAATGGCATAGTTCAATGCAAAGCACTTATCCCACTTTGTAGCATCTGCCTGCATTTCTGGCATGGCTGAGTTTGAAAAGGCTTCTCAATTTGTTTATCTGTTCCCAATGGGCTCAAGCTCCCCCCCCCCACATACCCCACTGTAAATATTCACAGTGCAGGGAAGGATAACTGTTCCATTCTCCCACATATTTATAAATTTGAAAGGACAAGGAAAAGTAAGGGACTGACTTGAGCAAATTGCAAATAGGTTTTCGGCACAAGAGCAAAGGATTTAAGCAAGAGACACAAAAATAGACTAATTCCAAGGGATTTAATAAGAGCATTTCATTACCGAATAGGAGATGATGGAATCTTTGATCTTTTCCTCTTGCCAGCTTTGACCTGCCGATTTCACACTTCAGCAGTTTCCCCCTCCTCCTAGAGAGATGATGGGATTTCCACATTTATTGCCTCGGACCTCAGTTGCATAGAGGAAACATCTCATGAGGTGCATGATGAAGTCATGAAATACCTGCTGGAATGTTGCATCACAGCCTTTTGCCAACCTGGTGCCCTCTAGGTGGTTTGGACTGCAACAGTCCCCCCCCCAGCCCCCCATCTGGACATGGTGTAAATAAGACAATTGAAAACAATGTATAATTGAAATTGGGGAGGGAAAATTAAGAATGGCTATGGACAACTTGCTGACATGCCTGAGCAGGCTTGCCAAAACAGAAAGGTACTGCACTGAGCAGTTTGGAGAGGGGTACCAATGGGGACAAGTACGTGATATATAGCTTTGAAAGCTATATACCACCTGGGAAAGCTGGGGCAGCTCAATCAGTAGATCATGAGGGTTTTAATCTCAGGATCATGGGTTCAAGCCCCACATTGGGCAAGAGATTTCTGCATTGCAAGGGTTGGACTGGATGGCTGGCTCTCATGGTCCCTTCCAACTCTATGATGCCGCTGGCTTGATCTGATGTGGAAATTGTTGTAATCTATTTTTCATTGATTTTATTATTGTTGTGTGTCTATGTTACGGATGCTGCTGTTTTTAATGATACGGTATTGTTCATTCCATCACTGACTTAGAGGTACATCTATATTATATGTTGGAAGCTGTCTTGTGAGGATTTCAGCTTAAAAGGCAAAGAGAGAGAGAGACAGAGAGAGAGAGAGAGAGAGAGAGAGAGAGAGAGAGAGAGAGAGAGAAAGGAAGGAAGGAAGGAAGGAAGGAAGGAAGGAAGGAAGGAAGGAAGGAAGGAAGGAGTTTGGATTTGATATCCTGTTTTATCACTACCCGAAGGAATCTCAAAGCGGCTAACATTCTCCTTTCCCTTCCTCCCCCACAACAAACACTCTGAGAGGTGAGTGGGGCTGAGAGACTTCAGAGAAGTGTGACTGGCCCAAGATTACCCAGCAGCTGCATGTGGAGGAGCGGAGACGCGAACCCGGTTCCCCAGATTACGAGACTACCGCTCTTAACCACTACACTGAGAGAGTCCCAGAACCAGCAGAAAAGTACAATTCAGTCCCAAGTGCCAGCCTTCAGTGAATTCCTATCCTCCCCACCTCTCCTCACGGCAGACAGCCAAGGAAGTAGACAAGAAAGCTCTTTATTCAGTATTCACAGTGAGAGGCTCATGTACACTGCCTCTTAGATTAATGGCGTTACTCCAACTGAGTTCCTCCCCTCTCTCTTCCTAGCAACAGCACTTCCCCTTACAGTGGCCTCCAGGGGCTAATTGTCTCTGAGTCCTTTGCTCTTCCACTTTCAATGCACGCCGGATTCAGGAATGCTTTACAGTGATAACGTGTCAGCTGGCTGCTCTAGCTCTGTCTCCCCCTTCTCTTCTCCCAACACCTCCCAACTCTTCTGTTCACCTGTCTCTGAGCTGTGACCTTCCTCAAACCACTGCTGTAATTCGGTACTGGCTTCCTCTTCTCTGGAAGGGAGAAGAGGAGGGGAGGCGGCTTCCACCATTCTTCCTCAGTCCCGTCCCCCTCAGTCCAGTCCCTGACACCAAGGATCCAGTGCTGGGTTACACACACACACACACGGTTTTTGGGATGAATGCTTCCCTCTTACCCCTGCTGTGGCCTAGCTTAGCAACAGTGCTTCTGTGTGTGCTGGTCCCGTGGGTTACCCGAGAGGTGAGGTCCAAGTCCGGTCCGCGGTTGAAGGTGCAGCATGGAGGCAGTCCGTAGTAGATGAAGCTGGGTGCAGGGCAGGGAGTCAGGTGAAGTCAGGAACAGGCATGCAAGCAGGGAGCCAGGGCAGGTCAGGAGCTCAGGCAGGAAAGCAGGACAGGGTTCAGGCAGGAACTAGCAACCAACAATGTTGCTCCCGCAACTTGGGACTGGGGCTGGCCGGCTTTTATCTGCCCCGAGGCATAGGGCGGCCCCAATCCTCTGGTGACTCGCCTCTCCTGGCCTGGAGGTGAGCACTCCTCCTGTGGGAACTTAGTTCCCTCCACCTCTCTGCCCTGAGCCTCTGCAGCTCAGGAGAGGCTGGAGGGTTACCGGACCCAGAGGCAACCTCAGCTTCCCCTGACGGGGCTGAGAGTGGAGCACCTGCAGGCAATGGGTCCTCCATCACCTCAGGAGCCAGAGCAGACTCAGCTGATGCCTGCACCTGAGGTTCCAGCACATGCCGGACCCTTCAGGCTCATGCCTCAGCCCCGGCTCAGCTGGTTCCGGAGGCGGGGAATCCTGTGCAGGCTGGGATCCCTCAGGTTCAGCTTCCGAGTCTGAATCCCAGGTCATCACACTGTGTTTGTCTATGAAGAGAAACCTGGAGAGAAAAGACCCAAAAACAGCAGTGCAGTGCAGTATCCTATGACTCACCAGAACATCTCTGGTGCACACTGAGCCTTTGTTTCCAAATGTAGCAGGAATAGGAAGAAGACACCACTTTAACCACTGCACTGCACAAGATTAGATGTGGTCCAGCCCAAGCTCCGCATCCCTCGGTTTCAACGCAGAAGAATGGGGCACATGCTTCACTCTCTTTCCATTGAAAACCAGTGAAAGTGCTTAACTATGGCTGGGATGTGCCTATTATTGTTTGCACAATGGCTGCTAAAACAGATTTCTAGGTCTGGACTGGCTGAGTGTCAGAAAGCATCTCCACCTCAGCCAGATAAACGATCAAGTATTAAAAGGTCAAAATGTTACTTTCTTAATTTTAAAATATCTGCAGTATATTAAAAAATAATAATAGTATAGGGTATTAAAGTAAAAGCTTCCCCCCTGCCATTTCCCCATTATTATGTAAAGTACTGCTGGCTCAGAGTGCATATTTTGTGTGTGTGTGAGTCTTTGATTCACTGCTCAGCATCTCCCGTGGAGAAAGAAGAAGGCCCAGCTCCTGGTTGCATGCACTTCTCCAAGATTTGTCAGAAGAGATAGATGCACTTGCTTCTATTACATGAAAAGGCAGAGAGATAAAAGAACACGGATCCTCGAGCAGACGCTCTTCTTTAAATAGACCCAAATGTCTCTCCAAAGACAAACCTAATCCAGACAGACATTATCAGCTGGGTGCAAAGGTGGCTGCCTCCCTGCAGTGTTATTGGTCGGTCGGGTTATTTCTTATATAGCAGGGATGTCCAACCAGTAGATCCCTGGCTGATCCTGGTAGATCGCGCGATCCTTATCAGGTACAAAAAGTTAAGGGGGGAAAGCTAAAAAACTCTGTGCAATACTTTCCAAAAAAGCTCAACAACTCTGGGCAATCCACCCACCCCATGCACACTCCTCCTGTTAGGATTATGGTGTTCCGTTCCACCTTAAAACAGATGTATGGCATAGCTGTCAACTTTTCCCTTTTCTTGCGAGAAATCCTATTTGGAATAAGGGAATTTCCCTTTAAAAAAGGGAAACGTTGACAGCAATGATGTGTGGATTGTTGTATGTCACATGTCTGTTTACTTCCAGCACAGCCTGCTGGGAACTTCCATTGTGTATAGCATTTGCTTATGCTGTTTTGCTTGGACACGAAGGGGAGCAGACATGTTTTTCCTTTGTCCTGTTGCTGAATAAAATGCTTATAAATACGCTTTACACAGCCTCTGTCTGCCACTCCTGTTGCAAAGAGTTCTTATCTCTGCTGGCTTGCGTGCTCAGTCTCTAAAGGTCTGGCTGCCGGCTGGTGGGCTGGAGCCAGCTGGGAGCCTGCCAATTGCCCCCGTCTCACTGGACGCATTCCAACACCTCCTCCCTCCAATGACAATGGGTAGATCACTGCCAGTTTTTTTATACTGAGAGTAGATCACAGTCTCTTGGGAGTTGGACATGCCTGTTATATAGCAATTGGTGGGGTTCAGGTTAATGTGCACCCCCTGGGCTTTTGGAGATGGTTACTTTGGGGAAGTGGACCACTAGCTTTGATTGCTCTAACTTCAGATAAGCGGTGGATTTAAAAAACAAGACAAAACACCCACACACAGAGGAAAGATCAGTCAGTGGTGACCTGAGCATAGGAAGCGTCCTTATACAGTGGTACCTCGGGTTAAGAACTTAATTAGTTCTGGAGGTCCGTTCTTAACCTGAAACTGTTCTTAACCTGAGGTACCACTTTAGCTAATGGGGCCTCCCGCTGCCGCCGTGCGATTTCTGTTCTCATCCTGAAGCAAAGTTCTTAATCTGAGGTACTATTTCTGGGTTAACGGAGTCTGTAACCTGAAGTGTCTGTAACCTGAAGCGTCTGTAACCCGAGGTACCACTGTACTGAGTCTGATCAATGGTTCACCTAGTTCAGTATTGTTGTCACTGACCAGCAGTGACTCTTCAAGGTTTCAGGCAGGAACCTGGGGCTTTTGGAAGGCAATGCATGTATCCCACCACAGCCAAGATGGTCTTAATGCCCCTTCAAACATTTCTTCCTATGCCATTGCAATCATGTTTAGAAGCTAGAAACTACATGGGTTGGCTCAACTGTGTGGGTCTTTCATCCCACCCAATCATCGCTCTCCCTCGCATCTCAGCAACGGTCAGCTGACAAGCTAGCTCTGCCCACATGGTCCTGTGTTGCCTCTGTGGTCACATCTGGTGTTCCAGAACCACATGGGAAGAGGAGAGCCAGTTACTCAGGTCCTTCTTAAGCAAGAGTTACTGGGTCAGGAAGGGAGCCAGTTCTCTGAATCAGTAATAGGAGACTCACGCTGCACATCAACAGATGGTACACGTCTTGAGAAAATGGGCACAGAGATTATTAAATAAGTATAGCTGGATGATGCAGTTTTAAGATGCAGTTCCCTGCTGGACTAGACAGACGCATTATCTGCCTCAATACAAAACAAATCAATGCCTCCATCACCAAACCTAAACAACTTTCACTAGCGTGGGGGTTTGCCAGTGAATCATTCCCACTTTACCCCTTTCTCTGCCTCTGTGTCTGATTTGAAGTTGCAGCATTCGCTCTTCCTGTGTAATTTGCTCATCCGCACCTTATAGAATTCACAGCAACAGATGACAAAGACCAGCACCTACAGTATCACACTGCTGCATTGAGTCTCAGCTGCTGAATTCTCCCTTGCAGTGAGTGACTCAATTAGTGCTCTCTCTTTACAACGTGTTATTAATGGTGGCCTGACTCCAGCCCTGACACATCATGGGAACTGGTAGTTTCCATTCACAAAACTACAATCCCCAGCACCTTTCATAAACTACGGTTCCCAGGACTCTTTGGAGGACGTAATGTGTTTTGAATGCACTTTAAATATATGGTGTAGGTTTGCCTAGAGTGGTTGGTAAAGTAAAGGTAAAGGGACCCCTGACTATTAGGTCCATTTGTGGACAACTCTGGGGTTGCGGTGTTCATCTCGCTTCATTGGCCGAGGGAGCAGGTGTACAGCTTCCGGGTCATGTGGCCAGCATGACTAAGCTGCTTCTGGCGAACCAGAGCAGTGCACGGAAACACCGTTTACCTTCTCGCCAGAGCGGTACCTATTTATCTACTTGCACTTTGACATGCTTTCAAACTGCTAGGTGGGCAGGAGCTCACCCCATTATGGGGATTCGAACTGCCGACCTTCTGATCGGCAAGCTCTAGGCTCTGTGATTTACCCACAGCGCCACCCACGTCCCTGGAGTGGTTGGTGCCTGTTGATGCGTAATTCTCAGCTCAAAATCCTTGAACCCAGCAGGAAAAACTCAAGAGCTTGCATCTTAAGTGAGGTTTGGCTGCCATAGCAGACCTGCTAGAACTGAATGGTGGGAATGCAATCCTGTTGGTGCATTTGGACCCTTCAGCATTTAGGATTAGCAAATGACTTGGCAGCTCAATTTATTTACAGGACCGCTGTGTTTTGTTTTGCAATTCTGCAAGCAGGGGGTATGAGTGCATATACGCTGTTTTCCTTTACCAAATTAATGATTGCAAAGTGGCTTTTCATTAGCATGTTAGTTATGCGTGGATGTACACAAGTTGGCAAGGGAGCAAGAGGGATGTCAGACTTGCTGGAAGCTTCCCGAGTATGGAAGCAATTGCCCGAGGCAATCTAAGCTACAAACCGAGACCACAGGCATTACATTGTAATCAAACATTGCGGAGACAGTTTATTATAGACTGTACCCCCTAAATGATGGGCGGAGAACAGCTGTGAGTCACAGCGAGTGAGCATTTGAGATCGCTGTGGGTTTGGGGAAAATATGCAGTACAAATTGGGGGAACGGACAGATTCGCTGTCTGACTGCCTTCTGGGCACTGAGGATGCGGCTGACATGTTATTGTTACAAAAAAGGGAGAAATACTCTCCTCTGTTCACCTTCTCCCCACCATGTATAGTTTTGTAAACATATTGCATCCTGCTGCAGTCACTAAGTGTAATCTTTTCTCAAAGGAAGTTGGTTCAGGCCTCACTCCCCTCTAATTTTGGTTACCCTTTTCTGCACCTTTTCTAGCACTCCCCTCTGAGACAGTTATTATCACCTGCTCATTGCTGTTGACCCGGCTGCTGTTAAAAGGCACAGCTTCAAATGCTAGTTTTAAAGTTGGCAACCCTAATGCACAAGATGTGTTCATGTAGTGATACCGGGGGGGGGGGGGTCACCACGCATGACACCTGTACACAGTTTGCACACTTTCCCACACTGAGCTTTCTTAGTGCCCAAATCCTCTCAGAAACTCCATTTTTCTCAAAACTAGAATGAGAAGCGCAGCCCCCCCCAAGTGTCTCTATTTTCCAGGGACAGATTTACATAAGACACCCCAGTTTCTGATTTGATCCTGGAATGCCCCGCTTTAACTTAGGACGCCCCTATTTTCATCAGAGGGTATGGAGTTATGCAACCCCCAAGCAAATAAGAAGTAACTATACAACCTTTAAAAGATATCTGGAGGCAGGCCTGTATAGAGAAGTTTTTTTAATGTTTAATGTTTTATTATGTTTTTGTGTATGTTGGAAGCCACCTAATATGGCTGAGGCAACCCAGTCAGATGGGTGGGCTATAAATAATAAAATTATTTTTCTTGTTGAGTAGGACATCCCTGTTTTCATTGGAGAAATGCTGGAGGATATGGAAGCAGGGAAATGTGGTATTTTATTGCTTATGCTGAGCTTGACTGGCTACAGATTCTCTCGCTGAAAGCATTTGTGGTCCTGATATCCCCTTTCCCTTTTGTTAGGGGGGGGAATGTACATTCGCTGTAGTAACACAATGCATATCTGATTAGGCACAGTTTTACGTAAGAGCAGTGATTATTTTGATTGGGGCATTATGATGCAGAATTCACGGGAGCAAGCTTTTCACCTACCATCTGAAATCCACAGTGGGAGGAGGCAAGAAGTAGAAGGATGCCTCTCATTACAAGCCTGCCAGAAGGATGAGTAATATACTTTAGTGTGAATAATGCCCCCAGACCCAGGGAGAAATGGAATATCCATCACACCCAACAAGGAGCTTGTTATTGCTGGCACTGTCAAGAGTTCCCCATCAGTCACAATCTTCAGAAGTGAACGGGGACAGCGTGTTGGCTGCACCCGGAACAAGACTGTAGACACCAACATAGGGAGGGTTTCAGAACAATAATTCGCTCGGGACAGTTAAGCATGAGAGCTGATTGTGGGTTGAAAGAAGTCTGGGCTTCTGCTGCTTTAATAGAGGGACGCTCATCACCAATGTAGGCACTCCTGCTGAAATGCTCATAGATGCATAGAACTGTAGAGTTGGAAGGGACTACAAGGGTCATCGGGACACGGGTGGCGCTGTGGGTTAAACCACAGAGCCTAGGACTTGCCGATCAGAAGGTCACAGTTCGAATCCCCACTACGCGGTGCCTGCCTACCTAGCAGTTTGAAAGCATATCAAAGTGCAAGTAGATAAGTAGGTACCGCTCCGGCGGGAAGGTAAACGGCGTTTCCATGCACTGCTCTGGTTCGCCAGAAGCAGCTTAGTCATGCTGGCCACATGACCTGGAAGCTGTACACCGGCTCCCTCAGCCAATAAATCGAGATGAGTGCCGCAACCCCAGAGTCAGCCACGACTGGACCTAATGGTCAAGGGTCCCTTTACCTTTACCTTTACCTTTACAAGGGTCACCTACTGCAACCCTCTGCAACGCAGGAATCTTTTGCCCAACATGGGGCTCAAACCCACGACCCTGAGATCATGAGTCTCATGTTCTACCAGCTGAGCTATCCCAGAAGAGAACTTCTGAATTGGGCCAATGGCCCATCAACTTCAGCATCCTGTTCTCACAGGGACCAACCAGATGCCTGTGGGAAGCCCACAAGCAAGACATAACAGCACTACCTCCGCTGTTAAATAGGGGAGAGGCTCTTTACACATCTCTTATTTAAATATACTGTACCCAGATGTTGCTGGACTCATAAATCCTATTAGACTCAGCCAGGACAGCCAACCATCAGAGATGATGGGAGAGGTAGTCCAGGAACATTTGTAGGGCCACGGGTTCACCAGCTCTGGTGTAACTGCTCCATGTCCCACTACCATCTTGGTGAGAATGTCGGGGCAAGGATTTCTCAGTGGTGGCACCTTCACTCTGAAGTGCTCTCCCTCAAGGAGCCCGTCCATCCCCCTTTCCAACACACCTTCAGAAACGCCGTCAAAGCTTTTATTTTAAATATGCTTTCTGAAATGGTTTGATCCTCAGAGTAACTGCCTTATGATGATGCTGTTATGGTGTCTCGGTTATTTTTTAAGTTGATGTTGATGTTGTTGTTTATTAAATTGATATACCACCCTTTATCAAAAGGTCTCAGTACAACATTAGAAGAAACACATTACGAGACATCAATCAATAGCTGATGGTTTTATTTTGGTTCTTTGTGTTTAAATCATGCTTTCTGAGCTAGGTTTTTTCGGGGGGAGGGGTGGCTTTTGTGAGCCTGAAATGTTGCAAATTAATAAATTAATTATAAAATAACCAGGCTATGGGTTGGGAAGTACTTAGGTAGTACCCAATGTACCAAACTTCTTTTCTATTTTAAATGATCGATATGCATTTTTCTTATTTCCTGGAAAACCGTGTCTTGGGTTGCATTGTCAAAAATCGAAGTGTAATGCAGCTTTCGGTACTGGTTTGCTTTTACTTTATTTCTGAGGCAATTTTTCATACATAGCACAATTCTGTAAGAACTGAGAATTGCTTTCTCCAAGGAGGGCTTGATCTTAAACAAACAAACAAACAAACTCTGTTGTATACCCAGGCCCAGACCTATTGGCAATCTCATCAACAAAGCTGCAAACCGATGATCACTAGGACAGCAAGCTTCAGTAAAGGCTTAATAGCAGAATATAGTTGAACCCCACTTTTAATCAAGTGAGGGATACAACTGGTTCCCAACCAGTCTCTGGCCATGCTCGGTTGCTGTGGCTGCTGCAGGTGTGTGCCTGGGGACATGAGGACATGACATTAATGTTCCAGTACAACAAATCCATCCCTGCATCCGCAGATCGTTGTTTAACAAGCTGCTTTAGACTTCTGAATCTCTCTCATGGGATTCCTTCACAGCAGTGGAGCAGCGTAATCCACTGCTTATGTTGTCTCTTCTGTGCTTTCTTCATTAAGTGAAAATGCCTTGTAGGCACTGAGTTGAGATGTCGCTAACACCACAGGATGCACCTTTAATTAATGTGTGGCAGTATTCGCAATTTTTGAAAAGCAATCTGTTTCCCCTCAGTTCTGTCTGCATACCTCAGGGTTTTCCTTTCTTTCTTTTTTGATTTTTTTGGTTGTTGTTGTTGCTGTTGGTAATGTTTGTATGGTTGCAAGAACTCTGGTTCTGTAAAGAGCGACTGAGGGAAGCGTCTTGTCAGTGGTGGCACCCTGGTTGTGGAATGGTCTGCCCAGGGAGGCTTACCTGCCATCTCCCTTGATGCCATTTTGACACCATGCAAAGGCCTTTTATAATTTTCTCAGGCCTTTTACCTCAGTTGTGTTTTATCACAACTTGGTTTATTGTTGCTTGATGCTGTTCATGTTCTTTTATTGTTTTAGTATTTATTTATTTTTGCGTGTTTTATATTTGTGTGTGTGTGTTTTTATACCTTTTGTAATGCAAGAACAACACTAAAATAGTGAGTAGTGATTCCTTTATGGAAGGTTGTATAAATTCTGTTATCTTGCACTGTGCAGTAAATGTTATTCATGTGTTTTGTAAGCTGCTTTGGCAATTTTATTGAAGGACAGTGTATAAACCCCTCAATATATATTGGGAATAATAATAATAATAATAATAATAATAATAATAATAATAATAATAATAATAATAATGTTTTATTATTTATACCCCGCCCATCTGGCTGGGCTTCCCAAGCCACTCTGGGTGGCTTCCAACAAAATATTTAAATACAGTAATGCATCAAAAATTTAAAGCTTCCCTAAACAGGGTGGTTCCGAAAAAGAATTGGGATTTTGAACAAAGCAGAATTTCTGAATTCCTTTATTCTTCAAATACATGCTCAAAACATAACGTTGCTCATGTAAGCTCCCATTTTCAGCATGTTACATCAGCAAACGACACTTAACAATTTATATTTACATAACTGCACTGTATTTTTCCTGCATTCATCATCTCATTTCTTCCCTCATTTCTGATCAGGCAGGGAAAAAAGACTGTAGCACAAACCCAGAGGCGTAGGAAGGGGGGTGCAGCCTGCCCCGGGTGTCATGACTAAGGGGGGGGGGTGACAAAATGGCAGGCAAGTGGGCAGCACACCTCGCATCCGGCGGCAGCAGCTCTTCTGACCCAGCAGCAGAGAGCAGCCCTCCTCAGCCATGGTGAGGCAAACCTGACCACAGGAGCTCTGTTGCCGGGTAATATCTGACCCGGCTGCAGAGAGTAGAGGAGAGTGAGCAGCAGCTTCCCTGCCCCTCTCCTACCCTGAAATGTGGCATGTGGGAGGGCACCCTCTGTGCCCCACCCCCCTCAGGATCGTCCCCGCACTGGCCAGCGCAGGCATATGCTCCACCGCTGCACAAACCATCCAGACAAGAAGAAGAAGAGTTTGGATTTGATATCCTGCTTTATCACTACCCTAAGGAGTCTCAAAGTGGCTAACAATCTCCTTTCCCTTCCTTCCCCACAACAAACACTCTGTGAGGTGAGTGGGGCTGAGAGACTTCAGAGAAGTGTAACTAGCTCAAGGTCACCCAGCAGCTGCATGTGGAGGAGCAGGGAATCGAACCCGGTTCCCCAGAGTACAAGACTACCGCTCTTAACCACTACACCACACTGGCTCCACACAAGCTTTGCCAGAGCTGCTAATGAGTCCTGGATTGAGCCTTAACGATAAACTGTCTGGTTCAGTGTGATGTGACTTATCAGAGCTGCATTTAGCCACCTGAGGTTTGAGAAAAGTCGAGAAAAGGCAATTAAATAGTTCCCAAAACCCTCTTTGAAGTTGCTAGCAAGCAGTAGCTTTTTCTTCACTGCTGACTGCACGATTTAATTGAAAGGGGATAAATTGATGAATGATGGGGAGCATTGTAAAAAGGGGCACCCACCTCTGGCTTCCTGGTTTGCACCTATAGACATGGTTAGGATTGAACTTCCGGTTGGACTAGTTGTCTCCAGCATCCTTGTAGCTTGTGGTTCTTGGGCATGGGATTGCCACTTTTCCCAACCGGCTGCTGTTTCTGTACTGGCTACTTGACCTGCAGCCACTAGAACCTTATAAAATGAGCTCCTCCACCCTGTGAAAAACTTCACCTGCCAATTTCTGAACAATCTCAAGCTCTTTCAAAACACACAGCTCCAGATGCTGGTTGAAAAACTGGCAATGTTGGTCAGATGCATGCAATCATTCTTTCTGAGTCCACCTCCCCAAAAGACCCCTTTCTCTGTAAGCACTTTTATGCACACCAAATGCTGAGGGTTTGTTGTTATTTTTATTCAGTAGACCCCAGCTTGACTTCAAGAAGCTGTTAAACCTTTGCAAAAGAAAGAAAAAGAGCTTAGCTGAGTTTCATCGTCTTTCTACTCATCACAGAACCATAGGTGATGGTTTGGGTTGGGACGATGCAGCGACAGCATAATAGTTACAAAGACAATGAGGGAATTTTGCCAGGAACAATTCTTCAAAGTCGTTCAGGACTGTGACAAAACAAATGGCATCTGTTGAAGCATTTGGGGTCTTGTATCTTTTGACTGTTCAAGGTACAACAGCCCTAATGCTGGCAAGTTATTCATCCCTTCTACACAGAAGTGGCAACACTCCTTTATTAGTATACGCAGCAAAGAGCAGGATTGCCCCACTTTTTGTGGTCAGAAGCTCTGCAGCAGCTGTGTCAAAGGGAGAAACCAAGAGGCTGAGATTTCCCCATAACTGCATCCCCACCACTGTTGAGATTCAGGAGCAGCCTCCAGTGGTCACATGACTGAATGACTCCTAAGAAGACTCTGAAGTTGAAGCCTGCTGCCATTCACCTTCTTCAGTGAGTGACGCCAGGAATTACTGACAGGCCCTTAATGCCTTTCCTTACTCCATCCTTGGGCAAGGTGTGATCCTTCCTTATGTTCACCCAAGTCTTTCTTGGCACTTCTCCAGACAATGGGCATTGTATGAGGTGTTACAGTGCAGGAGATAGGACATTATTTGTTTGTGGTTCATACTGCCATGGACACAGAAAATGAATCTCCACTTGCTTGACTCTTTGCTTAATAATTGGTTATGGCCAGTGTATTTTTTTATGCTGGTTATCCTGCGTTAGACAGAAGTTACTCAGCTCCATTGAAGGCAGGAAGTTGTTGTGCTTTCATACTATTTGCATACCCTTGTCCATTTGCTGTTCAACTGATCATTTTGGCTTCATCATCATGCCTTCTTCTGACTCATCCCTAGGTTTCTTGCAAACTGGGGTGGTTGCTTTTGCATACTTTGCAGTTACTGGCAATCTCTCACCAAGTATCAGAGGAAAGTTCACCTACACGGAAAGCCTCCATCACCTCCTCAGCTTGCCTAATGACAGTACCGGCCCCAATCAGTCCACCTGCCCACCATCCCTTGCAGCATTGTAAAGGAAAAGGTTTTCGTAGTCTCGTAGCTACAGGACTAACGGAGTCCTCAGTGAACGGCAACCGTCACAGGCAACGAGTGCGGAGAAAAGTCCTCCAGAAACTGAGTCTGCTGGGTGGATTCTGGGGCAAGCTTCAGGCACACGCTGGCTTCTGTTGTGCTGTTGTTGTTGTTGTTGACCCGGAACTGTTCCTTGGCCGGACGAATGGCCACCATGAATTGGCGCTTGAAGGTCTCGCTCAGGGCAATGTAGAGGAAGGGATTGAGGCAACTGTTGGCATAGCCCAAGCTGATGGCAAAGTTGTAGGCATAGAAGAAGGCCACGGAAGGGGTGTCTATGCCGAGATGCACTAGCTGAAGGATGTAGAAGGGCGCCCAGCAAATGAAGAAGGCAGAGCAGATGGCAACTGCCATTCGGGTGACCTTCTTGGTACGTACCCGGAGGCTCCTCTGGGGCAAGGGCACCACAGTGGTAGCCATATGCTGGAGGATCTTAAAGTAGACCACGCAGATGATGAACAGTGGGATGGCAAAAGCCAGCATGAACTGGTAGATGGTGAACCAGTAAATATCAGTCTCCGGGTTGGGAAGCAAAAGGGCACAACGGGCACTCCCATCCTCCAAAGGCATCAGCCCCGCGTACATCCACACTGGGATGATAGTCAGGAGAGAGAGGAGCCACACCAGGCCAATCACTAAGGCTGCCACACACGGCGTCCGGACGTAAGTGGACTTCAGAGGATAGACGGTGGCCAGGTAACGGTCCAAGGTCATGACTGTCAGGATGTTGGTGCTGGTGATCTGGCTGTTGGTGTCCAGAGCGGTGATGATGGTGCATAAAGGAGCTCCAAAATACCAGGCCCCGTTGCCAAGGAGTTGGTGGATGAGGAAAGGCATGCCCAGCAGGAAAAGCAGGTCCACAATGGAGAGGTTGAAGATGAAGATGTCGGGCACTGTCTGTTTGCACCTCAGCTTCTTCTTCTTGATAATGGTGTAGATCACAATGAGGTTTCCAACGATGCCAAGGAAGCAAATGATGCCGAACAAACTCGGCATGATCACATTGGTGTAGGGAGTCGGCCTTTCCACCACTGCCAAAAACAAGCCAGAGAGAGAGAGAGAGAGAGAGAATAGTGAATGTCCTACCAGAGATTCACAGAAGACTGGTGTAAATTTACGGACTATTTGAAAAGTAATTGTGATGACCAGATTACGTTTGTAGGTTTGCAAGAAGTTTTGTGAGGTAAATTATTTGAATTATTGCAAAAATGGTTAAAGAGGTGGAATGTGAGTTAAGATAATTAAAGGCAATAGGAATTTAAGAAATGCAGAAGAAATGATAAAAATGGTGGATCATCAGAGGTGCTGATGGAAGTCCAAAAAGATTGTATAAGATGTGAAGTTCTGTGGAATGTATAATAATTGGTATGTTGAAATTGATAAAAATTATATATATAAAAAAGAATAGTGAGTGTCCTTGCACTTTGTAGCCCTCTGAGGCGATATTTGTTTGGACAGCCGGCCTTCTGTTTCCTAACAGGAAGGGCCAATTTGTGAGCTCCATACATTTAAGACCTAAGCTACACGTGTCAGAACAGAAGAGCAGACCCACTTCATCAGACTACAAGTTAATCTAGTCCGCCATCTTGTTTCCCACAACCAGATACCTTTTGGGAAGTCCGCAAGTATGATGTGAGGGCAATATCTCTTCACATCGTTGTTACATGATGTGAAGCTAGCTTGTTAATTCCACGTGACTTCTAAAAATATCGCTGCTCAGTATCTGCACTGTCAAGGACGGCAGGGCTTTGGCACCTAAAGTTTCCAAATCGCCTCAGCTCTATTCATGACTTAGGCGGCTGGATGCAAAGGAGGAAGCACTCCTATAGCATTACTAGTTGTGAAGAGGCAATTACAAATGAGTGCAGTTTATTATCTCTTCCCTCCCTCTCCTCCACCAAATCTGTCATGAAAAGACAGCTCTACACAGCTATGAAAGGAGCAGGAACACAGGGAACTCTCTGACACCAAGTCAGACCATTGGTCTATCTTGCTCAATGTTGTCTACTCTAAACTGATGGGCAGCAGCTTTCCAGGATTTCGGACAAGGGTCCCTTCCAGCCATACCTAAAGATGTCGGGGATTGGACCCGGGACCTCAGATGCTCTACTAGTGGGCTACAACTCTGCCATCCTTTCCACATGATCTGGTCATTTACTGAAAATGGAAGCTGTGGTGAGCACCGATGGAATAGGGAATGGACAGTGATGGGGAACCTGTTGCCTTCCAGATGTTGCTGGACTACAACTCCCATCATCCCAAACCATTGGCCAGTGTGGTGTAATGGTCAGAGTGTTGTGCTAGGACCTGGGAGATCAGGGTTGGAATCCCCACTCACTCATGAAGCCAGTCACTTCCTCTCAGCCTAACCTACCTCACAGGGTTGTTGTGGGGATTAAATGAGGGTGGGGGAGCCAGTATGCTACTCTGAGCTCCTTCGAGAAGAAGGTGAGTTATAGATGCAACAATAAGATAAGATAAGATAAGATAAGATAAGATAAGATAAGATAAGATAAGATGATAAGATTGGCCATGGTTGCTGATGGAAGCTGGGGATCCAACAATATCAGGAGAGTCACAGGTTCCCCATCCCTGGCATAGAAGAATATGCTCAAGCAGCAAATTTTATGCAAATAACTGTTGTCAAGGGAGCAGAATCTAGCCTGCAATGGGTATAATGGTGCTTTGGTGACTTCCCTGCCAGGGACTTTGCCAGGAACCTCATTGTGTGGACCTTTCCTTCTTTAGATACCACACAACATGGAATTTACAGGTGCAGTCTTTCTCTTCCTAAACATTTCATAGAAAGTGGTTGCCCACTTTTCCACCCTAACAGGGCTCCTGTGTTTTTAACAGTTTCATGATAAACAGAAATTTGATTAGGTTAAGCTTTCCCCAGCATGGAGATGCAGCGATGGGGAAAGCATTGCCTTGCTGAATTTCTTCCAGTCGGAGAGAGAGAGGAAGTTGGCAATTCTAATAGCCTGTTGCCCGCCTGCCTTGTGTCAAAGCAGGAAAACCTGAGCGTTTGCTAAAGATTAAGACACTCTGCAAAAGGAAAAAAAAGGGGGGAGGAGAGCTCTGTGTTTTATCACTTCTTGGTTTTAAGACGAAGGGGACCAGACAGAGTGTATCTGAGTGATGGACAGGTATTAATTTTTGAATGGATATTTCAAGCTATCCAGATGTTTATATGATGAGTCATCCATCCAAAATGAAACAGTACACCCCCACTTCCCCTTGTAGGCATTTCCCTCCCTTGTCAAATTCAAGGCATAAACAAAAGACAAACATTGGCACAGTTCATTTCTAGGAGGCTTAATTGCCTTCTCAGACTTAATGGGGCCTCATTTCAGTTGTGCGTGAACTGCAGTCACTCTTTCCCAGCTAGTTATTAATCCAGGGGAAGTGCCCCAGGGCTCATTACTGCAGTTTGATGGTATGATTAACTCTCCAGTCATACCCAACACTGTTTCCTAGCCTTCTTATTGCCTGAAGTCAGGAGGGATTAATTCACAGCCACCTTTTTGTACTCGACCCACCCATATTCAATCACCTTCTCACCTACTGGGTGACAGCATATTTCTGTGGCTCCCCTACCTTGTTTTCCATGAATACCAGAGATTATTGGGAACAGTTCATCAGCTGGAAACCTGAACAACTTCAGGAACACAGCACAAACTGTGCAATATTTGGTCCCAGTCTGGAAGCCCTCGAAATTGAGACTAAGGAAGCAGAGAGATGTTCAAACCTCAGCCGTTCATTTAAGATCTTTCTGCCTGAAGAGCCTGGATTTGCAAAGCAGGTCTAGCTGGAGATATTTTGCAGACACTGAGCAGCAAATACTTTCCTCCTTCCCCAATTCAAGGCACTCAATGCTCAAGGCCAGACAAGTTCTTCCGAGATCTTGAGGTTTTCTTTTCTAAGCACTGCGCGAGCTTTGTGAAATAGACATTCTTATACCCATCCTCGCCAAAAAAGAAGACGACTGTCTGGGGGCCACCTATTTAAAATTACACAATAGGAATTCATGCTCCAAGAACGCTTTAAACCTCCTTGACCTGCTCATTGGGACAGGCGCTTCTGTAAGGGAGCCTTATCTTGCTTCCAGTGCAATAAAGGAAAAGAAACCCACAAATGTGAGATGCAGTTCGTAGAATCATACATGTGCTACTTCTCTTGAGAAAACCTGGATCAACTGAAATTCACTCTTCTACATTACAGAGCTTTGGATGTGAGAAATCTGTTTTAAGATGAATCAGAGACATTATACCTCTGAATCCTGGTTTGTAGGGAACAGTAGAAGAGGGCTGTTGCCCTCATGTCGTCTTGTGGGTTTTCCAGAGGCCTCTGGTTTCAACAACTGCTAACTTTCTGAATGTGAAGCACTTCTTGAAGGTGCAGGAGCCCTTCCAGGGAACAAGCTACCAAACTTCTGCACTGCTCATGTGTGACAGCTTGATGCAAAAGACACAGAGAGGGTCTTAGGTTTTGCACCCGTGACTCTCATCAGATGACACAAGGCAAGGTACATAGTCACTGTAGCTAGTCACCTCATCTTCCCACAGTGCCATCTGGTGTGCAGAGAGAGTGTTTAGCTCAAGGCTGGTGGAGCTGGGCACAGAGTCAAGAGACAGCAGAGGAAACAGCAGCCACATGGTGTAAGAAAATATAGAAACCATACAAAGGAGAAACGGACCTCTGGCATCAGTTTCATGGATAACGTTTCCGCTGTTTACCAGGTCTTGGAAGGAACAGTGCATTGTTATTTGTTTGGGTATAAATCTGTTTTTGTAGAGATCATATTTTGGGGAGGTTTTCCTTAACGTGTGTAACACAGTTTAAGCATGAATTAAAATATATAGCATTTGAAAAGAAATGTTGTGGTTAGGGGGCTTCTCCCGAGTAGCAGTGGAGGCATTAGGACAAGGGGGGCACTGCCCCACCAAGATCAGTGTGTCTTCAGCCAGCCCCCACCTGCCTGCCTTAGGACAACCAGGCTAGGGAGCAGCCCCAGCTTTCAGCCTTGTCGTCCTTAGTCTCAATATTGCCTTGGTATGACCCAAGAGGGAGATGAATATGGACAGCAGTGGAATCATTTGGCTCTGCCTATCACTGGTTCTGACTCCATCTCCTGTTGACCTCTCTTCCTTCTGCCCCACCAGTCCTGAGGACCACCATACTCCACTGGTGTGTCTGCATATGAAGCTTGACCAGTACCATAGCTTGGGTGGCCTGGGTGTGTGTGTGTGTGGCCCTGGACGCAGAATTTTGGGGGGCATGCACCTGGTCACGAGTCCCCTGTGTGAGCACAGAGGGTGTTCTTTACACTCTGCACCCCACTCCCACCCACCACCCCATGCATGGGATGAGGCACACTTGGGGGTCAGAGGTCTGACAGCACTACACCCCTGAGTTCGGCCATTCTTCTGCCACACTCAGTCACTTCCATTGATGGGGTAGGAATGTCTTTACTCCAATCAGTGAGAAGCTGCTTTGCGAAACCGGGCATCAGACTAGCATCTTATAACGAAGTCCAGGTTACATGTGCATTTTGGATAATGTAGTCTGAACATGAATTAGAAACCCAGTGCTGGAAATGCAATGAGTGCACAGCAACCAGGAGTGTGAACATAGCCTAAGATTTCTTTCTTTTTCCTCAAGTGCCAGCCCTAATTTTTAATTGAAGTCAAGATGGCATACATGGTTTCTCTTCCAGCTCCAAGGCTAGCCTAAGGCATTTTGCTGCCCGTGAAGGAAAGATTCCCACTTTTGCCAACACTCTACCACAAGTCAAGCCAATTGGCCATTGAATTTTACTTCAACTATGACAACAAGACAGTATCATCTTCAGTATCTGAATACCAGCAGGCTTGCTTAGGCAGTCCAAGTGGTGCCCTGGTCTAAGGTGTGCACACCACTGCTAATCTCTTCTCCTGCCAAATCCACACACACCATTTTACCCTGTTATTGCTATCAAGTACCATACATAATCTGTAGCATGAAGCTAAGGATGTTTACTCAGAAGTCAAGTGAAAGTAGGACTTAACATCCAATCTTAAGCAAGCTCAGAAGTTAGTATGGTGGTTTCAATGGGACTTGTTTCCTGGTGAACACAACCTTACCCCCGAGTAAATATATGTCAGATTGCAACCTTTTGCACTCATCTTACCTATCTTTAAATCAGACACAATATTCAATTCCCACTACAGATAAGGTAAGTCACTGGTGCCTTGAGTGTTTGTTGTCAGCAGCAGAGTTAGCAGCAGCAGGAGTAGAAAACTGCATGGGTTTTTAAAACATCATGAACATCTTAAAGCATTAATGAGATTAAGATGTGTGAGTCATTCAATTCCTAAACCACTCATTTTTAATAAAAAATTTTAAAAATTCATTTTAATGTGAGCTCCTCCACAAAGTGAAAGGCTTATGGGTTTGCTGTTTTGTTGCAGGTAGTTTATGCGCATATCTGGATCAGTCAGTATGCTTGAGATTTCTTTTGTGAGCAATAAATGAATGGTCTGTGTTGTACAGTCAAAACAAATTACTTTCAGTTGAATGACCTCAGAAGCATTACCTGCTGCATCTTAAAAGAACCTATTGAAAGCAAGCCGGTAAATGGATTAGGAGCCTTTATTATTATGCTGAAAACCTTGCTAATTTTTTCTTAATATGAAACACAGAGGATGGCGTCTACAGCGGAAAGGTTTGGGGGTTGTTTGAAGGGAGTAATCCAGGACATGAATGCTTTTCATTAAGACTGTTTCCTGTTAGTCTGCAAGGAGCTATTATTGCTCTCCATGTGTTCAGCGGAGACACAAACCCTCCGAAGCCGTAAAAAGAGGTGGCACTCCATGCTCCCCTCCCACGTTATTCCATTCACACCAGGGGTAGCCTATGTGGTGCCCTCCACATGTTGTTGGATTAAACATCCCTTCGGCCCCAGCCTATGCTGCTCAGCCATTTCCCATTAACTTAGAGAAGGGAATGTTGCCAACATCAAGGGCAGCTAACCTCTGCCACCCCCCATATGTTGCTAAAGTACAACTCTCCTCAGCATGGCCAATAGTGATGGGAGTTGTGGTCCAACCACATCTGGATGATCTCCACCACCACCACTCCCCGTTGAGGCACTTCTGCAGGGGCAAATACTGCGCCCTCGGGAACAATAAGACCAAGGAGCACACCGAGGGAGTTGTCCGCCGCCTCTGGTGCTGAAGCGAAGCCATTTCCCCAACCTGTTGCACTTTCTAAAGTACTGTAGGGGTGAAGCGAGGCAAGGAGTGGGCGGCTCAGGCAGCACAGACATCATTCCTAAAAGTGAGGCTCTAAACCCCACGATCCATTCTGTAAGGCAAGCTTTGATAGTGACTCGCTTCCATTTTTATTTATCTGTTTTGCCTTAAAAAAAAAAGCGCTCACCCATCATTACCGAGACACTAAATGGGAAAGGACCGGAGAGCAGCGAGATGCTGGATTTGGACAGGTTTTGAACAGGCAAGAGAACCAATTTGGTTTTTGCTACCTGTCCCTGCAACAAGAAGGGGGGGGCGGGAAACCTTTCTCAAGAAAAGTTATCCAGCTTGAAACCTCCACCATCCTTGACTTACTTGATCTGTTCCTGGCGGGGAAGTCAGAAGAATTCATTGGGAAGGAGGCTCCGGAGCAGTTCTCTACGGCCATTTCTTCCCCCAAGAGGACAACGCCAACACCTGCCCGCCTCGCTGATGGGCTTTGCTGGTGTTTGCTGGTGTTTTTTCAAGCCTCCAACATCGCCCTCTGACCACTTTGAGCCACGGCTCAGCGGAGCCACCTGGGCGTCTGGCCACTTCCTTCTGCAGAGCGAGCTCGCTTTTGGGGGGCGAAGTAACTTGGGAGAAGTTGGGGGGGTGGAAATCGACGAGCCGATCTTCCGATCACACAGAAATCTGCGGGCGACTTGTCTGGATGCTTGCAGAGCCGGAGATGGTCTGCGCGCCTGGCGATCGGAGCGGAGCCTGCGTTATAAGAAGTCAAGCCGGAGCCTGCGTTTAGGAGGCGGGCGCACGTGTGTGCGCGTGTATGTTGGAGGCGGCATCTAGCTGCCTTCGCAGAGGCTGAATCGCAGGCTGCAGCCGGCAGGGAAGAAGCCAGATTGGTGCGCGCGCCCGCGCGCGCGCGCACACACACACACACAGAGAGAGAGAGAGAGAGAGAGAGAGAGAGAGAGAGAGAGAGAGAGAGAGAGAGAGAGAGAGAGGATCCTTAAGCGCTTTCCAAGGTACCCGGTCTACCGATGCTGCCTTCCTCGATCTGATGACTGACATCAACTGACAGCTGACTGCATCCGACGCGCCAATGGGGCTGGGGGGAAGGCAGCGGGTGGACGCAAAGGGCGTGGGGGCTCAGCTGGGAGGGGAATGTGTCCTGAATAATAATAATAATAATAATAATAATAATAATAATAATAATAATAATAATAATAATAATAATAATTTATTTATACCCCGCCCATCTGGCTGGGCTTCCTCAGCCACTCTGGGCAGCTTCCAAAAAAAATTAAAATACTCCAATACATCAAACATTAAAATCTTCCTAAAAAGGGCTGCCTTCAGATGTCTTCTAAAAGTCTGGTAGTTGTTGTTCTTTTTGACATCTGGTGGGAGGGTGTTCCACAGGGAAGGCGCCACTACCGAGAAGGCCCTCTGCGTGGTTCCCTGTAACCTGGCTTCTCGCAGTGAGGGAACCGCCAGAAGGCCCTCGGTGCTGGACCTCAGTGTCCGGGTAGAACAATGGGGTGGAAATGCTCCTTCAGATATACTGGACCAAGGTTGTTTAGGGCTTTAAAGGTCAGCACGAACATTTTGAATTGTGCTCAGAAACGTACTGGGAGCCAATGTAGGTCTTTCAAGACCGGCGTTATGTGGTCTCGGCGGCCGCTCCCAGTCACCAGTCTAGCTGCTGCATTCTGGATTAGTTGCAGTTTCTGGGTCACCTTCAAAGGTAGCCCTCACGTAGAGCGCATTGCAGTAGTCCAAGCGGGAGATAACCAGAGCATGCACCACTCTGGTGAGGCAGTTCGCAGGCAGATAGGGTCTCAGCCTGCGTACCAGATGGAGCTGGAACAGTAATGGAAAAGGCAGAAGCTGGACTCAGGGAGGTCCAAGTGGATCTTCAGGTTACCTTCCCTGTAGAGGTCAAAAAGGGCTCCCCTTCTGGTTGGGTCTACATAGGCTTGCTTTCCCACAGAGCTTCTCTTAAGGATCCAATCATCAGCGCTCACCTATAGCAGGGTCCACCTTTCCAAGATGCTTCTGGCAGATCAGCTGGCCATGGTGTTTCTGTAACAGCTAAGCCGGCCGCCTTCATCTGCCTCAGCTGCAATAAAACATCTCTCTCCCCTATGGGTTTCTACAGCCGCAGCAGGCGCTGTAACTCTCCACCCGTTTGACTTTACCCCTAACTCTCCCATTGTCTCTGGAGGTAGACAAATGTCAACCATCGTCCCTCATGGCGATGAGTATGGGTGAGCAGGCAGCCTAAGGCCTGAGCGGGAGTGTCGCCTTCAAATCTCACCTAGTCACCAAACAATTTGGGGTGGCTTTGGGCAAGTGGCTATTCTAGTTCAGCCCCAACACCCTCATCTGCAATATGGGAGAATGAGGTGGGCCTACCTTACAGGGGTGCTGCTACTGAAACGACGGGGATGAAGTGTTGGGAATATTTCGAGTGTGCTGAATATTTTTTAAAAGCATGAATGGCCTCCTTTTTCTCTGCCCCAAGGCTTCAAATGCGTAGGCTGTTTCCCACTGTACAATGGGCTTGAGTACCTGGGGGTAAGCGCAATGGAACTCAGTGGTAGGCACGCACAGACATGGTGCATTGTGGCCATTATATAGGCCAAAGATGGGGAGGTTTGGGTCCACGGTTCAATCATTCCCCAATAGGGGGACTATTTTGGCCCATGAGGCCATTTTCCCCAAACCACAGCCCCCTGCTTATCAACTGATGTCACTCATGGTGTCTGCTGATGGGTGAGAGGAGAAGTGTTATTTCCAACATGGGCTGCGCACCCCTGTTCATGTGCAGCCAAGGCAGCAGGATTTAACCCCCATTCACCAGCTGCTAAATGGGGGTTAGATCCTGCTCAGTAAGGCAGGGTTTTATGCAAACCCTTTCTAGATTCTAGGAGTAGCGTCCATGGTTCTCTGGCTCAGCCAAATGCTTCCCTTAAAAAAACACAAACCCCACACATTTTGCACATTTTTCTCAAAAAGCTTTGAGAAAAGCTTTTGTCAAAATGTAAAAACACCAGATACACCATATTGGTTGATGCTTTCGTGAATTTTGACAGGCTGGTGAGGAATCTATTCCATCTGCTGTTACTGAACTGTCTGCTTTTCAGCATGGCAAATTTTGTCCACCTATTTTAGAATCCTTTCCTTCATGATGCAGCCTGGGACAAGGACTGGCAGCCCCATGAACTTCCTCCATTTTCTAGAATGGTTTACACTGGGCAGTTTGCAGTCATCTGGCATGGAGGTAGGTAAGTGCATCTCATTTCACAGGGATGTCATCCTGTATAATTTATCATACTGTTCTAAGGCCACTGCCTCTTCCTTTGCCACCTCACTGGATGCAGATCTTCTGATTTATAACTGTGCTTGCCATCTTCCCTCTTGGAGCTCTCCAGCTCTCAGGTGCTCAGGGATTTCTTGCTCCCTTAACTGGCTCCCTGACCACATTCTCTGATTCTTGGCACATCCACCTAGAGCCAAGGGGCATTGACATTGGCTCAGTATGACATTATAATGTCATAATATGTATGAAAATTAATAAAGACAACCACATTTTTTTTAAAGTAGCCTATGGAATGCCTCTCATCTCTTCCATTTCTTCCTCAAAACCCACTTTTTCTGTGAAGCCTTTAGCTTAGGTGTGGGGAACCTTTGCCAGATGTTGCTGAACTACCAATCCCATCATCCTTTGCCATTGGCCATGCTTGCTGGGGCTGATGGGAGTTATTGTTCAGCAATGTCTGGAGGGGCAGAGGTTCCCCACAGCAGCCTTTGTTTGTTAGACCTCTCTCACTTCACTCACCCAACATAAATCAAGTACAAGGCCCTCAACTGCATAATGCAGCTTCTCACATCCTCCCCTTTTATACCTTGCCTTTCTCTTCTCACCCCTTTACTGCCTCCTTCACTTAAGAGTTTTAGATTATAAACCCCTCACAGCAAAAACTTAATCTTCTTCTTCTGTTACTCTGGAAGGTTCTGTGTATACGGTGGTACCTCGGGTTCATTGATTTAGTGATATTGTTAAGCAGCGTGGTGTAATGGTTAGAGGGTTGGACCTGGGAGAACAGGGTTTGAACCCTCACTCAGCCAGGAAGCTCACTTGGGCCTGTCACCATCTCTGAGCCTAACCTACCTCACAGGGTTGTTGTGAGGATAAAATGGGGAGAAGAAACATGCACACCATCTTGAGCTCCTTGGAAGATAAACGTAGTATATAAACGTAATAAATAAATCAAGGATTAGGTTGTTTTTATTAGGGCCTTATTGTTGATGTTCTTAAGCACATTGTGTGGGGGAGGTGGAATAGTTTATACAGTGGTACCTTGAGTTACATACGCTTCAGGTTACAGACTCCGCTAACCCAGAAATAGTACCTCGGGTTAAGAACTTTGCTTCAGGATGAGAACAGAAATCGTGCAGCGGCAGCAGGAGGCCCCATTAGTTAAAGTGGTACCTCAGGTTAAGAACAGTTTCAGGTTAAGAACAGACCTCCAGAACGAATTAAGTTCTTAACCCGAGGTACCACTGTATTCTCATTATTGTGGTGTTTTGCAGAAGAATCTGTAACTTTCTAGATATTGTTGACTACAACTCCCATCATCTCTATTGACAATGCTGGTTGATGGGAGTTGGGAGTCCAACGACATACGAAGAGCCACAGGTTCTCCATTGCTGGTGTGCCTAGGTGTCACTATATATTTTATCATCCTCATCTGAATAAAAGTATTCCTGTAGGAATACCTCTGCAACACCTTCTGCAGAGAGGACAGTTGCAAAGGATGTGTTTGGTTTGCTAAATTCACTTGCTGGCAAGGTTTCGATGATAAGAGCTCCTTGCAGGGAGAGGCCATGTTTCATTTAATGTCTCAATTAATCACTTTCTTATTGTTTAACAAGAGAGGACTGAGGAAAATACTGGTCAAATCGATCATTTAATTTTCTGGGTTGCAGTGGATCTTTTTCTCCTGCTACACACACATTCGAAAACAGACGTGGCCCTAAGTGCATCAATCAGGTAAGAAAGAACACGCCTGCTGGTGTCAGGACAGCGGATAAATCACTCATTGGGAATTGCAGATGTGCTGGCTTTCTCTGCACATTTACCTTCAGCCTCTGACTCATTCTCTGGCTGTCCAATCCCAAGACGATTCTTGTTGCCAACAGCGCAGCATCTGTTCTTGACGTTATAAGGTGACGCCACCTGTCTGACGCAGCTCCTTACTACCTGAACGAAAGGAAGACATCACCTGCTACAGCAGCCACACAGTGTCTGAGACAGAGCAGGTAACAACGGGAATTGTTTCATAGGAAGAGCTGAGATTATATGATACAGCACACAACCTTGTCGCTGAGGACCTTCTGAACTACAGACCAGAATCTGCACTACAATTGTTTTGTCAGGCTGCTGAACCGGAGATCTAACACAATTTCATTGAGCCTTAATTGTGCCTTAGCTTGGTTAACGATACGGAGCAAACAGTAATGATCTCACATGCAGATTCAGGCAGGTAGCCGTGTTGGTCTGACGCAGTCAAAATGTATTAAAAAATAGTCTGCACATGAAAGCTTATACCAAAAACAAACTTAGTTGGTCTCTAAGGTGCTACTGGACATTTTTTATTTTTTTTGGTATATATCTCACATGCAGAGTTATGCAAAGTAAGCTCCCTGATGTCACATCTTGTTTGTATTAGCTGATCAGCTGCTATATGGTCTCTCTGCTTCATTACACATTTGACACCATCTTGCAAAGCATTGCCTCCCTGCATAGCACCATGCCCACGTGTACAAACACAAACACATAGTAATGAATGCATTTTAAAATAAAGACATAGTTTTACCTGTTTATAAATTGCTTTCCTGTTTTATTGCTTGCTGCCCTGGGCTCCTGTGAGAGGAAGGGCAGGCAAGAAAACAAACGAATGAATTAAAATAAATAAACGCGTTGGTCTTTAAAGCTGACCCTTTTTATTTTTGCTGTCCAAGGGTTTGTCTTATATATGTCCCTCTCTCCCTCATAGAATTTCCATGTTGCCCAGGCAAAAGGAGACATCTGTAAGATAGGAGACAGCTTTATGGGAGCAATTTTCATGTGGGGCATGAGAGGGGGAAGGGTTAAGCTTCCCTCCCCAAGCACAACCGTCCTGACTGGAGGGGAAGGGCAATTTGAAATTTTAAAAAGAGGGGGAGAATTTGCAGCAACTCCCGTCTAGCATAATGTGTACTTTAGCCACACAGTGTGATCCATAGGAGAGCAGGGGGCTGTCTATAGGAGCATCAGAAGAGTCATGCTAGTGTAGGCCAAAAACCCACCAAATTTAGTATCCTGTTCTCACAGTGGCCAACCCATGGGAAGCCCACAGGCAAAAACTGAGCACACCAGCACTCCTCATGTCCGCAATTTGCAGCAACTGGTATTCAGAAGCATGGGCAAAGCCAGGATTATTGTTAGGGGGGGAGCAGGACTTGGTTAGGGGGGCAGGACTTTTGTTGGAGTGGCAGAACCAATGTGATTGGTCAGTTAGTTAAGTATTTCTGTTGTCTTACTTGATTGGGGTGGGGGCAGCTGCTCCCTTGGCTACACCCATGTAAATCAGAAGCATACAGCCTCTGACAGGGAAGGCAGAATATAGCCAGAATATAGAATCTTGGCTAATATGGTAGAATATAGAAAACTGGCTAGTAGTCGCTGACAGCCTTTTCCTCCGTGAATTTATCTAAACACCTTTTAAAGCTATTCAAGTTGGAGGCCATCTGGTGGGCCTGAAATCAAGGTTAACTGCAGATTGTTATGAATCAACAGGTACTTGTCTGTCCGGAACCTTTCACCATTCATCTTCATTGGATGACCTTGTACTCTCCTATTATGAGAGGGAAAGGATAAAAACATCTCTCGGTCCATTTTTTACACAGCATGCATAGTTTTTTACACCTCTGTCATGTTTCCTCTTATTCGCTTTTTCTCTAAACTAAAAAGCAGCTATGTTGTGAGCTTCCCTCGCAGCAGAGTTGCTCCATCCTCCTGATAATTTTGTTTGCCCTTTTCTGAGCCAGGTCCAACACTACAATGTCAAATCAACAGCATGTCCTCCTCTGTCCTACTTACAGAGTTTGCATCCAAAGATAAATGTGTCCCACTGGTTGTCTCCATCCCACCAAGTTTCCATTGGGCCAACTTCATTGATGCTCTCCTTTAAAACTAAGTGCCCCAGCTTGGCTCAGAAGCCTCTAGCAGATGCATATAAATACCTATACACAGTTTCTCTCTCTCTCTCTCTCTCTCCAAATGTCCTTGGCATGTGAACTTTTCTCTAGGGGGCTTTGGCATATTTGAATTGCCATCCTGTGCCACTGCACTAGTGCCTAGTTTTTCCCCTTCTCTATTTGAACAAACATAAGCACTTCCCCCCCCAACCCTTGAGAGATGATTTATGCCACTCCAGATGCTTCCCAGCTCCTCTCAGATTTTCCTCAGCAACCAGTTGAAAAGCCATTTCCCATTGTATGCTAAAACAGCAGCGAGAATACTGATTGCCAAAAAATGGAAAGGAGAATCAGTGCCAATAAAAGAGGAATGGCAGGATAAATTATTGGAATATCTAGAATTGGCAAAAACGATAGAGACAATTAGGAGACAGCCAAATCAAAAGTTCAAAAAGGAGTGGGAAACTTACAAAGATTTTTTTTAAAAAAAATTGTTCCCAAGTCAAAACCTGGACAGGCTTTATTAAATTTTGCAAATTACAAGGCAGATTACAATTATAGCATATAGATAACAGAGAAAATTGAAAAATGACCAAAGAAACAAAAAGGTAAGACAGACCTGCATTGAGGAAGACGGAAGTCTGTCGGGAAAGCTAAGTAATTGGAAATTAAAAATATGGTGGCATAAGTTTTCTTTTAAGAACTTGTGGATTTATGGACGTATGTATGTTCTTCCTTTTTTATTATTTTCCAATTTTTAAATGTTTGTGTGTCTGTTATTTGTTAGTAAGAAATGGAACAATTTGTACAATGTAAGAAAACTAATAAAAAGCATTTAAAAAAGAAAAGCCGTTTCCCAAATCAAAGTCCAGTTACTGAGCCATTTCTTGGAACCACAGTGCTCCAAACTAGTTTAAAATTGACCGGGCCGGTGTGGTGTCACCATCGGAGTGCCAGACTAGGACTAGGGAGGCCCAAGGATCAAATCTCCACTGAGCTGTGACTTCAGGCTAGTCAACATCTCTCATCCAGGGCTGTAATGGTGATAAAAATGGAAACCATGTCCACTGCCTTGAGCTCCCTGAACGCAAAGGAAGCTATAAATGCGAACAACAGTAACACAGTTTTTAGATAACTGTGCATGATAAGACGAGACAAATACTACAGCTAGAAATATGTAAATAATTCTTATCCTTCTAAGGCAATGGCAAAGATTCCAGTGGTGAAAGAATTAAAGTTGGCTCACTCTGTCTAATCACACTGGTCTACTAGATCTACCAGTGCTATGCCAGGGAAACCGATGCGATGCTGACACAAGGGAAAGATGTAGTCCAGGACAGCATACAATACATGCCCACCTGGAACTCAGCTCACACAAAGATCATTCCGAAACAAACCAAGGAAAAGTGTCATTTGTTAATCTAGAACTTATGGTTTTCAAACAGCATTTCAGTTGTCTTGGCTGAGCTACAAAGTCTTACTCACTTTACCCTGGAGGAGGAAAAGGATGATTTTTAGAAACAGACACCAGCTTTTCCGAGGAGGAAAAAAAAATAAAATAAAATTGGCCTTTGCAGCTCAGCTTCATTGCTGAGCCAAACCTCTCATTTGCCTTTACATTCCTGAAGTTGTTATTCATCTGTGCAACGCAGCCGCAGCATGGAAGAAAAACAGAAATTTTGCAAGTCACATACTGGGGCCAGAATAAGCCATAGAACCCACCACCCAAAATGTGGATAATTTGTAGCATTTAATTTGAAAGGAAAATGGACACCGTGCTGAGAAATCATTTTCTCAGCTACCCTCTTGTCCCAAGCAAATGGGGGTTGACTGTGGGGAATCAAGACTGATGAGATAATACTCTGCATATGCTCAGAGGCACTCTCTTTTTGAAAGGACAGACATTATATCCTGCTGCTGCATGTTATGAAGGAGTGGGAATAAAGGCATCTCAGGCAGGTTCCCGGTCCTTCTTCATGGAGCCCCAGCTCAAATGATGCTCCGTTTCTATTGCGGATAAGGGAATCTCCCTGGAATCAGTAGCTGTCCTTTGGGAAAGGTGGTTCCTCCTCAAATCAGACACTCTGAGCTTATTGACTGGCCCTGGACCTTGCACAGTCAAGGGACTCTGACTCAACAGCTGCCTTCCTAATGTGACGGTGGAGCCATCGTCTTCCATTATGCCCATTTGACTATGAGCTTCAATTTGTCCGGTCTTATGAAAGTTTTGGGACGTGAGTGATGCTGTGGGTTAAACCACAGAGCCTAGGACTTGTCGATCAGAAGGTCGGCGGTTCGAATCCCCGCAACGAGGTGAGCTCCCATTGCTCGGTCCCAGCTCCTGCCAACCTAGCAGTTTGAAAGCAAGTCAAAGTGCAAGTAGATAAATAGGTACCACTCCAGCGGGAAGGTAAACGACATTTCCGTGTGCTGCTCTGGTTCGCCAGAAGCGGCTTAGCCATGCTGGCCACATGACCCAGAAGCTGTACGCCGGCTCCCTCGGCCAATAAAGCAAGATGAGCGCCGCAAGTCCAGAGTCGGCCACAACTGGACCTAATGGTCAGGGGTCCCTTTACCTTTTTATGAAAGTTTAAGTGCTGGAATGAAATCATTTCTAGTGCGGCACTCTTAAGGAAACTGAGAACGGTGGAAACTAATCCTGCCACTTAATTATAAAAAGAGAATTGAATTGTTAACTGCAATGAAAACTCCCTGCAACTGAAAAAATAATAATGCAATAATTAGCCATCAAGCAAAGTGCTACCACCTTGACAGTGTGATGACTTTATCCATGGCGGAGAAAGAAAGCAAAATGAAGGACCTCAAAGGCAAGGAGAGAAAGGCAAAGATTTGCAGAGAAAGTATGGAACAAATTCTGTCGATATGGGACAGCTGCATATTCCTGCATTGCAAGGGGTTGGACCAGGTGATACTCAGGGTCCCTTCCATCTCTACAATTCTATGTGAGTCAGGGCTGTCTTCCACATGAACAGGCAGAAGTTATTACTCCAGAGGAGTAGCCTGTTTTGCACTCGGTACCGATCAAATTGGACAGGGGTGGGGGAACTTGTGGCCTTCCCATCACCCTTAACCATTGACCATGCTGACTGGGGATTGATGGGAGTTGGAGTCTAGCAACATTGGGAAGGCTACAGGTTCCCCATATTTGACCAGTGACGACTGGTGCACCATTCAAGAGAATGCTTCAAGTATTGACTTAACATGTTAAGGGATAATGCATCTTCCAAAGCAGGCATCCCCAGACTTGGTCCTCCAGCTGTTTTGGGACTACAACTCCCATCATCCTAGCTAACAGGACCAGTGGTCAGGGATGATGGGAACTGTAGTCCCAAAACAGTTTGGGGATGCCTGTTCCAAAGCGTCATCACTTTGACCCCATGGTCTTATATACTAACTGTGAACTCAGAAGCTTGATGATGGTCATGCAGCCAAAATGGGGTTACTGGGAAACAAGGGGGAGACAAGCTTGTGGGAACCCCAGGTTTTGCAGAAATAGAGCAAAGGCAGGGAGGAGGGACTTAAGGGGATAACCATCCAAAAAAACCTACAACCACAACAGCTCAATGAGACCTGAGCATGCACTGTGGCCACATAATTCTGAGTGTCTGCCAGCTGGGTTGGGGATGCAGTGGAGTATTCTGAAAAAAGGTTGGGCTGGCACAAGGAACAGGAGCTCTCCATTCTGCAGCATTGTGTTGTGGCTCCCACTGGTACCTTTTCACTGCTTAAAGTGTGCCAGGAGAGATGCAGATTATTGCCATTTTGAGTGAGACCACCTGAAGGTACCAGGCTGCTGTGATTCAAAAGGGATTTGTAAAACAAAGCAGAAAAAACATACGCAAAGGTTATTCTGAAGGGACTTGGCAAGGCGTCACTGCAAAAGGAAGTGTGTGTTTGATCAGTTTTTTTGGTAGCAACTAAAAATGGGCCAAACCAGGCAATAGAAGGTAGTTATTATCGTGGATTTGAAGTTGCTTAAAGTTTGGCAGGTCACCGAACTGGAAAAGCTGAGGCATTCAGCAGAGAAAAAGACAGAGGATGGAATTTGTTGGGCTATAAGGCTGAAGACTATTGTACACACTGAAACAGAAAACGTAGCGATATCCCTGCAGCACATATTTAATATTTCAAGACTGTCACGTATTCAAAGTATGATTGTTAACCACGGGTTTTGATGCCTATATATATATTAGATTAGTGTGCAATGTATATGAATTGTGTGTGTTTCATATTAAAACGAAGATACAACGATAGCAACCAGTTCATTAGAACCACCCCATCTCCCCATGACCTTTGTAATTAAGACAGCTACTTCCCAAGGTTCCTTATTGTTTTGTCTGCTCTGAGCATGGGAAAACAAAGACATGGGAGGCAATTCTCTTGGCCTTTGGCTTGCTGTAATGAACTGTGGGGGATGAGAAGGATAAAGGGGAAAGCCTCAAATGATCAACTGGAGACAAATTAGCCAAGAGGTGCCAAGTCAGCTTTCATCATTCTCCACGCCAGGCTTATGCTGTTGGAATGATGGCTGTCAAGAGACAAGAGGTAATTATCTGAGTCCGGTTTGAATGCGCTATTAGAGTTAATTAACCAGACGTTTGGCTCTGATAATGAGAACTTGGAGGGGATTAATTTTCTAGATTGTCTCAGTGTAAAAGGATATCTTTGCATGGGTAGCCCTGTTACATCTTATTCGTGAGTTGAGATAAGCTAAGCTAATGCATCCTTAGGAGCTCATTAAGAAGACTTAGCAACCTAGGTATTGGCCCCATGCAAAGATTTGCAAATGTGTCCAAGTGTGAGTACCTGAAAAGTGGCTCAATTTGGGGGGGGGTCTCCTTTCACTATGCGAACAGAAAAGGCACGAGCATCACACCAGTAGATAATGCTGAACAACAAATAAGTTTACATTTTGTTTTTTAATAGCAATACAGGTGTATATATAGGCAATGTGTCTTGGAGTAGAATTAAAGCATGGCAGGTAGGGAGGGATGGAGGAAGCTTGAATTTCAATGGGGCCACACAGTAGTACTGATGTACTGTCAAAGTGGTGAAAGCAATAATGCCCCTGAAATGGGAGTGGGTGGGCGAGACCCCTCACTGTGTAATCTACCCAGAAATAGAATCATAGAATCATAGAGTTGGAAGAGACCACAAGGGCCATCGAGTCCAACCCCCTGCCAAGCAGGAAACACCATCAGAGCACTCCTGACATATGGTTGTCAAGCCTCTGCTTAAAGACCTCCAAAGTAGGAGACTCCACCACACTCCTTGGCAGCAAATTCCACTGTCGAACAGCTCTTACTGTCAGGAAGTTCTTCCTAATGTTTAGGTGGAATCTTCTTTCTTGTAGTTTGGATCCATTGCTCCGTGTCCGCTTCTCTGGAGCAGCAGAAAACAACCTTTCTCCCTCCTCTATGTGACATCCTTTTATATAGTTGAACATGGCTATCATATCACCCCTTAACCTCCTCTTCTCCAGGCTAAACATGCCCAGCTCCCTTAGCCGTTCCTCATAAGGCATTGTTTCCAGGCCTTTGACCATTTTGGTTGCCCTCCTCTGGACACGTCCCAGTTTGTCAGTGTCCTTCTTGAACTGTGGTGCCCAGAACTGGACACAGTACTCCAGGTGAGGTCTGACCAGAGCAGAATACAGTGGCACTATTACTTCCCTTGATCTAGATGCTATACTCCTATTGATGCAGCCCAGAATTGCATTGGCTTTTTTAGCTGCCGCATCACACTGTTGGCTTGAATAAGTCAAGGAGGCTTGAATAAGTCAAGGAGGCTTGAATAAGTCAAGGAGAACTCATGCCTTGGCTCCTTGAACCAATGGGAAGGAAATCTAGCAGCTCTAGGAAAGCTATTTTCATCATCTACAGGGATATCTACGGAACTCTAGTGTACATGATGTCACACAAGTGGATTAGCAGGGCAAATAAATCTAGCCATGTGAGTTAAGATCTTGATGCATCATCACAGACAGCATTTTTTACAATTAAATAGACAAACAGGTAATTAAATCTGACTTCTGGGAAAAGAAACCTTGGAACTTTGCTGCAAAAACTATTCCTGTTCTTAATTCTGTTTAACTTCTTTCATTCCCTGTGATGCCTCTCTATCAGTTTGCTGTACAAGTATTTTGATAAGAAGAAGAAGAAGAAGAAGAAGAAGAAGAAGAAGAGATGCTTTTACACAGTATCAATTGCTGCAAACTCCACACTCAGGGTGGCTGAAAAGAAGAGATTTCACTGTGAGCTAACGCAAGTCAGTAAGACATATTCCCAGGTAAGGAGGTATATAAGATTACAACCTTCCCTTTAATGAAGCCTCTTGCTCCTTGGGGTAGATAAGAAGAGAATCTCCTCTTCCTTTAATGAAACAATTTCCATTTGAACAGGATAGCTGCTCTAGCAGGGAACAGAGAAAAACCACTTCCATCTGCTTTCTGTACAAGCAGAATTCCCACATGCGTGATTCAATTCCCCCACTAACTGCAATCACCATGCAACTGCTCAAAAAGAGACACAGAGAAAGCACCAATCACCAAGCAGTACTAACACCCCCATATTGCTTGCATATATGCCCTCCCCCAAGTACACAGGCAATGACTCTTTGCCTTCTGGGGCACGGCTCTGAATCAGAGCGCCCTATCAGGAGTCCTGATGCTGGCATTATTGGGAGTTTTGAAGCAAGGTGTCATCAGTAGACCAGGAGTGCTGGGAGAATGCAATTACAGTGGTACCTCAGGTTACAAATGCTTCGGGTTACAAACATTTCAGGTTACAGACTCCGCTAACCCGGAAGTAGTACCTCGGGTTAAGAACTTTACCTCAGGATGAGAACAGAAATTGTGCAGTGGTGGTGTGGCAGCAGCGGGAGGCCCCATTAGCTAAAGTGGTACCTCAGATTAAGAATGGTTTCAGGTTAAGAACGGACCTCCAGAACGAATTAAGTTCTTAACCAGAGGTACCACTGTACCTCCACAACTACAGCACCACCTCGAGACAAGGCTGTGTGTAAAGAATAAGAAACAAAGGTGCATTTCTTGCTGCATGAACAGTCTCCTGGACAGGCCCTAGGAGGAGTCTATCCAGCACATACAGCTCTGACAGGCCTGACTTGCAGTGGTGTATGTGTTTTTCAGGAGGACGTTGGTCTCTGACCCATTTCTATTTGTCTCAAACCAAGAATAAAAGAGCCAAGGAAAATAAGATAACCCCTGCTTAATTAACACTTGCCTATAATTCAGGTCCTGACTGGCAGATAAAGGAGACTGCTCAGCTAATCAAAAGTCCTCGAAATTGGATTCACATGTGTCTGAGGCGTAGGAGGCAATCTGCTTTCCCTCAGGAAGATGGATACTGCTCATTTCAGGACCTAATCAAGTCTGCATATACTCTCTCAAGGAAATGGATTCATTCCAGCAGCAAAGTTACCAGAGCAAGGCGGGGGAATTACTTGATTTTAAAAATATATATATTATTTTTACATCCATAATTTATATTTATTATCCACCTTTTCATCTCCAATGAGAGCTCAAGGTGGCAAACATGGCTCTCTCCCACTCCTCATTTAATGCCCACCACAGCCCCATACGGTTGGTTAGGCTGAGAGGCAGTGACTGCCCCTCAAGGCCACACAGTGAGATTCAAGGCCAAGTGGGAATTTGAACCCTGGTCTCTCAGGTTCAAGTCTGACACTCTGATGACTACACTATCCTGGTTCCTTTACGGGGGAAAGCTTCTCATGGGGTGGGGTCTCCACCAGCCCGGAAAAGTCCAAAGTTTTCCTTCCAGCTATGGCTTCAGATGTTATTGCATCCCAGCCTTTACTGCATCCCCATCTTTTTACCATTCTGGGTCTGTTTTCGTAAGTGATGCATGGAATGTGATCTTTCACGTGTTTATTCAGAAAGTCCCATTGAATTCAGTGGGATACATTTCTTAGCGACTGTGCCTAGGTTTGCAACCTTAACTAGATTTCTGTAAATCACAGACATGTAGTTAACTCTGGAATCCATCATGGTTCTATCCCATACCCAGCATACATGCATTATTACCAATGGTGCCCTCCAGAGAGTATACTATAACTCCCATCTGCCCTAGCTAGCACCACCGTTACTGATGGGAGTTGCAGTGCAAAACCTCTAGAGGCGAACTTTCCAAACTTTCCATGTTGGTGACACACTTTTTAGATATACATCGTGTCGCCAGGGGCGAAGGAAGGCTAACCAGCACCCAGTGCGGGATGTTGGATGGCGGGGCAAACCACCCAGCAGTGCATGTGTGCGCGCTGTACATACATCACATGCACATGCAACATATGTAGTGGTTCTGTGCATGTGCCGCTGGGCAGTTTGCCGACGGCGCTGCTCGTGTGCCGTATGGACAGCAGTGGGATCTTCTGCTCATGACTGCAGAGGGATCCTCCATACGCCTGGGTTGGTGGGGCAAGCCTCCCGCGGGGTGCCTTCTTGTCACCCCCTCAGAAATGGCACCTGGGGCAGACCACCCCCACCCCTTTCCTCCGCCACTGCGTTTCGCGATACAGGCATTCAGTTTTACTAGCAAACCGGCAGGCTGCCCACTCCCTTCCTCCCTTTCCAGCTCTGGGAGGAGCACGGGGAGCGTTTGCAAGACACACTCGGCAGCCGACACACTATTAATGTGTCATGACACAGTTTGGGAAGCTCTGTTCTAGAGGACACCAGGTTGGCCAATTCGTATGTAGCACTGTGACTGCTTCCCTTCCTGAAACAGCTTCCAAGCAGTCGCTGGAGAAACATGAACAGGGAGAATCCCTCGTCTGCAAAAACAAGCAGGTTTGTATAATTTCAGACATTACCAGACTCTGCACATGGTGAGTTAATAACACAGCCTGCAGAGACACCCCCCCCACTGCCCCACCTCCCATGAGTTGTTGGGGAAAGTAATTTTGTTTCTCAATAGCTGCCTGCCATTGACTTGGTCTGACACCATCGCAAAGTGTCTGTGACAGTTCACATTGCAAAGAAGAGCCAGCTCCCTTAATCAGAACTGATGGCCAAATGAGGAAGCCATTATTTTAGATAATGACTGTGGGCATGTGCTTTTTTAGACCAGAGGTGTGGTACCCAGATGCCTCTGGGTCTCCTTGGGTTCTCCTTCTGCTCAGGTCAACCACACAACTCAAGGGAATTCCCACTTTTCGTGATATAGAGTGCTTGCTGTGGTGTACACCTGAGTTTGCAGATCTGCTGTGTAAAAAAAAAAGGGTTTGCCCCTCTGCCATCTGCCAGTGAAGGACAGCGGGTTTCAGCTCTGACAGCAGCCCTCCTCCAAGCAGAGGAGGCCAAAGCAGCTCATTGCCACCATTACTACCATGAACATCACAAAAAACCCACTCAGCCAACCCAATATATTTCACGGTGCTCTGCTTTATTAATGCTATGAAGAGAAGACTGGGTGAGTTCATCTCTGTGTATTTTAATTTGGGCTTTTTCTCACAAGAGCAGTTGTTAATTTGGAATTAGTGGTTAACTCGAGAAAACAATGTCACTCAGATATAACGAACAGGGAATTGTAAAGTCATTTTACAGCTGAGCACAACTCAGCTTAAGGATGCGGGTGGTGCTGTGGATTAAACCACAGAGCCTAGGGCTTGCCAATCAGAAGGTCGGTGGTTCAAATCCCCGCGACGGGGTGAGCTGCCTGTGCTCGGTCCCTGCTCTTGCCCACCTAGCAGTTCCAAAGCACGTCAAAGTGCAAGTAGATAGATAGGTACTGCTCCGGCGGGAAGGTAAACGGCGTTCCGTGCACTGCTCTGATTCGCCAGAAGCGGCTTAGTCATGCTGGCCATATGACCCGGAAGCTGTCTGCGGACAAATGCTGGCTCCCTCGGCCTATAGAGTGAGATGAGCGCGCAACCCCAGAGTCATCCATGACTGGACCTAATGGTCAGGGGTCCCTTTACCTTTACAACTCAGCTTATGTTGGCCAACTTGCAACAAACCAGCTGCAAAGTTTACAGGAGAGCTCTTGCTGCATTGTTGTTTTGATCAAGCAAGCACAACTAGATGATGCAATTTTTACTTTTATTTATAATATTGCTTACAAATAAAGCTGAAACTGGCAGAAAGAATGGTGAAGCCTGGAGAACATTTTTTTTAAGTCAAGCATAAACAGAAATGTTGTAATCAAATTTGCTTTCTTATCTCTGATCCTCTTTTATTTTATTTATATTTATTATGGAGGGAGTATAAAAGCATAAGGCCTTAAATGCAGACAATTAACAAAGCGCTCCACTCCACCCCTCTCTTGACCTTACATGGCATAAAACTAGAATGGATAAAAACAGAATGATTGATGGAGAAGGGAAGGGGCCCCAAATAAACTTTGTAATAAACTCTGATAAAATCCCTATCAGAGGCCCTACCTGTAACATCTAAGGTTTGAGCTGTGTGGCTGCAGGACACTTTTGGAAAATGAAGAGTTGCAGCAATGTGGTTCTTATTAAATGCATATAGTACAAAGGATGACCTTACTGCTGAATGACCCTAGGTCAGTGTTTCCCAACCACTGTTCCGCGGCACACTAGTGTGCCGCGAGATGTTGCCTGGTGTGCCACGAGATGTTGCCTGGAGGGAGGCGGGCGAGTCGGGCGGCGAGAGGCGGGGCGGCGGCGGCGAGGAGAGGCCGCCCAGCGCGGGGCTCTCGCCGTCTGCCTGCCTGGCTGCCTGCGAGCTCGGCGGGCAGCGCCTCCGTCCGCAGCGCCCGCCTCGCGGCTCTCATTCCCTGCCCCTGCCAAAGCTCACCCAGCCAAGCCGCGCTCTCCTTCCTGCCTCGCTTTGCTGCCTCCTCCACCCCACCCCCAAAGCTTGGAGGTTCCCCGGCAAGGGGGAGGGAAAAAAATTGAAACTTACACTTTCGTGCGTCCCTCCCAGCTTGACGCTGCGCGCTGACGTCACGGGGCTGTAATGGTGGTGTGCCTCGAGATTTTTTTCATCAAACAAGTGTGCCTTTGCCCAAAAAAGGTTGGGAAACACTGGGTTAAGAACTTTGCTTCAGGATGAGAACAGAAATCGTGCTCCGGCGGCGCGGCAGCAGCAGGAGGCCCCATTAGCTAAAGTGGTGCTTCAGGTTAAGAACAGTTTCAGGTTAAGAATGGACCTCCAGAACGAATTAAGTACTTAACCCGAGGTACCACTGTATGTTCAGTGGTGTCCTCAGATGCTGAGGACAGACATGAGGGGAAAGCTTACACCAGGGTTGGACAACCTGCGACCCTCCAGATGTTTCTGGACTAATCATCCCTGACCCTTGGCCATACTGTACAATCTTTCAGACTCCCTGCCTAAAAACCTGGAGAGCTACTGCCAGTCAGTGTAGACAATACCTACTTAGATTGGCCCAGCTTCTGATGTATTTTCCTATAACCTATAGCATGGGTAGGCAAACTAAGGCCCGGGGGCCGGATGCGGCCCAATTGCCTTCTAAATCCAGCCCACAGACAGTCCGGGAATCAGCGTGTTTTTGCATGAGTAGAATGTGTCCTTTTATTTAAAATGCATCTCTGGGTTATCTATGGGGCCTGCCTGGTGTTCTTACATTACAGTGGTACCTTGGGTTACATACACTTCAGGTTACAGACTCCGCTAACCCAGAAATATTACTTCAGGTTAAGAACTTTGCTTCAGCATGAGAACAGAAATTGTGCAGCGGCGGCAGCAGGAGGCCCCATTAGCTAAAGTGGTGCTTCAGGTTAAGAACAGTTTCAGGTTAAGAACAGACCTCCAGAAAGAATTAAGTTCTTAACCCGAGGTGCCACTGTAGTAGAATGTGTGCTTTTATTTAAAATGCATCTCTGGGTTATTTGTGGGGCATAGGAATTTGTTCATCCCCCCCAAATATAATGTGGCCCCCCATAAAGTCTGAGGGACAGTGGACCGGCCCCCTGCTGAAAAGGTTTGCTGACCTCTGACCTATAGCATCCTCCTCTCTACTATAAGGGCAGCACTGAGGCTAAGCACAGAAAGGCAGTGCCTCCAGTGGTCTGGTTGTAAGAAAGGAGGCAGGTGGGGACTGGCTGATGGCAGGCTCAGCTTGGTGGGGCCATGACTCATTTGCCCTAACAGACCAGCCTCCTCTGCTTTCTGGTGTATTTATAACCCCTCTTTGCTGTCTTCTGTGAGCTCAGCTTCACCCAGTGGGCGATACATAAAATATATCTCCATCATATGTTGCTCTGAGCCATCAGCCCAGCCAAGTAGCCTCTGGTGCTTTGTTCCCCACAGGAATCTGGAAGTTCAGCCTTGCCTATTGAACTTGACGCTCGTGTGTGTGTGTGTGTGTGTGTGTGTGTGTGTGTGTGTGTTTACTCCCTGCTGTGTGGCGGCTTGTATGTTTCAAATCTGCTGGTTGTCAAACAAGTCTTGCTTTTAGATACTTGATTAATTGCTTCTTGTCTCCCTTTACAGATGCGGACCGATAAGCTTTCAAAGTGGCTTGTGGTTTGGGGGTGGGCGGAGAGAAATTGTACCTTATTTTTGCTTGCCAGAAGCTTCCCATTTTTGGGGTAATACCAAGCACCATAACAAGAGGTCAAGCTGGGCTGTCTCCAGTCTCTGTGCCCTCCCCCTGCCCTGTCCAGCAGGTAATCCACCTGGAATAAAAATTGGCCAAAGTTATTATCTGGGCTTCTGATAAATGCTTCTGACCTTTGTTTTGTCAACCGATGGAAGTGGCTGTGTGGAATTTGCAAGGCTCATTAACAGAATCCCCCCCCCTCTCCCTCCACCCCTTTGCCTCAAGTGCAAAGCCCCACTGACATCAAAGCAACAGAATGTCTAATCCTGTTTTGAATCAGGGCTGGTGCATACAGAGAATGTTAAATAGGGAATCCACCAGCAGCGAAAAAAGGGGGGGCATCTTTAATTTCCTGAGTGAGCAAGGGAGGCAGAGAGAGAGAGATACTTACAGGAAGAAGGAAATGCCTTTCAGCACAGACCTGCGGACACCTGAATAGTAGAGGGAGAAAGCTGAACGGAGAAAAACAAAGGAGACAGAGGGCCACAGCTGATGGAGAGGTGAGTGAGGGCAATGCAAGCTGAATGACCCAGCACTAGAACCTGTTTGAGCTGCCCACTGGCTTTCTTCACTTATTGCTGATGGAATAGAGACAGGTAGTGATGGTGGTCCCTGAATATAGCTTCCCACCAAGCAGTTGCCTTGGGTGGGGGACCCACTTCTTAGAGCAGGGGTGGGAAACTTGTCACCATCCAGAAGTTCTAGGACACCCAAGTCCCCATGAGCCAGCACAGCCAATGGTCAGGGAACATGGGAGCTGGGACTCTCAACAGCACCATATTTTCCCTGATCAAACTTTGCAGATGGAAATCTTCCACAAACATTTCAGGCAACTGTGGGAAAAGGTTCAGGGTTCCTTCCGCAGGCAAGTTCTTTGGTGCTAGGACAACTGTATGTTGGAAAGTTACAAAGAGGATCTTGCTGTCGGGGGGGGGGGGGAGTGAGGGAAACGCCACTGGTGTAAGAGGCCTTCTATAGCGTCTTGAAAGACCTACATTGGCTCCCAGTACGTTTCCAAGCACAATTCAAAGTGTTGGTGCTGACCTTTAAAGCCCTAAACGGCCTTGGTCCAGTATATCTGAAGGAGCGTCTCCACCCCCATCATTCTACCCGGACACTGAGGTCCAGCGCCGAGGGCCTTCTGGCGGTTCCCTCATTGCGAGAAGCCAAGTTACAGGGAACCAGGCAGAGGGCCTTCTCAGTAGTGGCACCCGCCCTGTGGAATGCCCTCCCACCAGATGTCAAAGAGAACAGCGACTACCAGACTTTTAGAAGACATCTGAAGGCAGCCCTGCTTAGGGAAGCCTTTAATGTTTGATGGATTACTGTATTTTAGAATTCTGTTGGAAGCCGCCCAGAGTGGGCAGGGTAGAAATAAATAAATAAATAAATAAATAAATAAATAAATATTCCATAGACATTTCCCAAATGAAGTTTTCTGCTTGGTCATTAAAGCAAGGGAAGGAGTTTGGAATCTTGTCTTTCCCCTATAGCAGTGGCTCCCAAAGTGGGTGGTACTGCCCACTGGGTGGGTGGGGGGTTACCTAGGGGGCACTAGGAAGCAAGGGGGTGGCAGGAGGACACGGGCGGTGTAAATGGCTATCAGACTTTGAAAAGCTGGATCAGGTTCATCAATTTTGTTAGAATAATTAAACTAAACGGTTTTAATTGGATTTTGAACAAGCATGCAATTAATTGTTACTGTTTTGAATTCTTTGTGTGCTGTTCTCTTCCTTAGTCGGTTGTGTAAACCACTATTCCAAACAATGCTTTTTATAGGGTAAGGGGCACCAGGGATGAATTTATGAGGTGGTGACCCAGAACAGTTTGGGAATGACTGCTCTGTACATTGGCACCTTGGGTTAAGAACTTAATTCGTTCTGGAGGTCCGTTCTTAACCTGAAACTGTTCTTAACCTGAGGTACCACTTTAGCTAATGGGGCCTCCCACTGCCGTCATGCTGCGATTTCTGTTCTCATCCTGAAGCAAAGTTCTTAATCCGAGGTACTATTTCTGGGTTAGTGGAGTCTGTAACCTGAAGCGTCTGTAACCCGAGGTACCACCACTGTAGTTTCTGCTGCTCGGGATCTCTGCTGACTCTTACATCAACCCCAGCAAGCACAGCCAATGACCAGGGATGATGGAGGGCTGTAGCTTCACAACATCTGGAGAGCCTAAGGTTCTCCACACCTGCCTCACAGAGACAAGAATTAAGCTGACCAAGAAGCAGGGTGCTAAACAGTGAGGCTTTCTCATTAACAGTCGAAAATCAAAGGCTGGAGTTGCATCACAGAGTAGCGCAGGGTGTGCGTAGCCATTGGAGCTGACCAGCTCAGTGATCACACAGACCTTCAGCTTTTCTGCACAGTTCCTGCTTGCAGCAGCAAGTTTACTGTACTCGCAGAGCATCTTGCAGCAGGCAGGGAGAGGAGGAGGTTGGGTGAAGGGGCCACTAGGGTAGGATCCACTTTTGCATGTCTTCTTCTTGCAGCTTCTTAAAGGGTCCTGCACTATCTACTAATTGGGAGCTGCTTCCTCTTGATGGTGACCCCAGATCTACTACTTGAGGTGGGACTGCTCAGTCTAATGGCAGAACCGGAACGGAGGCTGCAACGTAGCACAGCCACTGCCTGTTCCTCTGCGGCTTAAACGTCTTAGATGCCCAACGTCATATTGTTTGATGGCTTTAAAACACTTTTTAAAAACACTCAGCAAGTGCAAGTGCTTACAGAACAGATGCATGGATAGCGTGTCCAACCTTCCTCACAGGGTTGTTGTAAGGCTAAAACACCCTTTGGTGGGCGACTATGGAAGGGAAACTAATTGAAGAAACAACCAGCTTCGTGAATTCCTGAATAACTTAGCAATTCTTAGCAGGTTTCCCCCTGGCCCTTGCAAATTTCTGCCTGTTTTCTTTAGTCTGTGATAGCTGAGCGGTGAGGATGATAAACAGTAAATGAGCTAGACAATGGCACTCCTCAGGTAGCTAGATAAATCCATAAGAAACCAAATCCTTTGGGGACATACAGAGTCTCTTCTATTCAGTGCAATAACTTTGAAGTTCCGAGACACACAAATGGAATCTAATAATGTTTTATGGAGCAGTGATGTTCTGGAATATGCGGCATGCTCCGAGAATTAGAGACATCTGGCTCCCAGCATGGGTACTTTCAGCAGTGGATAGCTTTTCACTCATTCAGCGGGATTCCTCTTTGCCTGGCTGGCCACCACATCTGTATTGGAAAAACAAATATTAGAATGCAGCGTGCAGCAGTCTGCACAGATGCTATCAAATTGCACAGCACCAAACCTGGTTATGTAACAGGAGGTGGCAACATAAGCATGATCCTAGTAATTATTTTCTTTTTTAACACAACCATGTGTCTAGCCCTCACATTAGTGGATGTAAGAACTACCAAGCAGCAAGGACCTGGATGGTTAAGTCCAGTCAAAGGCGACTATGGGGTTGTGGCGCTCATCTGGCTTTCAGACCAAGGGAGCTGGTGTTTGTCCACAGACAAATGGGTCATGTGGCCAGCAAGACTAAACCACTTCTGGCTCAAGAGAACACCGTGAGGGAAGCCAGAGCACACGGAAGCACCATTTACCTTCCTGCCGCAGCTGTACCTATTTATCTACTTGCACTGGTGTGCTTTTGAACTGCTAGGTTGGCAGAAGCTAGGACAGAGCAACGGGAGCTCACACCATCACAGGGATTTGAACCACTGACCTTCTGATTGGCAAGTCCAAGAGGCTCAGTGGTTTAGACCACTGGTTTGGAAGGGGTTTGAGTCAGGGAGGGAAGACCTCTGTCTGTATCTTTCCCTCAGACCTCCAGGCTCTTTTCTCCCTCTGTATATCCACAATGCTCTCATTTTTCTACCCCCTCCACCAGTCTTGTCCCTGCAACCCCTAATAGCGATTTAAACTCTGTTGTTGTTTTTTAATCCAAATTATTACAGACAAATTGGTAGATTTATGACAATGCTTTTCGCAAGTTGTCTGTTCTTTACCAGGTGTCAGGACAGCCAGAGGAGCCAAATCCCACAAAGATGGATGGAAACCCTCTTTTGTGATGTGATAAGTCAGTGGAAGCAATTTATAAAGCTGATTTTTTCTTTTCCAGGAGTAGCTTCATCATGCTCCATGGAGTTATTGCTACCATTCCATTTGGTTAATCTGAGTAAGTAAGTGTGAAAGGAAGCAGCTGTTTCCTGCCTTCTACAGGCCTGCTGTGACATGCACATCTGCATACCTGGATTCAAGCAAAGTTGCCACCAGAACCCAAGGGGGAAAGTTGCTGTCCATTCTCTATGGATCTAGCTCAGCCTTCCACAACCTGACAGGGGCTGATGGGAGCTAGAGTTCAAAACATCAGAAAGGTGCCAAGTTGGGGGTGGCTAATTGAGCTGATGTCTCTAGTGTATAGAATCAGCTATCTCGACACTCAGCATCTAGATAGCAGATAAGTTACCCATGCAAATTATGCAGAAGTATGATCTGCTAAGGGACACAGGTGGTGCTGTGGGTTAAACCACAGAACCTAGGACTTGCCGATCAGAAGGTCGGCAGTTCGAATCCCCGTGACGGGGTGAGCTCCTGTTGCTCGGTCCCTGCTCTTGCCAACCTAGCAGTTTGAAAGCACGTCAAAGTTCAAGTAGATAAATAGGTACCATTCCAGAGGGAAGGTAAGCGGCGTTTCCGTGCGCTGCTCTGGTTCAACAGAAGCGGCTTAGTCATGCTGGCCACATGACCCGGAAGCTGTACGCCGGCTCCCTCGGCCAATAAAGCAAGATGAACGCCGCAACCCCAGAGTCGGTCACGACTGGACCTAATGGTCAGGGGTCCCTTTACCTTTACCTATGATCTGCTAAAGATAGATATATACATGCACACACACACACACACACACACACACACACACATTCAATCAATTTATTGTGTATAGCTAAAGGCCTTTACAATTTACAGCAGGGGATAAGAACAAGGCTGAAATCACACAACATGACCTATAAAAGTTAAAACATAAAAAAATACAGCATGAGGTTTTAAAATTAGAAAGCCTTAGCATATCTGGAACGCAGCTTCTTAGCTTCCAGAGCAATTGTTTTTTTTATAAAACACACACAAAAGATTACAATCGGGGTGGGATTTCTTTTATATTATTATTAATAAGAGAATACACAACACAGTTATTCCAGAGGAAATGTTCTCTGTGGCTCGAATCCTTGCCTCGTCACCAGGTTTTTTATCTTTCTAAATTGTGCTCCAAGTGTCTGTTCTGATACTACCAAAATTAACCTGACATAGGGTATCACTTTGTCTGTTTTGCATTCCTTGTGGCTCTTTACAAGTGGCTACACATGCCCATTAGAAGGTGCGTGGAAATGTCATGCAGAAGCAGGGGTGGAATGACTGTCTTTGGAAGCATAAACGGCTTGTTGGAAAGGGCCATGGCTCGGTGGGTAGAGTATTTCCTTTGTGTGTAGAAGGTCCAAAGTTCAATGCCCAGCATCACAAAGTAGGGCTGGGAGAAACTCCCTGTCTGAAATCCTGACAGTCAGTGTAGACAACATTGAGGCAGATGGACCATTGGTGGGACTGGGTACAAGGCAGCTTCCTGGGTCCTTCTTGTCCTCTGTAACGCTCACCCATTTCTGAATGTGACATATGAGATTTCTATCTACTTTCGCAAAAGCATGGATCACAACCCAAGGGGAAATTCTCCTGCTGAAGCCTGGTTGAAACGAGCAGAAGCTGTGCAAAAGCACAATCATTTATATGGGTTTAGCTGTGCTCGATTGTGCCCTGTAGTGTTCAAATGTCAATATTCTCTGGACATAAGCCCCACTCAGTGCTGTGAGACTTCCTCCCGAGCAAACATGCATAAAATTACACAGCAAGTGGGTTTTGTTTTGTTTATTGCCTTTTAGTTTATTCTGAGTCATCGGAATAAAATATAACCTGCTGGACCTAAAGTCTGTGTTAAAATCTGTGGAGCTGTGTAAGCTATGCAAAGCTGCACAGAAGTACATATTTGTCTTATATTATCCAATACAGAGCTGGTGTAAAAAGGAAAAAGGTAAGAGACCCCTGGAGTTAAGTCCACTCAAGGCGACTATGGGGTGCTGGTGGAGCATAATGGCAAAGAGACTGACCTATGAATCAGGGAAGTCCCCAGTTTGAATCGCACCTCAACCATGAGCTCACTAGCTGGCCATAGGCCACCAACAGTTTCTCAGCCTCTGCTGTTTCCAGTAGGGGGGCAATCTCCTTTTACCATATAAGGCTGTTGTAAGGATTACAAGGTCATTTATGTGAAGTGCTTTGAGCACTCTGAAGTTCTGTGTTCTAAGAAGTACTGTATTATACAGGCTACAAGGGATGTGGATGGTGCTGTGGTCTAAAGCACTGAGCCTCTTGGGCTTGCCGATCAGAAGGTCGGTGGTTCGAATCCCCGCGACGGGGTGAGCTCCTGTTGCTCTGCCCCAGCTCCTGCCAACCTAGCAGTTCAAAAGCACGCCAGTGCAAGTAGATAAATAGGTACCGCTGTGGTGGGAAGGTCAACGGCGTTTCCGTGCGCTCTCGCTTCCTTCACTTTGTTCCGTTGCACCAAAAGCGGTTTAGTCATGCTGACCACATGACCCAGAAAGCTGTCTGTGGACAAGCGCCGGCTCCCTCGGCCTGAAAGTGAGATGAGCGCTGCACCCCATAGTCGCCTTTGACTGGACTTAACCATCCTTTACCTTTTATAAATATATAGGCTACTAGCAAAGAGATATACAGGGAAGTGGAAACCCTTCCCACTTTCCCCCTTGGTTTGCCGACAGGCTTAGGGGGAATAAAGCTGGACTGACCTACACCTGTTAACATAGTTTTGAAATTTAGAAATCAGCACCTGAAGCTTTTCATAGCAAGGAGCTAAACATTTTCAGCTGCTAATTGCTGCAGATCAACGAACGGCTATTGAAAGGGGCTGCTTCAAAAGTTGCCAACCTGGCTTTTGTTTAAGGCCTTCCTGTTCTGTATTACCTTTCTTATGATGTAATATTCAGATAACGTTTTTTGGTTACAGAAAAATAAACAGACCTGTTGCAAAGAAGAGTTGCCAACTTTACACACACAAACCCCCATTGGCTTTCCCCAGACATTTCCTACACTTTTTTACACTTACGTTCACAACAATCAGAACTAGAAACCCGGTAGATTTTTTTAAAAATAGGATTATTTGGAAGTGAACCCTTGTGACATTCCGGTGGGAATGGAATCAACTTTCCAATACAGCAACATCAAACAGCTGCTAGTCCGTAGTAGGGTTGCCAACTTTTGAGTCACCCCTTTCCCTGCAACTGCAGTTTGATCTGAAGCAATTAGCAGGTGATCATATTTAACTCAATGCTATTTAAAGTTCCACCTATTGATTGGGACACGGGTGGCGCTGTGGGTTAAACCACAGAGTCTAGGACTTGCTGATCAGAAGGTCAGCAGTTCAAATCCCCGCAACGGGGTGAGCTCCCGTTGCTCGGGCCCTGCTCCTGCCAACCTAGCAGTTCGAAAGCACGTCAAAGTGCAAGTAGATAAATAGGTACCTCTCCGGTGGGAATGTAAACAGCATTTCCGTGCACTGCTCTGGCTTCGCCAGAAGTGTCTTAGTCATACTGGCCACATGACCCAGAAGCTGTACGCTGGCTCCCTCGGCCAATAAAGCGAGATGCGCGCCACAACCCCAGAGTCGGCCACGACTGGACCTAATGGTCAGGGGCCCCTTTACCTTTTCACTGATTTATATGGATTAGCCCCTTCTATGTGGCAGATGAGAAAGGTGATTGGATGCAAAAGAGGACAGTAGTATAGAAGACTGAATTTCAGAGAAATTTTGAAGCCCGCAAGAGTCCCTGCTCTCTTTTTGCCCGCCCTAAAAATGAGCATGTTTGCTTTGGGTTTTGGGAGGTTTTACAAATGTACAATTGTGTTGTCATAAAATAAAGTACTTTTGGGAAATGTTTTTACTCTGCGGGCAAGATGGCAACAAACTGGGGATAACTTTTCCAAGTTTATTCAGTATGGATGATGTTGATATGGTATTGAGCCCCCTTGTTTGGGTGGAAGCCAGCCCCGCTGTAGTTTCCAGACAATGCAAGGATACATAGTTCTTTACTAAGACATATTCTGGTGTTTAGGGACATAGCAATTTGGAAAACCTATAGAAAACCCATGCTTAAGGATTGTCTTCCGTTCCTCCTCTGAATAAGATCAGTGGCTTTTAGTTTTCCCAAACTTTATGTAGATGTCATTTTATGACTTTTAGAGGGACAGCTTGTTTTGCTACATTTAGAAATTTTAAACAGGTGTTTTGAAATGGATACAACCAGTTTCCTAAATGGGTTCCTGTCATAGGGAATATTGGATGTGTGTGGAAATTTGGCAATTTTAGAAATCTGCTTGCTAAAATTATATGCCTAGAGCCAGCATAAATTATTTCTATTTTAATGTTTTCTGTGGAGAAATATTGTTTTGGTTTGTTATTATGGTATGTGCTTTGTGTTTTAATATTGCAAACCATCCTGATCTTCAGATGAAGGGCAGTATGAATGAATGAATGAAATAACACAAGAAAGAAAGGTTCTCTGCATATACTATCTGCTCACTGAGGTTTGTAGTATAAAATGTTGGTTTGTAATTATACACGTGCAACAAACACAGATATGAATTCTGGTTTCTTCATTAAGGTCAGTGAAGCTAGATCACTCTCTGGCTGAATCCCCCTCTCTCCCTCTTATCTCTGCAGCCTTGCTCCTCGCTTTCATTCATTTCCATGGTATAAGCAGTCCTCTTGTGTTATCTTAAACCGAGAAGTTTGCAGAGCAGGGCTGGGAAAAGGATCAGCGTTTATAGCCAGCTTCCTTAATCTGTCAATTTGCTGAGTGGTGCTTCTGGTTATAGTCATAAGGAAGCGTGTTTTATTTCAGTGGAAATATACTTCCTTGAGGACTTCCGGTGTAGCGCGTTCCTGTTACAAGCGGGGGTTTGACCGAGAGGGAAACCCCGGGCTATTTTGGGGGATTGGGGGTGTCTCAGGGCGCGGAGACCCCCCGAAAAAACCTCTGGAGGGTGTCCAGAGGATCTGGTTCCCGCTCTGACCAGAAGCGAGCAACTGCGCCGTCAGGTAGCCTCAATAGAGGCGAAGAGAGCGGCGGTGTTGCTTAGCGGGTTGAGGGAAGCCATTACCGACCTCCAAATAGCGAAGCCCCGAGCTTGCAGAGAGAGCGCTACGTTCCTAAAACAAGAGACTCCGACCTCGGACCATCGTGAATTCTTATGAAATTAACAGCGAAAAAGTCGGGGAGCAATAAGAAGAAGCAAACGAGGTTCAGCCTGGTGCCGAAATCAAATTTGACACAGCGCGACGGCAGTGCAGGAGGAAAGTGAAAGTGAGTCGCCTTAGCGGATATTATGTTTTCCTCTTATGTATCTTCCTAAAACTAACCTTTCGGTGTAGAAACTGTGTATCAACTGAGCGGTGGGAAGAACAGGGAAACCAGGGCGAATTGTTCAAGCTGAAAGCCCTTGAGGAAACGGAGGGCTTGAATAGAGGAAGGGGCGCTTCTCCATTTTTGTGTTTAAAACGCAACGGAGAGTAAAACCGGAAGAGAAGGCTCCGTCGCCATTGCAAAGACTCTGAGCGTAGCAGATTGAGGAAAGCACAAAGGACTGATAAAAAGCAAAGTAAGAGGAAAAAAGGGAAATGGAAATTAATTATTAATTGCTACAATTCCGGTAGCGGGAAAGTATATATATGAAGGGCCATCTGCAAATATTGCTTCCCGTCTGTGTGCTCTAGGAGTTTATGGACTTGTACGACCATACCTCGGGAAACAACGCTACTTTAAAGGGCCCCGGAACCCTCTGGTGGTGAGAACAAAACTAACTGGCTCCCAATTTCTCCTCTGCCCCTCTTCTTCTCTCTCCCTCCACTCCACATATCCACATATTAATTCCGAACTGCCAAGAGAGACTGATCTATCGGAAAACAGGACATTGTTATATCTCCGGATACAGCGTACCTTCTCTTTTTTCTCTGTTCATTCTATTTTTTTTTCTATTTTCTCCTTTCCCCCCTTTCCCTTTCTTTTAAAGAGTTGCAGAGATTTTTAGCGACAAGACTAAGACCAGCTGGAACCAAACCTTCTCCTTCGATACCTTTCCCTTTAACTGACTTCTCTTTGCACTAATTTTTGGACTGGTAGGAGAGACTGAGTTACTGGAGAAACAGGATTTTGCGACATATTTGCAAACACTGCTATTCCTAAGAGACCTCCAGGGCCGAGATTAAGACCAACAGGACTACTTGACTCAGAAACCTCCCCCTATTTGCCTCTCCCCTTCTTATTACCCCACTTTTCTCTATACCAATCCCTTCCAGTGTGACCAACGGATTATTTGGACTAATCTGAGTGGAGACAGTAAGGACCACTAGAACAACCGCATTCCCAATATTGTATATATTAATGTGGGGAAAAATAATTGTGCTTACCTTTATCAGTAAAAAGGAAAGCCTGGTTGGGAAGCACAAATGTACGAAACCTTACGGAGTGGGGTAAATTTAAGAATATAAGATGTCACACACGGTGAAGAAAGGTACAAATGGGGGGACTCCAGGGGAGAGGAGAGGGTCTAAACAAGAGACGGATTCAAAGACAGATATTGTGAAGATGTTAATGGAAATCAAACAGAGTCAAAACAACTTAGAGAATAAATTAGAGCAAGTGGATAATAAAATTGGAATATTAGATAAAAAAATGGACGAAACAGTTAGTGAACTTAAAGGCCAAATAAAAGAAATATTTAGGAGAACGCAAAACGTAGAGGAAGGATTAAAGAAGACAAGATTAGAAGTAAAAGATTTTAAAAGGGATAAAGAAAAGGTGAAGATGGAAATGATGGAATTAAATAGAGTACAGGAGGAGATAAAGGATGCGATAGCGATGAATGAGTTGCGACAGAGAGAAGGGAACCTTAGGTTGAGAGCTGTACCGGAGACACAGGGTGAGAATATTAAGGAAAAACTGATAACAGAATTGGCAGATTGGATGGACATAACAATAGAGGAAATGGCCCAAAGTGTGCAAAATGCATTCAGGATGCGGATTAAATCAACAAAAGCAAAGAAATTTACAGGGGACTGTCTGATTACATTTAATAATAAGGAAATGAGAAACAGGATTTTGCAAAAGAATAGGGAAAAGAGGCTGAATATAGAAGGAAATTATATAATTTTCTTTAAAGATATTCCAATCAGGCTACTCAAACGAAGAGACTCTTATAAATCATTGGCACAGACGTTAAAGAAAAACAAAATAGAATTTAGATGGGAGTTCCCTGAGGGGATATCATTTATGTACAGAGGCAAAAGACATAGACTATCCAACTTAGAAGAAACTGGAAATTTTTTGAGGAAATATAAGGAGTTGAGATTGGAGGAGAGCGGAACAAAGGGAGCAGAGGGAGGATTGCCAAGAGATTCTAAGACAGAGGAGGTAGAGGAAGGGAGTGGAAGCAGCTCGGGCGAAGAGGAAGAGGGGGAAGAAGAAGAACCAGCGAATCTATAAAAGTAAAGAAAGTTTAGGTACATATCAGCTAATATGGGGTTAAAAATTTGGAATTGGAATATTAATGGAATGAACGAGAAAAGAAAAAGGAATAAAATTGAGCAATTCTTAAAGAGGAAAAATCTGGACATTATCTGTCTTCAAGAGACTCATGTAGCTAAGAAGCACAAAAAAATATTAATCAATAGAAGACTGGGAAATGAATTCGAATCCTCAGATAAAGAAAAGAAAAGAGGGGTGGTACTGTACGTCAAAAACAAAATCGAGGCTAAACAGATTTTTAAGGATGAAGAGGGGAGGATGGTAGCGGTTAGACTTAATTGGCAAGGAGAAAATGTGGTTGTGATTGGGGTATATGCACCAAATGGCAACAAGACTGATTTTTTTAGAAACTTAGAAGAGAAAATATTAGAACATATAGATCAAAAGATTATTCTAATGGGAGACATGAATGGTGTGGTCTCGTTAGAGGCGGATAGACTTAGGGAGGGTGTAAGTAAAGAAGGGAAACTACCAAAATCCTTTTTTTCGATGGTCAAAAACTGCAACTTGGTGGATATTTGGCGTTTGAGACATCCACTGGATAAGCAGTTCACCTTTTATTCCGAACCACACCAATCGATGTCACGGATAGATCAGGTTTGGATCTCGAGTGAACTCTGTCCAAGAGTTAAACAAATAGAAATAAGACCAAAAGTAATTTCAGATCATAGTCCGATAGAATTAGAATTGGAGAGTTTTGAGAGAAGAACTTTTAGATGGAGGCTAAGAGAATACCTCCTAGACGACCAAAATATTGTAGAAACTGCTCAAAAAAAGCTAAAAGACTATTTTGCAGATAATTGCGACAAAGGGACAAAGATCAATGTGATATGGGACGCAAGCAAAGCAGTAATAAGAGGATACTTTATTCAGCAGAATGCGATCAAAAATAGAAATAGAGAGAAAGGGAAAAAAGAAATCCTAGAACAAATAATGGACAATGAACAAAAATTAATCCAGAAACCCAACTGCCAGAAAATAAGGGAAAATATCAAAATTCTACAAGCGCAATTTGCCACTATAATAAATAGAGAGGTAGAGTGGAACATAAAGAAACTAAGGCAAAAGAACTTTGAATTTTCAAATAAATCAGGCAAATGGCTTGCATGGCAAATTAAAAAAAGGAAAGAACAAGGTGTAATAAACAAAATTATTGTAGAAGGAGAAGAGATAACAGAACCAAAAGGAATTAGGAAAGAATTTCTGGATTACTATAAAAGCCTCTACAAGGACAAAGAGAGAAACAATTTAAGGAAAATAGAGAGATTCTTGAAAGACAAAAAGGTGCAGAAAATCCCAACAGACAAGAAACAACGATTGAACACTCCAATTGAAATAGAGGAGATAGAGGAAGCCATAAAAGACTTAAAGAGAGGAAAGGCCCTGGGACCTGATGGTTTCACAGCGGGTTACTATAAAGAGATGAAACCTATCCTGGTGAATCCTTTGAAGGAGACTATGAATAACATTTTGAAAAAAGGAGAAATTCCGGAGACCTGGAAAGAAGCATTTATTACATTTATCCCCAAACAAGACGCAGACCCAACCCAAGTTAAAAATTATAGACCGATTTCTCTTCTAAACACAGACTATAAAATCTTTGCTGGTATCCTTGCGAGAAGATTGAAGTCGCTGTTATCAGAAATTATCCACAAAGATCAGGCTGGCTTTCTTCCTGGCAGGCATATGAGGGACAACACAAGAAATATAATTAACATGCTAGAATATCTGTCTGTCAGGATTGACAAGCAAGCCATAATGATGTTTGTGGACGCAGAAAAAGCATTTGATAATGTGATATGGGACTTCATGTTGAAAAATTTGGAGCATATGGAAGTGGGCAAGGATTTCTTTAATGGGGTAAAAGCAATATATACGGAACAGAAAGCCAAACTGATTATAAACAACATAGTATCAGAGGAAATAAAGATACAGAAGGGAACAAGACAGGGATGTCCACTTTCCCCGCTACTATTTATAACAGTCTTAGAAGTTCTTCTAAATTCAATCAGGCAAAACAAAAAGATAAAAGGAGTGACAATTGGAGAAAATGTGTATAAGACCAAAGCATTTGCAGATGATTTAGTAATAATGACCGAAGATCCAGTGATTACAATAGAAGAAGTACTAAAGGAAATTGATCAGTTTGGGAAATTGGCAGGTTTCAAACTAAACAAGAGAAAAACGAAAATGATAGTTAAAAATTTGGACCAAAGTGTAATAGATACAATTCAACACCAATCCCAGATAGAGGTGGTTAAGAAAGTGAAGTACCTTGGAATTTGGATAACACCCAAGAATATTGACTTGTTTAAGAACAACTACGAGTCGGTATGGAGAGAAATAAGGAAAGATTTGGAAGTGTGGGGAAGATTAAAAATGTCATTCTGGGGAAGGATAAATACGATCAAAATGAATATACTACCGAGGGTACTGTTCCTGTTCCAAACTATTCCCATAATTAAGGGGAGCCGTATTTTTAAAGATTGGCAGAAAGTGCTTTCTAGATACATCTGGCAGGGCAAAAAACCCAGGATTCAATTTAAACTTCTAACAGATATAAAAGAAAGGGGTGGGTTTGCCCTGCCAGACTTGAAGCTGTATTACGAGGCATCATGCCTCTGCTGGTTAAAAGACTGGATAAACTTAGAGAATAGGGAGCTGCTCGATTTAGAGGGCTTCAACAATAGATACGGCTGGCATGCCTATTTAGGACATGAGAAAAGGAAAGTACATAAGGGGTTTGGAGATCATGTCTTCAGAGGTCCAATTATTGAAATATGGGAAGGATACAGAAATTTATTAGAACCTAAGGTCCCACACTGGTTTTCACCTCTTGAAGCGATGAGTGTGAAGAAAATCAATATGAGGAGTAATTGGGCGACATATAGTCAATTATCAGTTAAAGAGGATGGGAAGTGGAAAATAAAGCCTTATGAGCAAGTTAAGGAGCATGTGTATGATTGGCTTCACCACAGTCAAGTTAACGAGATGTTCAGGAAAGATACTAAAGAAAGAGGGTATGTAGACAAAGACTCCAAATTTCAGATGGAAATTATAAATAATGATGTAAAAATAATATCTAAAATGTACCGGATGCTGCTGGATTGGAATCTAGGAGATGAAGAAGTGAAATCAGTAATGATCCGCTGGGCTATAGATGTAGGCCATAGTATACAATTCGAGGATTGGGAGAAATTATGGAAAGAGGGTCTAAATTTCACAGCATGCATAACAGTAAAGGAAAATGTCATGAAGATGTTCTACAGGTGGTACATAACACCTGTAAAACTATCAAAAATGTACAAGATATCCAACAAATGCTGGAAGTGTAAAGATAAGGAGGGCTCCTTCTACCACATGTGGTGGGAGTGCCGGAAAGTTAAAGAATTTTGGGAAAGAATATATGTCGAATTAAAGAAAATCTTGAAATATACGTTTAAAAAGAGGCCTGAAATTTTTCTGCTAGGGTTATTAGGGAAGGATATTGAAAAGGTAGATTGTAAATTTGTATACTATGCGGTCACGGCAGCAAGGATAATTCTTGCCCAGAAGTGGAAAAAACAGGAGATGCCAACGATAGAGGAGTGGAGATCAAAGTTATTAGACTACGCAGAGCTAGATAGACTGACAGGGAAGATCAGATACCAAAGAGACCAAAAGTTTATCAAGGACTGGGGAAAGTATGTGGAGTACCTGGAATATATCAGTGAGGGAAAAACGACGTTAAAGGGATTTAGAGAAGCACTGTGAAAAGATTAAGAGTTATTGTTCTAAGCAAACAGAAGTTAACAAAGAAGACCAATGACAATACAAACTGAGAAATGTGGGACTAGGGGTATTGCTACGAAAGATTTACGGACAAGCTGAAGGAAGTCTATAAAGAAATGCCAATGTAAAGTTTTAAGTGAAAAATATCTTTAATGTATGTATACTGCGCGCGGGGTGGTTGGATCTTTTTTTCTTTGACATGTGTTTTTGTTGTTTTTTTTCTTTTCTTTCTAATTTTTACTTCTCGTTTCTTTTCCTTTTTGGAAAATCAATAAAAATCAAGTATATAAAAAAAAAAGGAAATATACTTCCTTGTCCCTTTCTAGGGTGCAGGATATGTCTTCCTGTGTCACAGCAGCATTCATTACAGGGGCTGAGGGAACAGGAGAGTAGAAGGAACCATGTCAGGATTTTGGCAACATATCACAGGTATGGTTACCAACTTTCCTTCTTTTGTACTGGCTCTTGTAAATGAAGCAATTTTTAAAATCCTGCTCTTCAGCCCCAAAAGCCTCCCAGAGTGGCTTATAAATCACAAAAAATTCCCTGCACTCAGGCCTATGAGAGCATGAAAAGAAAACTGGTCTGGGAGGGGAGAGGAAACTAGCAAACTCAAGTTCAAGTTAAGGATAGGTCTGATATGTTCTGTCATTTTGGTTTACCCAGTGGCTTCAAATTAATGTTGTTACCACCCATGGTCACAGAATAAACCCTACTACTGCTACTGCCTTTTACAGAATATATATCTTTTCCTGGCATGGAAGATAACATTGCAAGAAAACTCTTGTTTTCGTGTGCCAGGCAGCACTTTGAAAGGCATTGGAGAAAAGCTAGTAGGAGAAAAGTTGGCAACCTTATCCTTGGGTGGGAAGACGGAGGTTAACTCAGGCAAGCTGCACACAGTGAGCAACACAGTTCTCTATAAAACAGAGATCAGAGATACCATGCAAGAGAGTGGAGAGCAGAGAGTGCTTAGGCAGATGGGATTATTTTTTTAAAAAAATCATTTTCAATTGGGATAGAAATCTAAAAAAGTAAAATAATGGGATTGCAGGGCAAAATAAGGGACTCACAGGTCCCCAAATGACCGCAGATAAGGCAATGGAGGACAACAGCAGTTACTAAGGTAGCCCAAACTACTGTTGGGCATATTTGAGGGAAGGTACCATAGTTCAGAAGGGACGCGGGTGGTGCTGTGGGTTCAACCACAGAGCCTAGGACTTGCTGATCAGAAGGTTGGCAGTTCGAATCCCTGTGACAGGGTGAGCTCCCTTTGCTTGGTCCCTGTTCCTGCCAACCTAGCAGTTCAAAAGCACGTCAAAGTGCAAGTAGATAAATAGGTACCGCTCTGGTGGGAAGGTAAACGGCGTTTCCATGCGCTGCTCTGGTTCGCCAGAAGCGGCTTAGTCATGCTGGCCACATGACCCGGAAGCTGTACGCCGGCTTCCTTGGCCAATAAAGCGAGATGAGTGCCGCAACCCCAGAGTCGCTCACGACTGGACCTAATGGTCAGGGGTCCCTTTACCCTTTACCTTTTACCATAGTTCAGAAACAGACAGAGGCCACCCACTTCCAGACAGGCTATCTATTGGTCATTCATCCTGATTTATTTGCATGGAGATTAGACAATGTAGGCTATTTATTGAGCATTTCTTCTGCTGTGTTTGCATGGGGGCTAGACGGCGTTGCATCAAAGCAATGCACCTCCCAGTGCATTTTCCCAGCTCTTCTCACACACAAACACCGAAAAAGCATCCCAAAATGGCAGTGCTGATATTTACCTCTAGATGGCAAAAGTGGCTCATCGAGATAACATCTCACTTTATAGCTTCACAGGAGCCCACTCTGCACAAGACTGTTTTCTCCTATAGAAATATAAGGGTAGGACAGAAGCATTACATTGTCATATCTAAAAACTGCATGAGGGGGTACAGTTCCTTAACTAGGAGCTAAGCTATTACATCCTGTTTACAAAGGAGCCTCGATTTCAAAGGCGATTAGCTAGATTTGTGGATATTAATCATCTTTGAGATTGAGACTTCTCTGTAAATAGGAGCTGCAGGTGCACCATCTGTCAGCAAAAGAAGTCCTGAAAAAACAGCAAGAGTGGGGCCTGTGGGTGTAATCTCACCCTGTATTTTTTCACATTACCACCTTTCTCTCACAAGATCCCTGACTGCATGATCAACTGTGCCACATGAGTTAATATTTTCATATTTGTTTAGTTTCTCAGCGAACCGGGGTTTTTTAGCATAGCGGCATCAGTTATTTAGAACATGGTTCTTATTGAAATCAGAAAGGCACCTACAATCACTGCTTGCCGACAATGTTTTTGGCCCTGCCAAGTGTTTTTAGATAATTGAATTGATTTGTTGTTGGTCATCTGTTCGGTATTTTATGATCTTTTAATTATTGTTTCCTGGATATCAGTTTATAGGAATTCTTGGGTGGAATTCAATGTTGTGCTATGGCGATTGTTCCATGAGAGCAAGCAGTTCTGCTTGCCAGATGGAATTATCTCCCCCTTTTCTTTGCCACCTGAGGCAGCCACACTACTCGACCCAGTGAAATGGCCACTCAAAGAGGATGGGTGAGAAGACAGGTGCCACCTTTGGGCAAAGGCCTGGCAACCCTATAGATAATTTGTACAGTTTTGATCATAATCCAAGATGATGCTCTACATACTCGGAGCCGGCCCTAACGTTAGGCAAAGTGAGGCCACTGCTTCCAGAAGTTCCTCTAGCATCCAAATCCGCCTTCCTCCAGAATTTTTCCAACAGAGCTCTTCTGCGTTCATGATCGAGAATGTGCATAGGAGCAGTCAGATACACATAAATATCTGTGACTGCACGTGTCTGTTGGAGTATACAGAATATCACCTGAACAAGGACTCAGAGACCATTTCGTCAGAGCTGGACAAACAAGAGAATGGCAAGGCCAGTCCTGGCTTTCTGGCACATGTCCCTATATAATATGCTGCATGCATGTATACGTTCTATTTATACACACAGTGTGCGCATGCCGGAGCTCCTCGGTGTTGGAACTGGGTTGGGCATGTTGCGTCTTTGAGAATCTTTCTACAGAAACATGTAAATACATTAAACCCAACCACTCACGTTTTGTGACAAAATAATTCTCACTGGCATCTCCCCCCCCCCCCTTTGTACTAAGGGGAATCACGTGGTGAACTGTTGCCTTTGTTCTAACCAGTGTTGAATTGCTGCTGTTCCCTGCTGGAAACTGCTTGATCCACCCATGACTTTCCCAGAATCCATTTGAGGGCCCGGAGCCACCGTTCAGGAATCACGCTGCTCCACGGAACATGACTAATGCTTTCAGGAAAGGATTTCATCCTCTGCACGTATTGTTAAAACCGTAACAATTAAAACAAAGGGGTGGGGGGAAATTACACCAGCAACCCCCAATGTTAGATAGTGGGTAGACATAGCAGACGACACAGCGATTTCTCCAAAGCAGCTCTTTATTTGTAAGCTGTCACATAACTGAACAGCAAACAGCTCAGCCGGCCTGCTTTTATAGGCAGCCGGCTGTCAACATTGTAGCAACAACAACCCAGGGTTTCCCGCCTAAAATAACTGACGTGGACCTGAGTGAAAACTACATACACAATACTCCTGGTGGCCAGGGTGAGAACTTCAATACATAACACCCAAGCGAACAAGACATGCTAAGAATACAAGCTAAGAGTATGGCAACATCTCTTGTTGTTCCCGATGGTAAATCTGTTTGTGCTACGTGTCCTAATTCTCAGGCGCTAAGGGCAGAAGTTCACATTGCACAGCAAATGACATTGACACATAATGATAATGCGGGAGTATGGGGAATTGCTAACTAAACATCCTCGCAGCTTTCCCTCCCTGCCTCCCCCCCCCCCGCCCCGCAATTTGTTCTTGTTCTCGTCCCAGCTGGGCTAATGTCTGGCTTGAGGGTAAACATCAGTGAGAAATGGTCTTCAGACTCACACTCTGCCCAATGATGCTAAAAGATTCTGCCCTGGAATACTTCACGAACTATTCTGCATACAACTACTTTCAGGATCATAATTTTGACTAGGACCAGCTCTAGGTTTTAAGGGGCTTTCCGACACTGGCGGGCCCTGGCAGGTTTTTGAGGCAGAGGTACCAGCAGCAACGGCACTCTGATCAGCACCAGGTTTGGGAACCATTCATTTAATTTCTCACAATGCCCTCAACTTAGGGTTGTGGGGCACTGTGGAAAACTAAAATGGCAGCTTCCAAGGCGGGCCCTGACAGATGCCTAAGGGCACTGTGTGCTGACACTGGGCCTGATTTCAACAGTCGTAGTTCACATTGGAAAACTGCAAGTTGCAAGCCATGTTCCTTTACAAACCAGGCCAGCTATCAAGGTCCCATTTGAGATGTCCTGATTTTAATATATGGCTGGCCTTGATTTTGGGTGTATTAAGTTCCTGCACCTCTCTTCGAACTGGGCTTATCAGCTCCTCAGGGAGTTGAGAAGCTTAATTAAGATCCTTAAAAGGACAAAGGATGCCACATAAATTCAAAGAATCGTTATAAATGTCAGTGCACTTCACAAGCTCTGGCAAAGTCAGATAATGAATAACAAGACCTTTAACTTTGTGATGTTTCCAAGCGTGTCTACTTATAGATACAGGCTCTTCAAAATAGCAGCCATAAAATGCTGCCATTTATAATCAAATCCGCATAATAATCTCTTTATTAAGAACTGGAAAATATAGGGTGTGTCTTAGAAGCAGCGTTTATACTCCTCTCTCACCCGGCCGCCCCCCCCCCCCGTATGATTCAGATTGCTCAATAAACCCCAGTTTAGCATCATTTCTCAACACACTGTCATAGGGACTGATTTGCTTCCCACCGTGATAGAAGCCAGTAGAAAGTGTGGCAGGGGGTGGGTTGACATTTACCATGACTGGTCCTTCTGAAATAAAATCCAGCCACGTGTGTCGTTTATTTAGCTGTTGATAATCTGCAAAACAAAACACCTTCTGAGACACTTAAAGGAAGAAGCTATAACTGAGGGATGGGGAACACCTGGAAGTCTCATTTTCAACACTTACTCCTTCCAGATGGTCTGGGAAGAATTCTGCATGAGACCCTGGAGAGATGTAACCAATCAGGGCTGACAATACTGACCCAAATAGACCACATTTCTGTATTTTGTAGATGGCAGAGCCTTATAATGGGCACACCTTCAATCAATACACTATTGTTAAGAGTCATCTTTTAGCAACTATTGGTGCAATCCACACATTTATTAGAGTGGCTTGCTTGCATACAGATTCAGAAGCAAACCACACAGAAACCAGGGTAGTTTATGTTAAGTTGTGGGTGAACATATCAGACGACACAGCAATTCTTCAAACAGCTCTTGTTTATTCACAGGCCAGAACAGAACTTCAATACATAACACCCCTCCCCACCGAGATAAGGCATTAGTTACAATCATAGTGGTTCCATTACATACAGCAATACCCTTAATGGTTTCAGTAAGGCACATAAGCACATTAATTGACCCTATTCACCATACAGCTTTACATGTGCAGTTTGTCCAGTGAACATAGTCTTTTAAATACGCTGGGCGCTTGAAAGCCCTGCTGGATCACCGAGGGCCAGTACAGAACTTCAGTACATAAGTTTATTTCCATTGGAATATAGGGAGCTGCATTTTATGGAGTCAGCCAGGCCACTGACCCTTCAAGCTCAGCACTGTCTACACACCAACTGGAAGAGGTCTCCAAGTTTCAGACCAAGATCTCCCCCAACTCTACCTGGAGATGTTGAGGATTCAACTGGGACCTTCTGCATGCAAAGCAGATGTGCTGCCACTGAGCTATGGCACCTCCAGGTAAACTTGGTTAGGACTGGGCTGCATCTGTGTAGCCCACCAACTTGGCCTGTGTGCAAGAAACGTTTGCACTCTGCGCATTATGGACATGGGAAGCTGCTGTGTACGGAGTCATACCACTGGCCCATTTAATTCAATACTGTCTACACCAGGAATGCAGGACCCATAGCCCTCCTGATGTTCTTGGACTCCAACTCCCATCAGCCCCAACTACTATAGTCAATGGTCAGGGATGATAGAAAGGACATAGCTGGAGAAGGTAGCTCAGTGGTAGAGCATCTGATCTGCATGCAAGTTCAACCACCACCAGCACCAGAGAGATTCCTTGACTATAATCTTGGAGAGCCACTGCCAATCAATGTATACAGCACTGAGCTAAAGGAACCAATGATCTGACTTGCTATAAGACAGCTTCTTATATTCCTGTGGAGGGCCAGAGGATCCCCAACCCTTACCTACGTTGACTGGCAGTAGCTCTGCAGGGTTTAAGGTAGGACCATACCCAGCCCTACCTGGGATGCCAGGGACTGAACTGCGACCTGGAACTACATTTTGCATGCAAAGCATTCGGTCTCCCACGGCGTCTCAGCATATCATCGCCAACCAGAGGTTCTGCACACGCAATGTGGAGTTCTGCCGACAGGACAGGATCTCAGGGCAGTGATTAGGTGGACCAAACCAACAGCCCTTCCATATATGGAAAAGTAATTCATCTTCATTTGCCACCACTGCCTTTGAAATGCACTTGATGTGGTCGCAGAAGTCATTAACAAGGTACTCTCTAGTACCCACCCCTACCCTGCTCACCTCCAGTGCAAATAATTCCTTAGGGGTTAAGATGATTGCTGTTGCTCATAGCAAACAAACAAATCTCTTGCATGGTCTTGGAATGAGGTAAGTCCTTTACAGATAACCAGAAGCCACTCAGAAGAGGCATTCCTCAAAGGCAGAAAAACACTCCGACTTGGAAAAATCGTGATAGCTGCACTTTCCCTATCAGGCAAGCAGTGAACATTTACCTTTAATGAAAGCATTTAATCTGTTTGAAATGTCAAAGAAAAACGTATTCCCGCAAGAAGCCCAAAGGGAGATAAGCCTGTTATTGTGGAGGGTTGAGGGGCTGAAATCTTTGATCAAGGGGGCAACGTAACGTCAAAGATACTGGGACAAAGAGCCATATTGTGAACACAGAGAACTATGAGAAGCCTTCCCCAAACTCACGGTTTCACCCGGGCAGCTATGACCTTTTCTAAGTTACTTCGTTGTTCCATTATCCCCTCCCTTGATTCTACATTTCCTGGTTGTTCAGCATTCTGTGCACGCTGAACATGCCCAGTCCTTACCGGGCAGTTTTGGGATCTCCCAATATTTCCACCCCTCTAAATATTTATTTCTACACCCCCTGCAAGCCTACCTGCTGATTCCTTTTCCTTGTATGGGCTACAGAATGATCCACATTAGGATAATGAGTTCATTCTTAGTGTACAGTCAAACCCCGGTTGTCAAATATAATCCATTCCGGAAGACCGTTCAACTTCCAAAACGTTCAACAACCGAGGTGCGGCTTCTGATTGGTTGCAAGAGTTTCTTGCACTCAAGCGGAAGCCACGTCGGACGTTTGGGTTCTGGAAAACATTTAAAAACCAGAACATTTACCTTCAGGTTTTCAGTGTTCAGGAGCTGAAACGTATGATAACGGAGGTGTTCAGGAACCAAGGTTTGACAGTATAGGTTGAGCTCTTTCCTCCAACACCACCTTCCCCAGAACTCCAGGAGCTCTTGACCCTCCTCAATGTGCAAATAAAAGTGTACTGTTCAAAAATTATTTATTTATTGTAGCTATGTTCAGCTTGTCCTTTGTAGAACCCAGAGTGGCCTACAGCGAAGAGAAGCATAAGATGGGTCTTGTCTTCACCACCTGTTTTTTATCCTCACAAGAAAGTTAGGCTCAAAGGTACCTAGTGAGCTTCATGACTAAGCAATCTTGTTCCTTCTCAGTCATAGCCCAGCACTTAAACTACCGCACCGACATATAATTTTGATAGTCTACACACGAGCATGACAACCAGGGTCTTCAAGGTACTTTTAATGCTGCATCTGAAATGCCTTTAAAGGAGAAGGAAGCAACTATCCAAAATACAAAATAACAATCCTTCTTATTCACTTGTATATGCAAACACACACACACACCCTCATAATGTGCTCTAATTACTTATCACAGGTGATAATTGTGAAATAACCAGCCTCATATAATCCACATGCTTAAATCTAATTAAGACACAAAAGGGTTAGGTTCGAATCCCTGCAACGGGGTGAGCTCCTGTTGCTCAGTCCCAGCTCCTGCCAACCTAGCAGTTCAAAAGCATATCAAAGTGCAAGTAAATAAATAGGTACTGCTCCGGCGGGAAGGTAAACAGCGTTTCCATGTGCAGCTCTGGTTTTGCCAGAAGCAGCTTAGTCATGCTGGCCACATGACCCGGACGCTGTGTGCAAACGCCGGCTCCCTTGGCCAATAAAGCGAGATGAGCACTGCAACCCCAGTCGTCCGCGACTGGACTTAATGGTCAGGGGTCCCTTTACCTTTACCTTTAAGCTGTCCTGCCAGGCTTAGCCTAGGTCACTTCCCCTCACTTTGGGAAGAAGGTAATCAAGACTATTGTTCTTCTCTAGTCTACCTGAGAAACTGAATGCTGTATGGAAAAGCACATGAATCTGACCTTTAGGGACTTTTTAACTTACCAGATATGTGGTCTTTTTCTATGCCAGAGAAAGAAGAAAAGTTTGGAAGAAACTTGGAAGGGCATATTCTAAAAGTCTAACAGCCTATTTCCCCACACTTTCCTTTGCTGCGTATTTTGTGATTTTAAATCCTTGCTGGGGTTCTTTCACCAAAGAGTACTTGTCCCAAACTTGGCATCCAGGAATTTCCCTTTCTGTACCTATTTTCCATTACACATAACACCACAGTTTGAAGATATGTCCCATGGAAATGACTAGTTTGCACTTCCAAACATGATTAAATATATAAACTATTCCACCTCCCCCACAAAAGGTGCTTAAGAACATCAAGGCCTCAATAAAAACAACCAAATGCTTGATTTATTTATTACACTTATATACCACGTTTATTTTCCAAGGAGCTCGAGGAGGTATGTGTACATGGTTCTTCTCCCCATTTCATCCACACAACAACCCTGTGAGGTAGGTTAGGCTCAGAGATGATGAGCGGTCCAAGTGAGCTTCATGGCTGAGTGAGGATTCGAACCCTAGCCCTCCCAGGTCCTAGTCCAACACTCCAACCATTGCACGCTGCTTAACAATATCACTAAATCAATGAACATCCAGATTAAACCTGGCATAGAAATCAAGACTAAATAATACCAGACCAATACTCAGACATAGGCTAGCGGGGCGTGGGGGGGGAGAGGGGGGGAATATGAGGCGCCCTTAATGGATACCTGTAAGTCAGACCTCTCTGCCCTTCCTTTTCCACATAGTTTGGCAAGGGTTGCGCCGCTTCCTCTTGCCAAGTAACTCTCATTAAATCCACTTGAGACTCCAATGAACCCTGCAGGCTCTCACTTAAAAAGGAGGCGGGGGGAGAGGGGGGGAAGAAAGCGAAAGGCGGGGAAGAGATGGCGCTCAGTAGCTCCTCCGCTCCAGACACGGAGCCCGTCCTACCTGTGCGCACATGTTCCTAACCGCGCCAAGGGCTCAGGTAACACGCTTCACAACACACACACACCCTCCCATCGGGTTAACCCCTGATTCCACCCCTCCTCTGCTTGCTTTGAGTGGCAGCAGGCAACTCTCTGGCCCTGCCCAGCAAGCCTAGCCGTCCGCCACCCCCCTTTTCTCGCTTTTTTTTTCCCAATCAGGAGGGAAGAACAGGAGTCTGGGAGGGATTTCCTGCGGAGAGAAAGAGTGGTCGGGGCGGCAGGAGGAGGAGGCGGGTGGGGGGGGCAGAGAAAAGGAGGCGGCGTCGGCGGTGACTTTACACAAGAGTTCCCAGGCGCCCTCTGAAAACTGACTAGACTAGTCAATTTCAACCGGGGTCGACGGTGCCCCTGGGAAACAGAAGAATGCGAGATCGGGAAAGGGGGGCACGGACGGCGACGGGGTGGCGAGCCTGAGTTCTCGGGTTCCCTAGACTTTTGCTTGCGCGCACACACACAAACACACACACAGGCGCGCGCGAGAGCTCCCAGGCACACGCGTACGCGCGCGCACACACACACCCCTCGCTCCCTCCGGCACCACAAAGTCCTCCGAGCCCGGGAACTGAGAGGAGATCAAAAGCATTTTTTGCGCGCAAGTGCGCGCTTCGGAAGCGGAGAGAGGTCAGCCAGCCCGGCCGCCCGCCCCTTGGCTTTTACTTTGGCCAAGCTTTGCTCGGCGGTGGAAGGAGATTGCAGAAGAGCAGCCAGCCGGTGTGACACACACACACAGAGAGTGCGCGCCTTTGGGCTTTGCAACTTGGTGCGCCGGGCAGTGCGAGGATCTCTACTGGCCGATGAGGTGAGTTGGACGAAAGAAAAAATTTGCTGGTTGGGGGGGGGGGCGGACCAAGGTGGCGGCGGCGGAATAGGAGTAGTAGTGGAGCGGCAGGACCAGGGGAAAGGAATCGCACTCTTGCTTTGCTGCCAACACAAAGGTTTATTCCTCTCCCCCCCCCCCACGCCTCCCCTTTATTCTCCTTATTTGGTAACTCCTCGGTGCCTTGTGTTGTAGATTGCAAACTCTCGACTCGGCTGTGTCCAAAACTAAAGCTCCGCTCCGTCCCGCTTAGCCTTTAGATCTGTAGAAATCAATGGCTTGTTAATTGTTCTGGGTGTTTTTTTAAAACAATTTATAAAAAAATATATACTCGATTGCCAGGGCATTATATGGCAAAACGCGCTGATAAAACACGAGTTGCTTCCCTTGGTTCGTAAAGTCCCTTTCCAAAACTGTTCCAAGGTTTGAGATGCATACATTCATATAGATTCCTGCTGCTCCGCTCTGAAGATTAGATTACTATTCTCCCTTCTCCTTCCCTCCCCTCCCCTCTCCCCAAATTGATTTCCTTGTAACTCGCTCTCTTTGCAGCTATTGGGCACAATTAATGAGTTTTTTTATTTAAAAAAATCTACCCGCGGTTTCTCACTGGAGAGGGAGAAATGTTGCCAGCCTTCAGGTTTTAGGAGATTACGTCTCTCCTTTTCTCTCTGCTGTGTGTACATTCGTTGCATGAAAAATGATACATCTGAAATGTTTGCTGCTGCGATTCAAAGGTTGCCTCCGACCTCCTCAGTAACCTTTGCTCTTGGCTTTTCTTTCCTGCTGCGGGAGTGTTTCTCTTGCCTTCCCCCTACAGGGCTGGTATTTTTAATAACTGTTGTTCAGCATCTTTAGTCTCCCTCTTACATAATGATCCCGCTCTTCTGCCCCCTCCTCTTCCCTATTCTGCCCCCTCCCCAGTTGTTTGAGGAAGGAATGTTTCAGATACAGTATTGAGAGTTCCTCCGCAGGTAGAGTCCTGAACTGTAAGATTAGATTTCTCGGCTAGGAAGGATGTTTACCATTACTTTGTACTCCAGACCACATTCCAATGGGGTGGAGACACTATCCTGTGTCAGGGCAACACCGTACATGTCCAGATTCTGATAAAGGTGGGAAGTTGTGCCAGATTAAACCCTCCCCTGGAGTTCATTCCTGGTGCCTAGATGCAATAGGAGCAATTGAAATCTAAATTGTGTGCATCTTGAGCTGTCTGCTGACCTTAGTATTGCAAAGTTCATGGGACCGTGGTGTTTTTGGATGTGATCCAAAACTCATCAAGTTCAGTCTTTGCGCTGGGGTAGGATCTTTCGGACACACAGTGGTACCTCGGGTTACATACGCTTCAGGTTACAGACTCTGCTAACCCAGAAATAGTGCTTCAGATTAAGAACTTTGCTTCAGGATGAGAACAGAAATCGTGCTCTGGCGGCGCGGTGGCAGCAGGAGGCCCCATTAGCTAAAGTGGTGCTTCAGGTTAAGAACAGTTTCAGGTTAAGAACGGACCTCCGGAACAAATTAAGTACTTAACCAGAGGTACCACTGTACAACAGACACAGGAGAGAGTGTTATTTTATTGCACCTGTATTATATAATAGGACAGGGAAAGAGAGCAGGAGGAATGGACAGAAAATCCACCAAAGGTCTGCAGGACAGTGAAGGATAATCGGTTTTGTTACTGACCCTAAACTTTCATGGAAAACATTGTGTTTGAAAAAGCAAGACAGGATGTGCTGGATGGAAAATCCTCTTGGTGGACACTTACAACTCTCACCTGATCTCAGTGAGTGGCTACGTGCCAGAGGCCAAGCCTGCCTATCAGTTGCACCCACTAACATGGAAGATCTGACCCTTAACCCAGATGTATGGGGCAGGCTGTAATTACTTAGTGATGGGGAAATTCATTCTGTGCATGCATCAGGGCACTCTGCTTTTATGTCATGTGTTTGAAGGCTGATTCCCCTGGGCTGAGCAATGCCTCAAATTAATTCCTTCCCAGCTGGGTGGGAAGGGGTGTCTATGGAGCCCAGGTTGTTGTTGTTGTTTATATGTACCGTATGTTTATTCTTTAAAACATTGGGGGGGGGGACAGTTGCGACTCACATTGTTGAATTTGAGTGGATGGGCTCTTCTGTTCATTCTGCAGAAACTTCCAGGAGGAAATGTTTAATCCACCATATCCAATCCCACAGCTCCAGTTTTGGTAATTAACAAACCTCTCATGCCACAAAGGGCTGTTATTAAATTAACCCAGTGTTATCTGTTCTGACTGGCAACAACAATTCAAGACCTTCTTTCACATTACCTACTGTCTAATCTTTTATCCTGGAGATACTGGGGATTGAACCTGGTGCATGTGCCCTGCAGTCCCTCCCCTGCTAAATGCTCTTTTTTATATTCATATATTTTTAGTTTTTTTATTAATATAAAATTAAACAAACAAAAAACATAATCAAAGTTTTTTTAAAAAGAGTGAGAACTTCGCTAGATCAGAAATGGAAGATACTGTACTTAAAGTGCTCATTGTGGTAGAAGAATATATGGACTCTTGACTATTGCACAACTTTACATTACCACACTTCCAACATTTTCCTTTCTCTCAGCCAGCCAAATCTCCTTACTTCTCTCAGTCTTCACCCTGCTTTCTGAACATCCCCCAGTGCAGTATTCACTCATCTCCTTTCAAAGTCTAGGTTGCTAGTCTGAAGAACTAGCAACACATCTCAGATGTTCCCTTTCAGTTATTGGTGAGGTAGCAGCCAACTAGTCAATGAGTAGGCTAGGTCTCTTCAAACTTTTCAGACCCAGGACGCCTTTCTTAACCTTTAACCATATATTTGCATGGTGATAGTGCTCAGGCTGTGGCCCACTAGTGAGTCTTGACTGTTGAAGTTCAGTGGTGGAAAACCGTTGACAAACATTCATGAAGTTATGATCCTACATGGTCTTCATGCATGGCGAAGGCGGAGGGAACTCCTTGCTCTATCTAAATGGCACCCTTTCTCCTAAACCATCCTAATCTGGAGTTTATCATTAAGCATGGCCCAGCCATTTCCTTATGGTGATTTTCCACTCCTCTGCACTGTAACATCTAGCACTAAACACCATATAATTCCACCCTACTTTGTGGAGAACTTGCTTGCTACTGTCAGATGCCTTCTTTGTTAGAGACTGGGAAATGCTCCGTTTGTATCTCTTGACAGTTTAATGCATCTTTGATCAAGCTCAGACATAATTTTATATTCATGTTCTCCCACCTCACCCCAGTCATTATATTGTATGTGCATCTGAATGCGCATCCTTTGTTACCCAGTCCTATAAATTCACCTCCACATTAATTCAAGTATGTGTCTTTTGACTCCCTGAGAGGGGCCGCTCTGTGATCAGTTTCAAGTTGTGACAGAGGGCTTCTTGGATTTTCACTTATCGGTTGTGAGACAAGTAATTCATCTCTATTGATGTAGCCACTACCATACCTTTTGGGTCATGGATTTACTTTACAATTCAAATTCCAGTGGGTTGTTTTTTTGTGGCAGTGTGGAATTCCTCTTAAATATTCTTTTCTTCCTCTTTACTCCCTTCCTGAGTCAAGGTCACTCAGATATTCACTGGGCAGGAGGTCAATTTTATTCCCATCCCAAGACCATTTGAAGATTCAAATCTTTCTATTGTGCCGGATTAACATTTGAAAGGGCCAACCCATCTATTCTGCCGGTTTATCCTTCAGATGCTGTGAGGATGAGGTGGCAGGGATTATACCTTTTTATCACTTCTGCATTGGCAATTGAGGCAACAACTTCTGCCTCAGAGCAAAGGTTGTAAACAGCTGAGGATTCTCAGGGTTGTCAGAACTTGAAGGAAATGGGGATTTGTGTGGTGATGGAAAGTAGAGAGTGTTAAGTTACCGCTACTAATGGGGATTAGTCATTGTTGACTTCAAGCACTTTATTTGTCCACATCCACCAAGCTCTTCACCTTTCAGTTTATTCTTCCCAAATGAAGAGGAGATGGCCTCAGGAAACAGCAGAAGAGGCAGGTTAGGTATGCAGGAAACAGTGCCGCCAGTTGAGCTGTTTTCAGTATTAGGCCTTGTTTCAAAACCAGCAGGTGCCCCCCTTCTTAAATATACTGTAAGATGCTGATTCTCCTTTCTTCCACTGTGGCTGTGACTGTTCCTAGTTCATCAAGCTTGGTAAGCAACTGCACACAAACCCCAGTCATTTCCAGATAGAAAAGGACTGTCAAGGGATGCGCCTTCATTCAGAATGTTGCTGCTTCACAGAACAAATTCCAGAGCTGCACCACATTCCTCCTTTTTTTTTTTAAAAAAAAGCAGCATTGTTTTAGAAATCCCCTAGATATCCACAACCTTTTTCAGTTTTCCTCCACCCTTTGCTCCCTGATGCTTCTGGGCTCAGGGGAAGCGACCCAGGAGAGTTATGTAAGAACTTCTAGTGTATATATCATCGCGCTCCAATATCCTCTCAAAGGGGTTGCGAGAAATAGGCCAAGCGCTCAAACTAAGTTATTGCTCAGAGTAGGCCTGTTGAAATTAATGGGCTTCTTCATTTCAATACACTGAAGACAACCCTCTATTGTTCATTTTTTTGTTTTACTTTTTAAAATGTTTCATACAACTTTCCCACAGAACTCAAAATGGTTTGCACGAAAAATAAAGAAGGCAAGGCATGTAAACAAAAGCAAATAATTATAAATCACAATGCAGTGGTGCCTCGCAAGACAAAATTAATCCGTTCCGCGAGTCTCTTCGTCTTGCGGTTTTTTCGTCTTGCGAAGCACGGCTATTAGCGGCTATTAGCGGCTTAGCGGCTATTAACGGCTTAGCGGCTTTAAGAAAAAGGAAACAAACTCGCAAGCCCATAGGGAAATTCGTCTTGCGGAACGACTCAAAAAACGGAAAACTCTTTCGTCTTGCGCGTTTTTCGTCTTGCGAGGCATTCGTCTTGCGAGGTACCACTGTAAAAGTATATATGAGTGCCTCCACGAAATTTAAATCTTTGGCCAAATAGGAAGATCTTACTGTAGATGTGGCGAACCTCTGGCCCTCCAGATGTTGCTAAGACTCAAGTTCCCCTGAACTTCAATCAGTATGGGCAAGAGCGAGGGATAATGAGAGTTGGAGCCCAGTAGCCCCTGGGGAGCACTTGGTCCCCGTTTTACAGTCTTTTTGGGAAGGCAGCAATGTTGGAACCATCTTACCCGCTTCTGAGTAAAGGTTTCAAAGTTTGGGGGCCACTGTTGAAAAAGCCCAATCCTTGACCACTGCTAAATAGTGACTTCTGGCCACTGTTACATAGAGAAAGAATGGATAACATTGCCTTCTCCCAGGTATGTCATAGATATTTCATAGAATCATAGAGTTGGAAGGGGCAGGAGAATCATCTAGTCCAACTCTCTGCAATGCAAGAATATGTAGCTGTCTCTTATGGGGATCGAACCTGCAACCTTGACTTTGTCAGCACCAGGCTCTAACCAACTGAGCTATCCAGCTTCTGACTGGATAGGCAAGTGGGCTTCTGTGGGGACAGATGGATCTACCGTATTTTTCGCACCATAGGACGCACTTTTTCCCTCCTAAAAAGCAAGGGAAAATGTGTGTGCGTCCTATGGAGCGAATGCAGGCTTTCGCTGAAGCCTGGAGAGTGAGAGGGGTCGGTGCGCACCGACTCCTCTCGCTCTCCAGGCTTCAGGAAGCTATCTGCTAGCAGAGGGAGACCCAGCTCTCCCACCGCTAGCGGAGCGCTGCATTAATCCCGAAGCCGGCAAGGTCTCCGCTAGCCCTGGGAGAGCCCCGCGACGTCGCACGGCTCTCCCAGGGCTAGCGGACCACTGCGCTAATCCCGAAGTTTGGGGCGTGCGGAGCTGAGCGCGCCCCAAGCTTCTGGGTGCCGGCAAGGTCTCCGCTAGCCCTGGGAGAGCCCCGCGACGTCGCGCGGCTCTCCCAGGGCTAGCGGACCACTGCGCTAATCCCGAAGCTTGGGGCGTGCGGAGCTCAGCACGCCCCAAGCTTCTGGGTGCCGGCAAGGTCTCCGCTAGCCCTGGGAGAGCCCCGCGACGTCGCGCGGCTCTCCCAGGGCTAGCGGACCACTGCGCTAATCCCGAAGCTTGGGGCGTGCAGAGCTCAGCACGCCCCAAGCTTCTGGGTGCCGGCAAGGTCTCCGCTAGCCCTGGGAGAGCCCCGCGACGTCGCGCGGCTCTCCCAGGGCTAGCGGACCACTGCGCTAATCCCGAAGCTTGGGGCGTGCGGAGCTCAGCACGCCCCAAGCTTCTGGGTGCCGGCAAGGTCTCCGCTAGCCCTGGGAGAGCCCCGCGACGTCGCGCGGCTCTCCCAGGGCTAGCGGACCACTGCGCTAATCCCGAAGCTTGGGGCGTGCGGAGCTCAGCACGCCCCAAGCTTCTGGGTGCCGGCAAGGTCTCCGCTAGCCCTGGGAGAGCCCCGCGACGTCGCGCGGCTCTCCCAGGGCTAGCGGACCACTGCGCTAATCCCGAAGCTTGGGGCGTGCGGAGCTCAGCACGCCCCAAGCTTCTGGGTGCCGGCAAGGTCTCCGCTAGCCCTGGGAGAGCCCCGCGACGTCGCGCGGCTCTCCCAGGGCTAGCGGACCACTGCGCTAATCCCGAAGCTTGGGGCGTGCGGAGCTCAGCGCGCCCCAAGCTTCTGGGTGCCGGCAAGGTCTCCGCTAGCCCTGGGAGAGCCCCGCGACGTCGCGCGGCTCTCCCAGGGCTAGCGGACCACTGCGCTAATCCCGAAGCTTGGGGCGTGCGGAGCTCAGCACGCCCCAAGCTTCTGGGTGCCGGCAAGGTCTCCGCTAGCCCTGGGAGAGCCCCGCGACGTCACGCGGCTCTCCCAGGGCTAGCGGACCACTGCGCTAATCCCGAAGTTTGGGGCGTGCGGAGCTGAGCGCGCCCCAAGCTTCTGGGTGCTGGCAAGGTCTCCGCTAGCCCTGGGAGAGCCCCGCGACGTCGCGCGGCTCTCCCAGGGCTAGCGGACCACTGCGCTAATCCCGAAGTTTGGGGCGTGCGGAGCTGAGCGCGCCCCAAGCTTCTGGGTGCTGGCAAGGTCTCCGCTAGCCCTGGGAGAGCCCCGCGACGTCGCACGGCTCTCCCAGGGCTAGCGGACCACTGCGCTAATCCCGAAGCTTGGGGCGTGCGGAGCTCAGCGCGCCCTAAGCTTCTGGGTGCTGGCAAGGTCTCCGCTAGCCCTGGGAGAGCCCCGCGACGTCGCGGGGCTCTCCCAGGGCTAGCGGAGACCTTGCCGGCGCCCAGAAGCTTGGGGCACGCTGAGCTCCGCACGCCCCAAGCTTCGGGATTAGCGCTCCGCTAGCCGTGTCTAGGCTGCGGATAGCAGCCTGCTTCCCGGAGCGTCGGGCGCCCTGAAAGCAGAGCTCCCGGCGCTTTGGGAACACATCCGCAGCATGGGGACCCTTGCAGGAGCTCCCCGCAAGCTTCCCCACGCTGCGGATAGCAGCCTGCCGCCCGGCGGGTGGAGCACCCTGAAGCAGAGCGCCCCTCGCGCCAGGCATACATCCGCAGCTTGGGGAGCCCTGCAGCAGTTCCCCACAAGGCTCCCCAAGCTGCGGATAGCAGCCTGCCGCCCGGCGGGTAGGGCGCCCTGAAGCAGAGCGCCCCGCGCGCTAGGCAGACATCAGCCAGCCCCACAAGCTCGGGGGACAGCAGGGAGGCGCAGCGCCACTATCCCGCTGTTCCTCGACCTGGTTCGGTTTCCCTGACCTGCTTTTGGGGGGGAAATAAAGGGAAAATTTTTTTCCTTTATTTCCCCCCAAAAAAACTAGGCGCGTCCTATGGTCCGGTGCGTCCAATCGTGCGAAAAATACGGTATATCCATCTAGCTATCACATTTGTATCCTGATCTTCCCTCTAAGGAACTCAGGATGGTGGGTTTTTTTTAGTGCTTCACATTTTTCAGGTGTTTTCAAAGGGTTGGCTTTAAACCAGGAAACACATAATGTAGGAAATTGGTATGTTAAAAAGGGCTAGAAAAGTCGGTGAGGATTTTTGCCCTTTCAGGGTCCAGAAGCCTATGATGAGTTGCCATTATGGCAGGACTACTAACTTGATATCCAAGTTCTCTGGCAAGGACCACCTTGGTAGATCTTATTTTGAGCCAGGTTTCACTAAAGTTTAGCCACGGATTCTGTTTGCAACCCTGAAATATGTGGTCGTAATTAGATGAGTGCCTCTGAGCGTATACAGAGTACCTTCTGCTTCACAATGAGTAATTCCTATTAGTTCCCATGCATGTGGAAACAAGAGGGGTAGGATTGCCAGACAGACTTCACAGCTCCACCTGGTCACTTAAAAACCCCCAACCCAATCAAACCCTGCATCGTCGTGAAGAAGGATTAACTTGCCAAATCTTGTTGGGTTTTCACTTTCCCACCATGGGCACGGCTGCTCTGACACTCTGAAACTCATTCATTACTTGAATCAGCCTGGGAATGACCATATGCTAGTTAACATAATCTGCCTGAAATCCTGATGCAACTGGAGTGTTATTTCTGCAGACTGTATTTGTGTCTATCAGTTCTAAAGAAGGAAAGGGTCCTTTTCTCTGCTATAACAATCCTGTAGTTCTATATGGTGTATAGAACTGGTTTTTTGCAGACCTTCTCTGTTCTCATGTAACTTCTGCATGATCCTGGTAGTAAACAGAGGACTAGATCACTCATGAATGCACATCACTCAAGAAGGACTCTACTCACTTAGACCAGAGGTCTCTCTATCTCAGCATTCTGTTTCCAGCCCTGGCTAACCAGATACTTCCAGGAAACCCATAAGCAGGAGATGATGGCAAGAGTCCTCCCCCATTGTTTCCCATCAGCACTTGCTCTTTAGGGATATATTGCCTCTGAACATGGAGGCTCTACTTAGTTATCATGCCTAAGCAACTGATGGGCCTATCCTCCTTAAATGTGTCTAGTTCTCTTTATACTTGCTGCCTCATCACCTGACGACTCGGTACTTCCCATAGTTTTTCCCCCCTGAGTGGAAATGCTGCAGGGGGGCAGACAGGAAAATGGTTGGAGGGCAATGGGTTAAGCTCTCTCTCTCTCTCTCTCTCACACACACACACTTCTCCCATGGCCTTTCTTCACTTTCAACCAGAGCCTTTCAGAGCTGCTTTTTGGTGTTGATGGTGATGGAAACCACTGCAAAACTTGTACCAGCTTGATCACAGGAGTCTGGACATCGGTAGCGTCAAGACTAGATTACTGCAAAGCAGTCCATATGTGACTTCCCTTATAGTTGCTCCAGAACTTGTTGTTAGCACAGAATGATGCAGCATGGTTGCTTTTAGGATTGAGATCCTGCCAGCATAGTGCATATTTGCTTAAAGATCCGCAGTGGCTGCTGATTTGCTACTGAGCCAAGTTCAAGGTTTTTTTCTATTAGTATATGAAGCCCTTAACAGCTTGGAACCAGTTTGTTTGAGGGATTGCCTTGTCCCATGTGTGCCTGTCTGACCTCCCTCATTCTGCGCAACGTGGGCTTTTGTAAGTGCTGTTTGTTCTGCATTTCCAAGAAGTTCATCTTTTCAGTGTGGCAGCACACCTGTGCTTTGGGACTCCCTTGGCTAATAACATTTGGCAGCCATCCTCATTAAGCTGATTCAAAACTTTAATTTCAGCAAGCCTATCTGGACAGAAAATTTCTTGTTCTCAAATTCTCCTGATTTTATTTGCATACCATTATACAAATACTAGTAGAATGCTGATTATTTCACTGTTTGATTCAGATCACTTGGAGATTTTGTGGATTAAGTGGTTTATAACACTGTCACTGAAGCAGGTATAAATAACTGCTGCTGTCAGGTAGTAGATGGATCCCATCAGCACTTGCTCTACAAGGAATACAAAAGCATTTTTGTATTGCTTAAAGAAGTCAGTTAGTGCCTGTTTGTCTTGTGTGGACAAACTTTGCTGCTGAAATCTGCTACATCTCTAGATCTGAAGAGTCCCTTTAGGAAGTACTCGCTAGGTATGGGATACCAAGGTGGTGGTCTTCGAGACGTTTAGGACTATTACTCCAGGTCCCATCACCCCAAGCCAGCATGACCAATGGTCAGGGATGATGGTAGTCCACAGCTGCTGGAGGGCACCACAATGGCTGTCCCTCGCCCAGGTGAAGGTATCAGACCAGGCATTTCTGTAGTATGCACACTGCTGCCTAAGTGTAAGCAGCAAGAAGCAGTATGTTAAGATGGTGGTTGGGAAGTTGTCCTGAATTAGAAGGGAGAGCCGCTTTGTGCATTAGTACATGCAGTTGAGCATTAGATTTGAATGGGCACATTCAGAAGGGCTGAAACTGCATTACAAGAGCATCGCTCAGCATATAAATTTAGCATCCCAGTGGATGCAGTGGTGATGCACACACAGGGGTGCCAACTTGAATAAAATATTTTGGGGAGCCAATGGCATCAACTGGGGGCAGGGCCGCACACACCATTTGAATGGCAATGCCCATCAACTGGGGGTGGGGGAGGCTCAAAGATTTTATTAGGGAGGTGAAGGAACTTTGGCCCCAGGAGCACATGCACAACACGGTTCTGATCACCTTGGGTAAGCAGGAGGGGTGATCTTCTGAAAGGGGGTGCTCCCTATGATTATGAAGGCTCCCTGCACAATTTTGAAGTGGGATGGGGGCAGAGCTACTGCGCTTCTTCCCATGCACCCCCTCCCATCATGTTTTAACACAGCAATACAACACCCAAAGAGGGTTAGTAAGTTTTTGGATTCTGAACATCGCCTCAAAGCCAGATCTACTTTTTGGTAGAAATAGCTTGGTGTGAACGCTGCCTGTTCAAACTGGGACATTGGTTGAGTCTTTAGAGCAGCCTTGTACTGTTTGGCAACAAGGGAGATGAGTGTGTGGTGAATGTTCTACAGGTGAACATGTTCAACACTTGATAAGTGTGGTTACTGACCTCCATCTCTACCTTTTTGATTCCATCTTGATTGCTTTACCTTAAGGCAACCTGTTTATCTGAGGATCTCCCAGTGTTGTGCAAACAACCAGTTCAAGCCCTCCCTAGCTTTAAGGGAGGTTGTGGGGGGGAGCGATATAAAATATAATCTACTCAAGATAAAAATAAAGTCAGCTGCGAGGTGAGGTTGTGTAATTCTTCCCAAGATGCTGTGCCCTAGAAATATGGTGCAATATCACAATGATCAGAGTAATTTAGCTGCTGAAACGGATTAGTGAGGGCAATGATGATGGATTGCCTGCCACCCAAAACCTTTCATTCTATAGCAGAGAATTGACCCCCATTGTAAGAGAATCTTCCCCTGGGCTTCCTTTGGCGCTGTGCTCCGGGCTGTAGTAAATATGTCAGAAATGTACCCAGTCGATCTAACACATTTGCATTTATTGTAATAACTCTTAGATAGAAATTGTGTGTGCGTGTTTTCCTCATCTTCCACATTCTGCGGAGATTACAGCTGCACATTTTCAGAATAAAAAAAGGGTAACTTGAAACTATCTTTGCTTGCCAGAGCAGTGTCCTGTGGTATCCGACATATCTCAAAACGTGTGTCATGTTCAATCATGGTGGGTGTGTTTACCACTGAATGTTACTTGCAGAACCCAAGGGGCAGCAGAATTCTGAGGCTGGTGGGGCAGATGAGACTGTTCACTCACTAGTCTCTTTGCTCTGTCCTTCAGTGGCATCTGCTTAGGCACCCCACTCTAACCTGGGGTGTTTATATTTGTTTGGGTATTAAAGGACAGTTGGGTGGGAGCAGCCATTGTGCATCAGACAAATTCTAGCAAGCCCGACATCCTATGCAGCTCTTGATATTATAGAGCTGGAGTAAGGACTGAATGCTATTTCCTGTGTACCAGTTCAAGGTCTATGTAGATGATCTGATTTCTCTCTTTGCATTAAACCTCCAGGGACTTCCAGGTATTGTCCGATTCTCAGCTCCCACCAGTCCTAGCCAGCACAGTTGATGGAAGTTGTAGTCCTTCAACATCAGGGGCAGGGGTTGGGGTGTGCAGGCTCCCCATCTCTGTACAAAACATAAGTGAAAGTGGCTGCCATGCTGTATTTGAATAATAAGCAAGTGATCTAATGAACGTGCATGGCTGCTGTCACACCACTGATGATCGAATATCTTGGACAGCTCTTGCAGAATTTGGAACATTGAGACCACTTAGTTTTAAGAGGGGAAGGTACTAGGATCTCATAACAGTAACAGGGCAGAATATTTTTTTAAAAACCCGAAGGCATGTGTGGTGCCTCTGCTAAAGTCTTTGAAGATACAGGAGAACTAGTGCTGTGTGTAATGTTTGGAGGATTAGATTTCTGAGCACAGTTGACACCACTCCTGATTCCTCTCCTTTATCCTCATTGAATCTTCTATGTACTTGTTTCACGAAGCCCAGCTTTCCATCTTGTCTCCGATCTTGGATTTTTCTTTTTCTTAGTAGTTAGTCAGAGTAGCAGCGAAAGTGTGTGCATGCGTATGCACACACAGCACACACATATGAACGGAAAATAAGCAAATTGGAATTCAGGATTTGGTTGGGCACAACATTCCAAAGAGTCAACAGCCTTTTTGAAAACAGATTCTGTCCTTCATCTTCACAGGTATCTGAACAACTGCTCAAGTGTTGGCTGCAAACAATCCGGATCTGCAGACCTGAAGCCTCGAAGGATACCTCTTACCTGTGATGGGCCTGGTATTCATCTAGGAAGAACTGGAGATTGCTTGGGACACCCCGGGCTTAGCGAAATATAGCCCCCTGGGTTGCCTGGACCTTTTAACAAACAATTAATTTCTCATTCCTGACTTCTACAAACAGCTGGGATCCAGTCCCTAAGCGCTGAATTACCATCCATTTAATTGACTGAATATTCTTTAACAAGGCCTCATCTCCTTTCCATTCCCTTGTAAAGAAGTGCAACTCCCGGTAGCATTTATCATCATTAACAGAGACTTTTTTATGTACTGTGGGATTTCTGAATATATTTCATTTGTTTGGCTTGCTCCTCCGCCCCCCACTTCTCTGGTGGAGTTTATCTTGACTAGTTATCGCACACACGGAGCACTCCGATGGCTTCATAAATCAGAGGAGCAGCTGCCCTTATTCATGATGGGGCGAGAGCAGGAGCTGATCCAGGCTGTGAAAAACGGGGATGTACCTGGTGTGCAGAAATTGGTGGCAAAGGTCAAGGCATCCAAAAGCAGTAAGTATCTCCCTATGTCTTATTGCAGCATTCTCCCATGATTGGTCAGCACCCACCAGTGAGATCGTAAGAGTCTTGTGACTGTTGGCAAAGAGCTTTTGGTTACTGCAACAAAAGGGATATGCTGTGGCTGGTGGTTGCTTCCAGGCTAAAGGTTGAAAGTAGCAGGCTAGTCTACAACGGGCGAACAGAGCATGGGCCACATGTGGACCACCAGTCATCAGGCGCTGGATATCTGTAGCCCATGCATGCCCTCTCTCCCTTCTTTATGTGATGTGCTGAGAAAGAGACTTCATTTTTTGGGTGTTGCATCATAGAAACCCAGCAAGCTGGCCATGGAGAAAAGAGAGCAGTCTCTTTCTCTGTGGGCAGCTAGTTGCATTTCCACGCTACACACTGAGAACAGTCTCTTTCTCAGCACACGGAAGCCAATGAGCTGTTCATAGAAGAAGAGATCCTTCTCTTTCTCCCAGGGCAGCTCACTATGCTCCTTTGCTGGGTCCTGAAAATTCTGGATTCTGGCTAATATGAAGACCACAACCACTTCTCTCCACCTCTTCCATGGGAATGCAGACATCCAGCGGAACAAAGCTTCCCTGCCCCTGACCTAGAACAAAAGGTGCCTTCATGCATTACATGGGACACAGGTATAAGTTGTCTTTACACAAGCGGAAGACTTGTTGACATGTGCAGCTCAGCTGTTGCATCCCTAGTTTGTACACTCATTGAATGTACTATGTGAAGACCCCTAATCAGAGCGTTCAATGGGTGGGTTTCATGAATCCTAGGTCTTAACACAACCGCAGGAGGCAACTGTTGCAGGAGTGGGGAACTTTTCTTGCCCTAATTTTATATAAATCCATAGGAGGAGGAACCATAAAATACAGCATGGGCAGGATCTGAGTGTAGAAGTGTAGGATGTGGCTCCAGTTGCAGTGGGGTGTGTGGACTGTGAGTTGCAGACTCGGCTCATGTTACTTCTGATAGCTAATCTGCAATAAAAGGAGACCTTGTCATCATGGTTGGCCTTGTTTCCGCAACACTTTGCTTTTCTTGGTCCCAACTACTTCCCAAGCTCAAGTGGTGCGGGAGCTGTGAGCAGACAGGATTCCACAACAATGACGAAGGATACTTTTTTTAAAAGGAAAATTAAAATAGATGCAGTGAGAGATCCTTTGTGGTGAAGTGCATTCAGGTTGCAGTTACTGTGGGACTTGTTGGGTTTTCTGTTTGGAGGAATGGATCAAGATAAGAGTCACCCCCTTCACAGGTGAGAGCAGCCTTTCTCAACCTTGCGTTCCTAGAACTTGTTGACAACTCCCATCATTCCTAGCCAGCATGGCCAGTGGTCATTGATGATGGGAGTTGTGGTTCAAAAATGTCTGGGGACCCAAAGCTGTGAGGACTGGGTTAGAGCTTGTGGATGGAAAGTCATTGACTTAACACAGATGTCTCCTAAACCCACTGAAATCAATAGGCTTGAGTGATTCAGGCACTGCTGGATTGGCGCCAGAAACTTTTTACTTGCCGTAATATTGCATAACAATGGCCGGCAAAGCCACTCACCTTGAGACCTGCACATTAAACGAGTCCTGCTTCTCTAACCTGTTGGTTCTGCCATCCTCTGTTGTGTATCCTCCTAAGGCAGGAGTGGAGAACTTGTGGACCTGTAAATGTTGCTGGGCTGAAACTTCCATCATCCTTGACAATTGGCTAGGCTGGCTGAGGCTTTTGGGAGATGGAGCCCAATAGCATTTAGAGGGCCACAGGTTCCCCAGCCTTGTTCTAAAGAATAGCAGTGTAAGTACAGTTGTAGCAGTCTGAATCCTTTGTACACATGTGGAATATTCCATCTTTCAGCTCCCAGGGAGAGATCTGCTCAGGGTATGGCTGACCTCTAGGGAGCAGTAGGAACCTCAACCTGTGACCAGCTCTATGGGTGCTGGTAGGAGGGTAGCAGCGCCCCAACCCCAGTGACCCATAATCCCCAGATTCAGTAATTCAGGTTTTAGCAATTCCCAGGAAAGAAGCATTTGGGAAAAGTGAGTTTAGGTCTTCCGTATATCACTCTGCATTGGTGATATGGCGGCTCATTCTCCCTTTGCCTGCCATCTTGGATGTGCAAAATTTTATCAATCAGGAAACATTAGGAGTGTTGGAATCTGCCTGCTACTATTCCTTGCTCTACAGCCCAGGTCCAGGGCTTCATTTGACCTAGTTGGAGCTCTGCCTTCTCTCTCCTTCAAAAACTTTGACAGGGGCCCTGTGTTGCTAGTTGCCTTTCCCTGTTGTGGATGGAAGGTTTGGAGACTTGATTTTCTTTAGTTCTTTCAGTGATATACTTAGGTGGCTGACTTTGGGCTTGAATCTTGTGGACCACTTTTCAAAACAAACCATGCTTGTTTGTTTAATCAAAAGAAACAATTTGGTAAGAGTAAGAGCAGCTTGGGTTCATGCATTCATTAATAGGAAACAGTAACTGGACTGAGGATTAAAAAAGGAAAAAACCAGGAGGAGATAAAAGCGCCTGGGTCAAGGGCTGCAAAGCTTCTTCTGATTGAGAAAAGGATGTAAGGAATTTCCCTGGTGCTGGGCTTAAAGGACAGATGCTTTGGCCACCCAAAAGCTACATCTGGGGGACATTCTCAAGGCTGTGACACAAGAAGCCGGATTACATAGAAGGATACCAGTGAGGGCTAAGGCGCTGCTCAGTGGTTTTGTGGCCGATATAAGGATTTGGGTGAGAATTTAAAAATAATCTGCCAGGAAAGAGATTGGGGCATGGGGCTGTGGGTGGCGAGAGTCTGCTAAGACAAACGTGCCAGCGAACCATCCCAAAAGAATTTCTTTACACCTGCTTTGAAGAGGCTGGGAATAAAGGGGTGAAAAGATTTGTTCCAGTTTTGTCTTCCATGACATAATGCTAGGGGTCGCGCCATCCTTTTGGGGCCAGTGGGCACCTTTGAACTTTTGAAAAAGCACTGTGGGCACCAGTCACAAAATGGCTGCCACAGGAGGAACGGCATAATGCTTAACACATCTTGGTGTGTTGGATAATAGCCACTGGCAGATACTGAGTTTAAGTGGATAACTGTCAAATATTGGCTGTATGTAGAATTAAAAAAATTAAGGGTGAAAGAAAGTGATGCCCTTTGAAGTAAAAAGCCAGCTTGGCTGAGGCATCTCTTAAATAGCAGTATGATGGGCCTTTCCACCGAGAATGAAAGACACAAATATGTTTGGATTGTACCTACAGGCCTTTATACCTAATCACCTAAGGGCTCTTTATAGATGGATCCTGGATTAAGGGTGCCAATGGACAACCTCAGTGGTGGGTAACCTGTAGCTCTCCAGGTACTTTGGGGCTAAAACTTCTCATCAGTTCTAGCCAGCATGACCAGTGGCCTGAGGCGAAGGGAGCTTCTTATCCCACAGCAACTGGAGGGCTACAGGTTCTCTGCCATGGCCTTCTGAATTTTTCCTTACCAAAAGAAGCTACTCTGCTTCTTTTGGATGGGACAGTGCTGCAGTTCCTTCGACAGCAGGGGTGGCGGCGGCAGGTTCAGCCCCCACTCTCCCGAAAGCCTTCTGTTCCTGATCCCTTACGATTCTCACTCATCCCCAAAACTGCACATACAAAGCAGAATGTTTGCCGCATTTTGCCGCTCATTAAAGCGCCTCTTTCCATATGACAGGCCGAGATGCTGAGTTTTTTAAAATCCCTCTAAGAGTCCTTCTGCTGTCTCAGTGGATTCAGCGCTGCGTCTCTCTGATTAGCCCTCGGGGATCGCGTGTGTCTAAAAAAAGTCGCTGCACGTAACCGAGAATCAAGAGCCAGTCCCGGCAATGGGAACTTCAGGGACACGTAGTTTTAATATTCAACGCGCATTTTCTCTGGGAGAGAGAGCATGGCTTGGAAAATGTAGCTCCGCAAATGGGTCACATCACCTATTATTGGGTGGCCCTGTGGGAACTGTGGGCAGTGGCCTATTGGGGGTGGGTGGGCAGCAGTGGACGGTTTGTTTTCATCCTGCAGCTGTGCTCTGGGACAGGGAAGCATGGGTGCTTTCCCTGCTTCAGATAATTCAACTGGAGGAAAGGGGGATTCTTCTTCAAACCTTGCACCTTCGCTGAGGAGAGAGCCCTTTTGACCCTGCCGAGTTGCCATAGGAGCTGTCACCCACAGCAGCAGCAGACGATTCTCCCCTTTTAAAACAACAACAACAACACAAACTTCTTTCTTTCCCTCTGTCAGCGTCTGAATGCAGCGGACTTTAATTGAAATTGTTAAACGACCCGTCAAGGCTTTGGGCTTTCTCCCTGATGATCAATCACTTTTTCGGCTGGACGCGCTTATTAACAATGGGCCAGTTGGCTGGGCTGGGGTGAGCCCCGTAGCCCCAGAGGAGAAGGGAAGGAAATAGGACTCGGGCTTTAGATTCCAGGGGGAGGAGGCAGCAGCAGTCGGTGGTTATTGTCCCTCGGAAAGGACAATGTCTGGTGAGCCTTTTTGGAGGGGGGGGGGAGGTTTTTTTTTAATTCAGTCAGCTCATAAGAGCAGGGTCTTTCTGAAGCTTGTCAAAGGTTTCAGTTGTATTCAGAGAACACACACTCCTCTTTGCATATCCCCTAAGCGCCTCGCGAAATTTGCCTACATGTAATCGCAGGAACTTGTAAGGAAGAAGTAGTCAAATGTAACCCTTAAAAATATGGGAAGGAAGACTTGGAGTGCCTCTTGGGCAGTATACACACAATACATTTTGAGTGCACATCCCCACAGAATCATATGAACTCTAATTTACTCCTCACAGAGCTACAATTCATGGCTGCCTTAACAAACTACAGTTCCTAGGTTTCTTGGGTGTGTGTGTTCTTTAAATATATGTTGTGTGCACACAGCCTTAATCTCATGGCTATGTTGTGCTTATATCTACTGCTGAGCCACAGTGACTCTTTTCATGAGTTGCCATAAATTTTGTGATCTTTCTGTGTGGGATTTCCCCCTCTGAAAATACTGTTGTTGCTGTTCTTCCATTGGTCTTCGCACATGCTGGGGGCTTTGTGTTTGAATAGATCCCATGATGGGATCTGAATGTATCCCATCTCTAGTCTTCCAAATTATTGTGGAGAAGTGACTAAGATCATCAGAAAACGTATAACCGCTGGGGAGATTTTCTCAATGTATCAGAAAGTAGACTGCCCTAATGCTTTCAGAGTTATCATTCTCAAGTGAAGGACTCAAACTGACATCAGAAACAAAGCACCATGCTTTCAACCACCTGTTTCTGTTCTGTCTGAGTAGCTACTGTGAATAAAAGCATGGTTTTTGAAATTCACCAGAGATTTCGGCAGAAGGCAAAAAGTGAGATTTGAGAGTGCTTCCAGGATGCTCAATCAGACAACTGGTGTGAACAGTTTCAATACCTAGGTATTGCAAACTGATCAACTAATTTTAAGGCAGTGTTCTCTGATGTGTTGACTGGTGGTGGAAGGAGACTGGAAGCTTCCAAATTAGGGACTGTAGGAGGCACTGCCAGTTTTTGTGTGCTCTGCCCACACTAGTAACAGACACCAGGAATGTGTGTAAGTGCTTTTCCTCCCACAGGCATAAGTGAACCAGCTAAAAGTAGTGCAAGCACTAAAAGTTAAAGGAAGGAATGAAGAATTTCATATATTCCGCAAGGGCAAACCTGGCTTTGCCTCAAGAGGAAGCTGAAGCTAATTCTGTTCCTTCAGGAGTGTATCCATATGAATCCCATGTTTTGCTTTGTTTGCAAACACAGATTTGCCACATTAACACATTATTATGCTTTTAGGTGTACATTTAAAACACCGTTCTCAAGTGTGCATCTAAAAAGCATGACATGTGAAGGAGCTTTTCCTATCCTTTGGGAGTGCTAAAACAGGACATTTAATATGAAGCACCTATCTGATAGAGGTTAGGTGAAACCATTGTGCTTTGACCGCTGTTCCCGCTACTTTATTTGAACCAGTACTTCTTGCATTTGCACATTACCTTTCCATGGGTGCATGTGAAATGTCTCAGGTAGACGCTGGAAAACGTTCTAGTTTGGGATCAACAGTCTGCAGCAGGCGAACTTCAATGAACCCTGTGTAGATAAGATCACAGGTATGTGTGATTCAGCATGCTCAACACCATTCACAAATCTTTCCACCCGTTAGCACCACAGCAAAATCTTCCTGGGATTTCAGCTTTTGGGTTGAATGTCTGATCTGTTTGCATGCCTTATAAATGCAGTTGTGTGTGCCGATTCTTTTGCTTGTTCTTCTGCAGCACCCTAGTTATTAAATGTTTGCTTTGTTCCATTCCTACATAAAACTCTTATATGCTGCATTGGTTGTCAGAATACCAAACTGAAGAACCTTCCCCAGCCCTAGTGCCCTCCAGGTGCCTTAGTCTACAAATCCCATCAGTTCCAGCTACCATAGCCAAGAGTCTGGGATGATGGAACTTTTAGTCCAACAATATCTGGAGAGCCTGCATAGTTGGGGGAGTCTAATCTAGGGAGATTCTGTGCGCTCCTTCTCTGCTGTAGGAGGAATCTGTTATCCATCATGGGAGGCACTTCTCATAAGGAGGGGGATGTTCCAGCAGGATATGTTTCTTTCTGAATTCCAGAGCTCTCAGATATTTCAAGAAATACTGCATTGGCTGCAAGAATGAGTCCTCCTGTCTCTTGGAACACCTACTCTCCATAAAACAATTGTAGTATTTCCGTTTGGGGATGTAAAGCCTGTTGCTGCTTGTGGTAGTGAAACTAAGGAAGGGAATTTATATTTAGTTCATTCTCATACAAAGAAGCAGATGGGAACAACTGCAGAGCTTCAGAAACACCCAGATGAAGCAGCAGCTTCAGGAAGATCTTAATAAGAGCAGAAGTCTAGTAGATTTGAAGCTCCAGTGGTCCCCAGTTAGTGGGCATATTAATTAGAGCAAGGGTGGGCAGTTGATAGATCAGGATGGGATCTACTGGTTATTCTCTGGGTGATTTGAAAAAAACCACAGTGTTTTCTAGATTGCTGAAATGAAAACGGACTCTTGTGTAAATGGATTGTGAAGACAGCTCAGTTCTGATGCTCAGAATTTATTTCCTGTACTTAGAATGTGCACAGAGACAACCAGTCCTTTAAATCTATGCCTTTTGCACTCTGCTCTCATTGGTAGATTTTGGGGCTCTAGTAAAACAACAGTAACAAGGTAGATCCATCAACCTTGGAGTCTGTCCACCTCTGGCTTAGGGAAACCTTAATTCACATTCCCCAATGGTTTAATCAAAATTGTCCTCTTTTAAGGACTTTTCTCTTGCTTTAGTGAATTTGACATCATTTGGACAGTCACAATTTTGTCTGGGGTATTTTTTAGTTAGCCCCCCTCCCCAAATGTAAGGCCTATGGAAAGCTTTCTGTTATAATATTTCATATTTCACATTCAAACCAGCCAAAATTGGAGAAATGAATGTTGCTATGACTGTTCAAATTAAGCCTACCGTAATTTCTCCAAATTCCATAGGATGCCGTTTAATTTTCTGATTTTTAGATTACCCTCCAATATGTGACACAGAAAAATGTACTGCATCAAGCAGGGGAGCCTTTTGTACTTAGAACTGCTTGCTGTCCCTGTGTAGAAAAAATGTCATTATTTCTTTGCATGTGTGATTTGAATGGATGCACATTTAAATATATCACTGATTAACATTGTGGAAGAGTTCCTTAAAGCAAGCAAGCAGAAACCAGCCAGGAGGTGAAAACTGCAAAGACAGTTTAAAAACCCAAGGTTGTGATCACATTTTGTTGCATTGCGGTGGGCCAGGCAACTTGCCTTCAGCATATCAAAATAGGCAGTATTAACCCAGCAAGTGCATTCATAAGGAGCAAATACAGGAGTCAGGAACCAACAGCTTTTAGATCAAATGCATACCCTCCAAGTGTCCTGATTTTCCAGGGACAGTCCCGGAATTACGAAAACCATCCTGGCTTCTGATTTGATCCCGGAATGTCCCTATTTCCCCTGCTGGTGCTTATCCCGAGTGGCATCTCGTTGACTCTCCATGGTGAACGACGGTATCATGGCATTGAGTCTGAGGATTCTATTGGAGTTTTCCCAGAAAAAGAGATAGACAGGCAACAATCAGCACTGAAGCATCCCTGTTTGGGATGCTGGCTGGCTTCTATACTGGAACTGGCTGCAACTGCCCACCACTCTGCGGGGGCCAACAGAGGGACTTTGTCCTCTGTTTAGCACATCTTAATGGTGGGAGGAGCCTCTCTCCCTGCTGAGTCAAAGGCCACAGGGATGTGGGCTTTTGCTTAGAGCAGTGTTTCCCAAACGTTTTTGGGCAACGGCACACCTGCTTACCGGAAAAAAATCTCGCGGCACACCACCATTAAAGCCCCGCCCCCGTGACGTCAGCGCGCAGCGTCACGCCGGGAGGGACGCACAAAAATGAAAGTTTTTTCCCTCCCCCTTGCCGGGGTGGGAGGAGGCAGCAGAGCGAGGGCAGCTGAGGCGGCGGCGGCAGCTGAGGCGGCGGCGGCTGCGATAGCGGGCGGAGGAGGAGCCGTCGCCGGGAGTTGCTGCTGCTGCTGTTGCTGCTGCTGCCCGGACATGCCGGCCTCCTCCTCCTCCGCTGTCTCGCGCTCCTCCCTTTTGCGCGCGCTGCCCCGCCGCTCGGCACGACCACCGCGGAGCCGCCCCGGCTCGACGCGGATCCTCCCTGCCGCCTCTCGCCGCCGCCTCTCGCCCGCCTCCCTCCCACGGCACACCAGCCGGTGTCTCACGGCACACTAGTGTGCCGCGGAACACCGGTTGGGAAACACTGGCTTAGAGAGCTCCTCAGCCTCTCTCAGTCGAGATGTGAGTGGGGAATGGAGAGAACACACAAAGTTCATTTACTAGATTAAACAGACTGCTAAACAGCAAAAACAAAACAAAAACTTACTAGGTCACCCCGTCCTTGAGGTAATGTTCAGGAGGGTCACCATGGTACATATGCTATGTTTGGTTTTGTCCAGACAGCTTGTGTTAAAATGCTCTAGAGCTCCTGAGGTGTATATTAAGTCATGGTGTGGCTGTGAACCCCTCTGTTTGCGTTAGGGATAAGGGCTCACCCTTCTGTGTAGAAGCTGGTTAAATCTCCATCCATTAAAATCCCATCTCGGAGGGCTAATCTTTAGTGCTAGGCAATCTGCACACCCCTTGTGCGATTAGGTTCAGCAGTTCCACAACTGGCAAACAAACCCCCTCTTCAGATCTGAGTGACAAGGAGGGGCAGGGCAGGGAGTTTCAGGAAAGAGCCATAATAGTGTCTGGAAATCAATGACAACTGAGTTCTGCTTTATCGGCCTTCTTCCGCTTCTCCACTCTGACTGTGCCCCACCAGTGGGGGGTTTCCATCCAGCGGTTGCTGAGTTGTGTGCCAGCAGTCATGTCCACTTGGCATTCTCTCCTCACGCTGGGGTCTCTGAAATCCAAGGTGCCTCTTGCAATGGGTTAGGCCCCTAGCCGACAGCGGTCATTAAAAAAGGGCCACTTCTTTTTTGCAGGCTGTGTGTATGTGTGAGTGAAAATGAGCCAGGCCTAAGAATTAGAATTTGAAAAGAAACCAGGTGAAATTAGATACAGTGGTACCTCGGGTTAAGTACTTAATTCGTTCCGGAGGTCCATACTTAACCTGAAACTGTTCTTAACCTGAAGCACCACTTTAGCTAATGGGGCCTCCTGCTGCTGCCGCGCCGCCGGAGCACAATTTCTGTTCTCATCCTGAAGCAAAGTTCTTAACCTGAAGCAGTATTTCTGGGTTACTGGAGTCTGTAACCTGAAGCGTATGTAACCTGAGGTACCACTGTATTTCTGATTTCTTCCTCTCCCTCTCCACCTTGCACTTTGAGGTTTGCTATAGTTGGGAAAAGAGTCATCCATTTCTCTGCACCACCACCCCCCTTCTACTTTAGCAGTGCTACCCAGATCAAGGGCTAGGCTTCCTTTGATGGGCCTAAAATCAGCAGCACCATGTCCCCAAGGCCAGCACAATAAGATAAGCTCCTTCAGCTAATGCTGTATCACAGAGAGTGAGTGGGGGTGAGAGAGGCTCAAGAAGAAAGTCTGCTCCAATCTAAAGGAGAGAGGTGAACAAGGTTCTTGCTGGTCATGTTCTCTTGTCATCTTTCTTACTGGGTCCCTTTGGACTGTTAAATCTAAAGTGCTAGTTGACTAGTGAACCATACTGTGGGCTTTGCTCCTCCCTTGGTGTGAGTGGGTAAACAAACCATGACGGGGATAGCTTAGCATGACATCTGAACAAGGAGCTGTGGTTTATTTCATCCTAGCAAACCACTGTCACTAGCCAGCCTTAATTCATTGTTTGTTGTTGGACATGTTGTTGGAATGAAGCAAACCACAGTTTTGGGTTTGGGCTTCACACTAAGACTATCCTGGTTGCAGTTTGTTTACCTGTTTGCTAGGGATGGGAGAGAAATTTGGGGTTGCGTGTTAATGTGAATCTGTTAATCTGCATTTCCTGAAACAATATGTGAATGGAAACACAGCTGTGCTTCTGAAAGTCGTGCTTTTCTAAATTTTGCAATGCAGTTCTACAGCCAAACAAATCTGTTCGAAAATGTGTATGTTGGGGTAGCATATGCACAAACATGCATATATTAGTGAAAATGTAAAAAATACTTTATATTAGAGAAGACTGATTGCAGAAGAGTGTATGCTAGCTTTACAAATACGTGTATTTTCAGAGAAATTCTCACTAAGATACTGATGAATTTTCATGAGGATTTTTTTTAATGCAAGCAGATAAGGAACTGTGAGTTTAACTTAAGACTGGAACAATGAGAAACTGAAAGAAACCGAAATGGGCCAAATCTGTTCTTCCCTACAACTTCTAGGAAAGGAAAAGCCAAACATTCCTGTTTAGATAAGTCTACCCAGATGCTTATAAAGTTGACGTAACCTTAATCTATTTCAGAATTTTAACTTTTGTATGTTTTAAAGGTAGGGTTGTAAATTTGCCTTGCTTTTTCTGCTTTGCCATTTGTAAATCACTTCAAGGTTTTCTTACACTCAAGAGGTGTATCAATTTAATGAAATCAATCAATCAAGTGCTTATGCCGTATGCAGCACTGCATAGCTCCTGCATGGGATGGTTTACTAAGCCATAGTCAAGTGGATTGTTGTTACGGGCAGTCACCTAGCCCAGAGGAGAGCCACTGTGTAGTGGTCCGAGATCTTTCTCTGTGGCAAGGCTGTCACAAGCATCGTAGCACTGTTGGGTTTGGGCTGGCAGGCTCCAAAGCAGGAGGACGACGACAAAACGGGAGTGGGAGGCTGAATGGTGAGAATGGAGGGCCGGAAATCTCCCCTTTCCACCTTGACTTCCATTGTTTGTAAAAAGGGAGCAGGGATGCCAGTTCTCCCTGCAGCTTTTATCCAGAGCAGAGAGCCTTGGTGGAGGATGGGGAGGTCTTGGCACAACCAAGGAGGGAGGCAGATCTGGAGCTTGAACTGCAGAGTGCAGTCTTGTTGCCTAGATCCAAACACCTCCTTCTTTGAAGGGAGCAGGTGCACTCACCCTGACAGAGCACATGACATTCCCACATGTGAGCGCATCGTGCCTCAACTTTAAAAGCTTGGTGGGTGGAGCATGGAAACTTGTTGGAACACCTCTGTTGCTTCCATACTGTTCTGCACCTCTTGCCCTGCTCTGGAATTCCTGAACCATGACTCCTGATCTTGTGTTTGCTGAGCCTAAACTGTTGTTTGCCTAAGTACAAGTCTCTTTCTTACATCTTAAGAAAGTAGTAAAAGATGTGGGAGCCAGGACATGGGCCAGCCCTGTTCTGCAGCAGTTGAAGCGACCTGCAACGGGCAGGGGGTTAGAAGAAGGGCAGGCATTGATGTTTGAATGGTGCACAGAAGACTTTTTTCAAGTGGGGGAAAAGACATTTGGGCTGCAGTTCAAGCGGCATGATATCTGCCTTGCATATATGCGTCTAACTGTTAATGCTTCTAACTGCATATTACACACAGCTTATAAAACCATGCTTCATTATGATGGGTAGAAAAGCCTGTCTGTTGCAGGCCTGCTTATGGGTGGCAGTGCACTTCTGTGCACTCTTGAGGAGAGAGACGGGTGCATTGTGCCCCCTGCACATCCCAGGTCGCCCAGTGTCATGGGCAGAGAGCCAAGATGCCTCGCTGTAGCTGTGCCACCAAGTGCAGTTTTCTTATTAATTTGTAAATGGCAGTTATTCCCTTGGAGAGCTCTCTTGCACACCTGAACCCTGCAGGAAGCAGGATCAACCTCCCTGCACACCACTTGATGCATGGGGGTGTCAATCCTGCCCTATTCCATTAAAAGGGGTTCTCAGATGCCCCGAATCCAGCTGGCTGTTAGGTATTTGGAAACCGCTTAGCTCTCAAATGGAGCCGCTGAGAACTGTTTGCCACTATCTAAAGACTGTGTAGCCCTAACCTGACCTGGGCTCCACTTCTTGGTCACATGAGAAAGTGACATAATTCCAGTAGTGACATTTACATGCCAGTAAAGAGTACTTGGCTGGCCACATGCCTCTGGAGGCATTTGGTGGTGACGACAATGATTTGTTGCTCTGCCACAGTACCTGGCAGTCAGAGGTGTACTTCCTTCAAATATGGACGTTCGCCACTGGTGCTTCCATTCATTCTTGAGATAGTAACTTGCAGTGTTGTGATGTAGCCCAGTAGTCTGACAAAGCCACTTTACCGCATGAACAACAAAGGCAAAAGTCTCCTTAGGGTGCCTTTTCAACCATTGTGCAAATTGACCCAAAGGCATGGTAATGCTAATAATAGAATCATAGAATTGTAGCGTTGGAAAGGACCATGAGGGTCACAACTAATCTACGGCAACGATTGGGCTAAGAAGTCCAGACTTGCCGACTGGTCCAGGAGCAAGCAGGGGAAAAAGTGGAGGCAGTTATGGGACACAAGGGAAACGTGCTAACACAGCAGGTTGGAGCCCCAACATTGCACACTTTATTTATAAATGGTGTGGCTGTTATTTACTTGCCCATCAGTCCCTGTGTTGGAGTAATTGCTTGTAGGAGCAAGTAGGAGAGGACAATGGATGAATGGACAACTGTAGCACAAGTCTCTGTGACCTTGCTATTTTCCAGAGGTGGTTGGCTTACAACTCCCAGCTTCCCTGGACATCAACCATGCAGGCTGGGGCTGATGGGAGCTGGAGTCCAACGACATTTGAAGAGCCGCACATTCGCTATCCCTGTGTTAAAGCGACGGCTGCAGCCTCCAGGCCAGGCGTTGGCAACCCTACCAGCTCAACCTCATTGGCTCCCTTGTGCTTTTGCATGAGCATTTCGTGACATTGAGGGCAGCCGAAGGAGCAGGAATGTTTCTCTGTTGCTTGCCATTGGGAGGGAAAGAGTTGGAAGAACGCTGCTTTCATTCATCAGGTTCTGTATTGTTGTTGAACGGAGCTTCCATTTGACAGCCCAGCTGGAAGGAGATGGCTTCATCTGGAATGGGCTCCATGGAATGTTTGGTGCAGTGCAGGCTATTCCCCAGCGAGGCTCTGAAAAGAGTTAAATCTGCCAAGATACTTTGGATTCCTATACACTCTCCGTATGTGTATGCGCGCGTGCATGTTTAAGAGTGCTCAGCCTGCCTTGGCAGTGAGCCAGTGCTGGAGTTGCTGCTGCTGAAACAAACTATGAAAGTCCAAAAATCCCCCTGTTTTGACTGCTGAAGTCAGAGAAGGGAGGTGGGGGTGAACCCCGCCTCCCTCCTCAAATAGGAAGGTGGGTGCACATGGGCTCCCCACCTTCCAGTTCGGATTATGGGTTTGGAGCCAGAGTTCTGAAGCCAGGGGGGGTGGCACTTTGTAGGTGGAAGCCCCACCTGCGTTAGTAAGGCTCTCCAGCGGTTTTTAAGCCTGTCTGGAAATGCCCGCTGCCTCCCGGCAACTGCTCTAGCTTAGCAATCCGATCTCCTGGCAGTGGTGTCGATGATATCACCCCAATCAAGGGCTTAGAAGAAAGCCAAGGAGCTGTGCAACTCACGTGTCAGGCAGGAGCGTGTGTGAGCGCGCATGGGAGAGAGAGAGAGGAGACCTTAGCAGCCAGCGATAAGGGGAGAACTACACTCCCTGGCGCCGTTTGACAAGAGATAAAGAGACAAAGGAGCACCTATTCTTCCTCCTTTCACGCCACTGTAGGCTGCAGCAGAACATGTAAAAAGATACTGCAGGGGCTGGAAGTCACTGTACACACCGTGCTCCTCCAGTGACCCTCATCTTGTACCTTCGGAGCATGAATCCACCTGGCATTGCCCAGAGTTGAAGGGTCCAGTTTGTAGTTTCAAAAGTTGGCTGTCCCTTCTGGGTCCAGGGGAGGAGCAGCTGTTGCCAAGCGAATACTGAAACAAATAATTGACCAGGCCGCCTTGACTCCGTGGGGCCTTAGCAATGGGTTGCCTTTGGGGTAGAGGGGGAGGCCTGTGCTTCTGCATACCTGCCCTTTGACTCGTCCTCAGCAGAAGTGGTTGCATAAATATATTTCTGGGTCCAACTTTTGCAAGATAAAGGTCACTGCGTACTCCACCGGGAGCTGGCTTTTGTGTACACAACAATGGGAAAGTAAGGCTGGCCTCTCTCTGCAAGGAACTTGCTAGTTGCCTTGCTTTACCATACAACTCTTCTACTTGCGAGCATGGGGCACAAACAGAAGGATCGTAAGCTAGCAAAGTAGAGAGCCCTCCACAAATTTGGGGTCCTTTTTGCCCTCCTCTGCCATGTGGACTGTGCCATAAGTGTCCCTGTGCTGACGGCAGTTGGGCAAAGACCACCTGAGCCAGGAAATTGTGGCCCTTCAGTTGTTGTGGGACTCCCAACTCCCACCAGCCCTAGTCATAGAATCATAGAGTTGGAAGAGACCACAAGGGCCATCAAGTCCAACCCCCTGCCAAGCAGGAAACAGTCAATGGTGAGAGATGCTGGGAGTTGGAGTCTAGCAACTTAGGATCTCCACCTCTGATCTGGGCACTTGGTGCATAAGCCTTGTGTCAGGGACTGGCTGGATGATGGAGAGTGGTGGGAGGTGCCAACCCAAGAACCATCCCCCAGGGATGATACAGAGGAGGAAGAAGGCTTAGACCTGGGGCAGTGGTGGTGGGACACAGGATACAGGTAGGAGGAAGGGACAAGCTGGGAGGCGGTAGAAGCAGGAGGCTTCAGTCAGAAGAAGAAAACCATTCAAGGGCAAGGCTGGGTGCCGAGGGTCTCAGTTTGAGCACAGACTCTGAAAGAGAGGACAGAGAGGAGCCAGACTCTGCTTGTTTGGGGCAAAGGCCTATCTCATCCCAGAATCCTAGTCTCAGTAGCCAAGCAGATGCCTATGGGAAGTCCACAGGCAGGAAAAAGTACAGATGGGTCCGTGGGCCAAGAGAGTAGAAGAGCACCAGAGGCTCCATCATCTGGGTGCATCTCTGGTCTTCCCTCTGGCCCTTGCAGATGCAGATAATTTTCCTTTGGCCTAATCTCATGGAATGCACTCTGCAAAGCAGCGGAAAGAAGAGCAGTGGAATGAGCAAACCTGGCTTAGCATTTAGCAGATAAATTAACGTACAAGACAACTCATCTCCAGGCAGAAGAGCGTAAGCTGAATGTTTACATATCTTCTGCCAGTCTGTTAAAAGGTACCAGCCCCGTCCGTGTTGCACCACACCCTCTGGGACCAAAGGTGCAACAGCCTTTTGTAACTACGGCAGTTGAGCTGCCTGTGGCAAAAAGCAATTAATAAATGGTTTTGGTTGTTGTTATTAAATGTTTTGGGAACAAGGAGCACTATGGGTATGCAATGTCTTATTTTGAGGAATTGTGTGATGCTGAAATAAGGCATGTATCCATCTCACAACAGTATGCATTACAGTGAAGGCCTTTTAAAAAGGTCCAAGTAATATCATGAATAAAGTGTTGGGCATGAACTGGACAGGGAAAACTCAGTCTTTGTGCTAAACAGTAAGGAAAGTGGGCTGGACTGGACAATGCTTAACACACTCTCAATCCAGCCCATCCTATGGAGGGTGATGCAAACTTGCCTGCCTGCCTTACTCTTCCCACCTTTTGCACATGTCTTTATAAGCGACGGAGCGTCAGCATATAGTTCAAAATTGACATAGCAAATTAGAACCCACCTAACTGAAACAGTTTGTGATTCTGCCCTTTGTGTGTAATCTGTCTGCAGGGCATTCTGCCCATGCAGGGGCAAGGCTAATACATTAGGTGGGCCGGGAAGAGACCCACATAGATGTCTAGATTCAGGGATGCGTGGGAGGGTACAGTTCAGTGGGAAGGGTGACCATTGCCCCGTCTGGCTCAAATTCTGTGGCTAGACGGTGCACTGGAGGAGTGTGACTCAGATGGCCAGTATACTGCTTCTCCTACACAGGAAAGCAGGCAGAGGTGGAATTTCCCTGGGTACCATCCTTTAGTTCCCATCAGGTTTTCAGGAAAACCCCTCAGCAGAACAGGAAGTACAGAGAAGGGGTTTCCCTGATGGCCATAGCCTTGAATGGTTAGGCTTGATGGGAAGGCACCAGCTTATGGAAGGCTGGCCTAGTTGCTGCAAAAGCGTTCACTTCCAAGGGGCATATTTTATTCTGCTCTCCAGATCTGGATTTTCTGCCCTTGCGATTTTGAATTTTTGCTACAGACATGCAAGTGCTTTATCACGTTTATTTGTTAAGAACCATAATCGTTGGGCATTCACTCCATTTTTAAAGTAGGTGCTGATGTTCAGTGGATCCAAACCTTCCCTTCTTATGGGGGGGGGGGGCAGGGCGTGAAACTGATTTGGTATCAACTAACTCCTGTTCCTACAAAATGAAAAGCTGACACAGATATTGAGAGAGGAAGTTTTTATTGGTAGAAAGTTTCAGTTGAAGCAGTCCTGGAGGCATTCAGAAAGGAAAAAGAGGTGGTGGTGATGGACCTTAGACTGAGGGTTGGACTCAGATCTGAGAGACAAGGGGTCACTCAGGCATGGGTGACCTTGAACAAGGCACTTTCCCTACCTAACTTACCTCACAAGTTACCGCAGCAAAGGTGTAAAAGAGCCACATGCGGCTCCAGAGCCGCGGGTTGCTGACCCCTGGACTAGATGATCCTCAGGTTCCCTTCCAACTCTGAAACTGAAGAGTAAAAGAGAGAAAAGAAGGAAAGGTATCATGGATAAGAAATGCTTTCTGAAGGCAAAGGAAAGCCATTCAGAATTGTCAAAAAGGATCCTGTGTTATTCAGAGCAGCTTCAAATCTCATACGTATAAGATGATTTGCGAAAAGCAAATTAGCATTCCTCTGTTACCAAATAGTCTTTTTACCATGACTGAGATTGTTTTTAAAAATTGCCCTACGTATTAAAAAAGTTGATAGCAGCATTGAACAAAATAAATATTTTATTTCTGTACATTTGAGGGGGGCAGGGGAGTGACACCTGGAGAGGGATGTACTTTTTTTCTTGTGATTTAGAAAATTGCCTTACGATATGTTGAGAATCGTTGGACCAAACCATTTCAGGGGAAATCAACCACAAACTTCAGTGCAATTTGTGCAAGCATAGGAGGAATAGGACGATCTGTGCCCACATGTGCAGGTGGGGCACAGAACATCAGATGGGCCTCACACTCTCTCCCCACCTCCTTGCATTGGGCCAGCTGAGGAGGGCAAGTACCATCAGAACTGGTAAACGGAGAACAGGAATTTTAACAGTACATAGTTAAGATGTTGGGGCATGCCACCTTCAATGTCTTGGGCTACAACTTCCATCCACATGGCACCTTGTGGCTTCTAAAGAACTTCTTGGATGGCTTCTAGAGAAGGGTGGCTTCTAGAGAATGCCTTGTTGGCTAGCCCTGTCTTACATGTTAGACTTCCAGAAAAATAAGGGAATGATGTGCTACTGCACTTTGTGATGTGATGTGCACTTTGGCAGACTTCTTGTAGCAAATGATACTGACAGTGATCATGTCCTAAGTTCTGCTTTACCAAGCATTTGATTTCATCAGAGCCACTGCCACCCACAGCTTGGCTTCTCTGCTCCAAGTGTTTGCAGCCCTACTTATCCATTCATCTTCTCCCTTGACTCACCTACTGTTCAAAATAACACATGAGATACACCCAGAAAATTATTGTGCGGTTAAGAACAACTTGCTAACATCGTTCTGACAAAAATAATTCAGGGGCATGATTTAATATGCCTACCTGTGAGCAATCCTGCACGTGTCTATTTAGAAATAAGTCCTGTTGAGTTCAGTGGGATTTACTCCCAGGTAAGTGTGCATAGGATTGCAGCCTCAGTCTGTTATTGGCAGCTAGAATCTAATTGCCTGTGATACAACCATGGATATCAGCAGTACCGTCTGTTATCTGTAGACGTTACAAGTTATTGAAACCTTTGGTTAATTATTGCCACAGATAAGAGTTGTATAGTCTCACGATCCTTCGATAATATCAACTCCCAATCTAGCAAACCAAGTAGCTGAGTTCTGCAGCTGCATTGGAAGTAAGTATTCTGAGGCGTGCAAGAAACTGGGATGTTCTGTAATGGTAGATGTCATCCCCTCGTGTTGCTTTCCTTTTTCTTGTTAAGCAGAACTGTAGGGAGATCTTGGAAATGAGGATTGACCCACACCTGACTTGTGTAGATAATTGCCACTGATGCGTCTTTCTCCATTCCATATTATTTTTGAACTTAACTGCTGCACTACAGGAAGTGTTGTAGCTTGGTAGAGGAGTATGCAAAAGGTCCCAGATTCGATCTCTGGCATCTCCAAGTAGGACTAGGAAGGACATCTCCATGAAGCCCTGGAGAACTGCTAGCCAGTCAGCATCAACAATACTGAGCTAGATGGACCATTGGTCTGACTTGATGGAAGGCAGCTTCCTATGTTCCTGGTGATAATGTTCATAGATCACATGACAGTGAGACCCATATGTTCCTGCTGATCTATTGGCAGAGAAGCAGATGTTTCTGAAAGACCTGCTGTATACAAGTTCTATCCAATATCACTAGTACCTCCTGTAGTGAAAGCGTAAACAACAGCTCCACTTTCTCTGCACATTCATCATCTAATATCCTCACTCCATGATGGCTCCTTTTAAAGCTACGGCAAACAGTCTTAATGCGCAGCCAAAGCGAGCCTACCATGTTTGCTTGTGACGCCCATTCCTTCAAACAGGGTTAATCTTCCTGGGAAATACTTTGTACTCAATGAGGATGCTTTCAGATTTATCCATTGTAGTGTGATTGAAACTGACCTGCGATGTTCTAATGGATGCAGAACCACCAAGGGAGATGTTTATATACAAGCAAGTGGAAGGTGTCTATTTGCCACTGCCCTCTCCTACCCCATGTTTACCACCTGAAACAGTTGCCTAATGTTGATGATGATAAATGTAAAGGATGGATACCCAGTCTATGGGCATATCTTTTTCTGCCTGCTGTGCAGTGGAATATTTACTGTGTAATTCTGAATGAGGACTAGACATCCATTCCCAGTGAATCCCACACTGAAGCTAATCCATAGGTTCATGCCAATACTTAACATAATGTAAAGGGACGGCTTGGCTGCCATACTGTTGTCTCACAGTTAAATCCTGCCTCCGGCAATGTCAACAGGCCACATCCCAGCCCCCTTCCGTTGGAGGTCCTGAAGAACCAGTACTATTGTCTTAGTGAACTGGACAGCCCATCTGCTGCCTCTCTGTGACCAGAAATCCAGCTGACCCCGTGGCCGAAGCCCAGTTGCTGCTCTCGGCCAGAGGCCTGCGAAGGGTTGCCTCCAGCTACTCTCCATTTGGCAACAGGTCACCTTCCAAAGAAGAAAACTGCCAAGCAGCGATTCTGTTATAGTCAAGCACCCTGGTAACTCGCAGAGCCACCGTGGCCGATTTGCACATGTCAGTTGCATGTGCCCGGCAATGTGTTCCGTCGAGTGCTCACTCAGCCCTAGGAAAGGTGCGGCTCATTTCCTCGCACACGGCTGCCAGTTCTCTGAGCTAATGCTCCATTTCTCCCACATAACCCTCAGAGCTCTGTGTCTTGGAGCATCTGTTTCCTTGTCTATATATAGCAGCACTTGCTGGCTTCCGCATGGAACTGTGTTCTTAGGGATGCTTTTTCTGCACCCCCCCACTTCAACCCAAGTCCGGACTTTGGGTAACGACCATGTTGCTGAGGGAGAGCTTCCCTTCCCCACCCCACCCCCTCTTTTTGGTTGTTGGAGCTCCCCTTAACCCCCAAATACAAGCCTTTCTAGGAGTGCCATCGTCCTGGAGCTCAGAGGCATTGGGGCTGAGGACATACCCTGCTTCCTCCTGTTAGATCTCTTCTCACCAAAGGTTGCTTTCCTCTTCCTCAGGTGTTGGAGCAGACAATTGCCTCTGGCTCCTTCCGAGGCTGTCACTTTGCATTGGCTCTTCTCAGGCATTTGGGAGAGGCAGTTTTGCTCTGCTCACATGCACCCGCTCCCCATCAACGTTCATTCCCAACTTAGTGCAGTCAAGTGGGCTTCCAAGTCCATAGCCTTGAAAGTTGTACGTATTATTGCAGGGTATTATTGAGTATACTGTCGTCAACATGATGCAATGGTGATGCATGAACCCCACCTACCCGCTTACATCATAAATAGAACTTCTTAGAGCTTCATAAACAAATAATAATAATAACCCCAGCAAGTATCTGCCCGCAGTGACCTCACAATCTAAAATCCATAGCAGAGAAGAAGGAGGGGAACAGAGAGAGAGAAACAAAGAAAGAAAGATGGCTTGCTTCACAGAATTTGAAAGGCAAGCTCCTTGCAAGGAAAAACTGGCATATCAGGAAGAGGGCTAGATAAAGCTTCAGGAAGTTTGTTTGACGAACGTTCAACAATTTGATTGCTCTGCTGCCATCTGAAGTGATACAGACCAGGAAGGACTCTTGTCGTAAATTTGTGGAATACGGGTTGCCTTCTTTTGTCCCATCATCATTTCTTCATCATCTTCCCCTTGTGTAAGCTGTGTGTAGCTGAAAAAGGCCTGAGGTTAAGTGCAGTTGCCCTGTTCCTTCACGATGCCTCTGCCCCACACCTCTTATGTCAGTCCTAGGCAAAATTCTCTGGGCGTCTCTTTCCCATACGGCATATCCCAGTCCTCTTAGACTAGGCGTGTGGCGAACCATTGCATAGCATGCTTCTGTGACTCCCCCTGGATTGTAAACAGATCGGGTTCCCCTGGCAGGCAATCTATGAAAGCCAGGCAAGTCTCTGCATGACGAGCCCTACAACTCCTTTGACTTGGAGCAAATGTAGCTGCAGGTCAGGGGAGGCCCCAGGAGTCATGCCGAGGCCAAAACATTTTGTTATTTATTCTTCCCAACCCCTTGAATGGTTGCAGTCGGTGGGATCTTAGGGTGACTCCACTAGTCGGGCAATATCAGTCCATCAGCCCAACTCGCCATTTCAAGAGCCCCTGCGACTGACAACAACATCAACAAAGCAAGAGACTTTCCCCCCTCCCCGCCCCACCCCTTGAGAGTATCAGTGGCGCCTCCACTAACACGGAACGCTCTTTTGAGGAGATTTATGATGGGCAGGCACATCCAGTCATGTAAGCGGAACAAAGGGGTTTCGCCCTAAATTCAGGCTGAAATGTAAGAGGAGCCCTCTTCAAATACACAAGTCTTGCATCATCGTGCATCTGAAATAGAGGCGTTGGGCTTTGCTGAAGAGTGGAGGCCGCTGGGACAGGTGAACCCCTCTCTCCAGGTCTGAGCTGGGAAGAGAGAAAACGCCATTGAAGCATGTTGGCCGGTACTTAGTAGGAGTTGCATACTCTCTGCTTAGAATTGGGTAGTCTGAGTGTGTTTTAGCATTCACCCTCCATTCTTGGGAATGGCCAGTGACAAACCCAATTAAACTAGTTGAGAGAAGGGTTCCTCCACCACCATAGGATAGATATCCATAGCAACTTGGTACCATATGATCCTTTGTCTCATTCAGTCCCACAGTGGTATGATTGCTTGTGAACCAGCAATAAAAGTTCCGTGGGGGTGGCGAGAGTCCTGATTTCCTCGCTTTTGCTACCGAACCCATGCATAAGTCAGCTACTTTGCTATCAAAGGGGAACTCTGTTGAAGCCCCATGCGCTTGCTATTGTCCCCAGCTGGTCTCTAGACATCTGTTAGCCCGTCCTCATGCTCTGCATAAATGGACAACTTGGATCATGGCATATGGAACAGCAAATCAAAGGCTGCTAGACAAAAAGGGAAGGCAATAAATCCTACCTCCAAGAGAGCAGGTGTTTCAAATGGGGTGAGAGAATTGCAGGACAGGGGATGGATCCGACAACTGCGACAAGCATAGCGTTAGGCTCAGCACACATTATACCTTTAAAGCACATCCTTTCTCTTAGACAATTCTGGGTACTGTAGTTTGTAAAGGTTTATGGGAGTTGTAACTCTGTGAGGGGTAGATTGCGGTGTCCATAATTCTTTTGAGGGGAAAAGTGTGCTTTGAAATTATAGTGTGTGTACAGCCTTAGTCTGAACGTAGCAAGAGGATATACCTCTCAGATAATTCTAAAGAACTGCTTCTGCAGTATGAAGACTGTGGAAGGAAGCAGAAAAAACAACGTTTCACATTAGCGTCTAGGAAACACCCCACTACCTATTGAAAGATTTTATCCAAAAGCTGTGAAAGTTAAGGTTCATCATCATATCCAGGGAGCAGGACCCTTAATAAATGGGTTGGGTCAGCTTTATAGATTATGGAAATTCTCAAGAGGGCAAAGTGTAGTGTAGGTATTGATGATAGCATTTTCTTCCCAAATGGTATCCTGTATTTCAGCTGTGGTGATTGCAGGTAGGGGTGGTGAGATCTTCCCCAGAAGACAGAGGTTGCGGACAAACACAGTACTCCATCTTGTTTGCTGCGGAAAGGGGGATAGTTTGACGAGTAGATCAACTAAAAGAAAAGAACAGGGCAGGAGTCACAGTAGTTGTGCCCCCTCTCAGCACCTTAGAGGGGCAGGTGTTATCCTTTAGTGAAGCCCTTAATGACAGGGGAATAGTGACTTTGCCCTTTGTTATTTCATCTTTCTCTTTTCGCTTTCCCCTTGGGGCCTGACCCAGAGTGGGCCTTCCCACTCCTTTCACCTGTCCGGGTGCATGAGGAACCCAAAATGCAGAAGGCTCTTCACTTGCCTGTTCTTGCGTTTCCTTTCACTGCATGTTGACTGTGCATTACGGTTTATTGTTTCTTTCTGAAAGGGGAGAATATGTAATTTACTTTCTTAATCCTGCCGTTGCCTCTTGTTAGATATGGGGTGGGGACCCAAACTACTTGACATTAAATCCTCCTGTCATCCCTGAATTATTTTAGAATTCTCTAGCCCTGAATGTAATGTTCACACGTTCTTTAAAGGCTAATCATGTATATAGTTAGAGACATTCAGATCCGTCTTCTTGCTTCTGTCGTTAGTTTCCCTCACAGTATTTTGAGTGTATTGAAGCAACAGGTTCGCTCACAGCAAGGGCCTCAGAAATAAGATTCATGGTGCCTGTCTTGAGGCAGTGATGGCATCCATCACAGCAGTTCTAATATTCTTTAGATTTGAAGGTTTTACATTTCTCACAAGGATTCTCGAACTAATCATTAATTCCACTTCCCATTCCTGCAAAACCACAGAGGTAAGACATGCAATAGTCACATGTTTGGGTGGTCTGTCCAATTGCTCAGTGCTCTCTTGGAGGACTGGGGAAAGGACTTTTGTTGTGAAAAGCCCTACCTAGATGTATACATGAGAAAGCTGCCTTATACCAAGTCAGACTTTGGTCCATTTAGCTCAATATCGTCTACTCTGACTGCCAGCAGTTCTCTAGGGTTTCCGGCAGGAGCTTTCCTCAGCCCCATCTGTAGACCCCCAAGTATTGAACCTGACATCTTCTGTCAGGTCCTTTTCTTGAGCCAGCATAGAATTGTAAAGTTGGAAAGGGACCCAAGCGTCATCTAGTCCAACCCCCTGCAATGCAGGAATCTCAGCTAAAGCATCCATGACAGATGACCATCCAGCCTTCCTCCAAGGAAGGAGAGTCCACTACGTCTTGAGGGGCACCGTTCCTCTGCATGGAAAGTCGGAGGAACGTATGGCAGACTCCTGTCAGCCTTTTCAGAGGTGAATAATATGAAATGGCCAGAATGACAAAGTCTAAGGGAGCAGACATGGCGGCTGGAAGCATCATTTATGAATGATGCTGTTGCTAATAATGGAGGAGTGTGGGAACAGTGTGAGCAAGGAAGGCTGAAAGGAGTGTGGTAAAAATAGGCCTCTTGGAGAGCCTTCAGGAGAGCCAGTGTGGTGTACTGGTTAAGAGCAGTAGACTCGTAATCTGGTGAACCTGGTTCGCGTCTCCGCTCCTCCACATGCAGCTGCTGGGTGACCTTGGGCTAGTCACACTTCTTTGAAGTCTCTCAGCCCCACTCACCTCACAGAGTGTTTGTTGTTGGGGAGGAAGGGAAAGGAGAATCTTAACCACTTTGAGACTCCTTCGGGTAGTGATAAAGTGGGGTAACAAATCCAAACTCCTCCTCCTCCTCCTCCTCCTCCTCCTCCTCCTCTTCTTCTTCTTCTTCTTCTTCTTCTTCTTCTTCTTCTTCTCCCCAACAACAAACTTCACCATCCTAGCACCTTTGGGGTGTTCTGGACTACAGCTGTTCTAGCTGGGGCTTATGGGAGATGAAGTCCAAAACATCTGAAAGCCCTCACGTTGGTGATAGCCACTCAACCAACTTCACTATGAATAGCCCTATCTTGAAAAAAATCTCTTCATCACAAACGACAACAAAAATGTGACCGAGAGCAATGCACAAGTCCTTCCAATTCTTTCCAGCAACTGGATGAGGTGTGGGCCCTCCAGATTTCTCGCTACACATTTCTGAACTGTACCAGTTGTCTGGAGGATAAGCTTCTTGTTTGGGTCAAAGTTCAAGACCAGCATCTGTGTAGCATTTTTAAAGACTTACAATCCCAGCGGTAAGCAACGCTGCCAGATAGGATCAGCAACTCAAGGTTTACCTTCGCAACCCCAGACAGCTCGTTATTATCCCACCCCTGGATTTACTCTTGGTTTTCAGAAACTTCCAAGAACTGGGAAAGAAAGGGGGAGAAAGCAGAAGAATAGCAATTCTTATGGCCTGCTGAGCAAGCTTTTTTTACTCCTCCTCCCCTTTATTATTATATTACTATTCCCTTTTGTCAGATCTCATTTAGACATAAAGACAGGGACTGTTCCAGGAGTCAGGATCGCTGAACGCCGCAAGCTCTCTTGAATTGCAGTTTCTCATATGCACTGCATGCTTTCCCAGTTTGGCCAGTCCTGTGTTTCTACAAGCAAAGAATAAGTACTTAAGGATAGCTAAACATTACATTGGCTCTGAATTCAAAATGAGTCAGCGTCAAATTGCTCCATTTTATGCTCAGATTGGTTTTCGGCACATGAGTAGGACCCAATTTTTTTTTTCCTACCACACTTAGTTTATCTATGTATAAGTTAATCCTTGATTAAAAAAAAGAAGAAGAATTAAGATAACATTTGAAAAACAATTGGCAAAACTGCACCATGGGTTTGGGATGTGTGTATCACATGGGCTTTTTGCTGCAAATGTGCAAGTGGGGAAGGTGCTGTTGCCCTCAGGTTCTGCTTGCGAGATTCCCATTGGCATCTTGTTGGGTGCTATGAGAACAGAGGGCTGGGCAAGATGGGCCTTTGAACTAATCTAGCCAGGCTGTTATTTACCTTTCTTCTACCACCCTGAGCTTGACCCTAGAAAGAAAGATATACTTATACACTGAATATAGTGAGGGAACTCCCTGCAAGCTCTCCAAATGTCACTTGCAGACATATTTGCCCAGCCTAAGACATTGTCCGTAGATTGCTAGCATAATATTGAACTGGATGTCTTGGTCCCCAGCATCTGTAATGCTAAATTACATCTTTAAGCAAATTAAATAAATATAGGTAGTTTCTTTCCTTTAGCCTCTCCAGTCACTCGTTTCTGCAATTAATTTCCAGAATTGGGCTGGATAGACCTTCAAATACTGTCCCGTGTACAGCAGGCTACCTGGTCACCTGGCGTCTGATAACCGTAGACACAGCGGCATATACAAGTTCATCATTTTATTAGCCCCCCCCCCTTTTAAACAGCTCTTGCTTTATTGCATCACATAGTCCTAGCTTAGCGTCTGCTTCTCCCTCTGCATTCTGCTTCCAAGGTCTCTCTCCCTCTGTTCAATATCCGCCCAGCGGATTAACTTTTCCCCAGATGCTGTAGTTTGCAATTTTCCAAGTTGAATCTGCTTTTTGTTTATTCTCTCTGCTCATTCTCCTAATCTCTCTTAAGTCCCTGTGCATTATTTTCTCTGCCCACACTGGTGTCCCCGAAAACCAACCGTGGTCAGCGGCATCCTCTGTGGATTTCATTAATATGTCATGCGCTCGTTTTGACTTCTAGTTCAGGGACACATGAACAGGCTGGCGCTACCGCCAAGCTCCATCATGGGACCTCACTTTACCTCACGCGCCTTAAACCTCAGGGTCTCTGATGTTTCATAAACACGTCCCTTCGGGGGGTCATTTAGCCGTCACCCCGGCCCTCACATTTCAAGCTTGATCAGAAAGGACACTGACACTTGAGTGTGCTCGTGAATCTCAAAATGCTTTGCTTAAAGGCTGATTCACATTCAGCATAATTGCATATTTATAAGCTTAGCCGCAGCGGCCATGATTGCAGCCATTGTGTGGGCCTGCTCCATTGTAACTGTTTGCCGTCTCACCCGCTTGGAAAGTCATGGTAACGTGGGGTGGAGTGTGACATCACCACTCTCCCCATGTATTCATCTTCTTTGTGGCTGTGCTGATCCTTCCTACATCATTGCCTCTTACCCCCACCCCACTCCAAACACCCTCATTGTTTCACCGAACTATCAGATTATACCTCAGAAGGCCTTGTGTTGGGAGACACACATTATTGGGTCTCCTGTGCTCAGCAAAACCACTTGGCAAATCGAAACCAAGTTTCTTGGAATTATTAATTAATCAAATATGTCTCCCCCCCTATACCTAAATTTTCTTTCAGCCAGGGCCATAGGATAATAGAATTGGAAGGGACCACGAGAGTCATCTAAGTCCAACCCCCTGCAATGCAGGAATCTTTTGCCCAATGTGGAGCTCGAACCCATTACCCTGAAATTAAGAGTTTCACACTCTTCTGAGGGAATCCTTTCTACATCAAAAGGAACTTGGTATATTCTAATCTAGGCCCATGCAAGCAGGTTGTGGGCTATGCCTGATGGGCCTAACTCCCTTCCTACAAACACGGTGTGATGGCTATAATTGTTGCTGCTGTGCTATAATATTAATTATTATTAATAGCAGCAATAGTCACGCTGCATCATGCACCCCAATAAACGAGTGGTGAGAAACTCGAGGAGTTCCAGTACTTGCCCAGGGTTTGGTTTCCTTGAAATGAAAGGATATATACTGTATATCTTTAGGATATACAGTTTTCTGTACACATGCAGTCGTACCTTGGTCCTCGAACGGAATCTGTTCAACATTCGGAAACCAAAGCACGGCTGTTGATTGGCTGCAGGAGCTTCCTGCACTCAATCGGAAGCTGCGGAAGCCGCATCGGACGTTCGGCTTCCGAAAAACGTTCACAAACCAGAACACTCACTTCCGGGTTTGCGGCATTCAGGAGCCAAAACGTTCAAGTTGCAAGGCGTTCCAGAACCAAGGCACGGTTGTGTATACAACCTGAGGTAAAGATGGAGGGGCTCACAGCATTAACACTAGGTTTCCTGGGGAGCCCCAAACTTTGGATCTAGTACAGAGCAAGACAAGATGTTTTGCTGCCTGAGGCGAAGCACAAGATGATCACACACACACACACCCTTCCTTGCCAACTAGCCTGGCAGATGAATCAGCGTTGGCAGCGGCACAGCGTCCTTCGATGGCCCCAAGGGCATTAGGTTGGCTGAGGTGATGGCAGGATAGGCCGCAAGGTTCACACCACTCTGTCCTGCAGCCCCTGGCTGCTGCTTCCATCCCTCCAGCATGTCCTGCGACAGGAAGATGTCTCACTTCTGCCTGGTGTCCTCTGCAAGTGTCTGCCATTCTCGTCCACTCCAGAAGAGGATTCTGTACCTTCATGGTGGTTGGAAGGCCATGCGCTCCAAATTAATCTAAGCGTTGGTTGGGGCTCGCAGAGATCTCTTGAGGCACTTTTGGTCATATAACATGGAAAAAGAGCTTGGAAGAGGAGGGAAATGGAGGAGAAAGCTATCAATGGCTACTAGCCATAGTGGCTACACGGTCAGAGGCAGTAAATGCCAGTTGCTGGAAACCACAGTGCGAGAGAGCGCTCTTGGGCTCGGGTCGTGCTTACAGGCTTCCCACAGGCATCTGGTTGGCCCCTATGAGAACAGGATACTCAACTAGATGGGCCATTGGCCTGATCCAGCAGGCTCTTCCTAAGTCCTTAAAGCAAAGTGGTGCAAATCAGTGTGCAAAGCCACTTTCGGCCTGCTCGCCTCCCATTTTGCTCGTGCTTAGCTGTAATGGTTCTAGGGGTTGCTCGTGCCCACACCTGGCTGGGTTGGCTATGTGAACCTTTTCTGTCCAGACAGCCACTCACCCGTGGCTGTCTCAATCGCTGGCAGAATCCGTCAGTGGGCGTTTCTTAAACTTCTTCCAACAAAGAAGTTCTTTCACGCCCAGTCTCCTCCTCCTTTCCCTGCGCGGAAGCCTTCTGCGCAAGGAGGGCGTAGGCAGCGGAGGACTCTTCCTCTCCCCGCTGGTCCCCGGCAAGGAGTCATGGGACCCCCTCTCAGATTCCCCCATCTGCCCCCCTTCTCCACTGGAGCTAAGCTGATTCCCTTCCCCAGAAGATGGGCTGCCTCTCCCAATCCCGGGACGCTCTCTGGGATCCCTCTGGAGCTTGCTCTCTCCCTCCGGCTCTGATGGCAGTTCCCTGACATTAGCCAAAAACAGTGATCCTCCGGATCTCAAGATACAGGGACTTCCATATTATGTAAGGAGGCACCAATATGTTGCCCTGCAATATTTATTCCCAAGGTGTTTGGGGCTTTCTCTTGCCCTGCTCTTTTACTGAGATACAAGCTTGGTTCGGAATAGCTGTGTGACTAGCAGGAAGCTTCCAACATATACATCCCATGAAATATTCCGTGTGGTTTGAAAGGAGCCACTGTGGACAATGCTGGGAGAGAGTCTAGCTACTGAAACCAGGTCCTCTCCTCCATATCACACGCATCTCAGTTCCTCCTGTCCTTTCGGAAGGATGGAGGAAATGGACAAGGCTCCACCTCTTCCTTGTGTAAATAAAACACTGCTGATCTCGCATCCTGGAGAGCGGAACAGTCAGATCCCAGAAGAAATGATGATGACTTCATAGACCGGTAACATGTTTCCTTGCCAGCTGGGAAAGGAGCTTTCTATATCTCTGAAGGAATGGCTTGATTCCTCTCCTGCCACCCCTCCTTACACCCCCATCTGATGACTTCCCCAGCTGTTTCCATGTTAGGGTGGGGAATGGATAGATTTCCGTCTCCAGGAGAAGCACAGACTTCCCCTCTTCCTGATGAGATCCACCTAGGAGCCAAGAATCTTCCTTTATGGGTGGGAGAAGGCTTGCCAAGTTCATAGTATCTCTCAAGATGTAATGTCAGTATGAAAACTTCTTTCAACTACTAGCTTAGAATTAAATGCAGAGGATTACAATGTGAGGCAGTTGACTCTGGATCTCTCCAGATCCCCGCACCACATTAGGCAGCAATGAGTTGTTGCTTACAACACCTGCAGGGGAATCACATTTTTATCTGCACCCATTCTGCAATATTGGTGAAATGCAATTGCTCCCTTCTCCATACTGATATGACTATTGTGACTGTAAGTACATTGTGGATGGTAGTTGTGCTAAAGGTCATAAGCACCTATTGTCTAGTATCCATAACGTCATGGCTATGACGACATAAATCTCACTAACACACACAGTCAGTAGTGCCAGTTTGGGATATCTGTTGCCCTGCCTTTCTGCCAAATGTTTTTCACCCCACCCAGCCCTCTTTCAGAGACTAATGAGCATTTTCTGTTTGCAGCGCTGGAATACATATTACCCAGAGCAGCAGTAGCAAGACTTTGCCTCCATTTTGTTTACTTGGAGTAGGGTACAGTCGTACCTTGGTTGTTGAATGGAATCTGTTCCAGAAGTCATTTTGACTTCTGAAAACATTCGAAAACCAAGGCACGGCTTCCAATTGCCTGCAGGAGCTTCCTGTACTCAACCGGAAGCTGAATCAGACATTCAGCTTCCAAAAAACGTTTGCAAACTGGAACACTCATTTCCAAGTTTGCGGTGTTTGGGAGTCAAAACATTCAAGTCGCAAGGCATTCCAGAACCAAAGTACGACTGTACTGTTGGTACTTGGATGGTATGAAGGCTAGTGATATATTAAAGGGTCATCGTCATCATCATCATTTAAAGTCTGAAAATGCCTTTAGAGCAGCCTTCAAAGTCAAGCTTGCCAAGCCTGCAAGCCACAAAGTTCAGTTATTCTCCTAGTCCACACTGGTCCACCTGTTTCTGCGGGTTTCTCTACCAGTGACTGATATCACAGAATCTGAAAATGATGCCCTTTACTGATCGTACTTTTTATGCCCTCTTCCGCTACTTATTCAGTATCCCTCTGCTATGTCAGCCACACACATGGCTAAATCCAGGATTACCTGAAGAGACAGATTGTAGGTTGTCTGCTCTGATCTGAAGAATTAGAGGCAAGATGGCAAGATCTTGCTTGTTTATTCTGAATTAATTTACGACAAAGATCTCTTTACAATCTATTTAGTCAAAATTGCCACCCCATATTTAAAGGGGTCTTTTGTATCCTTAGTTATCCCTTTGATATAGTTAGGCTGCAGTCCTATATTCAGTTACTTGGGAATAATTCGCATTGAACTCGAGGGTCTTACTTCCAAGTAGGAACATGTGAGATCACATTGTTAAGTATTCTTTTGGTATCAGTCAACATAACTGATGTTTCAGGTCTCCTTACTTGAAAGTAAGCCCCATTGAATTCAATATTATTTACTTGCGATGAACACTTTGGGGAACCTTTTCACAATCCTATACAGTGGTACCTCTGGTTATGTACTTAGTTCGTTCCGGAGGTCCGTTCTTAACCTGAAGCTGTTCTTAACTTGAAGCACCACTTTAGCTAATGGGGCCTCCCGCTGCTGCCACCGCTGCGCAATTTCTGTTCTCATCCTGAAGCAAAGTTCTTAACCCGAGGTACTATTTCTGGGTTAGCGGTGTCTGTAACCTGAAGCGTATGTAACCCGAGGTACCACTGTGTTGACTTTTGTAATGGATCCAGGCCAAGCTTGTTGAATTTTAGCTTCCATTGAAATCAAATGGAACTTCAGTTTGATTTCAACAGGATCCAAATTCAACTAGCTAAGGTTCCAATCCTGTGTCTTTCGCCAGATTTATTAATTCATCACATTTAGATTCCCCACCTCCCCCTTTGCACGCTGTTGGAAGCCATAGAAGCCTATTTTTCATCCTTTGTAATTGTGTGAACAAAAGAATGACCGAAATGTGTTGAGATGTAAATTGTCTGTTTGTGCTGTGTGGTTTTGTGAATGCCTCCTAGGATTCGGGAGGGTTGCAGCAGTAGCTACATTGCTTCCTCCATTGTAGTTAGTTAGCAGTCTCCTCAGCACTCAGAGCAGAGACATGAACGTAACCTGACCAGATTTGTGGAGTTAGATTTATCGGAAGCAGTTTAACCACAGCACTTTGGTAAAGAGTTTGTTTTTTCTGAAACATGTTAGGTGTCTTATATATGCTAGCTAGCCCATATTAGGCTGTTGTGTTTTGTTTTGAGTTTGATGTCTTAGGCTGAAACTGAACACAGATTTTGGCTGCGTATACACCAAACGTTTAAAGGAAATTCCTTGCCCATCCCCAAATCCTGGGAATTGCAGTTTCTATCTCAGACAGCTATAATTCCCAGCCCAAATAACTAAACTCCCCAGAATTATTTGGGTGGGCGTCTTTAAATGTGCTTTAAGTGTATGGTGTGTACGCAGCCGTTCTCATGTTTAAGCATTCCTAACTGAGATGGAAGTGAGAGCTGGACCATCAAGAAGGCTGATCGCCGAAGAATTGATGCTTTTGAATTGTGGTGTTAGAGGAGACTCTTGAGAGTCCCATGGACTGCAAGAAAATCAAACTTATCCATTCTTAAAGAAATCCAGCCCTGAGTGCTCACTGGAAGGACAGATCGTGAAGCTGATCGTGAACCATTCCATACTTTTCAATGCATTTCCCTGTCACTTTCCAAACTGCAAACATAAAAAAGCAGATTTCCTGCGCTAGGGTGTCAGAACACTTAAATCATTTACAGACCTAAAGTACTCGTATGCAGTTGAATCCCTCACCAAAATGCTTGCAGTCTGGAAGAAGCTGTGATCTGTGTGACTGTCTTCCCCAGCGGTTGTGCTGCCCTAGGCCTTGCTTCCCATTACAACAGTGACTCTCTTGTGATCCCTTCCTGCTGGGGAGCTGCACCCTCTGTCCTGAACCGATAATAGAACATACTCCTTCAGTGGGGGCAGGGTGTGCCGTCCCCTGTTCCTGTCTAAGTGGAGTCTGACTTTCCAGCTCCTCTTTCCTTCCATTGTTCTCCCTTGCCTGTGCCGTAACTTTGTTTGAAAAGACCTGGATGTTCTTTCCTGTCCTGCTTTGAGATCTCAGTTGCCCATTGCTCCCTGTGGAGGGAGGTGCATGGCAGGGCTGCATAAGATCCAGATGATTTCCCAATATTTTTTGGCATCTGAGAGGGGTGGGACACACACACACCATCATAATCTATTTCCCCACTACATTCCCTCCCTCTCCTTCACAATTATTAGGCTTTGCAGAAGGTGCTGATGGAGACTGAACAGCATGGAACAGCCTGCCGGCATCTGTCGGCTTTCCCCCCCTTCATCTCTTTAAAAACTTGATTCGGTTTGACTGGTCCCATCCCTCCATGAAAGCTGAAGGGGAAACAGGAATCACCCATTAACATCACATCCTTTCCGAAGCCTAGAAATGTTCTACGTGTGTACCTCCGATAGAGCCAGCCGCTCCTCCTTCCCCAGGACTTTCCAAAGCCCGGACAGTGGAGAGCAAACCCTTCCATGCTCATAAATCATTTGTGAAATATAGTTATACGGATTATGGCTTATGTAAATATTTCGGGCCAGGAGGGAGTGGGAATTGCAGTGCGTGAGCCAGAACCGTAACTATGTTCACAAAAGCAAAGCATTCAGTTTGTTGTCCGGTTTAGGTGCATGGACAAAGGTATGGCCCTAAAGATGGAAATGCAGATCTCTGCTTAACTCTAAAATATGATCCTATATAGGGCATCCTTCCTCTTTACATGCTATTATATCAATAGCCTGATAGGCAGTGGGTAGGAGCAGCCAATCTGCACAGCATACTCTGGGCATCTCCATCTCCATATGATCACAGCATCCTGGAATGCAAACAGTTTGGGTTTATGGATGAGCATGTCCAACCGTCAACAAGTTTAAGTGAAACATAAGCAGGGAATGTCTGTGTGCGTTTCTAGAGAATCCAGTCATTGTATAATTTTCCTTTTGCTAACAATGTCCGCAGAGACCAATATGGTGCCTTCCGGATGTTATGAAGGACATCAACTTGGAAAAGGCATCTCTTTTATTTATGTTTTCATTCATCTATATCCCACCTTTCCTCCAAGGAGCTCAGGATGATGGGAATAATTGTCTTCTTCCCTGTTTTATCCTCAGAGCAACCTTGTGAGGTAGATTAGGCTGAGTGATGGTGACTGACCCAAGGTCCCCCCAGTGGGTTTCGTGGCCAAACACAGATTTGGATCCTGGTCTCCCAGTCTAACCACTTTACAAACTGGTGTGTGGAGGGAGAGAGGGGGCGTCTCTGTTTGTCAGAACAGGGTAAGCTGATCACTTGCTCAACACAATATACTCAATGGTTTTTCTTTAGTCAAATATTTGATTTGGCGTTCTCCATCGTGTAAGGTCCATTTCTTTACTTAGCGCTGTCTTGCCATTTCTGTAACCAGCGTTTGATTAAGAGCGTCGCTTTCTTAACGTCTTTCTTACCCCCCCTTCCCACCACGTCACACACACACACCGTCCTCTTGTGCACACCTGCAGCAACCTCAAAGTACTGTAATGAGACGTTCTGCAATGCTGCCTTGCCTTTGAGCAATTAATTAATTATGTAATTAAAGTAAATATTGCAGTATCTCATCGCAGTTGATATTTGAGCATGCTTAATTAACGGTTGCCTCTGACTAAATATGGGCAGATCTCTTTGTTGTGGGAGCTGGGTCAGGGAGAAGAGGGGTGGTGGTGGAATTAGCTCAAACAAGGCCTTGCTGAATCAAGAAAACGCACAGTGCCTTTACAGCCCCTGCCATCAGCACTGAACACCCCCGATCAAAGCTCCTTCTGAAATCAAGCCTCAATCTGTGTTTATTGAACTGGTTAAGTGTGCAGATTTATGGTTGAATTACTGTAGCCCTGAGGTGGTGGCAGTCCACATTCTCCTGGAGATACGGGGTGAGGGTTGGGGAGCACGGGAATAAGGTGGTGCTGCAGTTGTGGTGAACTGCTTCTTTTCAAGCCTTGTTTTCCACACCTCTAGCTATGGACAAGCAGCACGCAGCTGCAGGTATGTCCTGAGCAAGATTGAAACCGTTTCCCTCCCCCTGCCCTGTGTGTTTGCCCAGAGCTTGTGTGAGCTGGAGTAGTTTGTACTCGTAAAGGTCATTGGCGAAGGCACGTGCCCTTTCTCATGCCACCTTTAGTATTAACTGCTTCCTGGCAGCTGGCACTGTCTCTGTTGCTCCATAGACATGCAAGCCAGCAGCAGCTCAGACTGTTCTGTTGGTAAATGCACAGGAACCCAAGAAGCCACCTTATACAGAGTGAGATCAATCTAGCCCCATATTTTCTGGCTGGCAGCAGCTCAGCTCCCCAGGGGTTCAGGGTCGAATTCAACATAGCTCTAGCAAAGGGAATGAGGTCTCCTCACACAACGGGACTTCCCTCACTCCCCTCCTCCCGTGCAACCCCTAAACCTGTTCTGGGTTTTAGTGGGGAGGGGGAAATCCTATTGCGTGAGCAGACCTTGTTCCGCACACACAACAGATTTGTTGAATCCTGCTCTCAGGCAGGAGACTCTCCCATCCTATCTGTAAATGCCGGAGGTTGAAGCTGGGGCTGCCTGAATGCAAACTTATAACAAGCCCTGAAAGTTGTGACCTTTCCTCATAGGGAAGTTACTCCAAAATCCACCCCCTTGATCATTTTGGTTGCCCTTCTCTGAACCTGTCCCAGCTCTATAATATCATTGTTGATATTGAGACAACCAGAACTGCACAGAACTGTAATTCAACTGCTGTCAGGCCACAAGTTTGTATAATGGGATCCATAGAGGATTCCAGGTGCAAACGGTCCGCAGGTTACATAAGATCTAGAGCTGTGTGAGATATCCCATAACCTCTGCCTCAGGGATTTAAGGGCAATATCCAGATGGTGTAAAAAGGATGGTGAAAGACCAATCGAGGAGGCTTTTCGGGCCATAGTTTTCAACCATGTGCTGATACACTCCTGATTGGTTAGATGTAAAAGTAATCCCTTTCCCAGGCCAAATACTGAGATCTTTAGCCAGTATTTCAAGGTAGCCCACCACGCTTTAATCTCCATTCACTTGCATTGAGTGGGCATTCACTTGTTTCCAACAAAAAATTGAATTAAGGATACAGTTTGGGACCTGAAGTAGGAACCGAAGGAACTTAGCTTGGAACCCATCTAACTTAGAAAATAGAGCTTTATACCAGACATTTGAAGCATAAAGGAATTGAGTTTTATTTCCAATCCATTCCCCATGGTGCCTGGTCTGGCACTGGCCTTATTCACAGCTGCCACACACTGGATCAGCATCTTTACTGAGCTATCCACTACAGCCCCAAGGTCTTGTTCCTGGTCAGTCCCTGACAGTTCAGACCCCATGAGCATCATTGAGAAAATACATACCTGCATCTACGTATATGTGTGCCAGGTTTCCAATGGCTGGGCTAGATGTTTAGGGAGCAAGATAGTTGGCATCACCGTGGGACACTGACACTGTGGCTGCACTATCAGGACCCAACAGTTTTAGAAAGCAAGGCATCCATGCACATGCTCAATTAGGTGTGGGGACCAATCTAGGGCCAACCCTGCAGACTCCTGTATCTGCAGTCCTGCCTGTGTGGTTTAAGTTGTGCACTAGCTTGCTTCTTTTGATGTAAAAATAACAAACTTAAGATTTTCAGTTTTTCAGGCACCCACTTGTAACACCCCAAGTTGCAGGAATGCTGGAGAAATGCCGCCTGCCTCTGTCTGCAGCCTTTTCCTGTTGTGTTTAGAAGCATGTATCAAACATGCATGGTTGGGAACCATTCCAAACAGGACGTGTTGCACCAGCAGCATCAATGTTGCACCAGCAGAACCGATGTTCTGCTCACTATCATCCCAGGCTGGAGAGCAGGCGAATAAATTGAAAGAGGAGGGAATACACAAGCCCCAGGTATGGTTTAAAATAGGAATGGAGGAACCTGCAGCCCTCCAGGTATTTGTTGGTTTGTGGCCCTGTTGGCTGGTCTTGATGGGAGATGCAGTCCAACAACATCTGTACTAGAGCCACAGGTTCCCTCTAACCTGCTCAGAAGAGGAAATCCTAGATCAGCCTTTCTCAACCTGTGGGTCCCCAGATGTTGTTGAACTACAACTCCCATCACCCCTAGCTAGCAAGGCCAGAGCTCAGGGGTGATGGGAGTTGTAGTCCAACAACATCTGGGGACCCACAGGTTGTGAACCGCTGTCCTAGATGGAAACAAAATCCATGGTGGGGTGGAACCCAGGGGCATTCTTTTCTAGCTATGGCATGCAGTGCTTTCATGGGGTGTGCAGCATGCAATGGATTCTATACTGATTGCAGGGGGTTGGGAAAATGTTCACACTCTGCCTCCAGGCCAGTATAAAAGAGTAGAAGCAGCAGCAGCTGTTGGAGAAGCTTGTACCTCAACTAGGAATGGTCCTCACTGGCACACTTTAGAACTTCATACCAAGTCCCGTCCGCCCCGCCCCCCCCCCCCGGCATGGCTGTTACGCTCCTGGGAGAGCTGCCATGTTTGTATCTGGAATTCCTTGTAACTTTCAATCCATCAGAACTCCTCCCATGAGTCAAGTGTGGGCAGATTCACCCTGCCAGCCACCCTGATAAATCTGTCTTCAGAAATGGCAGGGGCTCTTGATGTCTGCAAGGAGCCGCCTGAGTTTTTCTAAGAGGGCAGAAGCGTGGCTGGGGCTGTTTATTCCCAAATCCCTCAAAACTCAGCATGCCAGCAACAGGCAGGCCTCCCCAGATAGCAGAGCCTTTTGCCCAAGTTGAGCTTGACCATGGCTTACTCCTTATCCCCAGCAAAACTGCTCTTGGTTAATGGGGGAGAAACCGAAGGGCAAGATCAGAATGTACCTCCTCAGGACAGAATGGTATTTGTTTGGTGCCAGCAAGTGTGGGGTGTGGCATTGAAATGGGAACTTGGAGCTTTTGCAAATGTGTCTTAAGAAAAGCACATTCCCTTCGGTTTGCGATCAAGTGTTTCAGCAGCGTAGATGGGTTTGTAACTCCTTAACTCTGAGGAACAGATAGTTGCTATTTTAAAAAAAAGAACTTTGCTATCTACTAGACTTTGTTTCCTCCTCCCTCCCTGGCCCCACCTGCACTACACATTTAAAGCAGTATCATACCACAGTAAACATTCAGGCCTCCCCTCAAAGAATCCTGGGAAATGCAGTTTGCTAAAGAGTTTGGAGAGTTGTTAGGAGACCCCAGTTCCCTTCACAGTGTTACAACCACCACAGTTTCCTATGAAGAGGGATTAACCATGAAACCTCTGCTAAAACTGTAGTTATGTGAGGGGCATAGGGCTCTCCTAGGAACTCTCAGCATTCTTTAACAAACCACAGGACTCCCAGAATCCTTTGGGGGAAGCCATGACTGTTTAGTCTGGTATGGTACTGCTTTAAATGCATAGTGCAGATGAGGCCTAAGAGTCTACAAGGGTCTGTGCTCCTTCCATCCCCTCAAAAGTGCTGGGTGTGGGCAGTGCCAAGGTTAGCCTTTGGGGCAGTTGGCAGGAGTGGAATGTGACTCACTGAGCCGAGCGTGCCTGCACAGAGCCAACTGACAGCCCATTTTGCCCTGCCTATCTGCCACAAACTGTGAAGCAAAAACATGCCCTCCTTTGGCAACAGTGCAATATTGTGAGAGAGGAGGTAAACAAGAGTTCAGCCTGGGAACATGGGCAAAGTGCACGCTGGCCTCCGATTCCCCTTGGCAATCTATGGGCAGAAGAGGGGCACACCCCAACTGCCAATACGATAACACCTGCGCACAGCTGATAGCTGGCGGCACTTGACACCTGGCTCTTCCATAGTGATGGACAAACATAACCTACTGCAAAAGTGCCGCAGCAGCCGCTTAGAGGATCAAATGCAGCTCTCCAGAAACACAAGAGAGGGAAAGGTGCACGGACACGATGGCGATGAGATATGCAGAGCTGCACGCAGAGCAGGGGGTGCTCTTCGTGCCAAGAGAAAAAAATGCAGAACACCCTCGCAGTGCCTGGCAAGGAGTTGTCCTTCTGGCCCCCACATCCATGTGGCTGCAGTGATGCTTAGAATTACAGAGTTTGGGCTTGTGATGTAGAATCCAGTGGCTTTCTCAGAATCCTAAGAATGTCAGCCTTAATCACACACACACACACACACACACACACACACACACACACACACACGTGTATTTAGCACTCGTGATTGCTTTCCCCTTTGCTATTTTCCCTTGTCTCCTGTCATATGTTACCATCTGACGGTTACAGTGTAAGGCTCATCTCTGTGAATCTAGGAATCACTTGTCATAGCAAGCTAGAAGCATCCTCCAATTGTGGATGCTCTGGACAGTTTGGGATTCCTGTTATGCTTCTGTACTTTGGATGTATATATTTTTTTTCTCTCTCCCCTTGGCTTTGAGCCTGGTGCTTTCTGACCAAGAGTGAATCTGGATAGGGTTCAGACAGAGCTGGATAACTGGCTTTGGGGACCTCAGGGCAACCAGCTGAGGCCTGGGTGACGTCTCTCGGAAAGGTCAGCCGACCACATCACAGAACGCTCTGGGTCACTCGCCGGAACACACAACACAAGCCTCAAGCTTTGTAGCTGCTCCCCAGTGAGAGGCCAGCCTGGCCTTGTGGTCTCAGAAGGCAGCGCCACGCCTCTCAAATAGCAGTGTCTGAGGGGAACGACATGCACAGCCCAAGGCCCACATTGTGGCTCTTTGTCCCACAATCCAAAATATCTCCGTGGGAATCTGTTCAACACAGCAGACGGGTTTTAGACAGATGCGGTCACCGGGAGGGTGATATCAATCCTGCCTTCTTGTCCTGGGCCAAACATTGCAGCATAGAGTTTGAGATAAGCACTGAAGGATGTGGACAACAGGAATGGTGGTGTGGTTAGCATGTCGGACGAGGCTCTGGAAGGCCAGAATTCAAACCATGGAGACCTTGGGCCTTTCACTGCCTCTCAGCCTAACAGCTCCTTGGATGAAAAGTGGTGTATAAATTTAATATAATTCCAGGGTAGAATGGAATGGTATGTGAAAAAAGGTATTCAGAGGGAAGAGTCTTCAGAGCTCATTTCCCCCTCATTTGAGGGGATGTGAATTTGCACAAGAATAATTGTCCTTCAGACACTTGACCGCCTCCTCACCCCCTTCTCTCTCTCCCTAACTCACACCCACTCCATCTCTATTATTTGCAATCTTTGATAGAGCTTTCTTTAAATATACAACTGAGCTCTACACATTTTATTTTGTTCGCCCTCAGTTAGGCCATGATTTCCATTTTACAGATTGGGCCACTGAGGCAGAGATAGACCACCCAGCGAGTTCAGGACCGAGCAGGGATTTGATTTCAGCTTTCCCAAAGCAAGCTCAGCACTCTTTTATTTGCTGAATCGCACCAGAATCCATGTAGCAGATAACCCCGCTGCTGAGATTGAATTCTGAAGTCCTGAAGCTTAGAAACAGACCTCCCTTCATCTTCCTCCCCTGCCAATCCCAGTTAAATCCTTTGGCTGAAAGAATGCAAGAACAAAAACCCCTTGCCTAAGTGTTTTGAAAGAAAGAAGCCACACACACCCCCGAAAAAACAAATTCCTGTGTATATGGAGCAGAGTGGGAGCTGGACTCTCCACCATGGGCTGTGCTCCATAGCCTTGCTATTGTTGCAGACCATGACATCACCGTCCTTGGAGTTTCTTGGGCTCCTCATCTGTTGTAAAGCAATGAAAGACAGATGCCCGCAGTGCTGCGGGGGGGGGGGGGGATGGAGAGACCCAGAAATTCTTTTTCATACCTTTTGTGAGCCTGGCCTCTCTAGCAGGGAAAGAATCAATAGGGGGACTACAACTAGGCCATTACAGATGACACATCATGAAGGAATTTGGAGGATGTGGTGGCAGTTATGATTGCTGCATGATGATAATGATGATGATGATGATGATGATGATGATGATGATAATAATAATAATAATAATAATAATAATAATAATAATAATAATAATTCAATATTTATACCTCGCCTATCTAGCTGGGTTTCCCCAGCCACTTTGGGCAGTTCCCAACAGAATATTAAAAACACAATAAAACATCAAACATTAAAAATTTCCCTCAACAGGGCTGCCTTCAGATGTCTTCTAAAAGTCAAATAGTTGTTTATTTCGTTGACATCTGATGGGAGGGCATTCCACAGGGCCAGCGCCACTACCGAGAAGGCCCTCTGCCTGGTTCCCTGTAACCTCACTTCTGGCAGTGAGGGAACCACCAGAAGGCCCTTGCCACTGGACCTCAGTGTCTGGGCTGAACGTTGGGGGTGGAGATGCTCCTTCAGGTATATTGGGCCAAGGTTGTTTAGGGCTGTAAGGTCAGCACCAACATTTTGAATTGTGCTTGGAAACGTACTGGGAGCCAATGCAGGTCTTTCAGGACTGGTGTAATATGGTCTCAGTGGCCACTCCCAGTCACCAGTCTAGCTGCCGCATTCTGGATTAGTTGCAGTTTCCGGGTCACCTCCATGTTCGGAGACATTATATGTCCAATCAAGGATGTTGGGGACAAACAACATGGCCTGCTTAGGAGTTCCCAAAGGCATCTCCCTTGGCCACTGTGGGAAGCAGAAGGCTGGACTGCCGGACAAACCTCGCTCTCCTTGTCCAGTAACTCCATTTCATTGTGCATTACACATCATATCTGAGATCTCAACCGACCCCTGCTGCATGTTCTGAAATAGCTACACCAAACACAGTTGCTGAAGAGGTTTGCCAAGCTTATTGTGGGTGACCAAGCCCAAAGCTCACCACAAGCTGAATAGCTTAGTCAGTTGAGCATGAGACTCATAATCTCAGAGTTGTGGGTTTCAGCCCTATGCTGGGCAAAAGATTCCTACATTGCAGGTGGTTGGACTAGATGATCCTTGCGGTCCCTTTCAATTGTCCAGTTCTATGATTTTTGTGATTATGTACTGGGTCCCCACCATACCCTACTCCTTAAGGGGACTTTCCTGCCTTGGCCCATGCTCTCTGGGCTGTACGTTGGCTGTTACTAGCCTCGTGTGTGTGTGTGTGTGTGTGTGTGTGTGTGTGTGTGTGTGTGTGTGTGTGGTGGCAGCATGCATCCGCATGCACACGCAGGAAGGATGGAGTCATCCAAGAAAACAAAAGTTGAATGGAGAAATCTTCCCCACACCAGGATAGATTGGACTTTGCATCTGAGAAATGTTAGGCTCTATGCCAGAGCTGTGTGGTCGTAACCCTTCTCTGTACTCAACTCCCACTGCTTCCATAAAGCCTTGGAAGAAGTAAACTTAGAACTCCTCCACCTCCTTGCTCTGCTCCTGTAGGGACAGCTTGTGCCTTGGTTTTTTTTGGAACAGACATAGCATAGGGTTGCCAACTCCGATACAGAGCAGGGCAGCTGTGCCTTTAATCGCAAAAGAGAGAATCTTTTACAGGCTCAGCTTGTCCTACCCAGCATAGAAGTGATACCTACCATTTGCCCCCATCCCGTCCATTCTGTTAATAAAGCCTATCTGTTGGTAAACCCCACCTTTCAAGCTGACTTGTTTATTTTTTTTTATGGGGCACCTCTTGCGTGAGTTGAAATGCCTAAGTGCTATCCTTGGTAAGAGGAAGGAGCACTTTTTCCAGTTCTACCCATCCTTGGACAAGAGTTTTGGGTGGGAAAGAGAGAGCAACTTGGATGAGAGCCAGATCGCTGGTATATTTTGTGTGATTGATAGGAGGGAACTTGTTTTGATATTTTGCATGGTTCTGTTTGTGAATGGTTTCATTGTCTCCCAGTGTTCTTGCATTGTCTGCCAGTGTTATTTTAGTAGAGTGGATGGAGTGATTGGTCCTAATGGTTGATGATTGCACAGGATATATTGGAGTTTTTTTGGTTCAGGGGGTGTGGGATGACTGGCAGATATAGTATGATCAGTGTAGAAGTAAGGTGAGTATTTGGGCATGATGTTTATACAGTGTTAGAAGCTGAGATATGAAAGCTAGGAGTTGAATGGCACCTTAAACCTAGGTTATGGGCACAACAATGAAATGTCTAGGCATGTTTTTTTAATAACAAGAATACAAAGCTGAAAACGAATGAACTGCAGCTAAAAAATTATGTTCATTTTTCACACGGTCTAGTCCTTCCCCTACCCACCCCCCTAATATTCTTAAGAGGGCATCTTCTCCAGTCTCCAGAGAGAAGCTGGAAGTGGGGAGGCAGAAAAAGGTCCTCCTTTCCTTCCACTCTGCACTTGTAATCCGAAATGTTAGGTGCAGTACTGCGCCCAGAGCTCAGAAACTGCTGGCGCTAATGAAATTCCTTGTCGCAAAATGTGCCTAGAACAATGGGAGTTTCAAATACTGGATGCATATATGTGTTCAGGTTGTGCTTGGCAGCAGGGTAGTAGTTAGAGAAGGGATTCCTGGTTCTTAAAAGGTTTTCAAGATGTGGTGCTATGTTTTTGTTTTGGGAGGATTTTACTGTTTTACATTGCATTGCATTATAGCTTTATATTATCTAGTACTGTACAGTCGCTTTTCAGTTTCACTGCTTGCTGTATAAGTATTTGTTGCTTAGAGACTGTTTTAGTCTTATGTCGTCAGTCACCCTGAGATTTACAGATGTAGGGCAGTATACAAATTTAATAAATAATAATAATAAAACAAAGCAGTTTGTAAATATATGAAATGAATTAAATTAACCTTAAATATCCAATACAGGTCTCACAATTTTTACACCGCAGCATCATTGGGCATTTAGTACACAGCTTGGTGTGAAAAAGACCATGTAATGCCTTAGTTTGAAATCAGATGTGTTCTGCTGTTACATACATGGTAAAAATGGGGGGGGGGGGTTTAAAAAAAAGACACCACAAATGCTTGGCGTTTCTGCCACTAGAGGGAGCTCTTGCAATCTTGTTGTGTAAAGACTTGTCTGATCATATTTCCTTGAACCATGATGCCTTGCCCCTGAAATATGTGGTCGTTCTTTATTATTTGGGGACTGAAAACCACCTTGTAGATTCAGTAAAGTCACATTAGTAACATATTTGCAGTGCCAAGCCTATGCGTCCCTAACCAGAAGCAAGCCCCACTGAGCTCAGTGGGAATTTCTCCAAGGTCAAGCACGCACAGAATTGCAGCCTTAAACTTCATTTTGAGCTGGGCTAACAGAGAGGCATTAGAGGGAGTGGCAGCAGGGAGTGTTATTTTTAAATCAGCAAGCCCCCTCACAGTTGTAGTTGTCCATCTGTCCTGGATCCTATTGTACGAAGCTGGGTTCTGTTTGTTTGTTTTCGGTTTCCAAAGCTTCCAGGCACATGCTGGGTCTGAGAGTTTTGACAGACTGCTGTGTGTTCTCTCCACCCGCATTTCCTGGCTGCTCAGCCCCATCGTTCCCCTGTTTTGTTCCATGAGTTCCACCCAGTCCCTGCTCATCTGGTGGAAATGGATGCGAAGTCTTTAGTCAAAGGATATGGCTGTGCTGAGTGAAAAGACACGATCTCAGTGTCTGACATGCTCCCATTCCTATGGCAAAATATGAGTGTTCACTAGGGTGGTCATATGCAGAAGGAGAGAGAATTTCATCAGGTGTAACTTATGGAAGGTAAGCATGATAAAATTCCTGTTCTACACAGCTATTAAAGGTTCAGGGCCCCCTCTTCCCTTCTGCCTTTTGTCACCCTTTTGTGAAATATGTGGAGAGACACATCAGTAGCGAATGTAGTCATTGATTTCCATGTTAACTGATCTCTCAGGACTAGTGCAAGAATAGAAATCAAATTATAAAGCTATTTAAATACTGAAGAAATGTATTTTATAATTTTTTTATAATACATCAACATCAGGTGCTACTAGTAATTAGATTGCAAATACTCTACCCAATAACTATTATTTCTGTAAGTATATAAACCATTGTTTATAAAACTGTATGGTTTGCATTCTTTTAAAAATCCTTCCCTCCTCTCTACCCCCATTCAAAAATTTCCCCCACTTGTCTCTCATTATATAAGGTCCTTGGAGTCATGGCAGCTGAGTTCTGTCCTCAGATCCCTGCGCTAGACTTTTTTCTCTTAGATTTGGAACAAACCATTTCATCTTCCCCCCTCCCTCCCACTGTCCCAATTTACCCATAAGTAAAATGAGGGCAGGTTCTGTGCCTTCCCTTCCCGAGAGGGATTTAAATTTTCACTCATTAATTCATGTTTTATCAAGGATTTTTGAAAGCCTTGATGGAAGCTCCCAGAAAAACTCTAGGCCCGTATGCAAACAGCCCTTTTCTCACACTGTTAACTCCTTCTGAAAGCATATAAATGACCGAGTACTACAACAGCCTTCAAGAATGCTAACGGCATATATAGTTATGTGTTCTTGGGATGGTGTAACAGGCCGGACCCCTGTGCTGGACCTTGTTTCCATGCAGCTAATAACCAGTAGGAAAGATCCGAAAAGTCCTAGGATGCTCCCAGATGTGTATAGTTGCCATCTTTATTTGCTTGGTTTTTCCCAACAGAGGCTCTCTGCCTTTAATATCTAAATGACACCCAGAAATTATACAAGCAGAGCGTTCCCCCCACAGCTCCGTGCTAGTGAAAGCTGCGCCTGTTGAATAATAGCATGTCATGCTGCTGTTAGCGATGAAGAAAGCTGTCTGTAGCCTTTCAGCCTTTTGCCACTCCCTTTGTTGTGGGTCCTCACAGCCTTAGGCGATCTACTTTCCTTTCCCCCCAACTTAACCAGCCAGTGCATCAATGTGAGGTCTGGCTGGGGCAACCCTGCCACTTCTATCTACCACAGGGATGGACGACCTGTGGCCCTCCAGATGTTAGATTACAACATCTCCCATCATTCCTGACTATTGCTCATGCTGATTGGGGCTGTTGGGAAATGGAGTCCAATGTCGCTGCTCTGTTGTCACCCTCCTCTGAAAAAGCACATGAAAAGGGATCTCAAGCAACCCGAGTCACTCTGCTGGAAGCCTCTCTTTTTTTCGCCCCAGCTAGGCTCTTATGTCTTTGACAACTGGGTGCTAAGCAGAAATTCAGATGATGACGCTTTCCTCCTGCGCTCGGCTTATCCTTAGAGCGAATCCTGCAGAGCGGCAAGCCTGCTTATTAGAATCCAGGTTGCTTACATGAAAGATGAGCCTTCTCCACATAAAACCTCAGCATTTACCACTTGGGTTGCATTGCAAAGTATAAGCTGCATCTCTCTTTTCAATGCCTTGGATGTGCATGAATAGGAAAGGGGGGGGAAATGCCCATTTATCTCAAAAGGAACCCCAGGGAGCAGATCCGCTGTGGAAGGACAGGGCACTTTTACCCAGTCACATCTCAAGCATATGAATGATTGCAGAGCACTTTGAAGATGGAAAAAGTCCTTAAAAGGCCTAATTATTCCGATTCTGTTTAGACCTCCCCGGTTTCTGTTCCGCAAGGCTGACAATGTCAGCTGAGTTTGTCACGCACGTTTGTGCAATCAGCTCCTTAATTGGTTTTGCATTAATACACCTATTTACAAAACATTTTGATTAGCTGAAGGAAGGCCACAATGATGCTGGTTTTTCTTTTCAGCCTGTATTTGCATATGTCAATGAGCCCACCTCTTGTTCAGACTCCCTCATCTCTCCTGTGGGGGGTCCTGAAGCTCCCCCAATATGCAGTGCATCTTTTTCTCCCAGCCAGCGTCTTCCAGGCAACCGGAGCAGAGCTCCTGACAAGAAGCTGAACTCCAAAGGGCTGGAAGAAATCTGGATGCAGATCACACCAAATCCACAATAGCGAGCCTGGGAAGCTCTTAGCAGAAACTTGCATAAGCACCGACGAGGAGCTGGGCGGTGAGGCATTTGCTGCAGATGGTACAATTGTGGGAGCCTCCGGCCTTCCTTTATCATACCCTGATACCCTTCACCTCCGCTTGAACTAACTCAGTGGCTTGGGCTGAGATGCTAGTAGCGCCTCACTGCTTTCTGTATTCTTAATTTGGTGTTCTGGTGCACTGCCAACCAGACGTGCAAGAAACAATCCAGGAAACGGTGTACACTATTTCTCCTGGGACATCCTATCACTGATTGTGAAGCCAGTTGTGGACACAGACATCTTGCAGCCACCTTCCTGTTGTGTTGAAAATGAGAATTATGCAGATGTGCCCTTATTCATTTTGCTCACTTTGGTTGCTGGGGATATAAGAACAGCCTATCTGGATGGCTCAGACCAGAGGTCAGGCTAGTCCACCATTCTGTCTCTAAACAACGAATTTGCCAGTCAGTTTGGCTATGACAAGAAGTCAGATAAATGCATATAGTAGTTCTAGGTCCTACCATTACCACAGAAACAGTTTGCTTTCCCAGTTCTCAGGAGCTTCCTTGTACTTCAGTACCACAGAGGAGTTGCAGCTACATCATAACAAACCTTCAGGGTGAGGCTGGGGACATAGGTGGCTGCATCCAAACCTAGGCTGTGAGCCTTAAAGTTTAAAGGTACATTCTGTAGCTCAGAAAGCCAGCAGCTGAAAGCTGAAATAACAGGAAACTTGGCTGTGTAAGAGCAGCAGGTAAAATATACTTGCTCAGATGAACAAGCAAGATCAGAAGACTAGTCTCCTAATATTCAAGGCTTGGTCAGTCAGAAGCTTCATGAATTGCCTGCCAGTCATAGAGACAATATTGCCTTCTGTGTCCTGTGCCTGAGGACGTTTACACTAGTTTACAGGACTATGAGTTTACCACCTCATACAGTGGTACCTCTGGTTACGAACTTAATTCATCCTGAAGGTCCGTTCTTAACCTGAAACCATTCTTAACTTGAGGTACCACTTTAGCTAATGGGGCCTCCTGCCGCCGTGTGGTGGCAGCGGCGGTGCAATTTCTGTTCTCATCCTGGGGCAAAGTTCTTAATCTGAGGTACTGCTTCCGGGTTAGCGGAGTCTGTAACCCGAAGTGTTTGTAACCCGAGGTGTTTGTAACCTGAGGTACCACTGCATTATGATGTAACTAGTTGAAACCCCAGAGCCCCTTCACACCTATGAGGAGTTTCTGCTATCACCCAGGCACCCTCTATCCCCTTCTCTTTCTTCCCCTCACAGCCTTGTTTGTTGTACCTGTCCAAGCAGGCTTCCATTTGCTTCTAGTGAGTCCTTTCTGGAACAGGACAGAGCAGTGGGTAATACGAGACTATAAAACTGAACTGAAAAGTACCACAGGAACTTGGGATGGTCGCTGAGGAAATGCTGGAGAAGAGTCCTCTTGCCAATCATAATTCTCTGTCTTCATGAAAAGTGATTCCAATGTACATCCAGACATCTAGACTTGCACTGATTCCATGCACAGTTACTCAGGATTGTTTAGGATTGTTGCTGTGTGAAGTTAATGCCTTAAACCTTTTTGTAATATGGAACAGGGTCAATGTGTCCACTTAGTTGGGGAAGTAAGGAAAAGAGTCATGAAAGCCAAAGGCTATATTCGCAGCTAGAAACCCAAAGGTGTAGCCGAAACTGACAAATTCTTGGTAGCCTAGGGTGCAGGTCCTGGGGATCAGAGAGTGCCTATTATTCCAGATACTGTGCAATGTATCTTCACAGTACAGTGGTACCTCGGGTTACATACGCTTCAGGTTACATACGCTTCAGGTTACAGACTCCACTAACCCAGAAATAGTACCTCGGGTTAAGAACTTTGTTTCAGGATGAGAACAGAAATTGTGCTCCAGCAGCGCGGCGGCAGCAGGAGGCCCCATTAGCTAAAGTGGTGCTTCAGGTTAAGAACAGTTTCAGATTAAGAACGGACCTCTGGAACGAATTAAGTACTTAACCCGAGGTACCACTGTACATTGCAGAATAGATCTTCATTCTCAGCAGACCCTTCAGAGCATCCTCTGTAAAAGTGACTAATTAAAGCTAGAACCGAGTTGAAACAACTAACTTGTTTTTTTAGAACAACACACAATTGTGTTATTATGTAGCATCAGAACATTCAGGGTATTTTGCTATCGTCTTGACCCACATGTCTAACATCAGAGTGTTGCTCATTAATTACCTTATAAACTGCATAATATCACATGATACTAATTACAAACATCATTGCTAGCCAGTGGCTATTGGATCAACAGGAACAGCAGCAGTGAGGGCATCTTCTTTCCCCCGTCTTCATTCAGGACCTTTCCACCATTATTTTTATTTTTTAAAGTCATCTAAAAGGGGGTGCATATTCAAGAAATGAAAAGAAGCTATGCTTTTGAATTCGTTTCTTAAGATAAAAATATACATGTATAAAAAATAAATGGCTCACCCAAAGTTAAACTAGTAATACTGCTTGTTCACAAATGTCCTTTTTGTTGTTGATTCCCTGTTACTCTGCAACCGAATTCCCAAATAAATGACCTCGTTATTATGTGGAAGAAAAGAATTAAATTGGCTTCACTCTAAGGCAGAGGGAATCTTAAACTGATTCAGCCGGGTTTAGAAATGCAGAATGTCTCTCTTCATTGTGGAGACTTCCTCAGACCCCATACTATCTAGAAATTTGGAGCTTGGGCAAGGTGAAAAGAATGTCAGACAAATACAATTGCTGCATTCACAACCTCTGGACCCGCCGTCCCCTGGCTATGGCGCAAAAATGCCAGCCATCTGGTCCGTAGGCTTTTCACTGGCAGTGGGTAAGTTGCAGGGAGGCGGAAGCAGAATGCCCCAGCGCTGCACTTTTCTGGGCACCAGACTATAAATGGGAGCATTCCCAGACTGGACTTGAGGGTACTGACCCATTGCCCAACAGCAATGGGGATAGAGGCTTTTGCCTCCTGGTTCTGTGGATGTAGAATAAACCACTGAACAGATTCTGGAGATGGGGATGTTTTGGCAGCAGCTATGCTGGGGAAAGGGGAAGATAAGAATGAAGCCAATAGTAAGCTGGTGCCCATGGAGACGGGTGTATGGAAAGCATTGCTAAAGGATTTGGAAAGAAGAAGAGGCTGAAGGGATGGGTCAGGCACTGTCCTGTGCACGGCAAGGTTAGTCTGAAGGTTTTGGGAGAGGGACCAGTCCACTTCCTTCTACAAGTAGATGGAATGGTTCAAGAGGAAACTTCTCCCGTGTGCAGACAGATTCAGACATAGGAGCCTAGGAGTTCTCATCACTCTTAGGAAGCTGAACTTATTTTTGCAGGGTGACCATGGATCTCTTCCTGGGACTATCTGAAAAAGCAAGGGAATTTGTTAATGTATGCAAAAAGAGACAGGGAGGGGGAGAAAGACTGCATTGAGAATCTCTCATTTCATATATTACAGCAAATCCAGCCTTTATGACAGAAATCAATCACTGTCCTCTTCTTGGATGCATCTTTTAATGCACTAGTTCCAAACTACTGCCAGAGACAGGATACTGGGCAAAGGGTGTCTGCCCTCGGAGTGGCTTTTCTGATAATATTTACATTTTGTGCAGACAATTTTCTGACAGAACCAGCCATTGCTTGCAGCCAGATAGCTTCTCCCCAATGTCTCTAAAGAACGGAGACTAGCAGATTCCTATTTGCAGCCATTGCTGAATGTTTATTGAAAAATCTGTATTCAGCCCGATTCCATTATTCATCTGTGTCCTGAAATGACACATTTCCTGTTCTTTTTCTCTAGAACTCTTGGGATCAACTAAACGGCTGAATGTGAACTACCAAGATGTGGATGGGTATGTACTAATCCAATTAAATTGTGACAAAAGTGTTGGATGGGTTGGAGGGACTAGCAGTGAATGTGTTGCGGAACAAGCGATAAAGGTTTAACAGTTACTGCCCCCTTCGATTACAAGCCAGGGCACTATGGGGGTTCTGTCCTTCTGCTCTGTCATTGCCTCCCTGTGTGACCACAGACCAGTACACTTTATGCTAGGAATCCAACAGCCAAGAATGGACCAAGAAGCCCATTCCTTAAAGTACTACAAGACTTATCCGCCATTGTAATGCTGGTGGTCAACAAAAGAGGTTTAAAGACTCTCAAGGCAAATCTTTTTTTAAAAAAAATGTGGTATAAGCATCGACAATTGGGAAACATTGGCCTGTGAGTGCTCCAGTTGGAGAACAGCCTTTACCAAAGGTGTTGTGGACTTGAAGACGCATGAACTCAGGACAAAAGGGAGAAATGTGCTAAGAGGAAGGCACGCTTGGCAAACCCTCACCATGATCAACTCCCACCCGGAAACCAATGTCCCCACTGTGGAAGGATGTGTGGATCCAGAATTAGCCTCCACAGTCACTTACGGACTCACTGTGAAGACTGTGTTCATGGACGACCATCTTACTTGGCTACGAGTGATCACCAAATAAGACAGTTTGCAGACATCAGAAGATTTCAGGACTGCAGCTGTAAGGAACGGCAGGCCGAGACATTTTGCTTCCTGAGGTGGAAGAGCAAATGGTTCACACACCCCTCCCCCAAGTCAAATTTCATGGTATCCTAGGCCAGCTAAGATATTTTGGCACCCGAGGCAGAAAATCCCACTAGTACTTCCCCCCTTGTTGTATTAAAATATAATAATATATTCAATAACTAACCATGTCCTGCCCTTTTATGACACCCCAAATCAGTTGTTTTAGGTGATCACCTCACTTTGCCTAATGGTTGAGCCGGCCATGGCTGTGAAGGCACCTACTCAGGGAGGCAGTTGCTCCTTAGCTGCTAAGAAAGATATTCTCTGCTAACCCCACTCTTGAAAAAGTACAGTAGCATCCCAGAACACTGACAAGCAATCACAGTGGATTAAGGTCATAGCGTGCATTACAATTTAGCTTATGCTGCTTAACTAGTGGTATAAGTTCCTGTATTTCTGTTCCTATAGCAGTGATATTACTTTCCCTCATTTTTATCAGCACGTACAGCAAAATGTTTTCTCTCCAGTGGTTGCCTTCCCACCCCATCTGCTTCCCCCAGCCAATTACTGTAACAGGGACATTGCATCTAACTCCCAGAGATTTCCAAATGGATGTTGAAGTGAATGGGGCTTTGTCAAGACTTCAGGCCCATGGCAGAGTCCTAGCCAGGAAGGAGTACATCAGATTTTCAGCCAGGACAGTTTCAGATAAACGCCTGTATAAAGGGAGTATCCAAGAAATATGGTTTAGAAGCTCATCAGAATCTTATATCCAGATCTTTCCATCCACACTGCATTTTGTAGTCCTGGAACAGGCAAAATTCAGAACCATTAGGCAGAATGAAGGATATTACAAAGCGGAGTTAACTTCTCTCCCTTGAATGTCAACATGACACTCAAGTAAGGCTTTCCCTGCCACTGCCCCTGTTGAATTTCTGCCTGTTTTGTAGTTGCCAAAGAGAAACACAGTAGTATTATGACAGTCGCATTATGGAGCTTAGTTGCAGCCCCCATAGGGTAGAAGGTTTCCTTTTTATTGTTTGTTTTAATGAAATGGAGAATTTTAACCAGCACTGGCAGGCTGCCTCTAAGTGCTTTCGGGACCCACACATGTTGCCCGCCCCTGCTAGGCAAATGGCAATACAGCTTCCCAAAGCCTATTCATCGGCGCTCTTTGGGCCTGCCTCTTTGGTGGGCACCGTGCCCTTTCAGTCTCCTGGCTGCAAGGACCCATTCTTCCCACCGAGAGGTTACCGTGGGGATAATTGGAACATCCAGGCCTGCAGCAGAAGCCCAGCATGAGGTGACTGCTAGCTGGCTGCCTGCGGCTAAGGAAAAGACCTCTCCTGTGGGTCCTGTCATTATTCCCTGGGGGAGTTTCCCCCTGGTACTTTGCCCTGAAGTGGCTGCTATTATTCACCCCTCCAATTCAGGCAGGCTCCTCTGAGATGTGAATGGGACAACCACTTCCAATCCGCTACGGCAATCCCCTCACAGCCTAGCCGTTCCAGGGGTCGGGCTTGCGGCTTAAGCTTGCCCTCCACACTCTTCCAGCCTTATTGCTGCTTGGAAGGCTTCGGCCTTTCCCTTGCCATGGGGGCTTGGTTCCCGTGGGCTCGGAGCCTGCCCCAGCCCTTTTGAATGAATGAAACCAGCACTGAGCAAGTGGAAGAAGGGAGCTGGGTGTGTGTGTGTGTGTGTGTGTGTGTAGGGCAGCCTGAGGAGGGGGGGGGAGAGAGACTGGATAAACAAGCCTCTTTCACAAGCCAGAAACACAGGGTCTATTCATTCTCACAGGCCTCACACACTCAGGATAGTAGGAGAGCCATGCTGGGAGAGACTGCCATTAGTCTAGGCAGGCTAAGAAAGGTGGGACAGGGGAGGAGAAAGACACTGTGTCTGGAAATAGCTTGTCATCCGTCCCCAGACCAGAGACCACAGTGTTAGGGTTTTGTGTCTCTTACACACACACACACACACACACACACACACACACACCTCCATTCCCTGCAAGTTGTAAACTCGTCAGGCCTACCCTTGCTTATGGATCTTTCCATGCTATTCTTAAATAGCATAGTTTGGGGCACAGCTCCAAAAAGGACCTTTGTGAATTTTAAGAGCTGCGTAAAGAGGGAGAAGTTCAACACCGGCATCTTGCCATTTTAGAAAAGGGGCAGTGATGAGAAAAGCTGACAGAACTTTTCCTTGCATGCCAGTTATTTAAGAAAAAAAGAATTAGGAGAACTCCTATAAGCTGGGCATCAGTAGCCATAAAACACCTTGTTGTAGTCAACTCCGTTTCTTGTCATACAAGGAATATATGTTTGATACCATTCCAGACAAAGGGAATATCGAGGCACAAATGGGAAACTTGCTCAGAGCCAATTGAATTCAACTAAGTTACTGTGTGCACGGAACAAGATCTGCTCACACAACAAATCTCTCCCACCACACTTGGTAGCTGCACCCACTAAATGTGCTCTGAAGGGTTAGAGGGTTGCAACCTAGAAGAGGTCTCATTGCATGAGTATGCATCATTTCATGCACACATATTTATATTTATAACACTTAATTGCCAAAGTGGCTTCTAAGCAGTTTAAAAGCATGAAACCAATCACAAAATATATTAGAGATGAAAGGAAATTGTTCTGTGTTTCCCAGAACAATGGTAGGAGAACCTTCCCACCTACAAAGGTATACATAGTGAGGTCTCAGAAGAGAAGAGAAGAGAAGAGAGAAAAGTTTTGTGAGCTTCTCGTTTACTGGGGGATGTAAGAAAGGGAAATGTGTTGTCAAGCATTTTGGGGTTGTCTAGCCAGCACTTGAAAACGGCAGACAACAGCAGCTCACAAAGAACTGGGGGATGCCAGATCTCACTTATTTTAAGACAGGATTCTTATTTTAAAGAGCTGTCCCTGACTTTGTAAACTAACAGCAGATGTCTGTTATTTCAGAATATCTTTTAAAAACCCTGAAACTTCAGCTTCTTTCATTTTGGTCTAACAAACCTGGGAAGACACAAAACAGTAATGGCTGTTAAACTTACACAAACGTGAATTACAAATGCCTCCTCAAACAGAATGCTCTGTACGCTTCAAAGAAAGATTACCTGCTTTTGTACAATAGAAGTTTGTACAATAGTATGACATATCAGCTTGCATGTTTCATAGCTCTTATTTCCTCTTCCAAACTTAGCAACAGATGTCTATACCAAATGTTCAGGAGCAGGCAAGGGCGGAAACACATTGATCTGAGAAAGGAAGCAGGGAAATCAAATTGCCAGCTTCGTACCTTTAAAGTGGAAGGCGTTTGACAAGCTGCAGCCGGACAACCCTGAATGTGCAGTGAGCTAGCCCTGTTCACGCTTGTCACTTTTCTTCTTGTGCCTAAGGATGGTCATTCTTTCGGATTGGCCATTTTTATAAAGCTCCAGGAATGTGGAGGTGGTTGAAGAGCATGTAGAGTAGAAGCAATATCGTTTGACTCACTGAGGAAAAACTCTTACCACAGCTAAAATTCTTGGACACATTAGAGAAAGAAGATGGTGAGGAGTTCCCTCCTCAGCAGATTCAGAGGATTGGGAGTGTCATGCAAGCCACTTTTCTTTTTTTTTTAATGTCCACAAGGGAAGCTGTTTTTGCCTTGCTGCAGCAAAAATAACAAAGGCCTCTATAAAAGTGACAAATTTATTATGACATAAGCTTCCATGACCTATAGCCTGCTTCATGGTGTTATCCTTAGTGTACATGTAGATGCTAACTGAGAGTAACACTTCGTGCACCTGATGATGTGGAGTCCATGAATGCTTATGCCAGAGGTGGCTAACCTGTAGCCCTGTGGACGTTACTGCACTGCAGCTCCCATCAGCCCCGACCATTGGCCATGCTGGTTGGGGTTGATGGGAGCCTAACTGACTTCTTGTGAAGATAGAATGGTTGGGGAGCTGGGAGAGCCATATAAGATAACCCACTCTTATATTAAACATCTGAAGGGCCACAGGCCTCACCCCTGGCTTATGCCATAATGAATTTGTTCGTCTTTCAGGTGCTACAAAAACCATTGAGGTTTTTATTTATTATATTTATCTCCCTCTCTTTCCCCAAGGAATATTGGGTTATTTTATATGGCTCCACCACCAGCCCAACCATTTTATCTTCACAGGAAGTCAAAAAGGTGGTTTAGACTGAGAAAAGATAAAGGGACGCGGGTGGCACTGTGGTCTAAACCACTGAGCCTCTTGGACTTGCTGATTGGAAGTCCGGTGGTTCAAATCCCCACGACGGAGTGAGCTCCCTTTGCTCTGTCCTAGCTCCTGCCAACCTAGCAGTTCAAAAGCAAATCAGGCTCTGAATAGAGACTGGACTTAACCATCCAGGGGTCCTTTACCTTTTACCTTTACCTGTGTTCCCTATTCAGAGCCAGGCTGGCCACTTTGAACAACCGAGAGTCACACAGTAATGGCACAAAAGCTGACAGCAGAGCACCTGTAACCACATGCACAGCTTTTTGTCTCTAGCCACCCACCATGTCGCTAAACCTAGCAATACCAACACTCCCCACCATGTGGGAAGCTTGTATGAGGCCGTGTGGCTGTGGTGGTTAGAGTGTTGGGCTATGGGGCTGGACATACATTGGCCCACACAGGGTCTCCTTGCCCTGGTGAAATTAGGCTTTAAAGCAGCATTCAATTGTGGCCAATAGACTGTTGTGTATGTGTGTGTTTTCCACAACAGTTTCTCCAGTTAACAAATGTGTCTGCGGGCCCAAAAAGACTGGCAGTCCCTGGGCCTGGGACACTCAGCTTCAAATCTGCACTCTGCTGCAAAGCATTCTGGCTGTCCTTGGCCTCAGCCTAAGCCTTGGTCTTAACCTAAGGTAAAGGTAAAGGACCCCTGGACGGTTAAGTCCAGTCCAAGGCAACTATGGGGTTGCAGCGCTCATCTTGCTTTCAGGCTGAGGGAGCCAGCGTTGGTCCACAGACTTTCCAGGTCATGTGGCCAGCATGACTAAACTGCTACTGGTGCATGGAGAAACCGTGCCGAGTGCCAGAGCGCACGAAAATGCCGTTTACCTTCCTGCCGCAGCGGTACCTATTTACTTGCACTGGCATGCTTTCGAACTGCTAGGTTGGCAGAAGCTGGGACAGAGCAATGGGAGCTCACCAATGTCACACGGATTCGAACCGCTGACCTTCCGATTGGCAAGCCCAAGAGGTTCAGTGGTTTAGACCACAGCGCCACCCACACCCTTATAAGGAAACTTGGACTGGGCTCTAAGCTAGTAAGTCAATTGCTGCTGCTTCTGTCTAAGGATGTTGCCTCCACCCCACTTCTCAGGTTTTCAGCACTACATCATGCAGCCCTGGTTGGAAGCCTGGAACTTATCTCCCTGCTGCTGGAGGCACAGGCCACTGTGGATATTAAGGACATCAACGGTAAGTGAGTTGTTTTGCTTTCTTAGGAGGAGGAAAAAGACCTTCCCTGTTATTGTCCCCAAAAGCCAGAGTGAGGGAATCGCCTGACACTAGCTCTCACTTCATGAAGGAAAAACTGTCTTTTACAAACAGTATGCTGGGGAAGAGTCCTTTTGGGGAAATGCAAGTTATGAATAGTGTTATCGGCAGGAGGTTGCTACTCCCATCTTCTGCTCCAACTAGAATAATGCCACTCATTAAGCCCCTGCCCACCCACCCCCTACAAGGTGGTTTGTATGCTGGGTGCTCAGTGTATTTGTCTTATTTGGCCCAGAGCATCTCATTCTGTGTTCGAATAGTTGCATTATTATTATTATTATTATTATTATTATTATTATTATTACACCTTTCTCAAGGGGATTAAGTAGCATTCCATAAAAACAGCTGAAACAGTGTTGTTGTTTTTTAAGTATGGGGGAAACAACTGAAAATAGGTGTTAAAACAATAGGTAGTAGACACCTAAGGTGTAAACCTTTTTATTCAGCCAGGAAAAGTTGCCACAACAAAAATGTCTTCTGTTGTTTGCAGAACATTCAGTTGGTGGGTGCCCATCAGATTAGTCATTCCCACATTATGCAGCCTGTCTCTGTCTCCCTACAGGAATGCGCCCACTGCACTACGCTGCCTGGCAAGGGAAGGTGGAGCCAGCACGCCTGCTTCTACGAGCAGCTGCTTCAGTCAACATGGCGTCGCTGGATGGGCAGATCCCATTGCACCTTTCGGCGCAATATGGCCACTATGAGGTGGTGAGTGGGGGACCATTTGGAAGGGAAGAGATGAGACTTCTTTTGTCAGTCAGATCCAGATCATGGTGCGCCAGTCTGAAAGCTGTCGGTCTCCCATACCTTGGAGCCCTCATAATGATCTAACATGCCTAACACACAACCCACAAAGCAGCTGAACGTTGCAGTGCAGTACTGTCACATTAACACAAGTGCCCAGCACGAAATGCAGTAGAGAGCTGTGGAGTTTCTTCTTGGGAGCTGTAATGGATCACATTCAATCATCTCCTGTCAGAATTTCTAGGCGGGAGTGAGGATAAAAACGGCAGGAAAAAACACCTTGGTCTGAGAAGCAGCAAGTATCTGTATGATGTTTTATCCTGGGCTGAACCCATAAGCAGAGCGGCGTACATGTTGCAGATCAAATGCACTAGGAAAAGGAAAAGGAAAGAGAAGCTGTACATCAAGAATATCTTAAGTTCTGATGACTACAGCAGTGCACATTTATTAAATTTCAATATGATGAGGAAGCAGGGAATAGCTGGCAGAATACGTATGGTATTAAAGGCTTAAATTTTCCGAGCTTTCATCAGACATTGCCACATATTTTCTACTTCTCTGCCCTCTCCTACAGGCTAGAACCTTGCTTTATTTTTATTTTTTACATGGAAGCCTAGATTCTCTGGATACCTGGCATTGTATCAGATACCAGAATCACAGTAAATGTGCAGATTTTTAAAATGTGCACCCCAAAACAATGTTCTTATTACGTGGAACAGACAATTTCCTAGGGGAGGGAGATGAAAATACCACGAGGTGACCTGTACTTTTGTATTACATTAACCTTGGGAAGAACTTGGGGGCTGTCTAGGAAAGGTTTGACTGACACGGATTAGACCTCAGGGGTTAGGCCAGCTAGCTGCAGGAGAAGCAGAGGCAGTGGTTTGCTCTGGGTTCCTGGCAGGAGCCGTCTTGTACGAGGGTTTTGGGTTTGCTCTGCGGAGATCACGAGGAAGCAAGATGTGCAAAGCGTATGACTACTGGCATTTCCAGCTTCACTTCACTCTTTCCATTTTTCCTGTCTGTCCTGCAGTCAGAGATGCTGCTCCAGCACCAGTCCAACCCATGCCTCATCAACAAAGCAAAGAAAACCCCCCTGGACCTGGCCTGTGAGTTTGGAAGGCTAAAGGTAAGCAGAAGCAGCCATAGCCACCGCCTGCAAGAAAGTCAGTTGAGAGCAACAGGGTGTATGCAACACTATTGCTCCTCAGGGGAGACCCATTGAAATGAATGCACACAACGATTCATATCTGTGGAATTCCCTCCCCACAGAGGTGCGTCCAGCTTCTTCACTGCATAGCTTTTGGTGAATGAAGACACATGGCTTTACCTTTGACACCTGAGATGTGTATTTTAGTAGTACAGTCATACCTCGGGTCAAAGACGCTTCGGGTTAAATCTTTTCAGATTGCGTCCTGCGGCGACCTGGAAGTACCGGAAAGGGTTACTTCCTGGTTTCGCCGCTTGCGCATGCGCAGATGCTCAAAATGATGTCATGTGCAAAAGTGGCAAGACGCACAGATGCAGGTTGCGTTTTGCTCATGTTGTGAACGGGGCTCCGGAACGGATCCCGTTCGCAGCCAGAGGTACCACTGTAGTAGTAATTACCTGCAATGACATGATTACCACGGACAACATTATTTGGTTGTAAGCCACTTTGGGTTGCCTTCAGTTGCAAGATAAAGGGACTAACAAATATGAGGATGAAAATGAGGATGATGATGTTGATGATGATGGAAATGATAATGTGCTCTGGCACAGCAGGAGTTTCCACAGCTGCTGGCAGTAATGTAGGAAAAGTATAACTATTTTGTTCCATCCTGTCCTGCAGAACTTTTCTAAGCCAGCTGCGAAGGAACATCCCAGCTATTAGGGCAGAACAATGTCATAACTCAAGATGGCAGCAGCTGACATCATTCCCTCACTGTCAGTCACATTGGCTGAGGCTGACAGGAACTGAAGCCCATCAACAGTGGGAGGGCCTCAGATTCCCCATTCCTTCCCCACCCCCAAATTATTTTTATTGATTTTCCACAATTTTTAACAAATTGTCACCAAATCACTACAAATTCCAGTACAAATTTAAAAGCTGACTTCCCACCCCCGATGTCCCCTCTATTTTCCTCCCTCCTTTGCTGCTCCCAATATAATAACTTTTCCAGCTGTCACTTCAGAATACATTCATCCCTTCTCTCTACACATCACCTGTACAGTTACCAGTTTCTGCTATGGCTTTTATACGTTGTTGTAACCTGTCCTCATAATCGTCGAGTAGAGTAAATAATCTTTTATAATAGTCATTCATCAATTTTGAAACATTTCCTTCTGATACCGCTTGAGTAACACTTTGCCTGAGAAAAACAGAGCCTGCTTCCTCCCAGACAACATGCATGCATTCCTCCCTAACATGGCCTTGAACATTGCTGTATGACATCTGGCCCCAGTAATAAACAACTCAGCCTCACTGGTGCTGCATCCAGAGGGTGAAAATGAAACCCCTAGAATTTATGTGCGTGTATAAATAGATAATATACATTTCCTCCCCCTAACACTTCCAGTCTCCTGGCACCCCCCACCCTTCACATTTCGCCAAATTTAATCCTCAATTTTACATACAACCAGCTCATTAATAAATCATAAATATAATCCACATCTCTTCTTCTCTGTCTGAAAGTCTCAGAAGCTGTCAAGATGGCACACACTGTGGTCCACCCTATCCCTTTCACTGTTCTTATTTCCAGCTTCAGGCGGGGTTGGGCTGATGTAATCTCAACAAAATCCATATCTCCTCTCTCTCCTCTGTCCAATGGAGATGTTCAGATTCCCCATTCCTGCTGCTATAAAGTCTTCATACATCTCCAAAGGTCTTCCTGTGCCAAAGAATGGCTTTCTGTGGTAATCATGCTGCTGCAGGCACTTGTGAGTAGGCCCAGGGGTTGTGGAGGGATACCTCCTGTGTAAGGCCTCACCATGGCACCAGGACATAACACAGCACCCAGGAACCTCCATTCCCACCGCATGCACATTCAGGTCCTTCTCCACCACTCCCACCAGAAGCCAGACAGGCCCCGAGCCTTGCTAATCCCTCCAGACTGCGGAGGCAAAAGCAAGGCCAGCTGGGCTAGAAGGCCTGGGATTCCAACCTGGCAGAGCTGGCGGTGGATTCCTGTCTCCACTATTCAAGACAGGTGCAGAGAGGCTGCTCAGAATTCCTGGGGGTGGGGGACTTCCCCCTAACCTAAAGGGCAGGGCAGCAAATGTATGTGAAGACAGGAGGGGTGGGTGGGTATTAGCGCAAGGGACGTGCTCCAAAGGGAGGCAATGGAATGGCATTATTCTATTCTCATCCCAAGGCAGGGGGTGGCTTCAATGTCCATTTTTATAACAAATGGGATATAAATAGGGTGATAAATCTTGAGTCACCATAACAAAGAATAGCAGGCCTCTAGTACAAGTTCCACATTGTTTGTGTAGGTGTGTAGGTGTTCCCTGCGGGCAAGGCCAGCTCAAACCCAAAGCTCCCTAAGGTTGAAGCTATTTCCCACTGTAGTGGCCTTTTCCAGTTTGCAGCCCTGGGCCCTGCATTTGTATCCTTTCTGCCTGCAAAAGAGATGGTTGAGGCAATTGTGATAGCAAGGCCGACTCGGTGCCAAGAGGCACAGGACTTCTGCCTCTTTGAGAGCTCTGAAGCAAGGCGAAGATACAGCAGGTGTCATCCATCCATTGCCCCCAACCCCACCCACTTTCTTGTCCGCCATGGTGGAAAAGGAGAAGTGGCTCCTTCAAAGCACTTGGTGTGGATGCAGAACTTCCAGCTACGGATGAAATTTGGCCCACAGGACCTTCCCATTTGGCCCACAGCTGGATCAGCAGCTCCTTACACAGCAGGATTGAATTCCCCACACATCGGCTAATGCCTGGGTTGTGTGTGACAATTCTGCTTAGTTTGGATATACAAGATCTCTTCAGGTGCATCTGAACCTGCAGAAAGCAGATCAGCTGATCCATGGGGATTTCAGTCGTGCTTGGTCACTGTCTCCTTGTAACCTTGCAGGCCAACTTCGACAGGTGGGTGAGTCCACTCACCTGTCAGTCGTCTGATATCATTTTGGGTCCCTCGCTTCCTTCTGTCACTCCATTCTTTTGTTTACTTTAGGTGGCCCAGCTGCTTTTGAACAGCCACATGTGTGTGGCTCTGCTCGAGGGACAATCCAAAGACACAAGTGACCCTAACTACACCACTCCTCTTCACTTGGCAGCCAAGAACGGGCATAAAGAGATAATCAGGTAAGTCCTTTGGGCACTTCCAGTGCAGGGAGAAGCCAATTGCCTCACTCAGCCCACATGTGCCAGCTCAAGTTCCCCAAGGTGCCAGCATGTGCCACACCGCTCTCAGATATTTCCATCTGTTAGCTCCCCAGCTTAACCTTCCTGAGATTTCAGCTTCTAATCTGAATGTCGTATCTATTTCATGCCTTACAGTGCAGTTTGGGTGTGTTGAGTTCATTCTTACTTTTATATTCTCATGCAGCACCCTATTTTGCAAATGCTTCATTCGTTCCATTCCTGCATGTACCCCTTATGTGCCGCATGGGGCATCAGAATTTGAAGCTACAGAGCCTTCCTAAATCCTGTTGCCCTCTAAATGCTGTTGAACTCCAACTCCCATCAGCCCCAGCCAGTAATGGCCAATGGTCAGGGATGCTGGGAGTTGTAGTCCAACAGCATCTGGAGGACTGCAGGTTTTCTATCCCTGAATTAAAGAAATATAGAGAATACTGTGCTTACAATGGAAATTCATTCCTAGAGGACCAAACATAGTCAGACCATCACTCCATCTAGCTCAGTACTATCCCCCCCAATTATTTCTATACTGCTTTATTGTTTGTTTGTTTGTTTGTTTGTTTGTTTGTTTGTTTGTTTGTTTTTAAAAAAGAATCTCAAAGCTGTTTACAACCTAAGTTGTAACCTAAGCATTACAAAATACCAAAGCAAAACATTATAGATGAAGATCAAATAGTTAACAGGAGAATTAGAAGTTATTGTAAACATTACAGACAGAAATCAAACATAAAAATACAATAGACTCCACATCCTTAGCAATCCTAAGCATCCAAGCCTGACACTCATGCATTCTCTCACCAGCCATAATTACCAGCCAACCAGTTATTAAATGTTAGCTCTACAAAAGCATTTGAACTTACTGTTCACCAAATTACCACAGATCAAGTGAAATCCCTACAGCAGTAGGGTTATGTCTTAAATTAGCACGTTAGACTAAACTACAGGGTAAATACACCCACAGTGTCCTTCTGCCATTTAATCCTTCTTGCAACACAGATAGTTCCCCTGATCATCTCCTCCACCTGCCAGCCATCCTTCTCTCTCTCTCTGTCTCTCTCTCACACACCACCCTCTCCAATGGCACACAGTACGGATCAAGACTTGGGTATTCATTCTGGAGCAATCAGTCACATCTTTTGACTTGCTGGCACTCATTGCTTATATATTCCTTCCCCTCACAGGCAACTTCTGAAAGCTGGAATCGAGATCAACAAACAGACGAAGACGGGGACTGCCTTGCATGAAGCAGCGTTGTATGGGAAGACCGAGGTGGTGCGCCTGCTGCTGCAAGTGAGACTAAAAGTAAAGCCGTAGTCAAGGCCGGGGAATGGTTGCCTGGTGACCAAAAGGCTTTTGCCCTTGGAGAGGCCACAGGCCTTGGAGCCGAGGCAGAAATAGGGAACAAAGAAGAGGAGAGGGTGTGAGAGCCCACAGAGGAGACACTGGGCTATCTGTGGGTCAGTTGTGAGAGGAAACACTGTGCAGAAAAGCGTGGTAGCTCTGTCACTCGAGGCAGGAAAAGAATGCGGCCTGCAGCTTGGTGTGATGTATAGCACTGAGGAGAAACTCCAATCTCTGGTTCAGTTCTAGTCCGACAAGAAGTGTGGTCATACAACCCACCTGTCCTGTGCTGAAAGTACACAAGAGGGAGCTGCTAGCCTCTCTCACACACAAACACCACTTGGATGTGCACACTGACTGAGTGTTCATTAGCCATGTGAAGAAGTACTGCATGATTCCTCCCCGTATGGAGTAGCCCAACACGCATGCAACTGTCTGCACCTATAATCCATGGCTCCTAGCATTTGTGTTGAGGCTAGCCAGAGTGATTCTGGAACCACCCATCTTTGGAAGCGACTGCAAACAGTGTTACGAAACACATATGGGGTTGATTGGTTTGTTTATTGTTTCATTTGCACTTTTAGTGCACTTATTTAGCCTTCTCTGTGAAGCGGAGTAATGACTGCCTTTATGGGAAGCTGAGGCTGAGAGTGTGAGGCAAACCCAAGGCCTCCCTGTGTTTTGAATCTGAGGCCTTGCATGTTGTGTGAAGCAACCCTCTATAACTGGCCTAGTCTACTTTGTTCTGCGAGCTTAAGCTTTTCTCAGACAGTGGGGATGCAGTCTCTGGGTAAAGACAGGCCTGCTTTTGCTCTCAAGGACTGTGATATTATTAGCAGGCTGCCGTGAATATCTCACCAGTGAAAAAAAGACAGTCACAGAACCAAGAAATGACACAAAACAAAAGAATTGCCGTGAAAATCCCTGAAATGAGAAGTAATCGACTATAGAATAACAAAAATCAAAAATTAACCTAGAATTAAACAAAGACTTAACGAGATGCCGGCTACAAAACTCGTTTCACTTAACTAATCAATTTCCTCAGAAGGAAATAAAGAAATTATAAACCTTAAATGATTTTAAGTGATATCAAACAAACTCAAGAGCAGGGCTGAAACGTTTCCCTGAGTTTATAAAAAAGGTATGAAAACCTCAATGGCAAGTTTTAAACATAGCCCAATTTAAGAGAACATTATAAGATATCAAACAAACTGCTCTTGTTTAATTCTAGGTTAATTTTTCCTTAAACTTTTTGATTTTTTGTTATTTAATTTAACTCTATAGTTGATTACTTCTCGTTTCAGGAATTTTCACGGCAATTCTTTTGTTTTGTGAATATCTCACCAGGACCTAGCACCAGCACTAGCTCAGCCTAATACTCAAATGCTGAAACCAGCCTAGATTTTTTTATTAAAAAAAGTTCCCTCAAGGAAGTTGTCCCCCTGTGTCCAAGCCCACCGCTAACTTTCTCTCTGTGGGCAGGGTGGCATCGATGTCAACATCCGCAACACCTACAACCAGACAGCTCTAGACATCGTGAACCAGTTCACCACTTCACACGCCAGCAAGGACATCAAGCAACTACTACGAGGTGAGCAGGCCGAGAAGTATCCCCATTAGGCCCTAATGTGGGGAAGAAGCAGATGGCATCCATCTTAATAAACCCCTAGGATGGTGCAAACTGGTGAAGGGCATGTGGGGGTCAGCACTGAAATCTTTTGGGGAGGGGCAGGGTGGGTACTTGAGGGTTTTCAGCCTCCTGGCTTTCGCTGAATTATAACGTGAAGGAGCCCACCTTGCAAAGCTGCAGGGGAGGCTGGCTGCAACATCCCAAGATGCGTAGGTTGTGGGGCAAAGGAGGAATGAAGCGCACAGCAAGTAACGACGTCCTCTTCTCCCCTTTTTGCTAATTTCCCTGCCCATGTCTTTCCCCCTCTGTCCCCCTCCTTCTCACTTCCCACTACCCTTTGTCTTCAGAGGCATCAGGAATCCTGAAGGTCCGAGCTTTGAAGGATTTTTGGAACCTCCATGACCCAACTGCTCTCAATGTCCGTGCCGGAGATATCATCACGGTAAGAGATTGGCAGAAGCCATAGAAGCTCCTGAAACGCTCCAAGAGACAGCACTCTGCACCTCTTCTGTGATCTCATGAATGGACCTCAGCTAGGACTGCAGTGACCTATTTGAAAAATTGTAGGCTTACTAGAGTTTGAGGAAGAAATTGGTCCCAGTGAGTGATTATTTTAATTCAGACCTACTGAATTTGCACTTCCCCAAACCAGTGTATGAACTGAGAGACCAGCTATGCTTTGAAATTCACATTTCTCTGAATTTCGTGGTGCAGTTCTTCAAAAAAAGGTGCATGAAAATGCACATATCCGAGGAAGATATCATAAAAAATGTGTATATAGGTGAAACTAACATACAAAATCCATTATATTGGAGGACATTGCTTGCAAAAATGTATCTATTGGGGATAATGAGCTCTTAAAAATTGATTAATTTTAATGAGTGCTTTTTAAAAAAACGAACAAAAAACAAGGCAGACTGGTACATTAATGTGGTGAACTGAACCTGAGCTTGGAAAACTGAGAAACTTAGAGAAATCAAAAGTGATAGATTCTTCCATTCCTAGTCCTAGCTTGTATTAGTAGAAGAATCATCTCTACCATATAGGAGGCAGTAGAAGTGCTATTGTAATCAGATTTTGTGTATGGTCAAGAGAGTTAAAGGAGGATGCAGGCAAAACAGAGAAGATTCACGAAGTAATAGAAATTACAGTGGATAGGGGAGGTATAACATATTGACAGAGCTGTGTGCATGCCAGAGTTCTGCAGGAGCAAAGAAAAAAGCACAAGCACTGAATTCAGATGAGAAGCTCAGCTTAGTTTTCTTCCTTTTTTGAACAAGTTTCTAGTCCTCAGGGTTGAATAGACAAGTTTGGTCCAATCATAATCATTCTTGGCATTTATATTCCCCTTTAGAATGTTCAAAGCGCTTCATCGCATGCAGTTACCCTATAATATGTAGGCCTTGTATTTATAGTTTCATCTTGCAGATGGTGGGGGGGGGGGGGTTAGGTAAGAAGAGAATGAATTCCCTAAGGCTTGAAATATGAACAGGGGGCTTCTTCCGTCGTAACTCAGTCGCTAAGCCACTGTGCTGCACACCAGCTTTACAAAACCCTGCTTTTGTGGTGAGCTTAGATATCATGATCCCGTGGTCCCTTTCGACCTCCTGATTCTGCCATCCTGTATCCACCAAGTCCCACTGATCATGAGAACTCTTCTCTCACCAGGTTCTGGAGCAGCATGCAGACGGACGCTGGAAGGGTCATATCCATGACTCTCAGAAAGGCACTGACAGAGTTGGTTACTTCCCTCCATCCATTGTCGAAGTCATCAGCAAGCGGACAGGTTGGTCCACGAACACAACTGGGAACTCTGGAGGAGGCCAAAGATGTGATGGGGGGGTGCTGCAAAGGGAGTAGGAAAACCTGTGATTTCATTTCCCAGTAAACCCCATTCATTCACTGTCTTCTCCCCGCCGCCCCCTCCCCGCCTGCAAAAATAACTCCTATCATCGCCGCCACTTCCTACCCTAGCAACTCAATAACAGTGACCTCTCTGCCAACACTTGCCTTCACACGGACCAAGTCAAACAGCACCAGAGACACGATTATTCAGGGCACGATGGTTTCACACCACCACCCCAGTACTGTTCAAACACACTTTTTGCACAAGAGGAAGCTCCCCACTTTTTTAGCAGGAGGAAGATCGTGAATATAAGAATAACCAAAGGGCCTCCCTTCTGCCGTGCTTTCTGAAAAGGATAACATGGAGGACCTCTTGCAACAGAGAGAGCAGGAACCTCTTTAAAAGGAACGGGGGAATCCCATCACTCCTGCTCCTTTCTCAGCAAGGGAAGAATGGGAGTTAAAGTACATTTAAAATGTATTAAACTACATAAACTGTTATGACTATTAATATGCAGGTGGCCTGTGGAAGCCTAGCAAAGCAGTGTCTGTATGGTTATAGGAAGCTGTAGTCCTGGGAGTTAAAGGTGTGAATACTTCCACACCTTTCTTTCTAGAAGGTGTTCAGATCCCACCTTAACCAGGGACAAATGTAGACCCTCGTTCCTCAAAACTGACTGAATTGTGGATGCAGCTAAATTGGGGGCCAGCCATGTGATTTCTGATTGGATACTCAGCTCATGGATGGATGCTGCAGATGTTCAGTTTTCCTTGCAGGTGTATATTTACTGCAGGCCACCTGAGGTTGGAGGCTGGAGATAGTTTTTAAGGGACTTGAAAGTTGTTTAAAGAGATGCTTGGTTCAGGTGGCGTATTTATTTTTCTCACGGCATGCGTACAGAAACGACACGCATGGACACACATTTCTTTTCTCCCACTGCCGCCTTCTGGTCAAACAGGTTTTGCAGGTTTTCGAAACAGTGAAAAGCCACGCAACGCTTGTTTGCCAGAGGCGGAAGTGTGATGAGACGACTATACACATCATAAGCTGCAGTAACTCTTGGAAACCACCTTGAGCTCTCTTGACTTTCTCCAGCCGTAGACACTATGAACTGGTGAAACTAAAGAACTGGGTAGAGCACTTTGAGAATCCTATTATGTAGGCTGGAAGAAAAAAATCAGGGAAGGAAGGACAAAGTTCTGCACTTGCTCCTCTGACTCCGTTGCTAATGTTTATCCTAGACTGCTGAGAGACTCTTTTATAGGAAAAAATCTGTGAAAAGTCTGGCCGATGAATGAGCATCCGATATTCTGTCCCTCTGTATGTTTTTAAAATGCAGCAGCAGCATCACCCCTACGTGAACACACATGCTCCATTAGCAGCTAAGTTACAGCAGCCTTCCCCATAGCCCACCCCGCTCTCCTTGCCTACACAAGGAGCCCACCCCGCTCTCCTTGCCTACACAAACACACTTTTTGCCCCCTTTCCTGACCCGCGTGTTTTGTTCTCTACATGCAGGCCTGACTCTTCCCCGCATGGCGCCCTTGCCCCCGTGCCAGAGCTTTGCCAAGGGCCAGCAGGTTACCACTGCCACCCCTCCCAGTGGGCTGCAGCCTCCACCCGTTTCGCCGCAGGCACCCCTCTGCCTACCTGCCCTGACCAGGACAGCCCCAACTCCTGACAGCCCAGGTCAGGGCCATTGCTGGGCTGGGCAAGCGTGTCCTCCATTCACACTGCCTGGGAATGAGTGAGGACAACTCTGGGCTGGGGAGAAGGAATGGAGAGAAGTAGCAGGTGAAAAGGGATATGATTTCAGCTGGGGGTGGAGGTGTAACCAGACCCTCTTCTCACACTTTTGTACCCCAAGTAAATATCTTTTGAAATCATTTTCTCTCTTGTCACACACATATGCTCACACAGATACCTGCTGGGGGGGAGAGAAATAGAGAAATATCCCTCTTCTGGAAATTTCATGTGGCACTGCTATACCCCAGCTCCCTCCTGCAAAATTCTCAGTGATTTAGAATTGGCTTCGCTACACATCTTTGTCACAGGGTCCACCTTCCTTAACGTATGCTTTGATCCTGCCCCTTCCCACCACTGCCCCTCCCTCTTCCCAGTAGCTATCCACCATTTTTCCAGGGACAGTGGGCTGTTCTTACCTGTCGCTGATAAACCCTGCCTAAAGGGCATGTGTTCATCCAGGTAAAGCCTTGCTTTTGCATACACCTTAAGTTCATATTTTAGCTCATCGAGGCCTACCAGCCGCAAGCGTCCAGTCTCCCCCAAAGCATAAACCCATCAGTGTGCACATCCCTGCCACTGTTCATGCCTTCTTTCCATGCTCTTGTGCACATCTGCCATTGAGGTACCTTCCGTGCTGCACAAACAATACACCCCATCATTTCATGCAAACTTGCCTGCTAGCTGTGTCCTCCCAGGTCACATTTCCCTCCCCCCGCCCCCAGTCAGTCTTGTATGAGAGGGACCGCTGCTGCTAGATGCTTCTTTAAAAAGTTGCTTCCCAACCTCACCCATCGAAATTGGGTGGCGGGGAGTGGGGTGGGGGGAGAAAGGATCACAACAGCTGGATGTTGCTACAGGAAATAAAAAGTCATGCTGTGACTGAAATGCCTCAACCAGATACCGAGTGACCTGTCTTGGCAACCAGGGAAGCCTGCTTGGGTGCTCTGTGGCAAGGCCCGCAGAGCAATCTGTGATGGGGTGCTAGTCCTACCTTTGCCTGCCTTTTTAATGCTTGAGGGCCAACTGGGCTCTTCTCCCTCCTTACTACCCCCATGCCAAAATCTATCCTTTCTTCCCAAGCAGCAGGTGACAGGAACAGTGTGGGCAGCGAGGGCAGCATTGGCAGCATCCGGAGTGCTGGCAGCGGTCAGAGTACTGAGGGCACCAATGGGCAAATCACTGGACTCCTCATTGAGAATGTCAAGGTAAAAGGGGCACAGATTTCTCTGCACCAAGGCATGAAACCTGCAGTTCACCCTACTGCTGCCACGCCCCAGTCTTCACAGTTTTTGTTATCTCCTGTTCCTGGGTCACATCCCCAGGTTCATTTAACATGGGTTAGTTGCCTGTAGACTGAGGGTGTTCATACAGTCAACGACAAAGGTGTAAGGAAGCAGGCTATTAAATCTAACATTCTCTTTAGAACGAAAAGTGATGAGCTCTGAGAATAGCCTCCCACTTTTTTATTGTAATGTAGTCTTGTTTCAGACGTCTCTAAACCACAGTGGGCTGTGTATTTGATAAGAGCTGTGTTGGGTGCAAGGGATGCGCTTAATCTTGTTTTTCGAGTTAAATACTCTCCCTCCCACCCTGCTTGCTGATTTTTTTTCTCCTCACGGGAAAAGAGATCAGCAACTCATTAATTTCTTATTTTTTGCTTGTTGGGCTACAAGCACATGCCCCCTTTATTACAGCAACTTGAAGAAAATTAGTACTATATCTCTTCAGATTCTGTGCTGGTGGAAGTACAATTCCCCTAAATCAGAAATTGGACATCTCGGGGATTTATCCAGGTGTATTCAAAGACAAGGGACGCGGGTGGCGCTGTGGGTTAAACCACATCAGAAGGTCGGCGGTTCGAATCCCCTTGACGGGGTGAGCTCCCGTTGCTCGGTCCCTGCTCCCGCCCACCTAGCAGTTCAAAAGCACATCAAAGTGCAAGTAGATAAATAGGTACCTCTCCGGCGGGAAGGTAAAACGCGTTTCCGTGTGCTGCTCTGGTTCGCCAGAAGCGGCTTAGTCATGCTGGCCACATGACCTGGAAGCTGTACATTGGCTCCCTCAGCCAATAAAGCGAGATGAGCGCCACAACCCCAGAGTCGGCCACGACTGGACCTAACAGTCAGGGGTCCCTTTACCTTTACCTTTACTATTCAAAGTCAAAACACTCTATTTCTGTATAATTGAGGGTAGAAAAGGAACTTTGCAGTCTTTGGGGAGTTATGGTGCAGAGAGCTGCCTTCTACCCAGACAGATCATTGGTCCATCTATCTCAGTATTGTTGACTCTGACTGGCAGCCTTTCTCCAGGGTTTCATACAGAGGACATTCCCAGCCCTATTTGAAGATGCTGGGAATTGACTCAAGGCACTTCTGTGTGCAGAGCGAGTGCTCATCCCCTCTCCCAAAGGACTGTTCTGCCTCCCTGCTACTTCTCCGCTTTCTCGCCCAGATCTTGAAGATGATGTGCATTCCTGCACATGACTTGGTTCCCCAAGATTAACTTTGCTTCTTCATAGAGAAAAGACTAAAACAGCAACTCTTCTGGTTTTAGCTGCAGGTACCAGGAAGGGTGGAAATAGCCTGTGGGGACCTACATGCCTAGAATTTGGCTATATGGGTAGCAGGAATTCATGTGCCCAAGCAGCTAAGTATAGAGGAGCATCACTTAACCCTTGGCACATTCAGTTGGTCAACTGCAAACAATCCCTGCATGAAAAAAGCTGAGCATGAAGAGAAAAGTCACAATGTTCACCCATTTCATGGTTCTCTGGTACAGTCTTATTTCTGACCTGAGTCTTGGCTCCTTTTCTTTTTTCATGCAGCCACTTTCACCGACTGGTGAGGATCTTCAGCATTCTCACAATGGCCAGACGAATTCCGTGATAGGTAAGAGGAGAGACAAAAGGGCTGGTGGGAGATCGAAACTGACATTGCAAACTCAGTAAATAGAAAGCAGAGGGACTTTAAAAATGGTGAACATCTGTAGGGGGTTTGCTGTCTGCCTGACAGGGTCAATAAGCAAGGGAGTGCTGAGAGGTGTGTTCTTGGTGACTGCCCTTCAGTTGTGGAATGCTCTTCCCAAATATCTTTGGGGAAACCTTCCCAACCTTCCTGTTTGAGTTGACAGCCAACAGCAGCGTTAAGTAGGTAGCAGCTGATGTTTGCTTTCTGTATAGTTCACATATGAAGTAAGATATTCCATTTTACTGTTGAGTCTTTGAGATGGTATGGGATAGAAATTATACTAAAATTTAAATAGTCTAGATTAACCTGTGGTTTAACTGTGAATATACATACATACAGTTGTACCTCGGGTTACATACGCTTCAGGTTACAGACTCCGCTAACCCAGAAATAGTACCTCGGGTTAAGAACTTTGATTCAGGATGAGAACAGAAATCGTGCTCCGGTGGCGCGGAGGCAGCAGGAGGCCCCATTAGCTAAAGTGGTGCTTCAGGTTAAGAACAGTTTCAGGTTAAGAACGGACCTCCGGAACGAATTAAGTACTTAACCTGAGGTACCACTGTACCTTGGTTCTCGAACGCCTTGGTACTCGTATGTTTTGGCTCCTGTGCCTCAGGAGGGAGGTGGTCTGGAAGAAGCACTTCCCACAATGCAAGCACGGCTTTCCCCGTGTGCAGACTTTGATGCCTTATAAGGTTCGGGCCGCTACTGAACATTTCCCCACGCTCCTCTCTGTTCACAAGTGCCGGAAGTGCCACCGCTGCCTTCATACATTCATTCATTTTGATGAGGCTGCTTTGCAGCACCCACACGAGCCCCACTGAAATAAGCAAGTGTTGTGTAGCTAGGAACAGGCTTCCCTGGGTTATTTCGCCCTGCCTTGATTCTGTCTGAGGCTCCTGTGACTGTGCTTTGGCTCCTTTCAGGGACACTGGGGCACCAGACCCTCTCCAACTGTAACACCAACGACGGGATCTTCTCCCACCAATATCTACGGCCAGAGCAGCTCCTGGAAGGGAAGGTACTGTAATCAATCTAGCTAATGTTTTATATATACACCTATGGATTCTAGCATCAGGCTACTCCCCGTAAAAGGAAACAAATTTGAATGGCACCAGTGTAAAACAACCTTGCCCCAGTCCATCCTAGAGTTAGACACACTCTCCATTAAAATAACTCAGTGGGTTACAGCTTGCCCCACTTGTGCTGTATTGTAACCCCTGTATATGTCTTATTTTTATTTGGACAACTCGTTTAGAATTACTTTGGGGGCAAGCTGTTAATTTTATCAAGAGAACACCTTAAGCTTGGTACTTGGATTTTTATTTCATTTTTATATGTATAGAAAAACCTTTCCCTCCATAAGGAACAAAGAGGTCCCAGTTAGAAGCAGGGTGTTGTCAGCTTCTGGCTGGTCACAATACGTGGCTCAAGGGCTGAGTTCAGCTTGTTGAGCAAAGCAGTCCTGCTTGAATCAGTTAATGGTAAAATCGTGCATTTGATTGATGCTCTGGATCACACAAGATCCTGCTGAGAGAGCCATGGGCAGGGAAGTGGTTATGGACAAAATGTGGGACCAAAAAAAGGAAAAGAAGAGGAGTTTTGGGTAAGCACGGCAGATCCAGAAGGCAGGAAGTCGGATATGAGCTGGAAACTTAAGGTGTTGGCTGGGCTTGCCAAACTGTTATAAGCATGAATTATGGATTATTTTTCTTGCTTTTGTGTGTGTGGAGGGGGGGTAGTTATCCATTCTCAAGGAAATCTGTATTATCTGGCTGAAACACTTTTGACACCATAGAATTATAGTATTTTAATATTAAGTGGTGTTATTTTTTTCATTATTATTTCAGTGCTCACAAAGACTCTGTAGAATGCTGTCCCATGTGGGGTTACCACAATATATGCATTGGATTGGGGGAAAGCTGAAAAGCACAGTGGGTTGAAGAGGAGATCACTGTGGAGCCAGCAAGTTCAGGATTGATGAATTGGTCCTAAACAGAGATGTGAAGGCTCAGGAAAAAACCTGGGAAAATTCAGGGGATGGGTTTCTTCCCCATTTTTTCAGGGGGTTTCCCAGCTTTCAAATCTCAAGTCCCAATTAAAGAACATAAACCCATTGATACCTGCCTTATTTCATTTTTTAAAAATCCCTACAACAACCCTATATGGTAGGTTAGGCTGAGAGGCAGTGACTGGCCCAAGGTCACCTAGCGAGCTTCATGGCTGAGTGGGGGATTCAAACCCTGGTCTCCCAGATCCTAGTTCGATACTCTAACCACTACACCATGCTGGCTCTCCGATACCTGCCTTATTGGGACCAGGCTAAATGGCCAGGGTACCTTTTGACTGAGCGCTAGAGATTGAGAATCAGCAGTCTTTTTAAAAAGCTGTTCAGGGAGATTCGTTTGCATTTATCCAACAGTTGTGGTGACATAGGGGCATGTGATGCATTCAGGATGCACTAGTGCAAGTGCTCCATCACGGATCTCCGTGAAGTGATTGCAGGAGTGCATTGGCCCCTCCCAGTCCACACCACTGCCACACAAGGGACTTCTCTGTCTCCCCTCCGTAGGATGCTGAAGCCATTTACAATTGGCTGAGTGAATTCCAGCTGGAGGGCTACACAGCCAACTTCCTGAATGCGGGCTACGATGTGCCCACCATCAGCCGCATGACCCCGGAGGTAAGGCATGGGGAAGCAGAAAGGGCTGAGCAAAAGGGAGGGAGGAAGACGTTTTGGTTTCCCTGCCATCACCCATCTGCACCGTAACCGCCTGGTGTTTTGTGAGACCTTCCCAGGAGTGCCATTGCAGAACGTGCGCTGCACATGATTTATCAAGCATCCTGTGATAGACCACATAGTACACATGCCTGCTTGTTAGATATTAATGAAGGCACCTGTGCCACTCTTCATTCCAGGACCTCACAGCCATTGGGGTGACCAAGCCAGGCCACAGGAAGAAAATATCCGCCGAGATTGGGCAGCTTAGCATTGCCGAATGGCTCCCAAATTATATCCCTGTGAGTATCGACCACATCTCTGTCAGCTACATCCCTGCCAGTCAATCAGAATCAGGGTGCAACCCAAAGCCCTGAAGACCTGGGCAAAGGGGCAGGTTTACTCAGTGGGTTATGGGGTTCTTAAGCTAACCACCTTGTGGCTGCAAAACCTACTCTTCATGACTGAACTCAAGCGCCATCTCTGCCACAAACCTCTTACGTTGCATTGGCCAAGTCTTCGTTTCCCTACCTCTGTCTGTGAAATGGAGCTAACAGTGAGCTTCTACAGAGGGTGGTTGCGGAGTACATTTTAAAATAATAATAATATGCTGCGTAATCATTTACTATTTATTCCCCTCCTTCTCAACAAAGGTTTGGATGCTAACTAGTCTTCTGTGAATGAAAGAGTTTCTTCTGTTTGTGGAGAGAACTGGAATGCAACAGAAGTGCATTAGAAGTGGCATTATTATTATTATTATTATTATTATTATTATTATTATTATTATTTATTTTATTTATACTGCGCCTCTCTGGCTGGATTTCTGCAGCCAGTATCCCCTTTCTCCCTACACTGCCTCTAACGCTGCTCAAGAAGGTCCCCAAAGCGCCCAAAGCAAATTGTCAAGGGGCTGCAGGGGGGAAAGGAAACGGGCAAAAAAATGCCCCCCCATTCTGCTTGTGGGAGCATCCCATGAGCAGAACTCTGCCTATTAGGCACTCCCACCAGCAGAACCTTAATTAGAATCTAAGCCATTGTCACTGCCCGGGCTTTCCTTGTCCATTCTGAATTTCACAAGGAGCAACTTTTCAATGTCACAATGTTAGAAACTGAGATATGAAAGCCAGGAGCTAAATGGCACCTTAAACCTAGCTTATGGGCTCAACAACAGAATGTCTAGGTGCACTTTCTTTGTAACAAGAATACAAAGCTGAAAATGAATGAACTGCAGCTAAAATGTTATGTTCATTTTTCACACGGTCCTTCCCTTGTTCAACCCCCCCCCCCCCAATATTCTTAAGAGGGTCTCTTCTCCAGTCTCCAGGGAGTAGCTGGAAGTGGGGAGGCAGAAAAAGGTCCTCCTTTCCTTCCACTCTGCACTTGTAATCCGAAATCCTAGGCGCAGTACTGCACCCGGAGCTCAAAAACAGCTTGCGTTAATGAAATTCCTTGTCGCAAAATGTGTCTAGAACAATGGGAGTTTCGAACACTGGTTCTGAGTCTTCTCTGTCAGGGACACTTTAAGTATTGATGATGATAATGATAATAATAATAATAATTGTGTCATTTATGTTATCCTACCCCTTCTCCAAGGAGCACAGGGTGTCATACACAGCGTTCCCCCACTACCAGATTTCATCCTTGCGACATCCATTTATAAGCACGAGATATTTTAGGTGGCAGCTGTAAGCCTATGTGTGGAGCTGATGGCATTTAGAAACTTGCGTCTTTCTGCCTGTGGGATGCTCTTTACTGATAAAGCTCCCCAAGACTTGCTCAGGCAACTTCCTGTGGAAAGCAGCGTGGGATTTGCTGTAAGAGCTCATCGTGGTTGTGCTGTCTTCTAGGATGACCTAATGGAGTGGCTGAGTGCCCTTGGACTACCCCAGTACCACAAGAAGCTGGTGAGCAACGGCTATGACTCCATCAGCATTGTGACAGATCTGACTTGGGAGGACTTGCAGGAGATTGGCATCAACAAGCTCGGTGAGGGGAAAAGAGGGGAAACCAACAGGGCCACTGGGGAACTCCTGGCTGCTTGTTTCAGTCCTGCACTACATAAACATGAGTGATGGGGAACTGCATCTGAAAGGAGCTCCATACAGTGGCCTCCCTTGCATCTCAGTGCAGCAGAGAAAAACTCAGCTATCCAAAGATGTTGTATTTATGGTGGCTTTTTAAATTGGCTGGAGGCACCCATGAATGATCCTGCTGGTGGTGTTTGACTAACCGCAAGATGTCCCTATAGAGCACAGTTTCCCAAACTTGGGTCTCCAGCTGTTTATGGACTACAGTTCCCATCATCCCTGGCCCACTAGTCCTCGCTAGCGATGATGGGAGTTGTAGTCCAAAAAAACAGCCGGAGACTCAAGTTTGGGAAACTCTGTTTGAGGGAGCCTTCACAAACCAGGCACCTTCCAGATGTTTTTTTACTGGGGCTGGTGAGAGCTGTAGACCAAATTTACCATAGTGAAATGTGGAATGAGAAGGCACTTGCCCTTTCTTCAAACCCTGCCCTTGTTCCTGGAACATGGGAAACCGTGGTTTGGCCATGCACTGGCTTGGTGCTGTTGGACATTTCCTACTCTTAAGGGGAATCCTTCCCACTGTTAATGGGCAGCTGTGCAGCGTGCACCAACCTCTCCCAGCCAGGTGAGGTGGCGGAAAGCAGATCCCTCTCAGTTTACTTCACTGACTGGAAATACAGAAACATCATACGCATACCACTCTCTCTCACACAAACAAGGGCCATTTGAACCTGCACATAAGAAGGTACTTAACCCAGAATATGCTCATTGTTGGTTTGTTTCCCAGGCGCATGTGTGCTGACTAGCATTCTTAGGTGATTGCTCACCCTTAGAAACAGTGATTTATTTATTTCAAATAGAGGCTACCCCTTTATTATGTTTCCTCCCACAAAGACAGCAGTGTTCCCCTCCCCTTGCTCAGAACGCAGCATTGGGTTTTGACTTGGGGCAAGGAGACTGTCCGTTTCCCCCCGTTTCATGAGGGAAGCATTCTGTGTCCGTCTCAGGGGTGTCACTTTTAGTCCAGTCCTCCCCGCCCTTCCCCAAAAACCTCAGGGTTCAGGGTCCCCCGCTGAATAGGAGGCACTCCCCCCCTTTCCCGCCACTGTGTGTTTTCCTTCCCACCTTCTTTCATGGCCTGATTTGACGAGGAAGGACTTGTTCCCATGTTAGGGCCTCGCCATCCAGTTTAGACTGGCTCACTGCCAAAAGGCCGCTCTGACAAAGAGGGGGAGAAAAGGGGGGGGGAACCATGTCCCCGTATTGGGAGGCAATAATTAGTGAGGTATTTGGCTGTGAATCAAATTCCCAGGGTAATTGGATGCCTGTTTTGGCAGAGGGGAAGACAAGCCCCGTTCGTAAGTGTCGCCAAAATATGCCCGCTGGCTCCATCCCCGACCAGCCACACGTAGAAGTTATCGGGGGCACACAACAGGCGGCTGCTCCCAAGGCCTGCTTGGGGCAGCCAAGTGTCTTCTTCCCATGGCCCACTCCTACCTTCCCTCCCTCCCTCCCTCCCTTCCCATCAGCTTACTCTTTCCCCTTCTTCCCTCAGAGCATCTCTCATTGCCTTGTCTAGAATTATGTGATAACAAAAGATCACTTTACATCCTCATACACTCTCCCCTCAGCCCAAGAAAACCCCCAAAGGGTGGAGGAAAGAGATCTTACTATGCAGGTGTAGAAAGTGACCTCTTTGCCAGCCGGTTCCTTTTATGGACATGGTGAAAGGAAGGCCCCAGAAGTGAGGGACTGGGGTCCGTGACAAAGAAGAGCCTGTTATCCCTCGAAGCACGTGGGGACATGTTGTGCTTCATGGGGAAGTGTCTTTCTTTAAAAAACACCTCAGCAAGGCTGAGTTAGTGCAACTGCCACCTGTGCCATTTGTTGTGGTTGTAGAATTTCAGATATCTTTATCATTAGGCTGGGTTTCCCAAGCTTGGGTCTCCAGCTGTTTTGGGACTACAACTACCCTCATCCCTAGCTAGCAGGACCAGTGGTCAGGGGTGATGGGAACTGTAGTCCAAAAACAGCTAAAGGAGCAAGTTTAGGAAACAATGTGTTAGCTTCATAATAATAATATTAACAGCTGCACTCCCAATTTTATCCTTGTGAAGTAGGTGCAGCTGGGCTTCTGGGCAAAGTAGGGTTTTGAACCCAGGTCTCTCTGTTCCTAGTCTTGACACCCTAATTTCTTCACCACACTGGGCATGGGGCTGAGCCTCCTCCTGGTCCCGTTTTATGTCTGGGCAGGGCCTGCTTCTTTTACTCTACATTATATGTGAATGTCTTGGCTGATAAAGGCTCTGCCTCCAAAGCACTGGCCTGAGAGGATGAGACAGGATTTTGAGCTTCCCCTTGCTTGTGCTTGGAGTCTTCCAGTAGAAGCGTTTGCCTCCCACAATCCCCGAACTTAGTTTTTGCTCCTTTTGTGCCACCTGCAGGCCACCAGAAGAAGCTCATGCTGGCTGTCAAGAAGCTGACCGACCTCCGCAAGAGCCTGAGCCAGGCCGACACCAGCACCCTCAGGCGCAAGATCCCCGGCGCCTTGGACATCGTCACCATCGAGTCTGTCGAGAACGGGGAGTGCCACTCTCCCCACACGCCCAAGATGACCACTTTCCAGGACAGCGAACTGAGCTACGAGCTCCAGACGGCCATGTCCAACAGCTGCCAGGAGACGCTGACCATCAAGAGCACCCAGGGCATGTCGCGGAGCCAAGAGAGCATCGGGGTGCGGTCCAGGGGGTCGGGGCACTCCCAAGAGAACATGCTGTCCCACAGCACCACCTCGAGCCGTTCGCAGGAGAGCTTGGGAAGCGGCGAGAGCAGCAGTGGCAGCAGCGGTGGCAGCGGCGGACACTCTTCTACCCAACCCCGCCTCACAGAAAACTCCGCTGCCCCGCAGAGTCGGCCCAACCCAGAGAACTATGGGAAATTTGTCCCGCAGCTCAGCAGCCCTGAGGGAATCAACGGCTATTCCAGCGGTTGTGTTGGAAGCCCTCTGAGGGAGAGAAATCTGCCTGAGGGGATGGACCAGTACCAGAGACCAAGCGCTCTGAAGGGGGATTTCCTTCCCCACACAGAGCCTCCCGAGACATTTCCAGCCACGTCCCCTTGTGCATCGCCCCACACGGCCAGCAAGGGGACCGCCCCATATGTCTTCATGTACCCCCACGTGTCCTTGAAGTCCCCTCCGCCGCCTCCTTCGCCCTCCGTGCCTGAGCAGGCCAAGGCCCCCGCTCCCTTCTCTGCCCAGAGGACCATCCTGCAGTCGACAGCCCAGAAAGCTTTCTCCTACCTCCATTCCCACTGTGGCCCCACAGAGCCGCCACACGCGCCCCCCAAGCCCGGGGCGGAGCAGCAGAACGCCGAGGGCTTCAAGCACAAGAAGCGCTCGCACAGCTTGAACCGCTACGCGTTGTCCGACGGGGAGGCCGAGGAAGAGGAGCCTCCCGCCAGCTCCGTGGGCTCATACGCTACCCTGACCAGGCGGCCGGGGCGCAGCCAGGTGCCGCGGACGCAGCCGTCGTCAGCCGCCAAGGTCTCGCGCAGCCAGTCCTTTGCCATCCGCGCCAGGAGGAAGGGCCCCCCGCCCCCGCCTCCCAAGCGCCTCAGCTCGGTCTCCAGCGCGCCAGTGGGTGCAGAGTACGAACAGGGCCAAGAGACACAAAAAGGACCCTCCTTCTCCCAGGACAGAGGAGAAGATGGCCCTCGTGACAGGGGCTGCTCTCTGAGAAATGCTGCAGCCGTGCTCAATGGGCCTGTGGCTGACGGGAGCCTGGCCAAGCCTCTGAAGTCCCCCAAACCCACCGGTCCCGGTCAGGAGTCGGCCAGCAAGACGGGCCTGCACAATTCAGCCCGAGCAGACCCCAGCAGCGTGGAAGCCGCCGGTGGCCAAAGCCAGGCTTTTGAAGGCAACGTCCCCCGAAAGAGACGGACGTTTAGCGAACCCGCGGTCGCCATGACGGAAGCTCTCCAGCACAGCCATGAGGACACCCGGTCCGACACGGAGGAGGAAGCAACAGCAGAGACAGACGGCTGTGCCAAGTCTCCCTGTTCGTCTCAGAACAGCTCCAGCGAGTGTATTCCCTTTGCGGAAGAAGGCAACTTGACCATCAAGCAGCGTCCGAAGCCCACTGGGCAGCTCAAGGCAGACGCCGCTGTGCCAGAGTCCGATTCTGCCTCAACTCAGCCTTATGGGGAAGAGCAAGAAGAGACCCCGGCGAAAGAGGGCCCCGCAGTGTTGGAATTCAATCTCACAGAGTCTGACACGGTCAAGAGGCGGCCCCGGTGCAGGGAGAGAGAGCCCCTCCAGAACGTGCTGAAAGCGTTTGGGGTGGCTGCGCCCAGCTCATCATCCTCGGCTCCACAGTACGCCCAGGCACAGACGGTCAGCATCAGCGGACCCTCGCTACACCCAGCAGAGCTGCAGCCGGCGGGAGACGCTTTTGACGACGACAGCATGGAGCTGCAGATCGCAGAGATAGAGAAGAGCATCCTGTCTCTGGAAAGGGGGATCAAGAAGCCGCCCGTCTCTCTGAAACCAACCAGCCAGATCCCACTTCAGGTCGAGAGGAATGGAGGCGCAGTCCATCTGAGGACGGCAGCCAATGCGGCAGGTAGGCAACGTTCAGAGTGGCAGCTGGGCAAAATCTGGCCTCCATGGCTTACTGCTACGCTGCCCTTTCCTGGAATCAGAAAGATTTTCTACATGGTGGTATCTCTCTCCCCCTTTAAAGGAAGGAGATGCAGATGTGCTAGCAGTGCCCTCATCCTTTCTCAGGGCGGGGAATGGGCTTGGAGTTTGGGGTTACAGTGGTACCTCGGGTTACAGTCACTTCAGGTTACAGACTCCGCTAACCCATAAATAGTACCTCGGGTTAAGAACTTTACCTCAGGATGAGAACAGAAATCGTGCAGCGGCAGCGGGAGGCCCCATTAGCTAAAGTGGTACCTCAGGTTAAGAACAGTTTCAGATTAAGAACGGACCTCCAGAACGAATTAATTTCTTAACCCGAGGTAACACTGTAGTAGCAATACAGTGTTGTTCCAGCTGCTCTTCAGGGCCATTACAGCTGGGAGAGAACTGGGATAGCACCCTGTTGCTGCTTCTGGTTGGGGAAAGGGCACTGGAGGCTGTGGAGAGAGGTCTGGGCTGGGAGGAAATGGTGGGAGAGGGTGAGGAAGCAGAGAGGGCTGTAACCCACCCATTTTCATGACTGCTTTAGTCTCACTCGCAGAGAGGGAGTGACGGTTCCATAGCCCCAGTGGGATAGGGAAGTGCCTACAGGGTAGTGGTGGTAGCGATGCTTAAGCGTGTATTTTTAGTTAGAATTAGTTTGATGTGGAATTGAAATGGAAATCGCACATAAAATTTTACGTAGCACAATATTAATTAGCAATGTCCTTCCCTGTGGCCAAGATCCTTCCATAATCTTTACTCCATTCAGCAAAAGGTGCCTGGATATTTCAAATAAAAGTTCATAATTTGAAGGTTTAGCACGCACGCACGCACGCCCCCCCCCCTCCTCATTGATCCTGGCTGGAGGCTTACAGAATCATTTCTCTTTGAATAGTTTCTTTCTGAATTACTCTGTGTCCGTTTATTTACACAGGACATCTTTCATTACTGATTTCTGCTCTTTAAAAATTGTAGAGATGTTTCACTACCAAGAGGGGGAGGGGAAAGGAAATCAGCCCTCCCCTCCAGGAAAAGGAACTGATACAGGGCAATTCAGAGAAGCTATTTAAAGGAATTAAGTCACTGATTCTGCCCCCCCCCCCCCTGCTGGTCAATATGAAGTAACTGAAGGACTGAACCCTGCAAATGGAGTTTAAACCAAAGTCACAAGCCTTAATACCACTTTGCCTTTCAGTATAAAATTGCATTTCAGTATTAAATATTGCTGCAAATCAAGTCTGGGGAGGAAACACGGGGAGTGCAGAAAACATGGAAAGGGAAAGGCTACAGTTTTGGAATTATGTCGTCTTGATGCTCTTTGAAACAAGAATGAATAAAGCATGGCAAATCCAGAAGTAAGGGCTACTTCCAGAAGAAGTACTCCAGCTTACACTTGCTGGGAGAGTGTAGAATAGCATGAGGTGTTAATGGTAGGAATGCCTGCTGTTGCTGATCCAGAAGGGAGGTTGCATTTCAAGAGACGGAACTAGGCTGTGTTTCCTTAAACTAAGTGGGTCAAGTTTCAGAATACCCAACATAAGGTTTTTTTTCCCCCTCAGATGTCCCGGCCAAGCACACATCCATTGCTTCTACCAAGCTGGTGTTTTCAGGGCCAAAAACCATCTACCAACAAGTCCTGCAGAACTCCCGCAACACCGTCGCTCCCTGGGCAGCCACAGAGATGGTTTCAGAAGGGATGGGTCCCTACCCCATGAAACTGGGGCTGGGCAGCAAACCCGCTTTGAGTTTTGGGGTGCCCCTCGCCATGAGGCCTTTGAGTGCATCTCCGGACATGATCCACGCTCAGCAAAGGCTGGAACAAACCAACTCATCCTTGGCATCCACGCTTGAAGCGGCAGAAAAGAAAATCAACGCAGAGGAGGCAGACAGGTGAGGCATTGCTTGGATGTGGAGAGAGGGCAGGCAGGGTGCCTGTCCTGAACAGAGCATCCTTCAGGGTCTTTATCCAAAGTGCAGAATACAAAGGCCCCTCTTCTTTATGAAGAAGGCACATGCATATTTCAGATACATCTGCCTTGGTCCAGCTAGGGACCATGTGCAAGCCGACTTCCATACATATTGCCCTAGCTGGGTGAAGACTTGCATATGCAAATGGGTGTTGTCATTCCTCTAAAGCTCCACCAACTCTCCCACCCAAACAGCAGTGAAATGAAATGAGCTCAGGCGCAACCCTGGGCCACAATGACCTCTCCCATCTGGAGGATGTCATTTTTTCCAGAGAGAGACAAAAGTTTTGCCCTGAACTTCTTCAGGCAGCTATTCTGCAGCCTTGGAGAAACTGCAGTTTCCCTTGTCATAGGTGTCTTCACTTCAGGTGCTGGGGGCATATAAAACAGGAAGAATATAGGTTGGGCTTATATGGGGAATGGTGCTGGGGGGTGGGTGTGGGTGAAAGCCTTTAAAAATAGTAACCAGTACAGTGGTACCTCCGGTTGCGCACAGGATCCGTTCCGGAGCTCCAGTCAGATCCCGAGGAATTCGCAACCGGAGGTGCCTGTTCTGCGCACGTGCGCAGCTTGGTAGAGTGCTTCTGCGCATGCGTGGCAAAACCCAGAAAAAATACTTCTGGGTTTGCCGTGTGCGTAACCCGAAGGATACGCAACCAGAGGTGTGCATATCCAGAGGTACCACTGTACCTTGTATTGCACCAGGAAATAGCTGTCTCAGAATGGGACGGATTATGTTCCTGCTTCCCGGCCTTTACCAAGAGACAGGCAGGCATTAGCAAGCCATTTGGGTGGCAGGGAAAGGGTGGGGAGATGGGACTGCTCAGAGTGTGCAGGAAATGGCCCTCCAAGCAAAGAGAGGGCTTGGAAGAAGACTTCAGATCTGGTGAGGGAGGAGGTGTCAGTTCTTGCCTGAAACCTTGCACCCAAAACGAACCAATTCTCCTGTCTTTGTCCCCCCAGCAACTATGGGACAGCACACTCGGCCAAGAACATCCTTGAAGACATCAGCAACATGTTTGATGACCTTGCAGAGCAGCTGGATGCCATGTTGGACTGAGGACGGGCTTCCTTCTCTGATGATGTTGCTGCAGGTTCATCCTTCTACCCTACCATTTATGAGACGTGGACAGCTTGGGGAGAAATCCCACGACTACTCATCGGCCTCTCCTTCCAGGCACTTTACCATCTTTTCCTGATTTCTTGTGAGTGCTAACTTCGAGCCTGAGGCAACTGCACTCCAAGACCATTTCTTGGACAAATATATTTGGGCAAGAGTGCATGAACACACATCAACTTGGTGTTTCCATCAGAGGGCACCAGATGCTTGCCAGGCCTCTAAACAGTGACCACCCACATCAGCACTGAAGCTACAAAGAAGGGCTGGTTGAATGCCTGCAACGTTGAACCACAAGGGAGGCAGACCAATGCTGGAGGCTACTGAGAGCTTCCCTTGGACCCTGGCCTCCTTCCCACGTAATGCTACAGACATCTATGCTTCTTGCAAAGAGCAGCCCATTCCCTACTCCTGCGTCTTGTCATTTCAAACGATGCCAACAATGTGTCAGTTTCCCTAGGGCAGTGACATCCGCAAAGGGGCCGAGGCTCAATGTGGCCAAGTTGACAAAAGGGAACAGGACTGGTAAGCCTGGCAGCTTCCAGAGCAAGACAGGGCCTTGCTGCTTTCCCCAACGTTGTCAGCAGAGGAAGGACCGTGTAATCCGAGTGGATTTAAATCCCGCACGTTGCCCCATCTTTGCCTCGACCTCCAAAAGCAGCTGGCACAGCCTGTGGCTCCCAGAAAAGTAAAATAAGCTCAAGGGCGACACACTTTTCAGGGGAACTGAAAACTACTTGACCTTCTTTCCCAAATACCTCGGGTCTCATTCATCGCATGGGCCGGGTGGGTTGGTGGAGAGAGAAAATAGTCTTCCATTTTTCTTTCTTTCAGTAGAATCTGGGAGGAAAACGCTGATTGGTGGGGTGGCTTACAGTGCATGGCACCCTCCAGTGGCAAAAATAATACAAGGGATCCTGAACATGCTCTCCATTGTAGCATAAAAAGTGACTTTTCCTAGTTGCAAATACTCTTCCCTATCCTTTTTCCAGCAGGGAACGAAGCACGTAGATCTTAAAATAGAAATTAAAGCAGACAGCATTTGGGCTATAAGATGAAACTGCCTTTCCAAAGACCATTCCTTGTAACTTATCTCCCTGTCCAAAGTGAGCCCATCCCTACCAACAACTGAGTGCAGCAGACAAAGGGCCCAATTGCAACCCCACGGCATTCCACTTCCTTCCTCCCTAGGGACAGTTCCACTCTGATGAGGGGGCTCTTACCTTTGTAAATATGCCCAAGGTGGTGCCAATCAGGCAGCCTACAGAAGGAAGAGAAGGGAAAAGAAAAGTGTAATAGTTGCTGCTTACATGCTGCAGGCGGATTAGAACTCGTCCGTGACTGATATGGCAGAGAGACTGTAGCTGAGCAGTACAGCACATGCAGAAAGGTCCGGTCTCCACCATTTCCAGGTAAGGCTGGCAAAAACTAAAAGAGCCACTGCCAGTGATACTGAGCTAGATGGACCAAGGGGTCAGACCCTGTAGAAGGCAGCTTCCCAAGCGAGTTTTATTTTAAGTCCAAAATGAAGATGACCATGTATATCACAGACTTAAAACTTCTGCCAGTTTTTTCCAAGTATTGAGGCAGACAGGGCAACTCAGCAGTTTTAAAGTTAAGGCAACAGATCCTCTGGGCATCACGGGGGAAAGGGCTCTGCTGGAGGAGCCAGAATGTGCATCGCTTTTGATTTCTTAGTAGTGAATCATGAAGTGGCAAGCATTGAGCCACTTGCAAGGAAGTGAAATCCAAATGGCGAAGGGAAAAAAGCGAGAGGCTACAATGGAGCCTATTAATGTGTCTTGGCCATAGATGTAGTTTCTCTTTATTTTTTTGGACTCTCTTTTTATCCATAGTGTCAAGTGGATTAGTCATCCTCTGGTTGATGACTAGTGCTAAAAAATATTTTTTTAAAGAAATGCTGCAACCAGTGGCACTTTATAGAAAGTTCATTAAGCCTTTTTGAAAAGAGGTTTGGATTTCACAGTAGTTGATTTGGGATGCATCCTTTCCCCCCCACTGTTGATAAAACTGTAATTTTTTTAAAGAAATGTATATATTTTTTAAATGTGGATTTGTTGTATATTTACTAACCAGAGTGCTGTTGTATTTTAGAGTTGGGGGGGGTGGAACCACATTACTGTCTGAGCCACTAGGGGGCAGTAAAATGCTGTTCTTTGTGATCACTAATGAGAAAAATTCCCCCTTCCCTTTTTGTCCAAAATGCTTATTTTTTAAGAGCTAGTTCTTTATTTTAAATATATTGTATGCTGTGTAAATTATGTATGGATGCAGTTGTGTCTAACCAGCCTTGGCCCCACCTGCTCTATGTAGCAGGAACTGGCCTAGGGAAATTAGTCCAGGCAAAACACCAGCCAGGCAGTTTTTAAATCATCTAGTCTGTTTGTGTTAATCATGAATTCTTGTTTTAAACTAACATAAACAGAAACTTTATGGTATTAAACACTGGGAATCGTTTTCCCTTTTGACAGATGTACTTGGCTTGCTGAGTCTCCTCTTTTTGAACAGTCAGATGCATTGTGTATCAAGTAGGGCTGTCACAACCTCAGGAAAAAGAAGTCATTTCAGACACCACTAAATATCAATGCTCAATGAATATTTTGTACTCCAGTATGGCTACCTTTGACCAAACTGCGGGAGGCAGTGGAAGACAGGAGTGCCTGACATGCTCTGGTCCATGGGGTCAGACACGACTAAACAACTAAACAACAACATGGCTACCTAAGTTCAAAAATATGAGCATGCCTTACGTGTGCAAAACTTGATGTGTGCCGCTTCAAATATTCAAAAGGAGCCATAAGGAAAAAACTGGGCACCTACTTTCCAGTATTTTAAAGAAAGATAAAAGTACCCTTCATGTCAACTAAGGTGTATGTACACAATACTTAAGTGAAAATCAGCCATAACAGGTCCAGCCTGCATATCATCCAAACAAATTAAGATTAATAAATGAAGGTTTAATGTGAATGTGCAATTTGCTACTGCACACTGCAAAGGTCTCACTCTGTTCCTGTGGCACTGCAGATGAAACGAGCCAGAGCTTGGCTTGTTGTGATTCTCCGAACCTGAGCTCATGGTTTGTTTTCCCAACCAAATCATGAGCAGCAAGCCAGGAACAAACCCTGATTACTGTTCATGCTTTGCTTGGGTAGAGAAACAAACCACAACCCTGGGCTTGGATGTCCACAGCACAACAGGAACACTCTCATGACCTTTGCAGCAGCACACCACATGCTCACATTAAAGCTTTGTTTGCACTTAGCTATGGTTTAATGTGCGAACCAGACCAATGTCTGCGGCTGGCAAAGACATAAGTAATATTAGCCACAGTAATAGAACCTCCATCACTTCCATTAGCAAAGCATATTGATTGCTCGAACCTATTTTGCCTCATCTATCTCTGCATCTCAGCATGTAACTTCTTGTCAGCTAGAAGGAGGAAGCAGTATTTGATCAAGAAAACGCTGGGGGCTTGGACTGATTTTACCAAAGAACAAAGATGTCACACAAACTCAAACCAGTTAGCCGATATTTTCCAGCACAGTCACAAAATCATGGAGATAGAGATATCATAGCTTAGCAGTTGGCAGTGCAAACCTATACATGTCTGCCCAGAAGTAGGCCCCACTGAGTTCAGTAGGAGTTACTCCCAGCTAAGTTTGCATAGGATTACAGCCAGTGTGGAAGAGATAAGCCAGGAAGCATTTGATTCAAATCTCCCCACAGTGATGAAGTCAATAGGTGGCCTTAGACAAGCTGCCCCCTGCCCACCAATCTGTAAGAATTCTGGTCTACTTTACAAGACTGTTATAAGGATTCCTGAGATAGCATACATTACAAAGCACAAATGCCAATCCTCTCAAAAATTTACTGTATCAAAGACAATCATTTATTGCCATTCATATCAGGTGCTCTGTTCCTTTTTGTACAATTTACAAGTTTTCATACAAATCTATTTATTTTTTTACATACATCCCCAGAAAAGTTTAAATATAAAATATACACCATTTAAAAACAGTTGGATGGGTGAAACTCCTTCCTAAAGCCATACGCCTCACACCTTTCTGACGCCTTGGCTGGACGAGGAGGAAGAGGGAGTGGCCGGAGGGGTGGGGGAGGCAGCAAGGCAACATGGACTTTCAAGAGAAAGCCATTGAAAAGGCTCATTATCTGACTCCAGTGGAGTACAATTGAGGAGGGGAAAGAGTGCGTGAAGTGCAGGGAGGGGAATCTTTTTCAGCGTGATCAACCACCACAGACAAAAGTCTACAGAAAGTGCCTTGTCTAGCAGGGAAACTGCCCGAGACAGTTTATCAGGTGTAAAGCTTTAAAATCACTTAAGGAAAAAATATTGCGGCAAACAGCTTTTAGGCATCGAGGACTCCCAATTGGTTCAGAACGAGGGGAGGACGAAGGCAGTTGCTTAAATGCAGCTACCCAAGTGTCTGTCACCCAAAGCAAATCAGTCCAGTTTCCAAATACAAAATCTGCACAAACCACCCACAACTTAGCCTGGGACCAGAGACCCAAAACTGACACATGCCAAGCACCGCTGGCCTCAAGCTAGGGGTGCAAATCCTGACCCACTGAAGCCAGTGGCAATTCTGACACTAGGAGAGGACTGTTGCTGGTTAGCACCGAGGTGAAACGCAGCCCATTCCCCAATGCTCTTTGCCCTTGGGGAGCAATACAATACATAATCACACCAAGTGAGAAGGCAGCAAGCCTTGAGCTACGTGGGAACAGCAATGATGAAAGTGGGAGGGAGAACGTGTTTTAAACAGTTTCTAAACAATAGCCGCTTTTTAAAATATAAACATAGGATATTGGCCGATTTCCCAGTCACAGCCAGCTGGAGTCAGCATACATGCCACAGCTTTTGAGAACATTGCCATGTGCAGGGGGGCTTAAAGGAACATCCTCTGACCTTAACCACACCGACCTTTTCCAGTTTGATGCCCTCCAGCTGTTTTGGAATGTGTCTTCTACCAGCCCAAGCCAGCATGGCCAAAATGTCTGCAACTAATGGGAGTTGTCACCTAAAACATCTGGATCGCAGCAGGTTGGGGAAGGCTGTACTACAAGCTTCTTAAAATCCTCCAGGTATCACTTTTCTCCTTCCATCACCACTACCTCCAGCCAGGCCTAAACCTATTATTTTTTTCTTTTCTAATCTAGCAAAGTAAAATGTCGTTTTGTCTGCTGTGGAAGGATAAAAGTATCCCTCCCGCCAAAAGGTTGATTTGCCCTTGTTTCCTTAAGAGAGGGCTTGGCAAGTTTCTAACTACCATGCTAGGGTGGGTCAGTGCTTTTAAACAACTCTAGGATGAGGTTAATTGGATTGCCTAGGCCAAAACCCTTCCAGGTAGAGCAGATCCCCCATGGAGCCCTGAATACTCAAACAGCCCGTCCACAGTAGCCCAAAATACCTACTCCCAAACAACACATGCCCTGTTATCTAAGTGATTGGTCTTGCAGAGAAGGCAGCTGTCCCTGGAGTTGTCCATAAATAGAGCAGAGGTTGGCCAACAGAGGTAGTTCTGATTTCTTCCCGCCAAAAGCAACAGCCTGAGTTTATCCACCACGGCTAAAATTGGCAGGCAAGAGAGAGGGTGGATTGAGGACGATGCAGATTCCCAGCACTGCGTGGTGAATCCACCCAGACTTAATTCCCTGTGTTTAAGGAAACAGACCATGGGATACTATACTATATGTCTCCAACTTAACCAGCCAGGCTCGAGCAGCGATGCTCCAAAACAGTGGGGCAAGCACAAAATGCAACCAAGATCCCAAGTCTAGCCTATGGATATGAGAGAGGAACTATGCCCAGCCTCATCTGCCATCCTCCATTCAAAGCAGCCAAGAGGCGGTTTGTAGACACAGCACTTTTTCAATGAAGAAAAAGTGAAAGATCAAGCAATCCGTCAATCCAGACTCAGATCTGGCCCACACGCCTTTGTCTTCCATGCCCGTACAAGCACAGAAAACCACATGACCTCTCAGACCTCGGTCACTCACAAGGTTTATCAAACAGTGGGTGGGTGTACAAGAAAAACACACAAACCCAGCCCTTTCAGTATTAAGCACTAAAAGACAGCCTCCTTATGGAACGTGGCCAGGGCTGAGGTATATCCACAATATCCCATCCCTAAAAGGATGCTCTCATGACGGTGGCGAAGGGTCTGGCCTATTAACTCTGTTATTACATACTTTACATCCCAGATGTATTTAATGAGAAGGGCTGCCTTTGTACTCACAGCAGCAAACCTCCCTGGCATCCTGCCCCTCTGCTTCATCTTCCACAAGAGGGCAGCCTCCAGGCGAAGGGCTGTTCTGTGGGTCACAGGGACTGCAGCTGGGGGGGGGAAGGTACTTCTGCAGGGCCAGCTAGCAGGCCAGCTGCTCCTATTCCTTCCTGGGTGGGTGCAGCGCTTATACCCAGAATGCCCTGGGGCAAGCAGCATTGCAACAAATGAACAGATGAGATCGACAGGGAAGTCGGGGGGGGGGGCAAGAAGGACAAAGAGAAATAACCTAGTCAAATTATGAACGGCGGGGGGTGGGGAGTGTCAAATGAGAATTCCTTGCTCTTCAATCCAAGGTGTCAATCTGCTGGATCCCAAGGAGTTCCAAGGGAAGGAGGTGTAAAAAATAAATTTTAAAGAAGGAAAAGCAGCCGTTCATGTCCCACCAACGCTTTCATGCCAGGCACTGAATCTTCGCCAGCGCTCAAGATGTAGCTCTCCCTGCTCTTTGGGGTTGGCCTCTTCTGATCCACACTGACCAGAGGGATTCACACATGAGGCTGGGTGCTTTTTTCCTTTCCTCTCTCAGCAAGGTGGCAAGGTTGTGTGAGAAGGGAACATGCAGCCCCCAGGCCTTCCAGGGCACGTCCTACTTGTGGGGATTAAAATGGAGAATTCATGCCCAGCTTGGTTTCAAACTGCAGCTTCTGCCTCTTCTGGTAACGTACACGAACCCTGGGAAGAGAGAGAGAATGAATGAATCATGGAATCAAAGAATTGTAGAGTTGGGACTACAAGGGTCATCTAGTTCAACCCCCTGCAATGCAACTACACATACTTTTAAGTTAGGAGTAGATCCCACCAATTTCAAAGGGCTCAATCCCAATGGGGCTGCAGGCAAAGCATTTGTGGGGGGAGACACCTATGGCTGCAGAATAAGAAACCTAGGCCTGTTCTCCCCTTCCCACCTTCATCTAAAAAATGCCTTAAAATGTTTCTTCTAGCTGCCAGACTCATTTGCAACACAGCACGGGAAACAAGAGATATACAAAATGAACCAACCTGCTTCTTTTTTTGTAAGATTTTAATCAGGTAAGTCAGGTTGCAGAATGCTTTTTTTACCTAGTCTGGGCTCATTTGGGTGCCGATGTGATGACAGCTGTAAAACAGCTCGCTCTCTCCTCCCCTCAAATAAATATCGTGCTAATTAAAAGACTCTCATGCTTCCAAGGAGAGCAGTGGGGCAGCATGCAGCCATTGCCTACAGCCGTTAAGAACAGCGCTTCTGTGATCAGAGGGAATCTCCCATGAGCAAATGCCAAAGACAAACCAGAGGAGATGGCTACTGTGAGTATCCCGCCCTTGCTTGATCCAGCTACTGACATTTTATAGTGCCCCAAAACCATTTTGAGAGGCAGCCAGAAAAACAGGCAGTTCAATGCGTATTTCCCTGTTGCCAAGACAACAGCATCTCAAGGGAAGGGGTCAGAGAGATGTCAGGTGGCAATTTTATCCTTCCAGGAACCCTGATTTAGATACCAGGAAGTTTGCTGCACTGCACAGGAACAGTTAACTCAGCTGCGGAACAGGATGTCATCTATGACTTGTTCAGCTCCCATTGGCAGAGGGGCCCTGAAGGTGAAGGGGTTTCATCAGGGCCTTTGGATATTAAAATAAATGGAGAAAGGGAGGGTAGCAAACCCACAGAGCAACGTTCCCCCACACAACTCGATTGTGGGTTTGCAGAGTCACTTGGTTCGCTGTGTTGAAAATGGCGTTCTTGTGATTTGACCCAGCAAGGTCTGCCTTGTCCATAGCGGCAGTCTTCCAACCGAGAGGATGTAGCTAAGAGATGCTTCAACATGACCCACTCACACAGCAAGCAACATGGCTGCATTCATCTTTCACTGGCCTGTTATTACCCTGCAGGTGTGGTGTGATCATAGATAGCACCTTGGAGGAGGAGATGCAAGTATGGGGTTCTCTTGCTTATCATTCCTTCTTGAGGAGCAGGAGTGGTTCTCACATCAACTTCAAAATGCCAGCATGGCCTAAAAGCACCCAACAGCTGGTACAGCATAAGGCACTTGAGATAATTGTCAGCTGAGCAGTTCTGGTTCATATCTAACCTTGGCCATGAACTTGCTAGCTGGCCTTAGCCATGCCTCTCCCTCCCTCTCTCCAGCCCACTACGCTCCATCTGTAACATGGAAATAATATTGGCTGGCAGGCCAGCCTTACAAAGTGGTTGCAAGGATTATCAAGACCATGTCATGCAAAGCACTAGGAGAACTTTGGGAGCTTCTTATGGAGAGTGCTAAGCAAGACCTTGGGACGCGGGTGGCGCTGTGGGTTAAACCACAGAGCCTAGGACTTGCCGATCAGAAGGTTGGCGGTTTGAATCCCCGCGACAGGGTGAGCTCCCGTTGCTCGGTCCCAGCTCCTGCCAACCTGGCACTTCGAAAGCACGTCAAAGTGCAAGTAGATAAATAGGTACCACTCCGGCAGGAAGGTAAACGGCGTTTCCGTGCACTGCTCTGCTTTGCCAGAAGCGGCTTAGTCATGCTGGCCACATGACCCGGAAGCTGTACGCCAGCTCCCTCGGCCAGTAAAGCGAGATGAGCACCACAACCCCAGAGTTGGCCACGACTGGACCTAATGGTCAGGGGTCCCTTTACCTTTACCTTTACCTTTAAGCAAGACCTCATGGCAAGGCTCCCTTACCTGATTTCATGGAGTTTGACAGTCTCATTGATGATCACAACAAGGATAAGAGAGAGCAAACCCAACAGCCAGGAGGCCATGGGAATGTCATCCATTTTGTAGGTCACTGGAGACTCGAGGTTCACCCAGAGCTTCAGGTCCAGGAGGGTCTGGATGACTTGGCCCAGCAGCCTGCCATTAAAAACAAAGCAAGACTTGGAAAAACATAGAAGGGGCACGTCCAGCCTTCTGTCCCAGCGCTCTCTCCTCCACTCTGCATCCTCTTCCACCAGCAACCAGAGTACAACCTGCCAATGGGGAAAGGATCTCCTAAGGTAGTGAACAGCCTCCACGGAAAACACAGCATCATGGGGACAGGCATACCCAAGTGGGCAGCATCTCCAAAGAGGTCGCCTTTCCTGGATGAACATTTTAGAAGTTTGGAGTGGGGTGATGACAGCCTCATGGCATAACAGCCAAGCCAGGGAGAGGGACGTGATGATATCCGAGGCTATGGGAAGGAAGAATTTGATGTCAAGAGCCAGAAAGACATAGCGCTGCAGAAATGCACACAGAAGAAGAAAAAAGAGTGATGCTTCCAGAGAAGAATGGACAGCAGGAGATGGAATAATTAGAGATAAAGACAGGGGGGGAGAGAGTCACCTAGAGGAATCAGGAAAGGATACTCACACAATGACAACTGTCAGAGTCCACCAGAAGTTAGTGAAGGGGCTTTTCTTCCACAGTGGTTTGGTACGATGGACGTGGGTGACAGAGATAAACACTGTGAAGAAATACCAACAGGTTTTTGTTTTTTTTAATGTGTGGACTTGCCAGAGATACAGAGGGCACAAATCCCCGAGAGTGTGGTGGTTTTTGAAGCTTGTCATCCAAGAAAGCCAATCACAAGGTAACCTTGCTGGGCTTTCAGCAAAAAGAAAAGAAGAAAGCAGCGATGTTTCCAAAACCCAGGATAGTCTACCATTGACTGGCAGCCCCTGACTCCACACCCTCTCCACACAATTATCTAGCACCCCTTCTGAAATCGTCCTGCCTGTTTTTATGCAGTTAAACAGCCAAGGGTTGGGGAAGACTAAGCCAACTGATCAAACTGGCCAGAGAGTCAAGATGTTTGGTTTTACATCTGCCTTCAGCTGGGACATCGATAAAACTCCTGACCCCTGCTGCATGCATGCCATGGCAAGCTGCAAGCCCCCCACCCCCCTTCAGTACAGCAAGCAAGGAGGAATGGAAATCTCTTACCAGTATGTAAGACAATCATCCCAGCAGTGAACTTCTGGGCCAGAAGAAGGATGCTGGAAAATTTTCCAAACCAGTCGGGGGAGCTTTCTGCACTACTGAAAAAGCAAGCATAGGGGCATCACATGGCGTAGATCACGGTTCAAGGCATCAACGAACCCCATTTGAAGAGACTGGATTTCAGAGGGACTCGTGAGCTAGTCCTAAGATCCCGCGGGCTCTGTTAGTCACACTATGCAACCTCTTCCACTGGATTCCCAAGCCAAAAGTGGCCTTTCAAAAGGTATCTGGAATTATCTTAAATCGTTGTTGAATTGTTACCACCGAATTGTTCCCCCACCACACAGGCTTTCCCCAGCTGTATTTGTTGCTTTTCCATTTTAAACTGTTTTTAAATCACCTCGAGGTGGTGATTTATGGGGCGATTAATAAAACACAGAGTTGGTGTTTTAAGACTTCTTAATACTTCCATTGCTGTTTTCTTTTCGGCTTTGCCGTTTTAACTACTTTATATTGCTTTAATTTCTTTGTGACCTTTCTTGAATTTAGTGTGTGTGTGCATGCGCGTGTGTGCGGGTAAAACATAGCCTTAGGTTTTTTTAAAGAAACTAAGTTTCTAGTCCTTATCAGCATAGGGAAACCTGAGAGTAGGGGCAACGTAGCACAAGCCTGTATTCCATGACTTTCCACTCTTCTAGACCCATCTTTGGACCCTGAGCACCCGCTAACCTGTGCAGCATGATGGAGGAGCAGCCCGTGACATTCACATTGAAGGCAGAGGAGTTGAAGTTCGCACAGTAATCCTGCAGCATGTAGCCAAAGCAAACCAAGCAGGTGCAGATGGTGAGGCTGAATTTCAGCAGGAAGCAGAACAGGAAGTATTGCTGGGTCTGCAAGACATTGTCGGGAAGGCCGGAGTGACTTACAAGAATGGGAGGCCAGGCCTTGGGTGCCCCGGCTCCTGCCCAAGCCTCAGGCTTACCAGCTGCAGTCTTCCGGAAGAGGGTCGGGTGAGCACCCCCCAGCGAGACTCCTTCAGGGCTGTTCCTCAGGCCCAAACTAAACGGTCACTGGGGTGTGTGGCTGCCGTTGGCTCAACTCTTCAACCCACCTCCCTCCCAAGGAACGTCTACCGTTTTGCAGGACTACAGGGACTGTTGCATTATAAATATAACCAAATGAGGAGTACGGGTATATGACAAGAGAAAGAGGAAGTCTGGAGATGAATCATCATCATCATTAAAAATAAACCCATCAACTCAGGGGCAGAAAAAGTCATGCACCACCCACTGATGCCCTGTTTAGAGAAGTTTTTAATGTTTGAAGTTTTATTTTGTTTTAAATGTTCTGTTGAAAGCTGCCCAGAGTGGCTGGGGAAACCAAGCCAGATGGGTGGGGTAGAAATAATTAATAATAATAATACTGTAATTGTAATTATTATTATTAACCTCCCAGGAACAAGTGGAGGCACCAAAGGATGATACCCTGGCCTGGCCCTCTCCCTGCAAGGGGCTCCTGCTACTGAGAGATCCATGAAGAATCATCAAAGATGCTTCCAATGTATGTTAGGGGCTAGGATGGTAAAACAGGAGAAGCTCCTGCATTAGGCGAGGTGAAGCCATTTGCTTCAGGTGGAGAGTCTGACCCCACTGGGGCCAGCCCTGTTGCCTTCACTGCTGCCGATGTGCCCTCACCACCACTGCTGTGTCACGGTGGTAGTGCAGGCATAATCACAGGTACAGTTGAGGTGATGGGGCTGGCAGCAGTGAGGGGGCAGAAGCAGGGACAAGAGAGGGGGCCTAGATGTGTGGGGAGGGGGACAGGGCATTCTGCCTATAGCGTCAAAACATCTTGGGCCAGCCCAAGACTGGATCCAAACAATCAGTTTCATTCAGGAAAACCTGGAGCTGAGGATTGCTGACCTTTTGGGACCTGTGGGCACATTTGGAAAGCTGAGTAACCTTGATGGGCACCATAAGGTAAAGGTAAAGGGACCCCTGATCATTAGTCCAGTCATGACCGCCTCTGGGGTTGCGGTGCTCATCTCGCTTTATTGGCCGAGGGAGCCGGCGTACAGCTTCCGGGTCATGTGGCCAGCATGACTAAGCCGCTTCTGGCGAACCAGAGCAGCGCATGGAAACGCCGTTTACCTTCCCGCCGGAGCAGTACCTATTTATCTACTTGCACTTTGACGTGCTTTTGAACTGCTAAGTTGGCAGGAGCAGGGACCGAGCAACGGGAGCTCACCCCGTTGCGGGGATTCAAACCGCCGACCTTCTGATCGGCAAGTCCTAGTCTCTGTGGTTTAACCCACAGCGCCACCCGCGTACCGTACACACACACAAATATACTACAGCCACACAAACATGCCTCGCAGGCACACACACATCCTGCTAACAATTAAGGGGGTGGGCAGAGCCAGACAGTCTCTACTAGATGGGAGGAGATGCTTGGGAGGGATGGCATCAATCAAGCTGGTCATCTCCCAAGTTTCATAGATCAACCAGTATATCAAGACAACCAAAAACAGTGCCGGAAGATAATTTGTCCAGAGCCGTCAGAAAACCATTCTGAACAATCTCCAGGGACGGATCATTCTAAAAGGGACTCCCTGTCTTGGTTCAGTAGCAACTAAGTGTTCCCCCACCCCATAACATCTTGTTTCACCCTATGGTTCACAACAGAAACATTAAACCAATGAAGAACCTGTATGCTCCATATTATGCTCCCCTTCTCCCACCTACTGGCCCACTTCTCTCAAAGGCACGTTCCTTGGAAACCCCCCTTCTCTCTGTAAAGCAACAGGGATAACCAACCTCAGGAGATGTGAGGAAGGAAGCTCTTACCCAGGCATGAGACAGAGGCTCTGCCTTGAACCAAATAGGTTTGTTCTTACTTCAGCAGCAAGTAAGAATGCAAGTGTGCGAGGGAGATTGAAAATCAGAACCTGTTCTCTCACACCAGAACTGCTGTTGGAGGAAGCAGCAGGTGTCTGCATTCCAGTGGACTGGGCATCACAGGGGGCAGAGGGCTCAGATCCTGCTAGTGGGCTTCCCAAAGTCATCTGTTTGCCAAGATGTTCGACAGGGCGAGCCTTTGGCCGGATCCAGCACGGCTCTCCCTATGCTGTTAGCCCCAGTTCCCTCTAGCGGCAACAGAAGTGAGAATTGGCCAGCAGGAGACTGAGCCAACTTTCTTGCCTTGGGCAGCAGGAAGGCCCCCGAGGTAGAGGCCAGACTCCAGCATGCTAAACATTTAGCTAAGCTCATGCTAGCAAGATCTGCGGCACTGCAATCACTGGGGTGTCATGTGTCGGCAGCTGGTAAGAACATGACTTTCACACCTTCTGACGTTGCCACACGCGGACCCTAGTGAATGCCTACCCAATCGTAACCTTTTCTTACCTTTTTAGGAATGGAGGTCAGGTTCTTCCCAGTTGCCATGGACATGATGGAACTGTGAGGAGGCTTGCCCAGGAGGGACACACTTGGAAGAGGAAACAAAACTAGAATTAACCTGCTGAGACTACACACATGAAACCCCCATAATGCTGTATTGTGTTTAATGCTGTATTGTGTTTTTAATACTCGTTTGAGAGCCACCCAGAATGGCTGGGGAAACCCAGCCAGATGGGCAGGGTATAAATAAATAAATTTGTTGTTGTTGTTGCTGTTGTTGCCAGCTAATGGGGAGGCCCTTTTCACACAGTTCCTTCCTGCACTGTCAGGTCACTTCAAGCCAGTCCACAGTTAACCAGGTCACAACAGGCCTCCCCTCACTGCTTGTTTATTGCCTCCATACCCAAAAGACAGCAGAAGTCAGAGGCCAACACAGTTCCTGCTCAACTAGTGAAAAGAACAGCAGATTTAAGCCTTGCAGTGGGGATAGGGGAAACCTGTGGCCCTCTGGAAGCTGCTGTTAACTCCAAACATTCCTGACCATTGGGCATGCTGGCTGGGGCCAACGGTAGCTGAAGTACAACATGATCTGTGGGCCGTGATGGACAAAAGCAACTCAGCATATCTTTTTTGCAGAGAGAGAACCTACAGGCCAGCACTAGCAGAGACGAACAGCACTAGCATAGCCAACTCTCCACACCATGAAGGCTGATCCATATAAGCATTATGGACTCCACATGGTCTCCAACGTGGTGGCCAGAACATGAAAACCAGGTGCCCGTCCCCCGTGTGGCCCCATTTTATCTTAGGAAAGAAGTGGCGCTCCTGCGAGCATCCCCAAAGTAGAGCATGCTTGTGAATCACAGCGAGAAACCTTACTCACCTTAGCAACGGGTAGCAGAAACAGGAAAGCCACAAGATGTCGGTGGTACTGAGAATGGGGGGCAGCTGCCCCAGGCAAGAAAGGAACTAAGCAAAAGACAGCAAAAGGCACCATCAGCGGAAGGATCAGAAGACCGAAGGGCACCCACCAGCAAGTCATCACACCCATCTTGTAAAAACAAGATGGCGACTAAGAAGGGGAGGGAGTCCAGAGCAGGGAGTTCATGCCATTGGATCCCGAAGGGACCGTGAAAGAACTCATTTGTTCAACAATTTTGCATATTTGTTCATTTGGGTGCCATGGCAACAAGGAAGTATATAAATGCAAAAATCAACCAATTAAGGAGCCAGCAGTTGCTGCTACACACAGAATGTGGTGCACAGGATTCCACTGCCTGGGCAGCACTGCATTGCTTTTCATTTTTTAAAAAATGAAACATTCTGCTTATTTTAACTTAACTCTTCCAGGCCTTGTAGCCGAAGACATGATAGGAAGTTCTGTTTTGGGAGGTGAGGAACTGTGTGTGGCTAGCCTCTGCTAAGTGCTTGGAGAAAAAACACTCTCAAAAAAACTTTATTTTGAAAACCGGAACAAAATTAGAAAAGCTAGTACACTTTGCCTTCCACGCATATACTATTCCAAATGAAGAATTTGGGGACCATACATTTACGATTACAAGATGCTCCACTGTACGCTTTGGACAGCAACTAGAATCAGGGCAGCCTTCCATGACACAAGGATAATGAATACTGCTAGCAAATATCCAACTTAAGCAGCTTCCTCTGGGTCTCTCCTCCTCTTAGATGACTTGCAAGACAATCAGTCCTTTCTGCTTCCTGATGCCATTCAGAATAACTCACCTGGATTATGACCAGAGTCAGCTGACACTGGAGGAGGAAGAGGAAGCATTTGCGAATACCGTAAGTTGCATGCCGGGCCTAAAAGAAAGCATATATAAAATGGATAGTATGCAAGGTATGAGTAAACAGAGACTGTTCTTATATTGTCAGGGATGAGTGCAGTAAACAGATCCACTTTTAAAAATATGGATCAAAACTGAAAGCTTCAATTAGGATTTCTTTTTAAAAGGAACGGAAACAGGCTGGAACGTCTGTCCTGCCAAATAGCTTCTCTGCATCAAGAAGAAAAATAAGGATGGAACAGTTATTTTATTAAGTCTGGAAGCCCAAACAGATGCTAAAATGTTATCATATTTAAATGATGGAGGTTGTCACAACTGTGTTACTACCAGCTCAAAAGGAAGGGGGCTTTACCTGTTCTATAAGTCTGATGAGCCCAATGGTTTCTTCTGGATAAATGGTCAGGGAGCACGATAGGCTGTTCAGCTGGCCAGACAGCTGGAGAGGTGTGAGCTCATCAGAGATACGGGTCATGTTAGTGCTGGTGGCGTACCCAAACGTCTCCCAAGAGCAGCGAGAGGGGTAAAGAGGATCCAGGGCTATGCTGCACAGACAATACTACACAGGTTAGAGGAAAACATAATGGGGAGTAATAAGCCAGGTGCACCCAGCCAAACACCTCGGGGTTACAAAACTGATCCAAAATACAGAGGTGTCCAACAATATTGATGCTTTTTAAAAAGTGAACTAGTGGGCTACAGATTCCTTTCGGACCATCCACAGCAAGGTCACCAGCTCTGCAGGGAAATGTCCCGAGACAGGAAATCAGAACAGATTGGACTGAATAAAGAACTCTGATCATAGATCATAACAAAAGAACCGCTAGGAAAACAGGGGTCCACTCAGCCAGCAGTAAGGAGCATTGTAGCCTGATCCTTTTATTACTTTATCTGATAAATGTATACCCCACCTTTCCAAAATTAATTTGAGGCAGCTTACAGATAATATATAGCACACATCACAGAATCAAGTAAAATCAGCTAAAACTAAGGAAAAAATAAGATCAGCATAAAAGCCATGGTAAATGAAACCTGCTTTTACAAAACTCCCTTGTTTAAAAAGCAGCTTTGAGGATACTTGGCCCAGCATGTAAAGCTTTGCACTTTACCAAGTACAGGAGCAAGAACAAGATGGAACAATGAGAGCCAAAGGAACAGCAAGAGCCTCTCTGGATCATAAGCCTTCTTTGATATTGGGGTAGGGGGGGTGAGACTGGGCCAAGCATCCAGCCTCCCTGCCACCAAAACAATTCCCACAAAATTATGCATCTCTATTTCTTCAAACAAACTCTGCATCATTTATTTAAAAGCCTTTGATTTTCAGAAGGGTGCTTTTAACAGAACAAGCTTGATGGATGAATAAAGCAATATCAGCTTGAGGGCTCAAAATGGTCTCCTTTGCCTTTATCTAAATTGATTGCTGCACCTGCTCTGACCTGCTTTCCTCTCTGCTTCTCTCCCATTCCTGCTTTGCCAGAAGAGCAGAAGATTTTATACATTTGAGGACGGGGTGAGGAGACTGTGGCCTTCCAGATAGTTGGGGCCCCAACTCCAGACAGCGGGGCCAATAGTCAAGGAGAGTGGGATTGGAATCCCCATTCCTTTTTAGGAGACCAAGAGCCACCAGTACGGAGGAAGGTTCTCATATGCCACATCAGAGATCCGAACGATGGCACCAAGTCCAACACTGAGCCATGTGTTTTGCAAAATGGTTGTAGGCAGAACATCCTTTCCCAGCAACTCTGTGGCAAAGGTTGCCGTTGGAACAGATGTTCCTTATGCAACTATTTCAGACAACAACGGGCTCAGTGTGGGATTTGTTCTAAGCAGTTTTGTCAAACTGCTGATGTGGCATAAAAGGTATTTCCTCCACATTGGTCTGCTAAAGGTATTGCCGGGAGGTATCAGATAGCGGTAGTTTTGTACCCAGGGCAAAGGAAAGAAAAAGAGGAGTGCTTTTCAGGTCTCCCTGGAACTCTGTATGGGGGTGCAACGGAAGAAAACAAAGAAAGTCAACACAGAAATGGAATCAGGATGAAGGAGTGGTATGAATGAGGACAGACAGAGCTTCTCAAAGCCAGAAACCCAGAGTCTGGGTGCATCTGACCCATGGGTAGGCAAACTAAGGCCCAGGGGCTGGATCCGGACCAATCACCTTCTCAATCTGGCCTGTGGACGGTCCGGGAATCAGTGCGTTTTTACATTAGTAGAATGTGTCCTTTTATTTAAAATGTATCTCGGGGTTATTTGTAGGGCCTGCTTGGTGTTTTTACATGAGTAGAATGTATGCTTTTATTTAAAACACATCTCTGGATTTTTTTTGTGGAGCATAGGTATTAGTTCATTATTATTTTTTTCAATATATAGTCTGGCCCCCCACAAGGTCTGAGGGACAATGGACCGGCCCCCCTGCTGTAAAAGTCTGCTGCCCCCTGATCTTACCTGATGTCGCTCTGAAGGAAAAGGCAGTTGTTGCGCAAGTTGGCAGAGCTGCCGAGGCAGCAAGTGACCTCCCCGTATTCCTGCATGATCTTAATCATCTCACACATGGCTGCAAGAGAACCAGGAAAGGGGTTAAGTGTGTTGACACCCTCTTAGTTTCCACCCGGATCTCCCCATCTCAGCGACAAAGAATCCACTAGCCTGAGCTCCACTTACTTTCTGGGGTGCAATCTGTAAACAGAGGAACAAGCAAAGGCACGTTGTCAATATTCTGCAGGTGGGGCCTCACCTGGTGGATTCCACGTGGCAGTTTGGCCTGGAGTGAAAGAAGCGGCAATTAAACAAGCCAAGGAGACGGTAGACGAGGGTGAAGGCTAACAACAAGCTCAGGATGAATCAGATTCCCCGCAGCTGGAGTGATAAGGCAGAGCAATGAAATTGCTCTAACCCCTGTTCATTGCCGGATAAATTGGGCTATGTTAGGAGGAAGTGCAAACTGACATTTGCCAGAAAGATTTTCATTGCCATCAACCACTGACTTGCTCTTAATCCGCCCAAACAAGCTACACTCTGCCCTTCCCAGATGTTACACAGCGAGCAACATAACTACACACAAGTCTCACTTTACGAACACAATGCGTTCCCAGGAAATCACCCATTTCTCCGTGGTTTTCCCCTGAAATGGCTGCAGCCAATCAGCAAAAGAGAGACAAAATGGCCACCAACCACCAAAGCTCAAAAAAAAGGAAGGAAGCCAGCTCTTTGGATAAGGGAATCTGTGAAGCGTGTAGCGAGGCTTGGGTGGGTAAGTGAAATTTCAAATAGTGAGTGTGCAAACAGCAGGAGAGCAAAATCAGATTAAGAGCACAATTCTTCTTTTAAAAATCTGTTAGTTACCACCAAATATTAGTGTATAATACAAATTACAACAGATTAAGAACTTCTCTGCTCACACAGCTCAGAAAGAGAAAGGTTTTTCCTTGTGTAAATTACATAGACTAGCCCTCCCTTATAGAAAGTAATCTTCAGAGTGCAAAGTCTGCAGCCCTAAACGTGATTTACGAGGGAAAATGAAGGCAGCCAGAATAATGTATAAATGATTGGGCAGAAAAAAGTTACCGTGGGTCACTCAACACTAAATACTTATTGAAGGCCTCTAGTTTAGGATTACACACCACCAGTAACAGAGAAAGAGAGATTTGCAAACTAGGTAGATGAGAGGTTCAAATCCCACTGAGAATTGAAGCATAGGGGGCCACCAGGGGGCGCATTGGAAGATGGCTGTCAGGGAACTGACATCGGAGCTAGAGGCGGAGGGAAGGCTCTCAAATGATGCTGGAGAAGGGCCCAGCAGGGAGAGAGGCAGCTCCGCAGATGGGGAAGCAAATCAGCGCAGCACCAGGGATATAGAGGGGCTGATGGGGGAATCGGTGAGAGGGCTCCAGGACTCTTCACCGGACACCAGCGGGGAGAGCACGGGTCCTCCGCTACCCACGCCCACCCTGCGCAGAAGACTTCTGCGCAGAGAGAGTAGGAGGAGACTGGGTATCAAACAACTTTTATGTTGGAAAAGATTTAAGAAACGCCCACTGACGGATTCTGCCAGTGACTGAGGCAGCCACCATGAGAAGGGGCTGTGCAGTCAGAAAGTTTTAACAAGGCAAATTAGCCGAGAAAGGCACCAGTTTACGCACGAGTAACTCATACCCATTACAATGGCCGACAATAACATATCTCCGACCCACACGAGATAATTAAGAGGCTGTGATGGGAGTATGCAGCCTCCCTGCCCCCCCCAAGGGAATGGGGGGGCTGCCTTGCCAGCTGTGTCCATAATTTACCCCCCGATTCAAAAGAAGGGGATGAGGACACTTGGCACAAAGCCCTCGGGTGACGTTGGCTCTTCCTGACGCTGTCTCTAATCACACACTGGTTCGCATTAGCACGAAACATATAACTGGAAATATATAATTGGGAAGAAGCTAATGCACATACATCAAGTGTAGATCGGGAGTAAAGACTGCTGATTAATGGGATCTCTGCGTGCGGAGTGACGGGTTGGACAAATAAATCAAGTGAAGAATCATCATTAAAAGACTGGTATGTTGGAGTGAAACAGAAAGGGGGGGGAGGAAAAAACCTTTCTTATTTTGTCTTATGTGAGTACCAATAACCCTCCCCTCCAGACCAGAAAGAAGAATCGTTGCTAATTACTAATCACAAGCAGGAGCTAAGAACTGTGTGGAAATGAATTACTGATCAAAGAGAGGACTGGTGGAAACAACGGGGAATGGAAAGTAAGTTCTATGACGCAGTTAAAAATGGACTTCCGTTAAGACAGGACAAGGGGGAGGAGGACCAGGGTCATCGGAATGTGAATGTATGGTTATCGGAATGTGATCTTGACCTGGTAGGTCCCCCTGAGACATAGATTGGCAAGCCTGTAGAAATCAACAGACAGACTGTGGGAATGTTTTTTACGGAGATGTGGAAATGGCGTCTGTCCTTTATGTGATATGACTATTGGAGAGTGTAAAACCCACACAGAATATGTTTGTTTGTAACCCGCTTGTGAAGATTATCAGAGATCACAAAGAAAGGAATATATGATAACAACAAGAAGATGAGGAAAAAAACAAAGAGACTATCTGGACAGAACTGGATAGAACTGTTTAATTAAAGCAGCAGCAGCAAGAGCGAAGTTTGGATCCCTTTCGGAGCTTGAAGTATGGGTACCCCCAACAAAAACTTTAAAAATTTGGCTGTATAATTTGGAACTAATGTGATTTGATTGACCTGTTAATAAAAATTATATTTAAAAAGAGAGAATTGAAGCATATTAAATGTAACCCTTTCCATGAGCATTCCTAAGATGAATGAAAGAGATCAGTTTGAAGTAGAGAAACTAGACACTTCAAAGTAGCATCCTGGCCTTCACAGATGATAGTATTACTTCTCTCTCCAATAATCCACCCCACCCCACCTCTATTCTTCTGGCATGTCAGTTCATGGTACTTAAACTATCATTTTCCCTTCTTCTGAAGCATCAGCAATAGATCCAAAAGCCCATTTTATCTGCTAATCAATAACTTTTCTCCTACAAAGTTTAAGTTGCATTATCTTTCATTTTGCTTTAAGGAAGATGGCAGCAATTTAGGGGGGAAATATTTTGAAAGCAAGCATTGTTTTCAATGTTGTGGTATTTTCCCCAGTGTTGTACTCCCCCCCCCCCCGTTTTATGATCTGCTAAAGAAAAACATGTGCCAGCACATCACAGACCATGTCCATTTTGAAACACCCCCCGCAATGTGTGACCCCAGCTTGCTTGCTCAAGTTTAGTGTACCCTGATAAATTCACTAGCTTAACTCGTCCTGCTTGCATTCTTTTAGCAGTGGGCAGTGTTGCAGGGCAGAGCCACAGAGACACCCTCTCAACACTAGCAGCACCTCAGCTTACCTGGGACAGGGCTAGGGCAGCAGGAAAGGTGAGATTGTGTGGATGCACTGGCAGTGCTCCCACTAATGCATCCACCCTAACGCCAACCTCACCTTTGCCCTCCTCCCCAGCCCTCTCCTGGTAAGCTGCAAGGATGCCCTCACCACAGCAGCTACCTCTGCATCCTTAAACAAAAAAAGTTGCTGCCTCCTGTTATGTAGGCTTAATCAATTAGGGATGATTTAAGGAAGCGGACTGTTAGGGTGCAATCCTATACACACTCATCTGAAAGTAAGTGACCTAAATGGAACAGACTTCTGAGTAGACATGGATATGATTAAGCTGTAAACGGCCTCTCAAGAGGTTTAGAGAAGCAACAACAGCCATCAAGTTCATTGCTGGGAGATACAGTCAAACGCTTTGGGTTCCTAAGTAAGGTGTCCTGCTGTCAGTCTCACCCTATTGCAATCCTCCAGGAAGCTGGGAATGTCACTGTCGGTTGGCTGAAAGCTAATAAGGTCGGAGTGTCCTTCCTCCTCCATCAGCAGAAGCCCCTCTGCATCTTCTCGGGAAACTGGCAAGGACAGAGAAAGAAAGCAGCGTTACGGCTTGGAAGGCTCACACCAAAACGCCGACACAAGGCACACCCCCGCCCCTCATGTGGCTTTGTGACAGCCTGGAAAAGCAAGCTTGGATTTTCTGGGTTCTCCTAAAATAAGAGGTGTTTTGAAAATGACTCATCTAACCAGAGCTGGCAGTATCAGTTCAGAACTTTGATGAGTTTTAAATCGTCTGTCTCCTTCCTCCTGCGCCGGAAAAGACCGCAAAAAGAATGTACTACGTGGAAAGGCTGAAAATCAAGACAACCATATCCCAGCGGTGACAAAAAACGAAACAGATGTGATGGGCTGCAGCAAAAACCTCAGGTATCAAATTGGACAGAAGGGACACAGCTTCTGCATATAACTAGGCTTGTCTTCATGTTTCCAAGAAAGGTACCTCTGCCTTTGAGAACAACATGGAATTCAACAGGCAAAGCTTTCCCCACCCAGATGGGGAGAATTTCACCAGTTGGATGCCTGTACCGTATATGACATTATTCTTTGTAAAGCCTTGGTGCCCCTGGCTTTAAGGCTTTGAGAAATTAACGAACTGGGACTGTCCCATAGCTATTCTAAAGTTTGGCCTGGCTTTAGTAATAGTGCCTGTCTTGCTGACTGTAAATCTCATGGGTTTGGTTCAATCGCCAGATGGATTTGCTTTGAACAGACACTTGGACTGCAGCCACCATTCCCCTTAGGGCTATTTGCTCACCCTGCTGCAGATCATCGCGCAAGGAGCCTGCATGGCTGGGGCTGGAAGGAGGGATTTCGGAACCAGGCACATCTCCATTGGGTGTCAGGGATATGTGGCAATTCCAGCCGGTCTCCAGACCCATCTTCTCAGCAAACACCTGTGGAGGAAAGGCACTATGGTAGCAGCAGAGCCAAAGTGGGAGAAACATACATACAGTGGTGCCTCGCAAGACGAAAAGAATCCGTTCCGTGATTCTCTTCGTCTAGCGGTTTTTTCGTCTTGAGAAGCAAGCCCATTGACGGATTAGCGGATTAGCGCTATTAGCGCTATTAGCGGCTTTTAGAGGCTTATCGGATCAGCTGATAAGCGGCTTAGCGGCTTAGAAAAGGGGGGGGAGAAAAAAAACCCCGCAGGAACTCGCAAGACATTTTCGTCTTGCGAAGCAAGCCCATAGGAGATTCGTTTTGCGAAGCACCTCCAAAACGGAAAACTCTTTCGTCTAGCGAGTTTTCCGTCTTGCGAGGCATTCGTCTTGCGGGGCGCCACTGTATATATAAAAAACCAGGAATAATCTTGCAATCTGAACCAGCCCTAGGATGAGTGAGGTGGCTGTGCCTTTGATATGGCCGCTGCAGGAACTCTGAGAAGTGGTAGAGTAAGTCAAGGGAAAGCCTACCTTGCTCTTGAGCTCATCTTCCAGGGAGAAGTAGACAAAACGAATGCAGGCATTGACAAGTCCCTCAATGAGGCGGACGACATCTGATCGGGCCTGATACTGGGACGAGACCATTCCCATGAAGATCTGGCCGCTCAGAGCCTGGATGCAGTCCTCCTTCTCCATCGCTTCCCCAATCCCTTCTTTGGGCATGTGAAGAAAAGGCAAGTGTGTGGAGGCAGGCAGAGATGCCAAATATATAGAGACACAGAGGAGGAATAGGCCCAGGAGAACAGAGACATACCCATAAAAGAGAAAGACACACCAAGAACATGGGGGGAGAGAAAACAAAAAGTTGCCCATCACTTCTAAGCGGTAGCGGTAAAAGCTATACAAAGGGTGTGTTCTACTTAATATAGTTATGTTGTAGAACAGGCATAGGCAAACTCCGGCCCTCCAGATGTTTGGGACTACAGTTCCCATCATCCCTGACCATTGGTCCTGTTAGCTAGGGATGATGGGAATTGTAGTCCCAAACATCTGGAGGGCCGGAGTTTGCCTATGCCTGTTGTAGAACAACGAGGATCATTTTAACACATTAAGGCCTGGTCTACAGAGGCAGCAGGACAAGGTGGTAGAATTCTCTGCAATTGAACGTATTTCAAGTCCACTTAGTTAGTATATTCACTGTTAAATCCCATACTGACCGTTTTTGTCGTTTATGTAAAGAATTATGCAGAAATTCTGGTTTTGGTGTGCTGGCTGTTTGTCGTAATAATAAACATTGACATAATATCTCCACTTGAGCCATTCTGACATGCCCTTCAGAGCAAACAGCAGCACTTCAGACTGCAGGTGAAGGACACCACACACAAAAGTGATCACATCTAGGAGAATGCTTCCAAAGCCCAGGGGTGGGGGACCTGTAGCTCTCCAGATGGGGCTGGACTACAACTCCCATCAGGCCCAGCCAGCAAGGATGATGAGAGCCGCAGTGCAGCAACCTCTGGAGGGCCCCAGTCGCATTCGAGAGCCCATCGCTCTCTCCACTGTGTTAGTCTCCTCCTTAAAGGGAGCCTTCAAAAATGTGACCCACCCCACTGGCAGTCTGAAGAAATGATGCAGTCCATTCTGCCTGCTCAGAATTCTACCACTTTATGTCAGACTTAGGGACACAGGTGGCGCTGTGGTCTACACCACAGAGCCTAGGGCTTGCTGATCAGAAGGTTAGTGATTCAAATCCCCGCGACGGGCTGAGCTCCAGTTGCTCGGTCCCAGCTCCTGCCAACCTAGCAGCTCAAAAACACGTCAAAGTGCAAGTAGATAAATAGGTACTACTCCAATGGGAAGGTAAACGGCGTTTCTGTGCGCTGCTCTGGTTCGCCAGAAACAGCTTAGTCATGCTGGCCACATGACCCGGAAGCTGTACGCCGGCTCCCTCAGCCAGTAAAGCGAGATGAGCGCCGCAACTCCAGAGTCGTCCGCGGCTGGACCTAATGGTCAGGGTTCCCTTTATCTTTACCTATGTCAGACTTAAGATTCTCTCCCCAGAGTCAACCTTTAGTCTTTGTGCTGATACTTCCCATCTCTTAAAAGCTCTGCAGCTCCCTGTGAAACAGGGCAGGTCAGCCTCCATTGCAAATGTAGGGTTGACTAAGAACAGATTCGCATGTTGCCTAACATTTTTATTTATTTCTAAATCAGGTATGTTAGTGTACCCCACCCCACCCATCCCTCAAATAATTATTGTCCATGCAAGAGGACAATAAATGATGGGAAACAAGAGGCAAGTTGAGGAACAGAGGAGGTTTGTTACCTATAGCACAGCATTAAAAGCTAGTAACAGAACGCACACAGGAATGTCACCATGTTCTTAATTCCCATTTTTATGCCATTTGGTGAAAGGTAGAGGTAGGATTGGGAAGGCTAACTATCACCTCTTCTCAACAAGCACCAATATTAAGTGAGAATAAGCAAGTCAAGGCTGGAAGATTCGGCCTGTGGTCTGTCAAATGGACAGGCGGGGCATCTGAAATCATCCTTACTGATCTGCTCAAGGACAGATCAGAACCAGGAGCTTGCCTGGCTGAAACTAATAAGCAGCAAGAAAAGGCGGCAATCCGAAGAAGCTGGATCAAATGACCCCTCTTTTCTGATGACAAGGCAGCCTACCCGAATATAATGTGTCAAAATTTAGACAAGCAGGATTCTTCCGCAATTGGCAGGTCAGATGGGGACAAGGTTGAGACCTTGAACAATGAGGAAACAGAGAATTCCTGATGTGATGTGGAGATCAAGGCCAATGAGTGTTTATGCAGTCGTGGAGCTTTCCATACTAGGATCACCGTTAAAACATAGAAAACGTAATCTTTCAAACAGTTAACCTCCAAAAGAAAATTTCCAAAAAGACTGGATTAATAATAGTCAACACTATTAAGATTCGCCCTTTTTCGTTTGCTTGCTCAAAAGTAAATTATTTAGCGGAGGTTCTCCATTTACAATATATTTTTCTCTTCATTTTCTTGGTGATCGTCACATGGAAGGCACTGTGACGGAACAAGGGTCTCACCAGATTTACTTTCCACGTCACATCATTGTGCAAAACACATTTGAATTGTTTGATTCAAAGCATCTACACCCAACAACTGGGTTTTTAAATCCTATGGGTTATGTCCAGAGCTGCTGTGCCACATGCACAGCAGATGCCTGCTTATGCAATGGAACTTCCCCTTCCCCTGCAGCCCCCGTTGCATCCTCAAATGTGCTCCAGAGGGTTGGGGGACACTCAGGAGCAGATCAGGGGAGTGGAGAGGAAGGGGAAAACCCCACTGCAAGAGTGGAACTCATCACACACAGAGTTGGACACAGCCCTCAAACTTCTCTCCTAAGGTCATTTTTCCGTAACCTTGTGGTTACGGAATCCTAGGTGTCCATCTCGGAGTCACTTGAAGAGTGCCCTGAGATAAAAAAAACCAGCAACAAACCAAAGCTGGCGGAGCACCACCCCAGATGCATGCATGGAAGGATCTGCAATGGAGGCAAGGCACCTACCATCAGAGCTCCAGCTGTTCCTCCGGCTGCTCTGCTTGATGGGCGTCGTCCCAGGGAGGTCACAGGACGTGAAGATGGCACTCTGCCCGGGGACCTGCACTAGCTCTATGCACTTCCCATTGAGCTGGGAGGACAAGGCGCAGTGCATGGGCTTGTAAGAGAAGGCGGAGCAATAGCCCGAAAGACAGGCACGCTGGTAGAAATCCAACACTTTCTTCCTGAGAGCAGAGAGAGAGAATGACAAAGGCCACCAGAGATATGTTAAGCACAAAACAGTCTCAACGTCTGCACGCAACACATGCCTGGCTAGTAAAACTACTGCCCAGACTCATGCTTTTCAGGGGCAGAATCTGAGAGGAGCTGAGAGGAGGCAAGGAAGCGGCTTCTGTTCATTCCTTATCGAGTATTTTGAGGCATCTTTCCTTTGATACTAATGGTTCACAGCCCTTGTGCATCAACCCCTTCCACATTTCTCATGGGTCAGCACTTGCTTCCCCACGGCCAATATTCAAAATTCCTTCACATCTGTGACAGTTGTGTGTGTACGCTCGCAATGCACACTCCTGCATAGATATAATTCTAAATGTATGTATATATGTGTGTATATATACACATATAAATATACACAGACACTTATTTGTTCCTGTACCTGATTATGTAACCTTGCATTTAGTCTTTTGGCTAAACTTTGTAAGTTCTTTACAACACCTGAATGAGCTTTCGTGTGCATGCACACTTCTTCAGATACACGAAAGCTCATACCAAGAACTAACTTAGTTGGTCTTTAAGGTGCTACTGGAAGGAATTTTTTTATTTTGACTATGGCAGACCAACACGGCTACCTATCTACTACTAACACCTGAATGGTTTGCACTGCTCTCTCTTTCCTTGTTTAAAACAAATTGTAAAATGATGTACATGCACACATACCCAAAATCTGCATTGATGTGCATTCTATGTGTGGTGTGTGTGTGTGTGTGCGCGCGCGCGTAATCACAAAGCATTTTAAATTGTTCCAGAAATTGGTGGGGAAAGAACCTTGGGTTACTTGCTCTGGCCATTACATAGCTCATCCCGCACACCTGTACAGTGGTACCTTTAGATATGAACGGGATCCGTTCTGGAGCCCCGTTCGCATCTAAAAGCAAAGCAAACGTAACCAGCCATGGCACGTCTGTGCGCGTGTGTCGCTTTTCGCCACTTCTGCACATGCACATGATGTCATTTTGAGCGTCTGCGCATGAGCAAGCGGCGAAACCCAGAAGTAACGCGCTCTGTTACTTCCGGGTTGCCGCGGAGCGCAACTCGAACGCGCTCAACTCGAAGCGTATTCAACCTGAGGTATGACTGTATTGCAGCAGCACTTGTCATGCTATTGCAGGCTTCTTTGGGCTTAACAAGGGGCAGCATGAAGCATTACAAAAATCTGAAAAACCCACTTGACGCAAACTGAGAGAGGCACCAAGAGTGCAAGTGCGTATCAGGGCCAATGACAGCTCTACAATGCTGCCTCCGTGATTTCTGAAAAGGCATCATCTGTGGGCAGCCTAAACCTTCCTCTGCAGGAAGATCTCTGCATACAGAGCCCCATAACTATGACTTGCCCACAGCCATAAGCAACCTTTGGCGAAAGCAAACATCGCAGGCTACCCAAACATAAATCTCTCCAGCAGTATGTTTTCGGCAGCCGGTGACTTGTGCAGATAAGGTTGCCTACCTGTCAGAGCCAGACAGTGGATAAATATCCGAACCGTCCCAGAAGTCTGTGCAGGCCTCCAGGATGACGTCAGCAGTCCCATGGGAAAGCATCTGCTCGGTGCCTGAGAGAGAAAAACATGGACCTGTGTCTCAACTCTAAAAATTGCTTGCTGACAGGCTGCTTTATTGCGAAGATTTCTAACACTCTACATCGCCCACAGGCTCCCTAGGTACAGTTGATAATGTGACAAATGGTGATTAAACACATTTTAAGTAGGCGCTAGAAGAAACTTTTCTGTCTATCATAAAATCTACGCTAAAGCAGAAGACCAACTGTCAGGAGCCAGGAGAGGAGCGAAAACCATTTGCTAAGTGTTATACAAGTACTAGCAACATGCCCATCAATGTGACAAGTGGCCAGGATGGGGAGGGAGGAGAGACAGAAGATGCTGCAAGTCTATTGCTGGAAGTGCAATTATTCTGTGTCATATGAGGCACCTTTTGGATCAAGAAGAAGACTTCTCCCCCATTTAGCGTCAAGTACACAAAACCCAGACGGTGTCTCTGAGAAAAGTTTGCTGCCTGCCCCTCCTTTCCCAGCAGAACTGCCTCTTCTCAACACTGTGCCCCACTGACAACTCTCAGACACTCTTTAGATGAAAGACCCAAGCGAATCTCTCTTCCCTCTCTCTAACATGGTAACTGCCTTTAAATAGATATTCCTATGCCTCTCTGAAGGAAAAAGGCTAGCAGTAGCTTCCTAGGGTTCAGCCGTTGTCCTGGAGAGCCTGCTCAGTTTGCCTGCCTGAGGGAGACGCACCATCTGAGGGAGACGCTGGAGTGTGACTTAAACAAACTTGGCTTTTAAGTCTGTTATTATTCACTGTAAGTCTTCCGGGGCTTTACATATTGAAAATAAATGGTAATAAAATTTAAGCTTCTTCGTCTGCATAGTCCTTCACTGAGTCTGGAAACTTCCAAGGCAAGTATGGAGCATACATAAGCTTTTGAACTAAACAGGAAGAAACACAGGGAACAAGCCATGGTGACCTGACTGACAATATAGTTTAATATCCTGGTTCTCGGCAGCAACTAAAACAACCCCCCAAATTTCAACTTAAGGCCTCAGTTGAAACTAACACCAGCCAGCCACTGAGAAATAGCTCCTCTCCTAGGAGCCTCCACTGGAGAGAATTGGTAACTTCCCTGTAGTAGCATAGAAATGGCCTGTTCTGGCTTATATTTTAGGACCACGTTCCTAAGTCCTTTGCTATTCCTCTAAGAATACATATAAAAGGCCCTGAATAGATTGGCTAGGCCGCCAGCCAAATTGCAGTCCCAGAGGTGGTATTTTAATGGTCATCCTTCTGATCACATGTTAGTCAAAATCCCGCCAAGTCAGTGTCCTTACTGGTAGTAGTGTCTTTGACAAAAAGGCTGATCATGTGGCTCAAAGGTGGTCTCCTTTTGGTGATGAATGAGAGTTTCCCAAGCATCGTCTCCTTCACCATCTCATCTGATGGCAGCCGGTAAAGGGCCAAGTAGTTCTCCTGCTTGAAAAGCTCTTTGGCACCAGGTGTAAAGCCTGGGGGAGGGGAAAAAAGTAATATGGGAGGGGAATTCTTGGGCAACAGGAATCCCAAGGAATTTGGCGCTGCTCTCCAAGTTCATCTGCCATTCTCCTCTGCCTATGATCATCGCCTAAAGGACTGCCTTGCCTCATATAACCACCTAGCGGAATTGACTCATGCGTATACGCACAGTGCCAGGAAATAAATAAAACAATTCAAACATGGAAATAGCGGGAGAGAGCTGGAGAGTCCTCGTGGCTCACAAGGAGACCCTCCCCCAGAGCCCAAAGAGGACATCAGTGAGAGCAGATGAGGCCTCAAAGAGTCAGGGGGCACAGCGGGGCTTTGTTTACGCTACTCCTCCTCCCGCCTAACAGCTGAATGGTAGCGCAACAGCAACAGCCGCTTTCCCGCATGTCTTTCAGCCTCCTGCCAGCCCCAGAGCTTCAATTCCAGCTGAGGATTTATTTATTTTTAATAATAATAATAATAATAATAATAATAATAATAATAATTTATTATTTATACCCCGCCCATCTGGATGAGTTTCCCCAGCCACTCTGGGCGGCTTCCAAGCAAGTGTTAAAAACAATACAGCATTAAATATTAAAAACTTCCCTAAACAGGGACTAACTTCAAGCACTGATTCAAGATTATCAGTTACCTCTTCTTTCCCCCCCGGATGCGTATTTATGGCATGGGTTGGAGAGAGAACAGCCAAGAGGGCATTTAAAGAGTGTTTGGAGGGTGCTTCCCATTTTGCATGATTTCACTTGTGTGCACAGGGGCCCAGAACGTAACCCACGCATACGCTGAGAGAGTCCCCTGAGCTAACACACAGCAAAGTTACAGTGGCACCCCTCACCAGCTGACCTCTCCGCCTCTGCCCTCCTCACCTATGAGCCTAGCCAGCTCACAGAGTCCCCACGGAATATGGACAGGCAACACGGCGTTGTGCGTCTCCTGCAAGGCGATGTTGCAGAGGTGGTCGGAGAATCGGCACAGGCGCTCCGTCACGCTGGCGTTGCACAAGTTAAGCAGCACGTTCAAGCCCAGGGGCTTCAGGGAGGTCAAGTGCATCTGCCAGTTGGAGTCGTCAAACTGGATGCAGGAGGGATTCTGCTGGTCCTGGGAGAGGCTCAGCATCTCCAAGTGGTAATCGCACACAAAGTCTTCCGCCTCGCACGCCAGTCCCTCGCTGTCAGCCTCAACCTGGCTCAACATTCAAGAAACGCAAAGTCAAAAGTTAAGGTGCCAGTGTCCGTTCCCCTTTCAGAGGGGGAGAGAAATTGAGAAATGGTTAGTGCACAACTCGCAGGCTACATCAGTGGCGGGGGAGCTTTGACACTGCAGATGCTCTTTGACCATAAAACCCATCAGACCCAGCCAGCAAGGTCAAAGGTCAGGGGTGATGGGAGTTGTGATTCAAAAATGTCTGGGGACCCAAAGCTGTGAGGACTGGGTTAGAGCTTGTGGATGGGAAGTCAATGACTTAACACAGATGTTGCCTAAACCCACTGAAATCAATAGGCTTGAGTGACTCAGGCACTACTGGATTGGCACCAGAAACTTTTTACTTGCTGTAACATTGCATAACAATGGCCAGCGAAGCCACTCACCTAGAAACTTGCACATGAAATGAGTCCTGCTTCTCTAACCTATTGGTTCTGCCATCCTCTGTTGTGTATTCTCCTAAAGCAGGAGTGGAGAACTTGTGGACCTGTAAATGTTGCTAGACGGCAACTTCTATCATCCTTGACATCTGCAGGGCTTCGGGTTCCTACCTAGGAACTACAAACAGCCCTCAGAACTCTTTCATTTAATTGGCAGAATAATTAGCGTCCTGAAAAACCTTCGGTCTCTCTACAGACAGACATATAGGCACAAGGCCTTAAATCATAAACCTAGCTAGGTAGCCGCATGCAAATCAGTCCGTGGTGCTTTGGGGCAGCAGGCACTTATAATTTCCCCCAAGACACACTTCTTCCTTTTGCCCTAAGAAGAGGAGTTTTCAAATGCTCTTTCTTCCTCTCTCATGTTCACAACTCTTACCCTCCCGCCTTATCTACGGATGACTCCTTAGCAGACTGGGACGCCACCTTTCTCCTAACTGGACAGGACAACCTCCTGACCTCTGCAGCCTTTGGCATTCCTTACCTGCATAGGCTCCTCCTCCCCACCCTCGATGTCCTTACTGAAGCTCACATTGGATCCCGAAGGGTGTTTGCTGCGGCCGGTTGGCTTCTTGTGAGTATGAGCCTCAGAAGACTTTGGGGTGTTGCCGGTAGACCACTCCACTCTGTCTTGCTCATTGGTGATGTGAACGATGTCTGACAAAGGCCTTGAGAGCAGAGCGTCCCTTTCGTGGGGCTGAAATACAGCATAAGAAGAGATAAGGAGAGAAACACCTGTGAGTCAAACTGGAGGAGGAAAAATGCATTACTTAGCAACTTCGAGGCCCCAGAAGACTTGGTTTATCCTTCCAGGTGAAGGGGGAAGTTGGACCCGGTTTTAAGACAGAAACTGCCTTGGTCACTCAAGTGGACCACTTGTGGCAGAAGATGGGGGGACGAGTGAACTTTTTGATTCTCCAGATTCCCAATATTAATTCCAATTTATTCATTTGTTGCTCACTGTTTTAATCATTCTGACTGATATGAAGGGGGGGTATATGTGTGAATTATGTATTATTATTATTATTATTATTATTATTATTATTATTATTATTATTAATGTTTTGTTGGTTGGTTCACCATGGTATTGCTGCTTTTTTACTGTTCAATTTTATGTCTTATTTTTTTCATTGCTTTATTTCCCCCTAGGAGCCACTACTGAGTTGATTATGTAAGATAAAGCAAGTCCCAAATTTTCAAACTAAATAAATAGTGGTGGCAAATAAGTTATTTGTTTATTTATTTATATGCCGCTTTTCAAAACTAGAATTTACGAAGCACTTTGCAGTAACAGTATAAAAACCAATAGCATCCAATAAAACAAAAGAAAGTCAGCTAAAATTAGAAAGCAAACTGGAAGCAGTTTATCAAAGGATAGACAAAGCAGACCAGTTTTTTTATTAACTGAAAATCCCAGCTAAGAATGAGGCTGAGTACACCCTCCTGAGGACAAGCTTCATTCCACATTGTTGGGCAACTGTGAAGAAGGGCCTTGCTCTGAGGAGAAGCCAGTAATGCACTGCTAGAGGGTGAGAGCCTGAAAAGGGTCTCTCTGGCAGATGTCAAGACAAAAGAGGGTTGAGGGGTCTTCTAGAAACTGGAGAGAAAAGAAGGCAGAATTTCTTGACAAACCAGACTCTATGGTCCAGAAAACTGTCTCTCACCTCTTCGTCCAATTCTGGGTGGCAGAAGGAGCGTGTGGAGAGTTCATCCGTCAGGTCTTCATGGCTGCTATGAGGAGGTTCCACTTTACCACTGAAGAACAAAACCGTCTCTGGACTGGGATTAGGCCAGGACAGAATTCCTTGCTTATCCACACAGCAAAGCACCTAAAAACAGGCCCAAGACATCCCACAACACCCCAGGGACACACAAAAAACTATTGGCAAGACTGTGCATGAATCACTGAGGCAGATAAATATCAGCCGTATCACCTCACTCTTCAAGCACAATGGATAGCAGAAGGAAAGGCTCTTTCTGAGTAGCCTCCCATCCCTGGAGACTTCCCTTAATGCTACCAAATACAGCACTAACCTCCTCGACATCTCTGTCAGTTTAATGCGCAGATGCCACCACAAGATAGTTTAAAGACAGGATGGTTCAGTGGCAAGCAGCCTCCCCAGTTTAGTGATAAGCCATCTAAGGCCAAGAAGCATTCAAGCTGAAGAAAGCAAAATGTGACCCTTGTCGGTGTCCTTTATGACTTACTGCCACAAGTTTCCCAGGCTGCTCCACGTAGGACAATCTCCTGAAAACTATCTATGCTAAGTGCAGGAATGAGGAATGCTACCAAAAAAAGAGAGAGAGAGAGAGAGAGCAGAAGGCACAACTCTAGAATGAGTACTTGGAGTGTAAATGCTTCCAAGGCAAAAAACAGTAAGCTCAGATTTATATGTGATTCATTTAAAAAGAAAGAGCTTGGGTCTATCACATCTTTCCCTGACCAGCAGATACTACTGTCAGTTGCTTGAAGCAAGAAACAGCTAGCTAGCCCATCCAGGTCATAAGAGCTTGCCCATGGTTATTGCAGAAATCTGACCTCCTGTGTTTCAGACATCAGGGTCAAGCTGAATGTATTATCTAAGTCACTAACTCAGAAATATCCAGCTAACAATACAGATGCCCTCATGGGATTTAGAAGAATCTTTTGGAAACTGCCTTGACACGAAGTCAGGCAATTGGCCTATCTAGCTTAATGTTCTCCAGGATTTCAGACAAGAGGACATCTGCAGCCCGACTTGGAAAAGCATATGCTCTACCGCTGAGCTATAGCCCTTGCCCTGTAAAAGAAACAGGAAACCTAAGGACCCCAGCAGGCAGACCCTGCAACTAGGATGCTCACTATCAGATCGCTCCTTGCAAGCATACTTACTGTGACAGATCCCAGGCTGTGTAGCAAACTAGAGGTGAAGGTGAGGGTTGGAGACCTGCCCTTCAGAACATGCAGGAAGTGGCTCCAGATGCACCGCATCATTTCCTGCCAAAAAAAGGGGGAATGGACACGGATGGATTCACAAAGTGAAGGAAAAGAGGCAAGAAGTTTCAGTTCATTGTGAAATGAGATCCATTTCCAGAAAAGGCAGGACTACAGGAAAGTGCGCTGCTTCACATTTCTGAAGGGAGGAAGGTACAGCCTGCTGTACATAAACAAGAGATCTAGTGCTTGAAGAAACTCGATGAGATGATCAATACACAGGTTGTACAAAATGCTTGTAGCATGGGATTTCATTTATAAGGTTCACTCGATGGATTTTCATGCTGCATTGTGGTTTTATTGTTCAGTCCCGTATTCTGGGCTGCTCAGAGAACATTGCTAAGGAGCAATGACACAATCTAATATTGGAGGCAAACTGGTGGGAAAGCAGGCTATAATTAATTTATTTCCAATATTTCATACCACTTAACCCAATTAAAACACAACAACAGAATATCTTAAAAACAAGTTAATAAAGCACAAGCACACTGTACCAAAAAAAAAGAAAAATGGAAGCAGAGTCTACAAAAACTTGGGTAAATATGCAAATTTTAAAGAGGCATTTAAAAGTCATTATCCTCTTTGTCTCATTAATTACCGGGGGGGGCATTCTAAAGAGTAGGTGCTATATCACCAAGAAGGCCCACTTCCATGTTGCCATAGGGTGACAATCCACTGCATCATTTATTATTTTCATGTGTATAATGGCTGTCTGTAAAACACAATGAACTGACTGACTATTGGCAATCCACTAGTCATGGAATGACCAGCAGGGTCTCCTCAGAAGTTCTTAAAGATTGGTCTGGTCTGTGTCTGCCAGATATCCTGGTCCCAAGTTGCTTAGGGTTTTAAATGTTAGTAACAAAACCTGGAATTTGGCTCACTAGCTAATAGGCAGCCAACACAGTGTATTCTTCTCATCCGTATTATCAGTTAAATGCTATAGATGGGTTCATTTTTGGGAAACAATTTATTGAAGATTTACCAAGAAAATTTACTGCCACAGTATTTCCCACCCACCCACCCAATCCTTGGTGTAGTCACTACGGAAGTCAATGAGCAGCCCAAATTGGTCCTTGCTTCTGACTGAGGAAAGCAAGAAGTGCCGCCAATAAATCATTTTGATTCCGTTTGACTAAATTACATTTTTGGCGGGCAAGAGTGAAGCAAGGACAAACTGCCTTCTGGAGTTCATTGTGATGAAGTCTGAGCATCTATGAAAGTACAGCTGCAAAGAAGGGCAGACATATTGAGGTGGTCAAGGTGCTGCCCCAAGTGTGGAGAACCTGTGGCCCTCCAGATGTTGCTGAACTAAAATTCTCAGTAGCCCTGGCCACTAGTCATGCTGGCTGGGGCTGATGGGAGTTGCAGTTCAACAAGATCAGCAGAGCTAACTACAGAAATAGACTGCAACACAGAGACTCCAGGGCCAACTTAGAAATCCCAGCCCTTCTGTTCAATAAAAACATATGAGCGTGATTTCCATTCTTCCTCTTCCCACTTTGATTTCGATGATTTGTCTATATGAAAGTCTGTCCAAGTCCCTGTGATACTTACCAGTCTCTCTCAGTCAGCTATTTCCACCCAGAAGGGCAATCAATATAGGATTTGAAACTCAGCTTGTTTAAGATTCAGATTTTAAGCATTCTAGGCAACCACAGGCTTGAATCACAAGGCCTTTCACTCTCAGACAATCAAAGGGAACTGTGAGCATCTGCTATGAGAAAGAGCATGGGGTGGGGGGTGGGGAAGTGTGCATCCGGCATGCGACGCGCAGGAGGAGCCAACGAAAGCACCAACAAAGCGAGAGACACCAGCAGCAGGATATAAGCACAAGTGGGCAAGCAGATCACAGAGAGAGAGGATGGAGAGGATCTCACGGAAACGTGCAACACCACAAGAACAGATGCAAGACTGGTTAATAAAATAGTACCTGGGTAGATACCACCTCTGTGTAGCTGCTCAGTGTGTCCTCTGAGAACTTAGCCAGCTGCAGCAAGAGAACAAATTGGTTACTATCAAGGTGCTGAGAAATGATGCATGAGGAACATCCCTTGGAAAACATTTTTTCACCAGTGGAAGATATGGATGAGAAATGGGCTTTGCTCTGCAGGACCTGAGCAGAATCCAGAACCCTGCCTTGGCTACGCTTTGTCCAAGTCAAGAATGAGAACCCAAATGACACTGTCCGTTTTTCTGAGTATCTTCGAGAGATGGAATCGGTGAAGGAAACTCGAGGTTCATCTTGGACTGGTGTCTCGATGTAGAAGATAGTATTTGATCTGAAGTGGGTACATTACCCCCATTCAAAATGGCCAGGAGGAACGTCAAATACAAAGGTGGCCCACAAGAAGGTTTGGAGAGGAAACTGGGGGGAAGGTGATGGAAAGAAAGGAATAGCATCATGCAGAATGAGAGAAGAAGAGCTCAGATCCAATAGGTGAAGGGAAGGCCAGGAGAAGACAGGAGGACACATGATCCAAGAGCCTGATCAAGGAGGAAAGGGCTGTAACTGCTATATTCCAAACAGATTTGGGGGAGAAATAGATACAAGAGAGGATGCTACTCTAAGTCAAGATGGAACTAAGACACAAACAAGCATTCAGGTGACAAGTGATGCAGAATCACATCTGAAATTTAATCACATAGGGGGAAAGAACCGGCAGGATAGAGAAAGCAAACATGAAAACAACTGGGAACACAAGTGTGGGTGACAGGGAACATGGAGGTGCTGGCAACAAGGTGGGGAAAGGGGGAAAAGGAAGAGAAGGAACTTAAGCTTTACATGCCTGCAGCAAGCAGAAATGGAGGAGAGAGAGAGAGAGAGAGAGAGAGAGAGAGAGAGAGAGAGAGAGGGAGGGAGGGAGGAGAGGGCAGAGAATGGAAGAGACAGAAGTAACATCTGGAGTGGTAGGAATCAACTGACAGAGGAACCATCTGCCCCCTTTTCTCCCTTCACACAGAAGATAAAAAGCCTCTCCTATTATTCTTGCACCCCAGAGATTTGGGGGGGTCACACAAAATCTGGTTTTACAGATATTAGACAATTATTAAGAAGACTTTGCAGAACAGTCAAAAGCTAGAGCCCAAATACTGGCTGCGACAGGCAAGCAAGCACTTGGACCTACCATCTCCGTTGTTCAAGCCTTTCGGAGAAATTATTCAGAGCTGAGAGCTGAAAGCCAGCAGCTTGTCCATCAGGCCTTCCTACCACCCCCATTTTGCCCATTCCCAAAACCTAACAGACTCATGTCAGTTCTATTCCAACTATTCTGTTGACAGATGGGTGGCATATAAAGAATACTATAGTATTATTATTATTATTATTATTATTATTATTATTATTATTATTATTATTATTACTACTACTACTACTACTACTACTATGTTCGTCCCCCCACCCCATGGCAATACTTCCACTTGCACCCACAACTGATCCAGTTTCAAAGGTTCACAGGGCAAAATGGAAAAACACAGGCCCACTGTATTTGTATTTTTCAGACCTAGGAAACATCTGTGAACTCCCCTCTTGTCTCAGTAGTCCAGAATTGCCTTTACCCAGTCCACCCTCTTCATAACAACATGATGTTGTAGAAGTACCTACCAGGGAAGTGGGTGAGGTCTTGCTCATCTGGGCCAGGACTCTGGCTTCACCAAAGGCAGTGGAAAGAATCCACAGTACAGGGAACAGCAGCGGGAGGATGGGCAGGACCCCATTGACCTGTGAAGGCATTCCAGGTCTCCAGTTAGTATAGCTGAAGATTGGCTCCGTCACTTCCCCAACAGCACCAGCAGAAGCAGCAGCACACACACACACACACACACACACACACCCATGAGCAGGAACCGCTTGCTCACAAGAACATTATTACTTATACTTCCAAGATGTGTCCAGTGCTCAAGATCAATGGACAGATGTGCAAAGAAACACACACACACACACACACACACACACACACACACACACGTAAACGAGGTTAAATGAACATCACTGTGCTTCCAAGGCCACTTCTGCTATTCTGTCTGGACATGTATGGGCTGCAGATGATCAGTGTTCCTCTTTAGATTTAAAGTGCTGATCACCTACAAACCCATCATGGTACTTTTAAACTGAGAGGAAAAGCTACAGTTTCCATATGAATCTCAGATGCGAAAGGAAACTTAATCAAAACAAGCATATGGAAGTCCAAGAGGAGAGATGTTTCTAGACACAGGCTAAACCTGAACACTAACAGAGGACAAATATCCCCACAGGAAAAATAAAGAACAGAAGTGAAGAGCCCTTCAGAAGGTAAACTACATTTAGGCCACAGAAGCTACTTGGTGATTTAGTGTTTAAAATCAATTTTACATCCACATCATAGCTAGGTGGATTTGCATCAGGCATGTATACACACACACACACACACACACGTATAGCCCAGAAAGGTATGTCTTTCCTGATATAGGGAAACTAACTGAAGTTCAGAGAAAATAAAAACACATTCTTTTATTTTACCTGCAGCTGAAGCAATGTGTATTGCCAAGGGACAACTCCAGGAGCCATGAAAACAAAGCGTATGGCATTGGTGATCAGGAAACCAATCTGCCGTTTAAGGAAAGGAGACAGCATTAGAAGCCCCTATATGTAAATCACTATGATAGGTGTAGCTATATCACTTAAAACACTGCAGAAACACCTTCTGGTTATTATTACATGAAAGCAATCAGAGCCTCAATGGCCCAAGCCATTTGAAAAAAGTAAATATCTCCCAGAACTGATCAGGAAGCTGCCTAACACCAAAGAACATTCGTCTAACTGGCTCAGCACCAACCATCAGAAGGCTCTCCAGGGTCTCAGGCAGAGGACACTCCCAGTCCTACCTGGAGATGATGGACTGAATACAAGACCTTCTGCATGCAAAGCAGGTGTCCTACAACTGTGCTGGAAATAAAAGTTTAAAAATCTAAATCTAAAGAAAAAAGAATAGAACTGTAGAATTGGAAGGGACCACGAGGTTTATGTAACCCAAGCCCCTGTAATACAGGAATCTTTTGCCCCATGACCCTGAGATTAAGTGTTTCATGCTCTCTACCAACTGAGCCATCCCAAGCCCTATAAGTAGAGACTAATTTTGGATGTGACCAAAAAATGTATTAATTAATGGAGCCTGTTTACTTCATTTGCCTAAAAAAAAGAAAAAAGATTTGCCTAAAGATGATGCATACTTTACATATAAACTGGAGTCAAAGAATTCAGGGCTTGCCATGATCATCCATGGATTTTGCCAAATTCTCTTCTGTGCACAAACCAAGTACAGTGGTACCTCGGGTTAAGTACTTAATTCGTTCTGGAGGTCCGTTCTTAACCTGAAACTGTTCTTAACCTGAAGCACCACTTTAGCTAATGGGGCCTCCTGCTGCTGCTGCGCCACTGGAGCATGATTTCTGTTCTCATCCTGAAGCAAAGTTCTTAACCTGAAGCACTATTTCTGGGTTAGTGGAGTCTGTAACCCGAAGCGTATGTAACCCGAGGTACCACTGTACCGTAATTCCCATATTCTACCACCGAATGCTGAGCTCCAAAGAGTATGACCGATACCCAAAACCAATCAAGAACCTTCTGCATGAGTTAGAACTGCTCAGGTCACAGGAAGTTGTAGTCAAATGCAATGGTCCCAGCCACCTGGAACCTGATTGGAGCAAGCCTGGTTACAAAAAGCAGCTCATCAATAGGACGTACCAGCACAATGGGAACGGCAAGCTTGAGCATCACCGACTGTACAGTGAATCTTTCGTTATCCAGAGCAGTCACAGAACGTGACAAAGCCATGTCTAAACATAACCTGAAACATAACAAAAGATTTACTGAGGATTTTGCAAAGTTCCAGGTATTTATTGCTTTTTTCCCTTATACCTCCCAGCTTTATACAGCAAACCACTATATGGGACTGGTATATTCCATCCAAAGAGTTGATTTGTCAGATGGCAATACTTAAATATTGTGTGGCAGAGATTTTTAAGACTATAATGTATTCTTGTGGTTATAACTGAACACAGGATAGATTGAACATATTTTATTTTTTTATTTCAAATATGTAACTTGTCCTTCCTCCCCAAAGGGAGCTCAGGACAAATCACAAAAACAGAATCAGATGAAAACATTTTAAAAGCAGCACTATAGCATATATTCAAGGAAACAGTTAAAACCAGCAGTGTAAAAATGTCATAAAACTCTCAGTCCAAAGCCTGGATAACTAAATATTTTTTTCTAAAAGGTTTTTGCATGTTTACTGAACACATGTGAAAAGGGCGCCTGCCCTATTTTTATTAGGAGGGAGTTCCATAGCCAGGAAGCCACCACCAAGAATGCCCTGTTTCAGATGAATTCTCCATCCATTCTGCTACCTTACTTCAAATTTCAGTAACAGACTGTCCTCACATTGAACTTACCTGACATTGTCAATCACTGGTGTTTTTGTGACACGAAAGAGTCGATACTGTTGTGGATTCTGAGGTCCCTTCTTCACCTCCCCATTTGGAGATGGTGGAGGAGAAAAGGGGGGAAAGAGATCCCCAGGCTCCAGGACTATGTGCTCATCATCCTGTTAGAAGAATGGGAGACAAAAGCTGAAAACGGGCAAACTCAGGGATCCTTTGTGCGCATGCAGGAAAGAAGTGTGCATCTGAAGAAGTGTGCATGCACACAAAAGCTCATACAGTGGTGCCTCGCAAGACGAAATGAATTCGTTCCGCGAGTTTTTTCGTCTAGCGAATTTTTCGTCTTGCGAAGCACGGTGTCGGAAAAGTTTTGGAAAAGCTTCAAAAATCACCAAAAACCTCAAAAAAGGCTACCACACCGCGTTCTATGAGTTGCTCTTCGAAGTCAAGTCGCAACTGTATTAACGGTGTTAAGAAAAAGGAAACAAACTTGCAAAAAACGCAAGACGTTTTCGTCTTGCGAAGCAAGCCCATAGGGAAATTCGTCTTGCGAAGCAGCTCAAAAACCGCAAAACCCTTTCATCTAGCGAGTTTTTCGTCTTGCGGGGCACCACTGTACCCATAACTAACTTAGTTGGTTTCTAAGGTGCTACTGGAAGGAATTTTTTAAATTTTTAATTTAATTTAATTTATTTTGTTTTGTTTCACCATGAAGTTGTTACAGTACGTGTCACACTTTTTAACCAAAAGAAGGAGGTGCCCTTGAATACCCACTGGGGAAAAAGCACTGGCCCTTATAATACCTAGGACTCTGGTGCAAAGAGAGAAGAAACTTGACTTACCTTAATCCCTCTGAGAGAAGTGAAGGACTCCTGCCCTGGCCTCAGGGCAACGACATCACCCGTTACTAACAAGCTGACTGGAAGATTGACAAGATGGCCGTCCCGGTAGACCCAGTGGAGTGACCAGGAGGGGGCAAAGGGCATGTGAAGGTCAGGGTACATGGAGGTTGTCCAGCTCAGCTCTTTGCCATCCTTCAAGGCATCTGGAAAGCAGATTAGCAGGAGAGGTATGGTGGTGCCATGGCCAGAGTGGGTGGGCTTTGGGTGATAAGCCACATCCCCCACTACGGCAGGAATCCATTCTGGATGCATCTTAGTGCATGGATTGCCTTAACTGCATGAATGCACCTTTAAAAAAATGTAAACAGTATCTGCAAAGGTGGTGGTTGGGTAGCAGTGAAACTATAAGGACCGCCCCATGGCAATCCTGACAAAGATCACCCTCCTGAAGCTGCAATTTGCACCAGGAAGGAAGCCTCCACTGGTACCAATGCAGCTCCAGGGCACGACTTTCATCAAGACTATGGTGGGGAAGAAGTTAAACTCCTTCTCCTCCTCTCTTTTCACTCCCTGTAGTCAAACTGCTACTCAAGCCCCCTTGCAGCTGCTATTTACATTCTCCTAAGTCATGAAAGCACACAGTTAATGTCACTTCTGGTTCGATCCTCACACAGACCGTGTGGCTTCCAGCAGCTGTCCTCAAGTATTCCCCCCGTAGGGCAGGCAGCAGGAGCCTCCACATCTTTGGAAAATCAGTGTATGTATTTGCATATGAGAGAGTGGACAGGGTGGAGTGGGGAGCGGTGGGGGCAGCAAGGAAAGGAGGCCGCTGCAAATGACAACGGGGAAAACAGTTCCCCCATTCCCCTGATAGTGCGAGGATGTACAGGTGAAAGTGGTAGTTACAGGTAGGTAGCTGTGTTGGTCTGCCGTAGTCAAAACAAAATAAAAAAATTCCTTCCAGTACCACCTTAGAGAACAACTAAGTTTTTTATTGGTATGAGCTTTCATGTGCATGCACACTTCTTCAGATACACTGAAACTGTATCTTCAGTGTATCTGAAGAAGTGTGCATGCACACAAAAGCTCATACCAATAAAAAACTTAGTTGGTCTCTAAGGTGCTACTGGAAGGTGAAAAGTGGGGTTAAGCTTTTGTGATGGGAATCCGGAAGAGGAGAGAATACACTTGGCTGCTGGAAAAACGGGGTGCCAAATGAGAGAGGGGAAGAAAGGGCAAACCTAGCCTAGTACATTTGTCCTGTGAATAAGTCATAAGGGTAGACTATGAAGGTATGGTAGGGGGAGAACTGACAGCTGTGGTTGTGATGGAAGACAAGGATAGTTCTGGGGTGTTTAAGGGACAATATTTCATACGACCATGATATGAAAGCAACAATTGCCCCTAATTAAGAATTTGCTTTTTAAGGCATTACATAAAAACTAATGGACAGTAGGCACTAAAATTACGGAGAGGATGTGGCTACACAGGATAGCAAACAGGAGCGAGGGGCAGTGTGGGGAGAGAGGCGGCCTCACCATTTATCCTGCCAATGATGTCCCGGAGTCTCTTCTCGACCTCCTGGCACTTTAGCCTCTCTTGCCGTCCAATCAAGAGGATGTCGAGCAGCACCAAGAGGAACAGGGCCAAGGCGTTCACAATTTCAGAACCTTCACTGTGCAAAGCAAAACATCAGAGGTTGCAGGCAGCTGAATAAAGGAATGAAATATACGTCCCCATGCGGCTGTCCTGGCAGGAGTCGCAAGAAGGGAAGTCTCTAGCCCAAGAGCAGCTGGCATGGTGGGGCAGAGGCACTTACAGAACCTGAGCTCCTGGTAGGTGAGTCTCTGCTGCTTACCGGGAGTGGGAGGGACAAGGCAGCAGCAAGGATGCAGAGGGGTGCAAATGCACCAAGCAAGGCGGTCCAGTGTTTCTGCCGGTCCAGTTGCACCATGCTGCTCTCCCTGCTGCCTTGCTTCTCCCAGTAAGAAACAGCAACTCACGTGCTGGGAGGTCAGGTAAGCACCTCCTCCACCCCACCTGCTACTGACAAGGGCACGGAACCTTTTGCACCTTCTAGGGTGGTCTGTATTATCCAGCTTAATTCAAATCAGGATCGCTAAACCCATTAAAAATCCTTTGAGGGGTCTGGATTAAACACTGCCATCATATTCGTAAAATTAAAAGCAAAATGTTCATCGGTTGTTGCTTTGGCACCCTGTACACCACGGGTGTCAAACATAAGGCCCGCGGGCCGAATCCGGCCCGCCAGACCTCGTCATGTGGCCCGTGTAGCCGCCGGCGGCCGCCAGCCTTCACCTTTTATTCCTCTTCAGCGCATGCGCGGCAGCCTACAAGCCAGAGAACGTCTGCCCTCTAGCGTCGCCGGCCGTTCTACACAGGAAACCTCCACTTTACATGCATTCAGGAAACCTCCACTTGTTTTTATATTGAGCACATGCCATCCTGTGATGTGACAGATCCAATGGCTGCCTGAACCCTTCTCTCCTGTACTGTAAGTCCTACAGATACAACCGGCCCTTTGAGGGTGACCAAACTGCTGGTGCGGCCCCCGATGAATTTGAGTTAGACACCCCTGCTGTACACCAACATGGGTGACATGTAAAAATATTCATTCATTCATCTAAATATGCAACTCAGTTGCAGTCATCTGACTCATGATATAATGCCACACAGAAAGACTGCCAAGGCTGGACAGGGCTCCTATGCCTTTAATAGATTCAAATCACAATAATAATAATAATTGTTTTATTTTATTTTATTTTTATTACCCCACCCATCTGGCTGGGCTTCCAGCAGGTTAAAAACATCCCCAATCCTTCTGCTTCTTAGAAATCTCCTTGTGCCAGCAGCTATATTAAAAAACAAAACCAAAAAACCACCCAATAAGCTTTTTAAAGCCAGTCATTGGCAGCCCAAGCACTCTATGCTGAACTGGGTGTCCATCCCGGACTTGGAAGACACACGTCAGGGACCGTGCTGAGGAGGGCTGCATGGAGGAGGAATGGTGGGAGCCTCCCCCTCCCCCTGTTCCTGATCAGGATCCTGAATCTTCCCAGGAGCAGTGGGACAGTATAGATTTGGAACAGTGGTTTGCAGAGGGACATAGTTCAAAAGGCAGAAGCTGGGAAGTACTGGATGGGGAACAGCTAGGAGGAGGAGAACTGGGAAAGAGAGAGTTAACAGACACACTTGCTTGAAAGCGTCCATCCGCTTAGCCCAAGGTCAAGGAGAGCAGATAAGGGGGCAGCACAGAAAGCACAGTGTTTGAGAGATCAGGTTACAAGACGTGGTAGTGACGTGGGTGACTAGGGAGCACCTTCATTCCTAGGAATGGATTCTTTGTTCTCTCGCTGTGATCATTTAAGTTTCTAACAGGTAAGAGACTCTTTGTTCTACTTATCTACTGCCAAAGGAGGGAAGGAAGCAGATTCCCCGAAGCCTGACAACACTTGAACAAGTGTCTGCAGGAATCCTTCCAACAAAAAAACCATATGAGTGTGTCTCATAAACCAGTGAAGAAGGAAATAATGTGAGGTCAGAGAGAAATTAGGTAGGTGCCCTGACAAGTCTGCTGGTTTAAGCCAAAAGGCCACTTTGTCTCCATTACAAATCCACCAATGTGCTTAGATCTTCAACAGAAGCCCTATTCCGTGTTCCATCATTGGTGGGTCTGTAGGATAAGATCTTATTGGTGATCTGCACATTTTATGGAATTATTTGGTTTGGAGCATAAGTTTGGCTCTCTCCCTGTCAATTTTAGACACTAGGCAAACACATTTCCAAAACCTAGGTGGAAACTGGTTATTGGTTTCAATCATCTGGTGTGATCTGGTTTGGAGTTTCGTTCGCGGCTGTCTTTTTTTTTTTTTTTTACTCTTCTATGGAATTGTTAATGATTGAATGTTAGCAGCTTTCAGGGTCATTTATGGACAGAATATTGCAGTAAAACGATCAATGAGATAGCATACCTTCCTTGTGGTTGGCTCCCATAACAGCATAATAGTATAAGCACTGTTAGCAGCATCAGGGATGCCCCTGGCCAATGGAAACAGGAACAGCGGTTGCCATGGTGCAGGAAACTGGCTCGCCACACCTCCTACCAAAAAGAAAAGGAAGTACAAAGGAGGAGAGAGACTACATCAACAAAATGGAACCTGCTTAAAGTGGACGACGAGAGAGTAGTAGAGAGAGACAGCGACAGACGTTACCACCACTGGAAATGAACACTGTCTACCAAGGTTAGCTCTGATCATTCACTTGCTGCACTGCCTTACCCCATATGTGCCAACTCGAATGTATCTGCAGACCAGGCACTATTACAGGTGCCACATAATGTGTGTTTCCACAGTTGTAAGAAATTGATCTTTTAGTGTGGCAGCACCTATACAGTGGTGCCTCGCAAGACGAAAAGAATTCGTTCCGCGAGTCTTTTCATCTTGCGATGTTTTTCGTCTTGCGAAGCATGGTCCGCTGCAACTGCGCCTCTTCAAGCGGCTTTAAAAAAAAAAAGCGCAAGACGTTTTCGTCTTGCGAAGCAAGCCCATAGGGAAATTCGTCTAGCGAAGTAACACAAAACCGAAAAACCCTTTCGTCTAGCGAGTTTTTCGTCTTGCGAGGCATTCGTCTTGTGGGGCACCACTGTACTTCGGAACTCCCTGCTTATTCACATCTGGCAGGCAGGCGCATTTGCTACAGACTTTTCAGCATCTGCTTAGAACATTTTTCTTTAGGCAAGCCAATCCAGACATGCAGGTGTTGTCGCGTTTTAACCTTTTAAATTTTAATAACCTTTCAAATGTTTTTACTACTTGCTTTTAACTGCTTTTCATTTATAATTTCAACATTTCCTGTAAACTGCTGTATATAAATTCGGTTAAATAAAATAAGTAAATAGACAATTCTCTATCATTTAGGTATACAGTGGTACCTCGGGTTAAGAACTTAATTCATTCTGGAGGTCCGTTCTTAACCTGAAACTGTTCTTAACCTGAGGTACCAATTTAGCTAATGGGTCCTCCCGCTGCCACTGTGCCGCCACCGCACAATTTCTGTTCTCATCCTGAAGCAAAGTTCTTAACCCAAGGTACTATTTCTGGGTTAGCGGAGTCTGTAACCTGAAGGATTTGTAACCTAAAGGGTCTGTAACCCAAGGTACCACTGTAGATGATATGAAGCGCCATGTCAGTGCCACTGAACACTTGAACATGCTCTTCTGCAGAGGAGCAAAGAATCCACAGTTCCACTAATGGTTCTGTGAACTGGTCACAGTAGGGAAGGCCACTGGGGCGGGGTCCCTAGAACCACCACCACTAGCTCTGAATACTCAGATTAAGGCACCAGGCTGGGTGAGGAAGGAGGCAGGCCTCTTTGTGCTGGGGTACACAGCAACCTGGAAGTGCCCAACCTCCTTCTAGTCCGCTGCCCTTGGTGTTGCTGCCATAGTCCCACAACATCAGGAGAACTGGCACCACCATCACGGCTCCAGCTCCAGCTGCCCATTTTGGAAGCAGCTAAGTGCCACCTTTCAGAAGTGCCCCCTTTCAGGAATGGGAAAAGTCTTGCTTTCTCCAAGGATCTGTCTGCAAAATTTACCTTACAAAGAAATACGTAACGTTTTCTTGAAAACAACTCACTGACATGCAGCAAAATGCCGTGCTTACCTTCCAGGAAATCACCTTCTTCCTTTCCTTCTGATGCCCCTCCAGAAGTGCCGACAGCTGGTCTCTCAGGATAGTCAGAGCCTTCGTTGTGGTCAGACCCAAATTCGAAGTCATTTCATCCTGGACAACAAATGTTTTGCACACCAAATGTAGTGTTTCTCTATCACTGTTTCTCTGCTCTGCAATCATAGGCTGCTTAAGACACCAGTGAGATGTGCCTTCCAGCACAGCAGAAAAATTGGTGCAAAACAACGTCTAGCAAATCCGTTATACCTTAGCATACCTGCCCTCCCTTTGTCAAACATTACAGAAAACTTTCCACAACAGGGCAGCTGAGTCCTCCTAGGGTAAACTAATCAGTATTCTCTGGAGATCAATCTCACAAACAGCTACAGACTACCTGCATGCAAAATGTACCCAGTTCCTAGACAGCCTGTTATGGCTCAAGCATAGGTACCATACAAATAAATTTCCACCATTCTGGAAGAATGTATCCTAGACTAATTACATACCAACCAGGGTGGATTTGATTTAAATCACTACTCAGTAAGACTTGAGTTAAATCATTTTTTTTACAGAAAGACTCATTCTTGCTGGTATCATCTTAATATTGATAACCAAAGGAAGGTTTCATTTTTTAAATAATAAATTTTCAGAGTAGTTTTTACAGTTATATCAAAAATTACTGATTTGGTTATACTCTTAGAAATACATAGGCAGATAATTATGAAATTGTTGTGGAGGTTTAACACGTTAACTGTTTAAATTTGGACAACTTTTCTGCTGTACTTTATTGGAAGGAGAAAAATAATCATTTCCGTAATAACAATTTAAACAATTTATTTAACTAAAACAATAACCTTATAGCGTATGTATCCATGTTTGTTAACTGATGTGGTTAAACAAAAACAAAAAACTTAGACTTAGGACACATAAAAAACTTAAAACAAATTCTTATTTCTTGATGAATACTTTGAACTATAATGTAAATTAAACAGAAAACTATCTTTAGAAAGATTTTTCCTCAAAAGCATTTTATTTTAAAAATCCAGTTTAAATCAAAAACATCCCATTTAAATTTTAAAAAATCCAATTTAAATTTTAAAAATCTGTTTTTTAAATATCTTTTTTTTAAAAAAAACAAACACATTGATTTTTATCCACCCTGATACCAACACTGTGCCACAGAGAAACATACACATACTAGGTTTGGTATGTCTACCCAGGAAAGAATGGTCGCCACCTGAGTTTGCCTGCATGCCCCTTTCCCTTCTGGTGCTGCTGGTATTGCATCTTGCTCCCTCTGGCAGGGCAAGCAAATGAGACTCATGCACAGCAATAAAGGTTTTGCCCCTATTCCCCACCACTACTTTTTCCAACCTAACAAGCTGTGTCTGTTCCTCAAGGCCACAGAGAACCACTGCTCTTACACAACCCTGTGGCAGAATCCACTAGGAAGTTCTCCTGCACAAGCCACATCAAAAAGGTCCACAAATGACAACATTTTGGAGATCCCAAGTCGCAAGGTGGTTAGATTGGTCTCAACTAGGGCCAGGGCCTTTTCAGTACTGGCCCTGACTTGGTGGAACGCTCTGCCACAAGAGACTAGGGCCCTGTGGGACTTGACATCTTTCCGCAGGGCCTGCAAGACAGAGCTGTTCCGCCTGCCCTTTGGTTTGGACTCAGTCTGTTTCCCTCCCCATATGGTTTTGATCTATGGGCTACTTTTAAAATGAGGCTGCATTTTAAATGGCATTTTAACCTGTATTTTAAATTGGTTCCCCCCGCCCCATTATGTTTTACTGTAATTTTACTGGTGTTAGCCACCCTGAGCCTGGCTCTGGCCGGGGAGGGTGGGGTATAAATAAAAGTTATTATTGTTATTATTATTATTAAAACAGAAAATGCATGAAAGCACACAAGTGCTCTTACGCAACTCATGACCGCTTCAGCACAGGTTGCACTGGGGAACAGCCCAGCAGATCGTACCCCATGTTTGTCAGTGAGAAGGAGGGTGCCATTTGGCTGTTCTGTCTCAAAAATAACAGACGAAGCCCTATTGTAAGGATGTAAGTAAAGAGCCGAAAAACTGACAGCCGGCATTTTAAATAAGGGTGAGCCCTGGATTACTGGCAGCTGCAACTACTTCTAGGAAGGTGTTGATGATGCCTCTTCCCAGGAACATGTTTCTCCAAGCTGTGGGAAGAAGGCTCCCTTGCCAGGGATGGGTGAAGCTCAGCTGTCAAAAGAGGAAAGGCTTCTACGCAGTCAGCACAGTCCCACGCCACTTCTTAGAAGACCAGCTTTAACCAGACAGACAGACAAACTTTCTGAGGCTGCCGTCAACCTATGGCTCTCCCGTGAAACTGCAAATCCCTCTGCAGCAAAATGAATGTCTAAAATAAGCTAACTCTCACGAAGCACAAGCCACGATACTGCATCCCTGTCAGAACTAAGAATAAAACCTGACGTAATTCTCCTTCTGCTTGGCTGGTTTTAGGGATTAGAAGAAAACGGCTCCCCTGTTTCTGTTGGACGTGGACCAGATTACATCAACGCGTGGCAAAACGTATGCTTCCCACCACCACCACAATCACTGCCACTTCAAAAAAAAAGGGGGGGGAGATATAAACAGGATTCCTGGCAGCACACGTTAATGCGAGCCTTGCAGGTTCTGTGATGGCAGGAGACATCTTTGCAGAGTTAACAGAATTCTTAGTGGGAGGAAACAGAACCAAGAGACTGAATCTCTTTCATTTGGAGGTTTTTCAAAAGTAAGTATTTGCTAGCCATGTGTCATGAAATTAAAAGACGCCTGCTTCTTGGGAGGAAAGCAATGACAAACCTAGACAGCATCTTAAAAAGCAGAGACATCACCTTGCCAACAAAGGTCCGCATAGTTAAAGCAATGGTTTAAAGCAATGGTTTTCCCAGTAGGCTGACTGACGAAGAATTGATGCTTTTGAATTATGGTGTTGGAGGAGACTCTTGAGAATCCCATGGACTGCAAGAAGATCAAACCTACCCATTCTTAAGGAAATCAGCCCTGAGTGCTCACTGGAAGGACAGATCGTGAAGCTGAGGCTCCAATACTTTGGCCACCTCATGAGAAGAGAAGACTCCCTGGAAAAGACCCTGATGTTGGGAAAGATGGCGGGCACAAGGAGAAGGGGACGACAGAGGACGAGATGGTTGGGCAGTGTTCTCGAAGCTACCAGCATGAGTTTGACCAAGCTGCGGGAGGAAGTGGAAGACAGGAGTGCCTGGTGTGCTCTGCTCCATGGGGTCACGAAGAGTCGGACACGACTAAACGACTAAACAACAACAGCCATGTGTTAGGAACAGACTTCCCGACTTTGGAAAGAGACTACAGTGGTGCCCCGCAAGACAAATGCCTCGCAAGACGGAAAACCCGCTAGACGAAAGGGTTTTCCGTTTTGGAGGTGCTTCGCAAAACGAATTTCCTATGGGCTTGCTTCGCAAGACGAAAATGTCTTGCGAGTTCCTGCGGGGTTCCTGCTAAGCCGCTTATCAGCTGATCCTAAGCCGCTAAGCCGCTTATCAGCTGATCCGCTAAGCCGCTTATCAGCTGATCTGCTAAGCCGCTTATCAGCTGATCCGCTAAACCGCTAAACCGCTTATCAGCTGATCCGCTAAGCCGCTAATAGCGCTAATCCGCTAAGCCGCTAATGGTCTTGCTTCGCAAGACGAAAAAACCGCAAGACGAAGAGACTCGCGGAATGGATTCTTTTCGTCTTGCAAGGCACCACTGTACTTGATCCAGGAGTCCCATCTATGCTAAATGATTCTAACTTTGGCAAAAATATATGCACAAGTATTCAAGAGTTGCTCCATCAGCACTAGGGTCCTTGAGTGGTTGCCACTGGGCCAAATAACAGGAGCAAGGACGGATAGCCTGTAGCCCTCCAGTGCCAGCTCTAATCAGTCCCAAGCAGCAGGATTTAGATCAATGATTCCCAAACTCCACCCCGCCCCACACAGACCAGTTAATGATTTTATCCCCTGCCTGTTGTAGAAGAAGAGTTTGGATTTGATATCCTGCTTTATCACTACGTGCTCTACTTGATGCTGTATGGTTTTCAGCTGTGTTTGTGTTGCTTCTTTTATTTCTTATATTTGCACTATATTAAAATAAATAAAGTCCTTAGAATTCTTCAGAATTCAGATTGCCAGTGTTCTTCACAGATATGCCGTGGACCAGCTGAATGAAACTCTCAGTTTCCAAGAACCACAACCTGGGAACCTCAAAGCAAGACATCAAGGAAGCTTGAATGCCAGTATGAACCACACTTCCTTCTGTTCTCCTAGCATCAAATCCTTCCATCAACATACCGACTCTACAAGTCCTGCCCACTTTTTGCCTTGCACTGCTCACTTAATCATTTCAGTAAATTGCCAAATTTATTGTGGTGCAGAATATGAAAAAATCTCTAGGTAGGACTGGGAACGTCCCACGTCTGAAACTCTAGAACAGCTATCTGCCAGTGTAGACACTACTGAGTTAAGTTAGCCAAAGATCTAGAATCATAGAATCATAGAGTTGGAATAGACCACAAGGGCCATCGAGTCCAACCCCCTGCCAAGCAGGAAACACCATCAGAGCACTCCTGACATATGGTTGTCAAGCCTCTGCTTAAAGACCTCCAAAGTAGGAGACTCCACCACACTCCTTGGCAGCAAATTCCACTGTCAAACAGCTCTTACTGTCAGGAAGTTCTTCCTAATGTTTAGGTGGAATCTTCTTTCTTGTAGTTTGGATCCATTGCTCTGTGTCCGCTTCTCTGGAGCAGCAGAAAACAACCTTTCTCCCTCCTCTATATGACATCCTTTTATATATTTGAACATGGCTATCATATCACCCCTTAACCTCCTCTTCTCCAGGCTAAACATGCCCAGCTCCCTTAGCCGTTCCTCATAAGGCATCGTTTCCAGGCCTTTGACCATTTTGGTTGCCCTCCTCTGGACACGTTCCAGTTTGTCAGTGTCCTTCTTGAACTGTGGTGCCCAGAACTGGACACAGTACTCTAGGTGAGGTCTGACCAGAGCAGAATACAGTGGCACTAATATACCAAAAGGTGGTTTCCTATGTTACCGGAGGATCTTTTTCTTATTTATATCTTTTTTAAAATACATAATTTAGATCTTCACATAGAGGTGTGTTAGGAATTCATCACATATTATGATAATAAAGAATTGTGTCTACACACTGGGATACACCTCAAAAGCATAAGAGCCATTCAGGTTTGAAGTCCATGGAACCACTGCAGGAATATTCTGGATTATGTGCTTGAGCTAGAAGTCCAGCTTTCACATATTATGTGGAACACTGCATGTTTGTGCAGTACACAGAGGAGCACCCACTAACTCCCATAGCAGCATGAGGAGCTGAAGCAATTTTCTTTATTCCAAGTACAAGTCTCTCAAATTTTCAGTTTGGAGACTACAAAAACTCTCAGTTCTGACATGCTTTTCAGTTAGACTATAGAGGCTCTCAGCTTCTTACAGCAAACGAACAGCATCAGGGTTCTCCATTTAATACGTGGCCTCTCTAAACCCTTTGGTAAGTGAAGAAAGCTAGTTTCTTTCCCGTCTGGGAAATGATGAGCAGAAGCTCGCTATTCTCTATTAGCCTCCAAGGTCTCAAAATTATTTCACTTGAACAAGATAATGAGATGAGAGCTCACGACTGCACCTTGAGACATCTGAACAAGAATCTTGGGGGCAGCTTTGGGTGTCCCCTTTCCCACTGTATTCCTGCATCAGTTTCATTTTCTGACACTTTGGACACTGCCAATGTGCACAAGTAGATCCTGCATTTTCTTCTTCCTTGTCCTACTCACATCTATTAAGGCACAAGTGGAGAAAAATAACATACTGAGCAGCCTGAATTTTTACAGATTGTGTGCATAAAAAAAACCCTTCACGCAAAGTTGTATTCATTCGATCTCATTCATTCATTCATTCATTCACAAAAATCATGCTCAAAGCAGCTTACAAAACAAAGAAACAAAAACCAGGTATGCACTAGAATCAACCAGTTAGTCCCTAAGGTGCCATGGCAGTTTCTATCGTTTTTGCAGGCATCGCTTATCACTCTACCCTTTAGCAGTTTGGAGCTTTGCAGCTAATTCCCCAGAGTCTGGATATAGTAGAAACCCTTCTGGCACAGAAAAACGCAAGGTGGCAGGGATTATAACTGAAAAGCAAAGTGGCGACACAGCTCAGGATTGGTTCCAAAATGAATTCAATAAGTTAGGAAGGAGAATGCTGAGTAGGACAATGCAATTGTGTTCTCAGCACTGGCGCCTGCTACATAGTCTGTATTTATTTTCCAACACGATAAGCAGTTGCTCATCCCCCAGCACTAACATTCGTCCGTTTCGCTGAGCAGATATTTCAAGTTTAAATAAGCCTAAACCTCCATTCGTAAAGAGATGAATGGCTGCAGTAGAAGCACCAAGTGCTCTGCATTGATTACATAGCAAGCAAGATTGATCTAGCCTATGGTGCTGTGTCTCAACTGCCAACTGTGTGTGTGTGTGTGTGTGTGTGTGTGTGTGTGTGCGCGCGCGCGCATATACATGTATATAGATACTTCCTAATGGTATGGACAAGACACCCTCACCCTGCCTCTGACTGTCACTCTGCAATCCCAATTTGCCAGAAAACAAGTAATGGTGGCTGTTAGCAAAGTAGTCGTCTCTCAAGGGAACTCAAAACTCTAGGATAATGCCATAAGTTGTGAGGTTATGCTCAATGGCACAGCTAAGAAAGACAGAATGAGTAAATTATAAACGGACAATGGAAAGGTAAGTGGAAATCAAAACATCTGAGGGATCTGAAATCATCTTCTGTTGGTTCCCCTTCCATAGCTGTGCACATTGCAGGTTCAATCCCCATATGGAACAACTGCATATTCCAGCATTGCAGGGGATTGGACTAGGGTCCCTTCCAACTCTACAGTTCTATGATTCCATGACTCCAGTGTTCTAAAACTCCATACACACACACACACACACACACACACACACACGTGCAGTAGATGGGCAGCAGGAAAATTGACTAGGAATGGGTCACCTAGTCCAACTCCCTACAATGTACGAATCTCAACTGGATCATACATGACAGTGTAGACATCACCTACGGTATATGTGAGAATCTCTCCACAGGCGGTTCTGCGTTAAGATAATATCTTCTAAAGGCAAATCTTTTTTCACAGTACCTCTAACCAGTATCTTCTGTTTACTCAGGACTTCTCTGGCCTATAGCATAACCATTGTTATTGTTATTGTTATTGTTATTGTTAATATGTTGCTTAAGTGTTTTTATGCTGTCTGTGGAGATGACATTCACCACCTAGATAAATTTCTTTGCTGTGTGCTGTACAAGCCTTAAAATAATCTGCTATGATGCCTTGTTGATACTGATACTCACCATGGTTAAAAGATTGTTAGGGAGATTTGCATGCAAGAGGAGAAACACCAAAGAAAGGAAGAAGGGCCATGCAATCCTATGACTAATAGTGATCCTTAGCCAGAGTTAATGAATCAAGAATATTGCATTGCAACTGGGGCTGTTTTCTTTGGACCACCCGAGAACCTCAAGGAAGTCATGGCCCTTTTGGGCAGGGGGCATTCTGCATCTTCTCCCTACCAACACAGGGTCCATTTTCAGACTCCACAAAACCCAATGCAAGATCCATATGCAACATGAGACTCTGCTGTTTGCCCTGACATTACTACTCCGAGTTGGATTCAACTAAGCAGTCCTGCCAACAGGAACCTGCTCAAGGACCTCCACCAGTGCAATGGGGCTTTCCCACCCTCTCCTTCTCCAGTGTTCCTTCCCCCAAACTGGCTCAAGGGCGTCAGGAGAGCTCTGGAACAGCGCATGGGGCAGGGAGAGACAGACTATTCCTGCAGAAATGCTTGTGCTGATGGGACAATCTCCTTAGCGCTATGCTGAATTTTCCCCAGAATTATTACTTTTATAATAATAATTTTATTATTTATACCTCACCCACCTGGCTGGGTTTCCCCAGCCACTCTGGGTGGCTTCCAGCAGAATATAGAAACATAATAGATCGTCAAACGTTAAAAACTTCCCGGCGCAATAACCTTTTCAACAGGTTGCATGCCACCTATCACAGTCGTGACGCAGACAATCTTTTGATCATCGCTCCAACATGGGAGAAAGAACTATTTACCGAGTGTTGTTATTTTGTGCTCAATAAATATATTACACAGGTGGCCCCTTCGAGACACGATACATGGGGAGGAGTTACTTTGACAACTCTCCCTTCTCTCTCTCTTCCCTTGGTGCCAGTTATGTAACCATCATCAAGGGACAAGCACAGAACAAGCGGATCCCTTCTCTATTGTGAGAGCAAGCAGGTGTCATTTTCACCACCGCACAGTGTCTCTTAGGAACATCACTTCATATTAGAAATTAAATGAGAAGAAAGAGTTTTATCTTGGTCAGGGCTGGAAGTCGAGGGGATGCTTCCAACGCCAAGATGGCATAATCACTTCTTTTTGAAAAGCAAGAACCAGCGTTCAAATTTTAGCCACTTTTATTGTCTTATTAAAGTGATTCAAATACCATGCCTTGCTACTGTGTCCGAAATTATGCCATCTGTACCAAGGTGTTTTGAAAACTCAATTTTTAAAAAGATAACTTACAAAACAACAACACACATTCGGCAGCAGCCCAGGTTTGGAAGGCACTGTTGTTTTGAAAGAGATCGACATTCCTAAGCACCATATCACATTTGGGGCGCTTGGGATTTCGTATCCCAAACTTTGGTTTTTGCTGGGGATGGGAATATCCAAGTGCAAAGCTATTGCTAGCATGGCCAGGCTTGCAGTTGGTGCCTCATTGGTAGGAAGGTACAGTGTTCAAAAGAAGGTATGCAAAGACAGACTAAAAGGCAAGCAAGGTGAAGAACCAGACTGATTGGCACACATGTTTAATGACACTAATGGAGCTACTACTTACCTACCTACAAGCAAATCAAAGTGCAGCTGTCCTCTGAAATGCACACCTTGCCAAGTTGTGCAATGCAGTTCTCCAACCAAAAAATGCATGCAAAGACACATCTATTTGGGGAAAGTGTGTATAAATATGTACATGTTCATAAAAAGTATAAAAAATGCATTATTTTAGGGGGAAATTACATGCAAGAAACGCTCACTAATATGCTGGCAAATTTTCATGAGCCTCTTATTAAAAAATCATAAACTGATGTGGAAAGTGGCAAAATGAATTTAAGACTGGGGGGAAACGAGAAACAGATATAGACAGATAAGTCCCTCCTCCTTCTATTATCCTGATCCTGATACTGTTGTTTCCTCAACACTTTCTTGTGTTATAGAACAAGCAAGTCAGGAGAAAATTAGCACAAAATGTGATTTCGTACTGCAGAGAGTTATAAGCCCAGTTAGATTGCAATCAAGCCTTCAGTCTCTCTATCTCAGAACAATGGTAGGAAAACAATTCCCCACCACCACCACCATTTGGAAGGAATAAACATGATTCCCAGCTATCTGTTGGGTTGGAGCCAATGGCATTTTGGTCCCTTCCAATTTGTGGCATCTCCACGTGTGAACTTCCTGCGGAAATGGAAAGTGTGGGTAACCATGGAGGAGGAGGCAGGGAAGGAACATCATCAGCAAGAATATGTACAGTTGTGTCATGGGAACTCCACTCCCCTGCCTGCTCATGCATGCCTAAACCTGTTGCATGGACTACTAAGGATCTTATGAATTTCGAACGAGGAAAAAACTTCGCCAAACAAAAAAGCCACAAATTATACCAGCAGGGCTACACTGCTCACTGAGCCTCCTTATGTCCTCATTATGGCCTACACACTTTTGCATCTAGCATAGAGCATATAGAATGAACAGAGTTATCAAACAGTTCACATCATAGCAAGTGAGCAAATCTTATTCAAATAAAATGAATTAGGCCATGGGTATCTAACCATAAAGGTACCATAAGGGGCACAATCAAACAGGGGGTTAAGCACACCTGGTTAAGAATAACTGAGTCCATGGACCAGGTTAATGGTATATATACTGTATACTACCTTTGTACGGGCAGATTTCTCCATGTTCTTGCTTGCTTCTCCAATGCTACACTGTGCTTGCCTCCCCAGCCCAGTAGACTAAAAGCAAAAGCACTTGGAGAAATAGTGGGCTTGTAGCATGCACTAGGGCAGGCATGGCCAAACTTGGCCCGCCAGATGTTTTGGGACTACAACTCCCATCATCCCTAGCTAACAGGACCAGTGGTCAAGGATGATGGGAATTGTAGTCCAAAAACATCTGGAGGGCCAAGTTTGGCCATGCCTGGACTAGGGTCACCCTGCCTTATGCTTGCTATGGATTTGACTTGTGGCATACTTAACCAAAAAAGGTTGGCACCACTGAGCTAAGGAAATCCGTGGCAGACCACATGCCGGCTCGATCCATAACTGCTGGCATAGATCACATCTGCAGCACTGCTCAAATTAATAACAACATCAAGCTCCATCCAGTTTCAGGAACAAGCTGCCAAAGCAAACTAGGACTTCCTATTTCTCTTTAGCAGAGAAGCTCCATCCGCTCAGGTGATTACAGAAGCTCCATTCTACACGATGGTGCAAGTCCTCCTTGCCTCTTAGAAATTACAGAATCTTTACATTTGGAGATTCCAGCTTAGCATCGCAAATCTACACAGGGCTTGAGTACATTACCAACATTGGTCATGGCCCTCTATATGAGCGAATCTACTTTCTTCTGGACATCAGGGTGTTTTTAGGGTCATACAAAAGCAGAAGGCTGAATGCCAATAACCAGGACAAACTTCTTGGTACTGACAATGCAAACCTCAGCTTTTGCTTGCTCGCTGGCTCCTCCTTCATTTTAGGGTACTGGGTGAAGAGGCAGCTCCTTCAGGCAACTGCATGCTGTATAGCTTTCCTACTTTGTCCCCGCGGCCGTTCTTGTACCTGCAGATCACCCTGGGGCTGGATTTCTATGTAGCTAACACATGTGCCATGGGGATTGGTGTTTGTGCTGTTTTAAAGGCATGTTACATAATGTGATATTAAAGCATATATTACTATACATATTTCCCTAACGCTGGAGAATAATATGCGTAGTCGGTAATTACACACACACACTTCCAACCACAGCTGACAGTAATCCTAGATTTATTAATCTGCAAGGATGGATCATTGCCACATTTGCTTCCCTTGAACATACTTGGCAATCCTCCAGATCCAGGAAATTTGCCACGCACGATCCCTGCTAGTTTATGCCACAGCATTAACCCCCCCCACCCCTCAAGTATACCAGTAGGAAGTGGCACTTAGTGGCGCAATGCTCAGGCATGTGTAAGAAACAGGCAAATCTGAACCCCTGAACAGACACAAGGATTCACTAAAGCTCAAGGCATCTATACACTGTGCTCAGAGCCCAAATTCTCCCAATGATAGAACAAGCCTAGCAGAAAGGAAGAGGTCCTCCTTTCCATAATATATATATTGTCATTTAATGCAGCTCATCTGCCTTAAGCTCACACACACAGGCAACCTCAGAAGCCTTCTGTACATTAGCAGCTCAGGAAAACATGCAGGAAAGGAAGGGAAAAGCCATCTTGAATTCAAACGTTAGAAAAGAGAAAGAAATAAAAAGCGCAAAAGGTAAACTTACTTTGCCACTTTTGGCTTGCTGGGACATCCACAAATCTGTCTGTTTAAAAAGCATCTGGGCTAAGATTGCAGCGCAGCACTTGGAACCTTGAACAGCAACTTCCAATGCTGCTATCCAGAGAGAAGCAGAAAGCAATAGAGAGAGTCCGCACAGCGCAACGCTGCAGAAAGAGAGAGAGGAGGAGAGAGAGGGGGGGGGGGAGAGGAACAGCAGAGTGAAGCACCAAGCCACTGATTAATTCAGCCTGTTGCCAGTCACATTGCTGCATGCTGGATATGGGGTAAGAAGGGGAGGGATGAGAAAGGAGAGATGAGGGTGTCCTTTAGGATCACATCCCTCTGGGTCCGGGAGGCTGCATTCAAAAGCCAGATAGCCCATGAAATACACCTGTACGGAAGGCAGAGATGGTATATGCTGAAGCACAAGATGATGCTAACAGAGAAGAGGTCCAGGAAAACATAGGATACTGCAAGGAAAAGCCAGCTCTGGCCACAACAGTGGAGGTGGACTAAATAGGAGGAAAATGACCTTAGGGGTTGAGAACTCCTATGAATGGTCCCGTATTTAAAAAATGTCAAACAGTGCACTTATGAACACAAAACCCTCAGGTGTCAAGCTGTGCATTCTGAGAGCTAATTATTTCAATAAAAATCCACGAGGAAAACAACCTGGCCTTCTATTTGCTGAGCTGCACTGATATGCCTTGCTCCCTCCTGAGCAACCTCTTGCTCCCAGCAGGACTTCCCAGCAGCAATCAGGATGGAGAGCAGCAGAAAGTCCCCCCTCCAAGTATCAAATATTCATAGCCTCTCAGGAGGAGACTCCTGCAGAAGGTGCAGTGCAGGTTATTAATAGCAATCTATTGTGTCTGGGGCTTGCCACTTACCCAGAGCTGGGCAGCAGCAGCAATGGAGGAGGGACAGGCAGAGGACACTGGGCCAACGGAGACAAAGAGTTCAATGCATATGCCCCAAAAACCCAAAGGGAGGGGAGGAGCAAAACAAAGGTAAATAAATAATAAGAATCACAGTAATGACAGGAGCCAAGCCCATTCTGTACCACAGACAACCTCAATCTAAGCATGCACTATAGATACATTCCTGTGTGTGGAGTACTATTTATCATCACCTCTTCTTCCTTTCCTTTAGTGTCTGTATGTCTTAACTCTTGCTTGATACTATGGTCCAAGTTACACAAGATCTCAATCCTGTTGCAAAAATGGCCTCTAAAATAACAGAGCAAGGCTTGGATACCTGTCCTGTCGTGCATATGGGGATACCAATCCAATTATGATAGCATGACTCTCGCCGTTTCCACCTTAAGACCTGCACACCTAGTTGCTACTTCTCTCACTCTCCTTGCCTTTTGATTACATCTGATGAAGAATTCCGGAGAACTCAAAAAAGCTTGATCGTAAGTTTATGACTTTTGGGGTCGTCCCAATAAAAGTATTGCAGTTTGGGATTCTTCCCTTATGGACCGGCAAAGTTGCTTTCTAATTTTTTAGTTGTTTCTCAATAAACAAGCTACATTTGCGGGGGGCAAGAACAGAAAATTATGAGGCAAGATGTGAGCCACTCTGGGAACCTTTCTGGCTGAAGGGTGCAGCACAAATGCTTTAAATAAATAAACAAATAAATTGTGACCCAGAACAGTGGGAACTCAACGTAAGAGTTTTAAGACATCTCTAATGGGCAGTTTTTTCATATATAAAATAAAATTAGATTATTTCCTATGAATGAATCACAAGATCGATTTTATATATATTTTCCAGCTGAAAGCACAAATGCACCTAACTTCTTAAATAGACATGACTGAACTATTCTTTCATTGTGTACCTACTCACCACTAAACACTCCAGTCCCAATTAAGCATACACTGCACTGCACAAATTTCCACGCTTTGAACTGTCAAGGTGGTTATGTAGATAACAAGACCCCCCCAAAAAAAAAAATTAAGCCCATATGCTTCTCAAGTTAGTGGACAGCCAGCATAGAATAAAAGTTAAGAGTATCAGTCAAACTAGAGAGACTCCCAACTCAAAATTCCCACTCAGCCAAAAGCCCGTTGTATGACAGAAGTAGGGAGCCTGAAGTCTGGGTACCTTATTAACTCTGTCTGGCCTCCTCATCTGGCTTGTGAGGCCATTGTAGCAGTTGTCACCCTCACTTGACATCCTACATGATTTCAGGCGTGGAGCAGTTAAAGGGAGTTAGCAAGCACCGCCGATCAGCTGTCTGGCAGTGCCTGCAAAAGTCCTCTGCATGACGGTTACTCTAAAAGTCAGTGAATGGCCCAACTTCATACAACAGAGCTGAGGGAAACTAGATCTGGCCAGTGGGTCAGATTGTTATCTTGCCTACCCACCTCCATGGTTTGACAGATGACCAATTTTTGCCTTCATGCTCTGAAATCAAAGGAGAGCAAGAAAGACCCATCATTTGAAGAGCTGATCTTCCCACCTTAGAAAGGAGAGGTTCCAGCTCAGTGGCAGAACTCATGGTCTGAATGGATAAAAGCCCTGATTCAGTTTCTGGCATCTCCTGAACCAGGACGGCTAACCCCTGACTTAATAGTCTGATCTGTCCCCTTTCCTGGCAAATATATATATATTGCCTCCCAAGACTCCACTGATTTTCTTGATGGCAGCAAAAGAAAAAAAGAAAAACAGACACAGTCCTGTGCTGGGCAGAGATGTCAACATCTCCCCCCCCCCCCCCCAGTGCTCTGATGGGGATGCAAATTGCTGCCGCCCCAGCTATCAGATCGATCATTTGATGAATGGGGAGGTGGGCAATAACCCACTTCCTCAGCTGATCTGCACAGATGATCTGAGGAGGGAAGGGCTGTGGGTTGGTCAAGAGGTGAATGCAGCCCACTAGACAGAAAAGGTTCACCCAGGTATATAGAATTGCTGATAGACAGTCTGCATAACATTTCCACTTGAGATTATGGAATATCTGCTAGTCAGGGGTTACAAGTCTGACACGCCACACAAGGCTGCTCCTTATATCGGCACCATGAAGCGGTGAGTCCTGACCCAGGCTCTCTGTTGTGTGGCAAAAAAATATCTCACACACACACACACACACACACAGAGAGAGAGAGAGAGAGAGAGAGAGAATTTCAGAAATTAAAGTTTCTGCATGTGGAACTCTTAAGGGGACAGCTGAAGGAAAGGAAAGCATTTGTGTCGCTGGTTGCAAGAAAGAAGCCAGCAGGGAAGGGAGGGGAAAGAAAGCGGCAGCATCTTTCTCCAGGGCATTGTGTTTCCTAGACAACATACTTTTTAACTGCACAAAAGGAACAAAGTGTCTTGCACAGCACAGATTCCCACCACCCCACTTTCCTGAATACAATTCCTAGTAAGTAATTAAGCAGCTAAAAAACACAGCTACTTGTTGTAACTGGGACACTACCAAGGAAAAGGGAAGCAACACCCCAGGAGCCGGGACTGGGAAACACTCGTACTCCTACAAAACATACACAAAATTCAGCAGGTGGGCTTTTTATAGCAATGCCACTGGCAGACTTTTCTGAAATCTCTCTCACCATCTTGAATGAGCACATGCTGGCACCTCAGACTGTAAAGTCACAGGAAGTTCTCCAATGCGGACATCTCAGTTTATCAGAATAGAGCAGCCTTATTATTATTTTTTTGAAATGGTAAGAAAAGCCTTTTTAACTCTCTTTGGCAGTCGCCTTAACAGAATTTTCTCCTAGCTTTGCTTGGTAAAAAAAAAACAGCTCTCGGTTCGCTTCGATTCCAAGCAAGTGCCATGCAGAATATAATCACTCCACAATACAAAAGCATTCCACTTGCTAGAGGGTGGATGTAAGAACATAAGAAGAGCCTTTGCAGGATCAGGCCAACGGCTCATCTTGTCTAGCATCCTGTTCTCACAGTGGCTGAACAGTACCCTCCCTGCTTGTGATTCCCAGCAACTGGCTTTCAAAGACTACTACCTGTAGCAGGGGGAGGAGAACATAGCCATTATGGTTAGCAGAGACTGGTAGCCTTGTCTTTTAAAGCTATCCGGTTTGGCAGCCATCACTATAGCTGTCAACTTTCCCCTTTTCTTGTGAGGAATCCTATTCGGAATAAGTGAATTTCATTGACAGCTATGGTCATCACTACCTTCCGTGAGAGCCAATCCTATCGCTGAACAATGCGCTGTGCAAAGTATTGTTTGTCCTAAATCTTCCAAAATTCCGTCATCCCTGTGTTTTGCTATTATGAAGGGGGGGGGACTTTTCTCTGTTCAGTTTCTGGATATCCAAGCCCATGCTTCCTCTTACTTGCCTGCTCTCCTAAACTAAAAAGCCCCAAATGCTGCCATCTTTCCTTACAGGGAAGTTGCTCCATCCCCTTGATCATTTCGGTTGCCCTTCCCGAAACATTTCCCAGCTAAAAAGCAGTGTGCGTGTGCATATTGTGTGAAAGAGAGGTGTTAAGTCCAGTAGAAGAAAAGTGGAGCACTATTTCTCAAGTGGCAGCTATCCCGAGGGAAAGGCGGGGGACACACCATTGATTAAAATAAGAGATGAAAGGACAGGAGAGATGTCTGAAGAGGTTAGGGCACTTCGTTGCCACTTCTGTTCACATTGTGAGCAGCATGAAAAATAAGGGCATGAACTCTAGCAAATGACACAGCCCTGTATTGCTTTGCATCCGCTCATGACTACATGACCCTGATATGTGCCTGCGCCTCATCAATTACCCGCATGTGGAGCTTGCACAAACGTAAGCTGTATGAAGATACTTCTACGGAAAGCACAATATGGTAAGGGGAACAGAAGCACATTAAAATGAGATGGATTGGTCAAGACGAAGTAGAAAGGTGCAGAACTTTTAAGATCCAGACACAACAAAGTAAGGGAGGCAGAGGTGCAGGTGGTGATATTCAGTATGATAAGACAAGACAAAATAGATAGTGTGGTAGGGGAAACTGGTAAAAGCAGGGGCAGGGGAAGAGAGAAGGGCCCACAATTGCAGCTCATTCACACTAAACCACAGTTTGTTTTAACTATGCTTTAATTTGACATGCAAACCAGGCTACTATTGGATGCATGCACTCCAGCACTAAAGAACAGAAGTCTGTGGACTCCAATTAAAAAAAAGAAGAAGATTGCAAACAGCCATGGAAAAAGCAGAGCTGCTGGATAATAGAAGAAGGTATTTACATTGGTAATTATATTGTCCATCCCAAACACCACTACTGATGGGATTTACACAATACCCATTATTGCAACAATGGAGCCTTCCATGAAGAAAACTGTCCTTTTCCCAGCACTGGTGTTTCATCACAGAGGAAAAAAAATGACCCAGAACAGTGACATAATGGCTCCTTTTAAAACCTATGCTAAACCATAGTTTAGTGTGACGTGAAGGAGCGGAGGTGAGCCTTGGGCTTCCACATTCAGTCCCTCCCTGGCATAGGCGGGAGTTGTTTAGAAGCTTATATTTATGTTTTTGCTCAACCACAGCTTGTTGTGTTCCCTACAGCAATAAACTGTGGCTACATTAATTATGTTTTGGTTTGTTTTTTCAAAAGGTAATTTCATCTACTTCCTAGTTCAGTCTCAGCTGCTGAAGTAAATCCACTACAGCAGCACCTGTGATCAGGGCCCTCCAGTCTCTGAAAACATCTAACAAAGAAGAATTCACCACCTTTCAAGGCAGTCTGTTCCACTGTCATACAGCTTGAACCAGGAAATAATTTCTTACATTTAGATTAAATCATTTCTCTCATGATTTGAACTCACTGGTTTGGGTCCTCTCCTCTGGAGCAACGGAAAACTAATCTGCTCCATGATCTATGTGGTGGCCCTTCAAATATTTGAAAATGGCTATTCTATAATCTCTAAATTTAAAATCTCCAAAATAAATATACCCAGCCTCTTCAGCCTTTGCTCACAAAACCTGATCTCCAGGCTCCCTGCTCTGCTCTGGATGTGCCAATATGTCAGTGTCCTTTCTAAGCCGCAGTGTCCAGAACTGTGAGTCCTGATCAAAGAACAGAGTGATACCATGAATTCTCATGCAATCTAGAATTGCATTAGCCTTTTTAGACACCAGGCCACACTACTGACTCACGTTTAGCATGTGGCCTCCCATATCCTTTTCAAATGTGCTGTTAAGTCATTTGTCACCCATCCTGTATCTTGACATCTGAGTCTTCGCACCAAAAAGCAGAACTTTACACTTAAGTCTGCAAAACTTCACTTTGTTGGCTTAGTTTTCCATCCTGTCAAAATAATTTTAACCCCGCTTTGAAGTTGGCTTGTTTCACACAAACTTAACTGTTTTTTGGTCCAGACAACACAACAAGCTGCTATTGAGCAAAGAGCAGACGTTTCCAAAATCTCTATCGGAACCAGAGTTAAACTGAGAGGAAAAACAGCAAAACTGGATTTGGTACCTGCTTCACGTGGTTTGCATATCCCAGAGAGGGGACTGTTCTTGCCAGCATTAAACAGAATGAGGAATCAGAACAGATAACTTGCCTGTTAAATTGAATTTCAAAGATTTCTGGATGACCTCTTAGGATATTTGCTCTCTTGTTCTGCAATACCTGGTTCTTAGCCAGGACTGGATGCCAAGCTGCACCGCATCTGAGCAACGGTTATTCTCAGCAGCTATTGGCAGTGGAACTATGTGGATGGCAGAGACTAGACAATAAACCCCTTATCTTTCAGAGTCTCAAGTTCTCTGACAATGCAGCTGTGCAGATTGGGTTTCTTCAGCCCCACAATACTTCCTGCACCATTTTTTTTTTTTTTTTGCCAACTTGGCCAGTACCTCTAAAAAATGCACTTTGATGTTTTTAAGTTACATCGGGTGAGACACATATCACTAGTGAATCATCCTGTACACTCAGTAAAAAAAAAACATAAAAATACACCATCTCAGGGTAGTAATGAACTGGCAACCAGTGCAATTGTTTTAATAATAATAATTAATAATAACAATAATTTTTTTATACCCCGCCCTCCCCAGCCAAGGCCAGGCTCAGAGCGGCTTACAAGCAATAATGAAAACAAGATGAATGATTACAACTTAAAAACAAAAATAAAATACAACATTAAAATATTGGAACATATTAATATTAACATATTAAGACCGAGATTATGTGAGTTCTAAACTGAACTGTAGCCAATAATTTGGCTGCTGCATTTGAAACCTGCTGAAGTTTGCGTTCTCTTCAAAGGCAGTCCCAGGCAGCACACTGTAATAATTCAGTCTTGCCAGAGCATTGAGTACTACAGCAGAGTCATCTCTGCTCAAAAGGGGCTGTAGCTGGAAAACTGGCTGTAAGTGAAAAAGGCCACCCGAGTCTCCGGTAGCAATGCTGGATCCAGAGATATCCCCAAACAATGAGGAAGTAATGATGGCAGAGAAGTAAGATTTCTTCACTCTCTTCATAGAAATGCATGCTTGGTTCCTAAAAAAACATGCCCCATATTGCACAAAAAGGTTTTACGTTTCAGTTGTTCCAAGAAAATGCCACCACTGTCTGAGGTCATGAAAGCATTTCTACAAGGTACGGTAATTGTTGTATATCTCACACTGATCAATACCAAAATGGGTCACTGAGCCATTATTAGCAAGCTTCGTTAGGTTTATTGAGATGCAGCATACACTATCGTTGGGTTAGAAGGGCAGAAGATGTACAAAATTCAAGAGGAGAAATTGTCCTGAGTCCTCAAGAGACATCATGGAGGGGCTGGTTGGATCAGGACTGGAGGAAGAAAAGTCCGAGGATCAGTTGGTTGACGACCTTGGGGCAGGGCCCAGGACAGAGTTACAAATGAGGAGTCAGATCCTGGGAAGGGTCTCAGTGGTGTAATCTGTCAGCACTCTGCTTTACCCCCTTCTTCGTCACCCAGGCACCTTGTACCCACCCATCCCATGCTTCTGTGCTTTTTTTTCACCTCTGATCTTGAGACTCCCTCCCCCCGCCCTGCACTGCTGGAGCCCACCTTTAGTCCAACCTCCCAGGAGGACTCAGACACTTAGTTCAGTTTGGAGCAGCAGCTGTCCCCTTCTCCATCACCTAGGTCATGGAGGTGCCAACATAGCCAAGAACAGGCAACTCAGGTTCAGCCTGCAGAAGTTTGCATTTGCTTGCCCACTTGCCATGTTGAAGTTGTGCCGCCCCATTTCCATATAACAGGAACTCAGAGGGTGTGTTGTTTTGTTGGATCAATGACATAGCCATGTATCTGCTGTGCCTTTGATCCTGTTTTTGCCTATATATCTACTGACCTGGGCATTAAAGATTTGAGCAGAAGCCTTACTCCAAGTTTGAGTTCTTCATTCAGTGAGAGCCAGGACAGATATGCAGATTTGCCCCTAACCAGACAGAGAAAGTACACTACTGGAATTCCTCCATCCCTCATTATCTCAAAGTAACAGCTATAAGTAATGCACATACCCATTAACACAATACAGAGCACATCATTTGGTGCAGTTTTTGATCCCATGCAAATGTCCAAATGTCCCAGGGCAAAATCTTTGACTCAGGTAGCTTGTTCATCCAGACTGACCTGCCAACTGGCAAGAAGGCTTTTGCCATACTTTAGATGTAAATGCATCAAAGAATGTGTGGCCAAACAACATATTTATTTATCCATCTGCAAAGTAAGAATCTCAAGATTCTCTCTCTCTCGACCCCACATAGTTATGGGACTTATTGTACAGCATTCCCCAACCTGGTCTCTTCCTACAGACTACAACTCCTATCAGTTCCAGACAGAATAGCCAATGGTCAGGGATGATGGTTGTTGGAGTCCAACAATATCTGGAGAACACTAAAACACCTGGAGGGCATGTGATTAAGGAAGGCTCTGACTGAAGTAGCTGTGAGGGAGCAGAGTATTGGGCAAGGTTCCTGCTGGTCAGCAAGTCTGTGTCTTGGAGTTCCCTCTAATCCAGTGTTTCCCAACCGGTGTTCCGCGGCACACTAGTGTGCCGCGAGATGTTGCCTGGTGTGCCGCAAGATGTTGCCTGGAGGGAGGCGGGCGAGTCCAAAAAAGGTTGGGAAACACTGCTCTAACACACGCCAGCCGGGGTCTGCCTCCGCGTTGCATCAGCTTCCTCGCTCTCGGCGCTCTGCTTGCCAGCCTGGTGGCCTCTGCCCCGCCCCGAGACTGGAAGGGAGGGGCGGGGCTTCCACTGCAGCTGCGTCTCTGGCTCTTTCGACTCATTCCTCCTCCGAGTGGGCTTGAAAGAGCGGCTGATGGATGAATCGGCCGGCGACCCTGAAGCCTTGTGCAAAGTAGAGGAGGCGGAGAAGCGACGGCAGGGAGCTTAGGCGCCGCATCCGGCTCATTGCGGGAAGTCAAGATGGCGGCGGGTAAGTGTGGGAAGCAGCTTTTTCCCTCCGCCGCCCCCCTCTCACCGGGAATAAAGGGGGCCCCGCTGGGGGTGACGTTGTAGAACGCAGAGTTCTTATTTTGGGAAGGTTTGAGGGGTCGGACTAAGCGGGTTGGGGGCTGGTCTGGGCTTCCGCTCCCTCCCCTCCCCACGGAGTGTACCTGCGGTGCAAGGAGGCGCTCTGAGCCACTGCTCTGGGAAAGGAAGGAGGGCGAGGCGGCCTGGCCAAGTGCAGGGGAGACCCATAGTGGGGAGCAGGGGGAGGAGGAGGCACCGAGGAATGGAGGCGGGGGAGACTCCCTCGCTTTGCAGAAACTGCAAAAAACGAGGCAGGAATTGGGTTTGTTTTTGTAGCTCAGGACGTGCTGCGCTTCTGGTGTGCCTAAGGCGGCCGCCCCAATTATCCCCTAGCCCGTCTTTCCAGGTGCTGCCCCCCCCTCCACAAAGGGCCATAGAACTGTAGAGTTGGCAGGGGTCCCAAGGGTCATCTAGTCTTAAGTTTCTCTTTCAAAAAGGAAACGTGGGTTAAAGCGGCGGCGCCGCCCCCCACTCACTTTCCTGCTCTGGCTTCCCTAACAGTTTTCCGAGTTGCGTCACTGGATCCAGCCCCCTTTTCCACAGGTGACACGGGGCTGGAGGGAGGGAAAGAGGGCTTTACGTCGCGCACAAAGGCAGCCTCCTAGAAGCGCTCTGGGCCGGCGCCGTTTCGCCGAAGGCGCCGGAGGACCCCCACCCTCAGCTCCTTCAGAAAGGACTGGAGCGGAATAGCCCTTTCTCTTCTTCCCCAACCCTTGTCGTTGGAGGAGTCCCTCAGTCCCTCGCTTTGCTGCCTCCTCCCCCCCCCACCCCCGAAGCTTGGAGGTTCCCCGGCAAGGGGGAGGGGAAAAAATTGAAACTTACACTTTCGTGCGTCCCTCCCGGCGTGACGCTGCGCGCTGATGTCACGGGGCTGTAATGGTGGTGTGCCTCGAGATTTTTTTCATCAAACAAGTGTGCCTTTGCCCAAAAAAGGTTGGGAAACATTGCTCTAATCCTCCAACCTTCAAAGTTTATTACTGTCCTTGTGATTTTTCCTTCCTGTTCCCAGGCTGCTCACTTTTTTAAGTGCAAGCCAGCACATGTTGCACAATGAGGTCTGGATTTCCAAAGAAAAGGGCAGTGATACCCCAACAGTTGTAGCCACATCCTCTTCTAATGTGCACACAAAAAACATCTCACAACACAGCACAATGAGACCACAAAACACACCCATGAGAGAAGTGTTAACGCCAAGGCTGTAATGGGCATTCCTCACCCCAAACATTTTCCTATTGCCCCTACCGAATAACCTGTCCTCGCCACACAACTATTGCAATTGTGAAACAACTTCTCACTTTAAAACAACAACAACCGCATGCCATTGGTCATTAAGACACTCCAATAGTTGAATTGTTCCCACTTCATCTGGTAATAGGTAGCAGATACACTACCCAGGGATAAGCTATGGCTGTTCAGATCAGGATATGCACCTGCCTCAAGATACCAAGGACAAAGCTAGATTGAGCATACTCAGCTAATAAAAGGATGCTACCCTTTCACATTGCTAACACATTATTCAGTCTGGCATTTGCAGAGGTAGATCTAGAAATTGTGCTCCTCTCCAGGGGTGTTTCCTGTTTAGGGGAAGGTATGTTGCCTCCTTTTTTTTGTCTATGCTCAAAAAGGTTGAGGACGACCCCTATTCCACACAACCCACGTGAACAAGATGAACTGTCGTTAAATACACATGCTTGGGTCAGATTGGATCAGATTGAGCAAAGCATAAGGAATGCCATCCTACCAGCATTCCATATAAAACAATCTCTCTGGAAAGATGCAGGTTAGGAAGCCATGGAGAAAGCGTAAACAGTAATACTTAATTCCTAAATGCACAGTCAAAACAAGACACACCCGACATCAAAAGTCCCTTTCTACCCACAAAAGGCAGTCTGTCTTGGGATTTGGTTTCATTGGCTCTCTTCTGAAGCAAGAAATCCAGGAGTAGGTTTGTGAAATAAAATGTTTTACTTTGAATAGATTCACACATCAGTTCCTCTAGCATTTCTCTCTCCTGTTTTTTTCCGCTTTCCCCCACTTTTAGTCACTGTATGTCTCCATCACTGAGAACTGGGAATTTAGTGGACATTGATGTTTTAAAGGGATCACACTTGCCCCCATTCATATGGAGGAAGAAGCAAGTTAACAAGTAGCTGGTCACATACAATTGACATCATTTCTGCAACAACTGTAGCCATGAAAAACTGTTAAAATCACAGAAAGTGAGCAGACTATAGCCTATGATCATATAAAGTTCGGTGCCATGGACCTATGGGAACTTTCACTTTCTGGTGTCCTATTATTTGTAAAAGGTAAAGGTAAAGGGACCCCTGACCATTAGGTCCAGTCGTGGCCGACTCTGGGGTTGCGGCGCTCATCTCGCTTTATTGGCCGAGGGAGCCGGCATACAGCTTCCGGGTCATGTGGCCAGTATGACTACTATTATTTGTAGCGCATCACTAAAAACAATAAATGAGAAAAAGCATTTCCAGCGATGATGGCTGTGGATAAAATCTTGAAAAGTAAAAAGAAGGCTCAAAAGCAGCTTTCCAAAGTTAATAATTTCAGAGCTAATCTCATGGTTTTGTAAGTTTCACGGTGTGGCAACACAGTCACACAATGACCATCCTTAATAATAGTACAGAAAGATCTTTGTTAACCAACTATCACTGCCAGAAAACAGCTTACATTCAAGTTCACAAGCTATATCTCTCAAGAAGTTCAACATATCCCACAGCAGTAACCCTTGGCATTCATCTTATCCAGGAGAACAGTATGTAAACTATGTTATATATGCTTATGATTACTTGGAAGTAACCTCCACAGTTGTAAAGGAGAAGTAGTAGAAAAACACACACAGAGTACAGTGGTACCTTGGGTTAAGTACTTAATTCGTTCTGGAGGTCCATTCTTAACCTGAAACTGTTCTTAACCTGAGGTACCACTTTAGCTAATGGGGCTGCCGTCACACAATTTCTGTTCTCACCCTGAAGCAAAGTTCTTAACCCGAGGTACTATTTCTGGGTTAGCGGAGTCTGTAACCTGAAGTGTCTGTAACCTGAAGCGTCTGTAACCCGAGGTACCATTGTAAATATGAATCTGGGTTTCCAGATTCTCACCAATGAAAGCCATTCTGACATTAAGAACACCTGACCACTCATCATTTTCCAACTAAAGTCAACCAGAAGCAAATTCAATCGAGAGATTCATCTAGAACTACAGTAGCTACAACATGACCAAAAAACCTACCTGACACTTCTCCTTGGAGTCCATAGTTACTTAGTGGACAGAGCATACCCAGAAGACCACAACCACCATTCCGTGAGAGGTCCTCTTCTAGATAACGTATGAAGCTCAATTAGCGTGCCTTAGTGATAACATCTACAGAAACAAAAGGGGTTAAATGTCACTCTTTTACCTTCACTCTCTCTTAAGTAAAGCACTTTGGAGAATTCAAGATCACAACTGATCTAGACAGATGAGAAAACAGAAGATGGCTCTTACTGTACCTTCTGCAACACTTCCACCCCACTACTAGATAGGGTCCATCTGTATTAACTACTGAAAAGGCCAGTACCACGGGCAAAATGAAATCCCCTGTAAGGCATAACATGATTATTGCCTTGGCACTGAACGCATTTTCTTGACACGCCCAAGAGAACTGCCAAGCTCAGCCTCTAAGTAAGAAGCCAGATTTCATCAGGTGCTGCAGAGACAGCATGCTCAAATGCCAGCCAGGAGGCTTGTAATAGAGGCTGCCTGTCACTAATAGCTATTTGTCTTGTTATTTTTATCTCTGACCAGGTCCCTGCTCAGATAATCTCCAATGGAGCCTGTAGTCATGACTCTCCCGCTATCTGAAACAACACATCAAATCTGCTTTGACAAGGTGGTTACACTACAGAGTCGAGCACAAGCCAGATCCGTCTACTGGCTAGAGTGTCTAAAGAAAGGTGCAAGATCATCAGTAAAGAAAATCTTAGCATAGCTGCAATTAACAGAGCCTAGCTGGCAAGCTGTTTCTCCCAACAAGCGTTTTGTGACCTGTGGGTCAAATTCCAAGCATAGTCTGTGCCTCAGTTGTAGACTTACTAGATATCAGAGTCTGACTCAGGTCTTCTACCAGCTCCTAAAGTCAAGGTTAAAATCTAGTCAATCTTTGAAAGCAACTGAATTGTTTTCAGTAATAAGACTGGCCTGTATTTCCACATGCATTGGGGGGAATCTAATTCAGCTTGACTTTGCGCACTCAAACACATCATTTTATTTAGAAACATAAAGTGGTTTTTTTTCTGCTGGACACCACCAAATGCAACATAGAAAATGAAGAAAACCAAAATAGATGTATATCATATACTTAATGAAAAACATTAAAATAGAAATATGCATAAAGTACTCAAGTAGGAATCATAGAATCATAGAGTTGGAAGAGACCACAAGGGTCATCGAGTCCAACCCCCTGCCAAGCAGGAAACACCATCAGAGCACTCCTGACATATGGTTGTCAAGCCTCTGCTTAAAGACCTCCAAAAAAGGAGACTCCACCACACTCCTTGGCAGCAAATTCCACTGTCGAACAGCTCTTACTGTCAGGAAGTTCTTCCTAATGTTTATCCTAATAGCATCAACAGTATCACCGCAATCCAGGAACCCAAAAGAGAAATACAGTGGTGCCTCACAAGATGAAAATAATCCGTTCTGTGAGTCTCTTCGTCTAGCGGTTTTTTTGTCTTGTAAAGCAAGCCCATTGACGGATTAGCGCTATTAGCAGCTTTTAGCGGCTTATCGGCTTAGCGGATAAGCGGCTTAGCCGCTTAGAAAAAGGGGGGGAAAGGGAAAAAAAACCCGCAGGAACTCGCAAGACATTTTCGTCTTGCAAAGCAAGCCCATAGGAGATTCACTTTGCGAAGCACCTCCAAAACGGAAAACTCTTTCGTCTAGCGAGTTTTCCGTCTTGCGAGGCATTCGTCTTGCGGGGCACCACTGTATATAATATGTTACTGATGAGCTGTAACACTGATTTGTTCTTGAAAACAGGAGAGTTCTAAGTGGGATTTCTAGTGTTTAGGGAGCAAGGCAGCAGCGCATAACCCTTTGCAGAATAAATTATACAAAAGCAGAGTAATTTATAAAAAATCAGTATATAGGTATGTGTAAATTGGCATATAATATATCAAGGGTGCAGAATTTAGCTCTTCGTGGTGCAATTTCATTTAGTGTGAAGTACTAAAGTACACAGCATTGACCGTATTCAGCACACCTTGCTAGCTAAACAGGTAGAGCCCTCAGTCATCCCCTAGAAATTCCTTTGAGCTATATGCTTTCAGTCTGGCACAACCTCAGAATTTGGCTTCAGTTTGAACTGTGTCCCTGATTTCCATTATCTGAAGCCCAGGATGGAAAGGATTCTCACTAGCTTAAGCTTGCCCTGTCAGCCCAGTTCAGGAATAGAATGCTACAAGGAGATGTTTTCAGAGCACAGCAGATGATGGCAGCTGCGGAATGAAAGGAAGCTGTAGCACAGATCTTGCTGAAATATTTCATGCTCTGCCTTTAAACACACAAATACCCGTAGCAGAATGGGAAATAAGATGCTCTGGTTGGTGGTCTGCTGTTGCTTTAAAAACTATTAACAATTGCACTCTGAAATAGCCAAATTTGGAAACATATAGCTTCAAAATGACTGTCAAAAAAGCAGAAAATGCCTGAAGCAAGATCAAAACAAAAGTACTCCCACCCACCCTGCAAAAATAAAATAAAAATCTTAGCTCTTAGCAATAGAAGCTCAATTCTGTGCCACTTGATAGAGAAGGTCAAGAGGCAAGACAGCTGTGCAAGACAGGAATATGGGCTGCACTGCAGTGAGACATTCTGTCTCTGGCAGCAAGCTGTAATGTGATCTTAAAAGCAAACCATGCCTCCTGACCATCAACATTCGAACTATAACACCCGAAACTTTACCTCTCACCTCAAAAGCAAAGAACAAGCAGTGATCCCCATTTCTCAGCTTCTGGCCAAAGGCCTCCTCTACACAGCCCGAAGCTACCCAACAGCAATTGGTTAAGTATAATAATAATAATAATAATAATAATAATAATAATAATAATTTATTTATACCCTGCCCATCTAAAAGGAAGCTACATAATGACACCCTTAGCGCTTACCTACACTCTCCGGTACATTGCTTTGTTCAGATATCGTTTTCACAACCTGATTTGCCTTTAACCAGCTACTCCTCAAGGCTCTATGGGATATATTTGCTTACATGTGCATTCTCCTAGATCTTTTATAAAGAAAACGTGTTTTAAAAAGCTGCAGCCATTGTATGCATTCACCATTCTATCAGTACAATGCCTAGACACATCCAGCACCAAAGCAAAATTTATATTGTTCCTGGTTGCACAAGCAAATTTAATCAAGTTAGAAGTGCTACCTACAGTTTCATTCAAGGGGGGGGGATAAAGGATTTCAAGTTTGTCAGAAATAAAGAAACTACAACAACTCTCTTTTGGACATTATAAAAAACATATAGGGAATATGCAAAGTTCAAAAAATTCAGACTGCCTTTGTTGAATAAGCTAAAACCTTTGGACGCCAAGATCCTATCCTTGTCGCATGACTTTGTCCCAGATCTCCCACAGATGTGCAGCACAATTTCCCCTCCCAGTTTTGCAGCTGGAGGGAGATGGGATCTTCTGTGGAGTTGTGGAAGCCCAGTGCAACTGTGGGGATGACCACAGCTCCTCTCTCCAGCTTTAAACTCAAGAGTTGAGAAGCAGAGGAGAGACCTGTTCGGCACTGAGCTGCTGAGGCTCTTCAAAGGGGTTCAGCGATACAGTGCCCAAAGGGCCAGCAGGACGTGGGTTTGCTTTGATGCTGGGGGTAGGCAGGTGCTTGTTCTGAGCACCACCCAGAACTAAAGCAGCCAACCACATTCTTCACCTTTGGAGCAAAAGACTAGGGCTCATTTTGGGTGGGCAGTCTGCATGCCCGTTACCCCTGCCATCCCTCAGTACATCCCTTCCATTGGTTTCAAAAGGTCCAGGGTCACATCCAAACCATGCATGTAAAGCACACTTAAAGCACAGGGCTTCCCACAAAGAATCTTGTTAAGAGTGCTGGGAATTGTAGCTCTGTCAGGGCTAAACTACCATTCCCAGAGTTCTTTTCGGGAAGCCATGTGTTTTAAATACGTGGTGTGGATGTGGCCCTAGATCTGCACCCAAACCTATATATGGAATTATTACATGGAAGCGGCAAAGTATGTTAGCAAATTCAGACCATTAACAGTCTAGTCTAGTCTCATCTTGGGTGGTTTGGGGAATCACATACCTACCATGCTGGCATAGTGATGTCTGGAATTATCACAAAAAGCAGCAAAGTCTGCTAGCAAATTCAGGCTATAATAGTGTAGAATAATTTGGGTTTGGATGTGGGAAACTCTCCCATGAGCTATGATGTTCACTGGTCAAATGTTGCAAAAGTCAAACTACCCCATCCTAACCTACAAAACAGGGTTATTGTGACAGATCCAGCACAATCCTACATATGATTCCACAGAACTAATATTCATTGCATTCAAAAGGGCCTGTTCTCCGGAAGCAAACACAGGACTGCAGCATCAAGGCACAATCGCGAGCTCTTTGCAGGAAGGGTAGGATGCAAATGGAATAATGAAATAAAACCTGCTCATTGGCAGACATGAGCTCCCTAAATTTAAACACCTCTATAAGATCATTTCCAGCCTAAGAGCTGACTAGTTCCTCTATTGTTTTACACATATGATGTAAAGGAAGCAACATATATAGTCTCTGCAGGTGCATTTTCTGTGACATTTTGAAATCATTGTTTTTTATGAGAAAAAAAACTCTAAAAGAAAATTATCTAAATGATCCCATCCAAATCACATTATATAATTTATGCAGACTCCGCATTGGTTATTGGAAGTAGAAAAATGTTTTGGGTGTAGTTAGAGAATATCTCACTAAGCTAGCATACCCTTTCCACCACTGAGCCACCAAACATAGACATGGCATTGTTTAATAAAGCAGAAACTAAATGACTCCCTAGTAAAATTAAGAAAGCTAAGGGCAAGTAGAAAGTCTGTGAACTCAGTTCCAGTACTCAGAACAAATTCCTAGGCCCATGATTATTTTTGTCCAAGTGTATTTCTTTTACACCAAGCGCTGGTTGGTAGATCTTAAGTGTTCTAACAAGATTAAAAGTAGATCTCACCAGCCTGAAGTCTCCTCACCCCAGTTAACAGGGCACCAAACTAGGGGGGAAAACAAGTTACAGTGAACTATATGGGCCTTACTCCTGTATAGACATACGTGGGATCGCACTGCTGGTATTTATCTTGTTTACTATCCAAACCGCTATGGCTTGTAACCAGCAATGTAGTCAAGTAGGCACAGGAGTACTAATCAATCCAATTAACTATACAGTACAGTAGTTTTAAAAATCTGACTACTAAGCAAACCCCTATGGAGATGAGTGGGAAGGTTTAGTACCAATTACATTGTTGCGAACAATGGATTCTGCTAATACTTTAAAAGGTGAATTTGAGGGATTCGTTTTCTGCATTACTTCGTCAAAAGATGACATATGATCAGCAATAAGGTGATACTGAAATATTTACCTAAATTGGTCCATTAGTTAAAAACAGGCTTTTTCTTACATTTAAAAATAAAGCTTTTAAAATCAGCTGACCATCAGAGGAAACTTCCACAAAGTGCATGGGCAGGGGGCACACTTGCATCATGGTAAAGCGACCTCTCCCAACCAGGCACCCTCCAGCTGTTGTTGGACTACAACTCCCATCATCCCCAACCAGTGGCCATGTTGTTGTATGCCAACGTCTGGACGGCACCTGGTTAGGAAAGTAACGATGTGGAGAAGAGTAGTTGAAAGGATGAGTACCGAGCATCTCGTTTAGATATGCTGCAGTAATGTTCTCCTCATTATGCTGTTGTAACATAGCAACGTGGGGGACTGCCTGGTTACTTCTAACGTCTCTTGCGCTGGGTTATATACGGTTATGCAATACACCGGGCAAAGTGCAGAACGTTCCTAGAAACTGCTTAACACGTGTCAGGGCCCTCACTGCGCGGGAACCACAGCATGGACCTGCTAACACTGCAGTGTCAGCGTCGACTGCCTACACTGGCACTAGCAGGGCGCATTTACACGGACTGAATTAAGCAGCAATGGGCAAGTAACGGCTTGTCAATCAGAGACAGTAATATGACTCCCGAGTTCCACCGGCAAGCCGGGGAGGAAGGCAGAGAGGTAGGGAGCTTGCGTGGGTTGCAAGATTTGCAAGCGTCTGCAGCTGCAAGGAACTGGCGTCGTGCAGAAACTTCCTACTGCAAGGCGCCTTGCTGCTCTCCTGCAGGGTCTGGCTACCCTGACACGAGACACCCACTGAAACACCCCGCAAATACGCGGAAAAGTTCACAGCCTTGCAGAGGTGGCCTCCAACTCACAGATCGTGAGAAGGCGACGCGTGTTGACAAAGAGCTGCAAAGCTGATAAATCGGCACTTCTCTCCTCCTCCCTCCGCCCAAAACAGCAGCTTTGAAATGCCTCCTTATCCCAATGCCTCGCTAAATCCTCAGAGTATTGGGAAAGGCGTGGGGTTATATAAAAACAAGCCGCCTCAGGACGAAGGGCAGAAACTTGGGTCTCAAGGAGCGAGCCCTTTTTCCACCCTTCCCGAAGAGAGCGGTAGGTTACTTACCAGAACGAGTTTAATATCCCCTTTCTTTTGTCTCTGGGGTCCCCAGCAAATCCTGGGGCCTTTCCCCGCCAGCTGGAGAATGCTCCCAGGCAACCCTTCACGCCATTCCCCCAAACATCTCTATAGCCGCCATCCTTGTTGATGGCAAAATAACCCGCTTTACTCCAAAGTATCATATGTGTGGCTTCAGGTGCAGTTAAATAAGCTTGCACTGGATTGGCTACGTTCGCCTCACATTTCAGGGCTTTAGCTGTGGTAGGTTAGGGTGGGGTGAAGGGTGACGCTATACTTCCGCCCTTCTCTCCAAACCATCTGTGCACAGCGAAGGGCGGCTAGTTTCAGGGATTGAAACAGGAGCTGTTTGCTGACCATCGAAACGAGGGGTTTCCTTGAGGGGTGGATCTCACATGGTGAGCCGCAAGACCCGGCAGGCTACTTCTCTCGTTCTGGGACCGCTGCGGAGGGAAAAAAATCCCTGTTTATAGAAGATGTATTTTTAGAGCATGGATTTCCTTCCAGCTACTTAGAGATTCCATTATTATTATTATTATTATTATTATTATTATTATTATTATTATTATTATTATTATTATTAGTATTCGACATTGGCATCTATACTTATATCGCTGAAATTTTATGTTCATAAACTGGAAAATATATACTGGGTAAAAAGTATCAAGTTACTAGTCCTTCATAATTAAATTTAATGTTTGGCAATTAATCATATAGACCTGCGGGTATAGGGTAGTATAATAATGATAATAAAATGTAGACTATGTTATTTGCCTGCTCAATAGCGATGGTGATTTTGTGAAATTTCCAGATATTAATTTGGACATCGGCAGGTACAGATTCTGTCTAAAATATACCAATACCTGCCAGAAATTACCTTCTGCAGTCTGCATAGTCTCTACATAAAAGAATAAATGGACATTGGAAATGGTCAGACCACACCTGGAATACTGTGTCCAGTTGTGAACTACACAGTTTAAAAAGGATATTGACAAGCTAGAATTCATACAGAGGAGGGCAACCAAGATGATCAAGGGTCTGAAAAGCAAGCCTTATGAGGATCTGTTGAGTGAGTTGGGTATGTTTAGTCTGGGAAAGAGGAAAGTGAGAGGAGATATGATAGCCATCTTCAAATATCTAAAGGGTTGTCACATGCAAGATGGAGCAAGCTTGCTTTCTTCTCTGAAGGTAGGACCCATACCAATGGATTCAAGTTACAAGAAAGGAGATTCCAACTAAATAGCAAAAACTTGCTGACAGTAAGAGCTTTTCAACAGTGGAACAGACTCCCTCAAGTGGTGGTGGACTATCTTTCCTTAGAGGATTTTTTTGTGAAGGTTGGATGGCCATCTGTCACGGATGCCTTAGCTGAGATTCCTGCATTGCAGGGGGTTGCTCTAGATGACCCTCAGGGTTCCTTCCAACTCTACATATAATTCTCATAAAAAATGGTCATAACATTTTCATTCTACCAGAGCAGGCTCCAATTTGCCATTGTGCTGTTTCTTCCATCTCCTTCCCAAAACAAAAGCTATTTCTTTATTTCTGTACTATTGCAAATAATATTAAAAACAAGTTTTCAATCTTCTTTGCGTCATAGAATGTTAAAGTGCTACTGTATAGACTTAAGTTCATGCAGCCAAATACCCTGCAGCATTTACAGTCCCACCCTGTGCATATTTGTTCAGAAATGTACCCCACCTAGTGCAATGGAACTGAGTCTCACAAACAGCATTAAAAAAAATACATTTTAAAAAATGATCTCATGTTCTCACAGCTAAAACAAGTTCATGATTGTCAGAAACATTGTATTTCAGCCATCAAATCCCTGTGTGAAAGAGAAGTCTTTCTAAACTTAGAAAGAGATAAACTTAGAGAGAAATAAACTCTAAACTTAGAGATAGATGCACCTCACCAGGGAGGGCATTCAATAAGTGGAGAACCACTACCAAGAAGACTCAGTCATGGGTCACTTCTAGCCAGCCAACACCCAGCAGCAGCATCTATACTATAAAGTCAATATTATTATAATAATTATTATTTTATTTATTGACTTTATAATAGTTTGTTGAAATCAATAAATAAATAATATATGGAATCACCGCCAATAAATTATCCTATAAATTCCATATTATATATAGCATTACATGTGAAGACAGTCTGCATTATAGAGGCGTAAAAACAGGTGCAGTCAAAGTATATGAAACATGATGCCATTAGTTGTCCACAGGACAAATAGTTTGTGAATAGAAATCCAGATGACTTAAGCAAATGCACCATAGCTCCTGCTACAAAGGAATATGGATTCATTGCCCCCCTCTTCTCAAAGGACCTTCTTCATTTGCCTCTAGTATAATAGTCCCTTAACCTCTGAGTGTTAAGCCAGGCAAATCTATTTAGCCTTTCCAAGAGAAAAAGGCCCAGTCCAGTCCTAGATTACACTGAGGGGAAAGAATGTGCTTTGAATGTGCTTTCAAAGTATAGTGTGCATTCAGCCTGCATCTCCAGTGTTCTCCAAAGGCCACTGTACCACTCTCTCACATTCAGTTCCATGGAGGCCATAGGAAGGGGGGCACCCATGATCAGCAGCAGGGGTCAGGGTAATCCCTGTTCCTCTGTGAGGTTGCCAGTCCATTTGTTCCAGGCAGGCTCCTGCACCATTGCAAGCTTGAAAGCAGACAGTCATGTAGTGCAACAGGTGACGGTGTCCCTGCCGTGAAGCTGGACCCATAAAGAACACTGCACCTGTTAGGATGCTTTCCATTGGACAAGGCACAGGAGCCCTCCTGAGGTAACTGATTGGCAACTCCAGCCATTCCTCTTTTCCTTTCAAAATCTACTCCCAACGAGTGGCCAGATGAAAAAGAGACGGAGATTGCAGGCTGCAGAAAGACAAATGCCCCATCTTGTCGTCATTTCCTGTATGCTGCTGTGACTGTGTAAGTAAAGATCTGCGATGTGGTGTTGGCAGTGTAGGCCTGAGACTTAGGAGCTCCCTAACATGCCTCTAGGGATGTGGGTGGCGCTGTGGGTTAAACCACTGAGCCTTGGGCTTGCCGATCAGAAGGTCGGCGGTTCGAATCCCTGTGGCGGGGTGGGCTCCCGTTGCTCGGTCCCAGCTCCTGCCAACTTAGCAGTTCGAAAGCACGTCAAAGTGCAAGTAGATAAATAGGTACTGCTCCGGTGGGAAGGTAAACGGCGTTTCCGTGCGCTGCTCTGGTTTGCCAGAAGCGGCTTAGTCATGCTGGCCACATGACCCGGAAGCTGTATGCCGGCTCCCTCGGCCAATAAAGCGAGATGAGCGCCTCAACCCCAGAGTCGGTCATGACTGGACCTAATGGTCAGGGGTCCCTTTACCTTTATCATGCCTCTAACATGACTTTCCCACCCCCAGGTCTGCAAAAGGCAAGTAGAGACATCTTTCCCCTGGTAGGGCTTGAACTCCCCATCACATCCCAACCCCATGTTCTATGCAATGAGCCACTGGAAGCTGACACTCTCAGTGCTGGGTTATACTGTTTCCTCTTCCTGCTTGGTGGAAGAAACCCCCAAACCACCATCTTCTGTGGGTCTTGAACCCTTGTCTCAATGTGTGTCACTTCTGCAGATCTCCTGACCAGGGAGTTACGTCAGAGCTATGCTGTGTGGTTTCTTCCTTTCCTTTCTGAGTTGTTTTCAGAAACCCCACTCTTGAAATTAAGACGATTTGAACTCTGGCCTGGGGACTTGCAGCCATGGGCTTGCTGCTCCCTGTGCCATGGAAATGGGGGCATTGTGCGAATGGTGCTGTGTGTGGCAATGCACAGGGAAGTGTCCTGGTTACCTCTTCCTGTTCGTGTGGGTTAAATGGCTCTCTCTGTTTGCGTTGGTGGCATGTGGGTGTGATCTCAGTGACAGCCCCTGATTGGTGGGCATCAGCAGCATTTCCATGGAAGCTGAAGGACGCACTGCCATGATTGCATTAATGTGTGCATTTGTTTGTGTGTTTCTGAGTTGCGTTTTGCCCCTCCTGTCCAGAAGATTTGGCAGCTGTTGTGCCAGTATAGAGCTTGTCTTTCTCTCCCTCCCTCCCCCCCTCCATATCCTATGTAATTGGCATATAGGATTGCTAAATTAGTTATCTTTCAAGTCAGAAATAGCTAGCTGCAATTGTGCACTCTGTAGCCAATAGAATAACGCTGGCAGTGCAGTCTCCCACCACCACCTTTTTATAGCAATCATCCTTTCTTCTCTTCGTGACCATAGGAACGTGTGCTGTAATGCAGGGAATTCGCCTTCATTGCATTCCTCAGTTCTCCCAGGCTTCAATTGCAGTCTGCGGAAATAGTGCCCCCACCCCTGTTTAGGGGCCTAAACCCACCCTTCTACAAGGAAAGTCAGCACAGCAATATCAGTTTATTCTGCATTGTGTTTTCAAGACTTTTGAGTTGCTTTATTCTGAGGAGCACATTTGGGCTGCCCTGCCTTTGATATTTTAGCAGCTGCTTGCAGTGAAGGCTGGCCAATGAGGGCTGAGGGGGCACTGCCCCACCAACCTCACTTACCCCATAACTAGTCCCTTGCCTGCCTGCCTGCCTTCTTACAACTGGTTCAGAGGGAAGGTTCTGCCTGTCAGATGCCTCCTTCGCAGTCTCGGTCTATTGATTCCATGAGTCATTTATTTTGGGGTGTATGGGGTGCTACACCTCCTCTGTCTTGTGGGATATACAGTATTTAGGAAAGGAAAAGCCAAAGGAGTGAACCCTACACAAAGTGGGTGCTTTAGAGTACTCATAGTTAATCCCCTCAGGTGTCACCTAACAAAGGCGTTCCCCTGAGTTGATCAACACTTGTTGACTGAGCAGGATTAAAGACTGGTACACACCTAGGACATTTACATAGATAAATTTACTCTTCAGGATACAGTCACACCTCAGGTTGAATGTGCTTCAGGTTGAGTGCTTTCGGGTTGCGCTGCACGGCAACCCAGAAGTAATGGAGCAGTTACTTCCGGGTTTCGCCGCTCGCGCATGCACAGACTCTCAAAATTACATCACGCGCATGCGCGGAAGCGGCAAAATGCGGCATGTGCAGTCGCACCGTCGTGTCTTACATGGTTATAAACAAAATCTGCCCTTGTCCCTTATGGGGTATCCAAGAGCCCATATAGAGTCCTTATGTAGGTTTCCTATTGGTAGGAGAAAATAACAGAGGCCAACCAGAGAATATTGAGAGCAAAGCAGCTAGTAACCCTGATCTTTATTGATCTGTTGCAACAGGGTCCTCACTCACCACACAAAGTAGGGAGGAGGAACCCAGAACAATGGCGCGCAAGGCCTTATATAGACTTTTGAAATTGCCACCCTGTAGATCAAGACCACCCCCAGAAACATCATACATACATCACAGAAGGGGTGTAGCTCTACAACAGAAAAGGCGGTCTACAACAGAAATTTGAATGTTGTTTTTCTCCTGTCGTTGTTTATCTCCTGTCTGGCAGGTTACTTGATTGGATACCCAGCTTACTTGATTGGATTGCCTGGGACGCCTGGCCCGTCTCTTGTAATGATAAATACTTAGTTCCTGGGCCAGGTCACAGGCTCACACCCTATTCATATCTTAAATGTGCCCTTAAGACAGGATTTGTGAAGGAAAGGACAATGTGGAGGCTTTTCCATTTTCCTTTGACCTTGCAGAGAAAAAATTTGCTCAATTTGGGAATCAAAATGGTTTCAGGTCAGTCTTCCTGTGCTGATCTATGTACGTGCTTGGTTGGTACACTTATGAACATTTAACATATATCTAAAACCTCAAAATTCCTATCACAACTGTCAGGGAACTGCCATCAGAGGCAAGAGGAGAGGTAAGATGCTCCAATGATGCAGCGGAGGGAACTAGCAAGGAGAGAGAGAGAGCTTCCGCTGGGGAAGGAAATCCAGGGGACACCAGGGAGAAAGGGGAGGCTGAGAGTACTGCGGAGGGGAGGCTCCGAGACTCTTCAGTGAAATCAGCGGAGAGAGCACAGGTCCTCCGCTTGGCACGCCCACGCTGCGCAGAAAGCTTCCGCGCAGAGAACCTAGGAGGAGACTTGGAGTCAAGGAATTTTTATGTTGGAGGAAGTTTAGGAAACACCCACTGACGGATTCTGCCAGTGACTGAGACAGTCGCGTTGTAAGGGCTGTCAAACCAGGGAAAGGTTTAGCTATACAACCAGCTTTGATCAGTTTGCAGTTTACGCACAAGCAACCCCAATTCCCATTACAACAACGTTCTATTCAGGATGCGAATGGGGCTCCGGAACGGATCCCGTTCGCATCCCATGGTGCCACTGTACTAAGAAGCAGGTACAGTGGTGCCTCGCAAGATGAAATTAATTCGTTCGGCGAGTTTTTTCGTCTAGCAAATTTTTCGTCTTGCGAAGCACGGTGTCAGAAAAGTTTTGGAAAAGCTTCAAAAATCACCAAAAACCTCAAAAAAGGCTACCACACCGCGTTCTATGGGTTGCTCCTCGAAGTCAAGTCGCAGCTGTATTAAGGGTGTTAAGAAAAAGGAAACAAACTTGCAAAAAACGCAAGACGTTTTCGTCTTGCGAAGCAAGCCCATAGGGAAATTCGTCTTGCGAAGCAGCTCAAAAACCGCAAAACCCTTTCGTCTAGCGAGTTTTTCGTATTGCGAGGCATTCGTCTTGCGGGGCACCACTGTACACACTTTCCAATTCACATGGATCTTGATTACATACTCGAAGTCTGACACTCAGTCTTTACACATAAACACTAATTAAACACCTAAAAGGCCTTGCATAACTCCCCTTTTAAGACACATTGGGACTGTCTTATAACACATCTCAGTTATAACATACAAGTTATAAATAAATCCTAATATTTACTATACCTAAACATTTCGTATCACAGATTTACTACAATATATAACAAGGTGAAGTTATGAGACTGGGGGTTTGAACAGGAAAGGGTAATGGGGCTGATACTACTGCGAATGTTCTTTGATTGTGGCAAAGTTGCCAGGTACCTCTTCTATCAGAGAAATTACAGGTGATATGTTTCCATGGGAACCAATTGTCAGGCAATTTCCATTACATCTTCTACATAGGGCAAAATGACTCCCTGCCCCTTCCCAAGGATGATGTAATCTAGATGTCTGTATATGAAAAGAGACACGGAAAAATGCTGTTTAAGACAAAATAAACAAAGACTGACACAGAAAGCTGAGTTTGAACTCTGTGTAGGCTAACATTTTAGGGCTGCCTCTCACTATGGAAGTGAGGTGGGAAGCGAGGTCTTTTTGGCTGCTGCCTGGAGGGTTCAAGCTGTATTTTCTCCTATGCTCAACCTATTTCTATATACAGTAAATTAACAAATATCACAAAAATATTATAAGGTAACTCCTTCAAAAGGAAACTTATCATCATCATCTGTATCCCAGCTTTTTCTCCAAAGACCTCAAGGCGGCGCACACAATTCTCCCCCACCTCATTTAAACCCCACACAACAACCCTGTGAGGTAGGTTAGGTTGAGAGGCAGTGGCAGTGACTGGCTGAAGGTCACCCAGTGATCTTCATGGCCAACTGGGGAACTGAACCCTGGTCTCCCAGGTCATAGTATAAGCACAACGCCACACTGGCTCTTCTGCTTACCTAACCTGAGTAAGCACTGCATCCTTGAAATACAGCAAGAGATTCAGTTACAGATAGGTAGCCGTGTTGGTCTGCCATAGTCAAAATAAAAAAATTCCTTAAAGTAGCACCTTAAAGACCAACTAAGTTAGTTCTTGGTATGAGCTTTCGTGTGCATGCACACTTCTTCAGATACCTTCTTTGGTATCTGAAGAAGTGTGCATGCACACGAAAGCTCATACCAAGAACTAACTTAGTTGGTCTTTAAGGTGCTACTTTAAGGAATTTTTTTAGCAAGAGATTGAACACTATCATTTGTGGACTGAAGAGAGACAAAGGATTCTTAGCATGTTATTTGTGTTAATTGCCTGACTGATGCAAGGCTGTCTGTGTTTTCAGTAGCTGTTTTGTGAATTACCATGGTTAATTATCCTTGTCAGTACTTTCCTACATATCATTTTCTTCTGACCTCACTGTTTTTAATTCCCCAATCTCATACCATGTGAATATATACCTGAACTCTGCATGTGTCTGATGAAGCAGATTCTAGTCTGCAGAAGCTTGTGGCATAATATGTTTGTTAGCTTTTAGGGTACCAAAGGACTCCTAATCCTTTATTTGGGTTTATATCCAAGGAGCTGGTGCATGGGTTGTTCAATACTATAGCTGGCAGTTCTACTTTTTAAAAATTGATTTTTTAATTTAAAGTAACAGCATATCCATAGAAGGAAAACAGAGCTTAGTAGTTGCACATAAAAGAAATAAAAATAGCTGCTGATGGCTGTAATTTTAGATGTTCCGAGAAAGGCAATCAGTTGAAAGTGTCTCTCCATAAGGTTCTATGAGTCAGTGGAAGGTGAAAACAATATTCAATTGTCTTAACAAAGTCAATAAAAGTATACCATGTCATATAGAAGGTGTGAGTCTTCCCCCCCACTGTACTTTATTGTTTTTCCTTGACTCGTATTTCTGCAACTTATGAGTCATCTTAATGGAAATGAATGTAAATTACTTATGAGTAAGTGTCAGGCTCACAATTTTTAAAATAGTCTGTGCAACCCAGTAATGTTTACTTGGAAGTAAGTCCCATTGTGTTCAATGGGACTTACAACCTAGTGTGTTTAGGGCTGTATCCTTAATTTACCATTTATTTGGCTTTTGTAAGGCATTTTCACTGACTTCAGTGACACCTAAAGGAGAATAGCAGAACTCATTTGATTCTATTTAGAAATAAATGGGGAGCATTGCCCTCATGTCACAGACCAGCATATGATTTCAAAGGGGCAATTAAAGCTTGTTGAGATTGTAGTGCTTTCTATAAATTATGCTGGACATCCATCCTGCACATCAAAGGAAGAGTTTGACTGTGACTGCTTTCTACTTGCTATGCTCAGCAGAGTAGCGTGGTTTGCTGGTGCTCGAGGTGTGTGGGGACACGGCACACCAGGGGTGCGGGGTGTGAAGGGTGAACGGAGCCCGCCATGCCAGCCCAGCCCTCACTGCCACCCTGGCAGCTCCCTTTCACACTACGCCCGATTATGCTTCTAAGTTTAGGTGGGAAATAGGTGTGTTCATATCTTCCAGTAGTTCAGTGACACACAGGGCAATGTGGCCCTTGTAAATGGAATATTTCCCATTCTTTAATTGCCATTTCAGGAAAAAAGACTGCTTATTTCTGACCATAATGTATAGTATTTGCTCAGGAGCCCCCCTCTCTCTCTGTCTCTCTCTCTCTCTCTCTCTCTGTGTAATGTTGATCATGCTATTCTGAGTAAAGTTGAATTGCCTTGCCCTGGAAATGGCAGAATACTTCTTTGTTGTACCTATTAAGTGGAAGTAAACATTCAAGTGAAGTAGGACTGATTCAAGTGAAAGGATTTAGCCATTTTGAGATTGTGTTGGTATTCCATAGTCCATAATGATCATGATGACATTTTTTTCAATTAAAGAAGAGCATGTGATAGGCAAACTTCTATTTTCACTGGCCAGTTCCACTCATTGTTATAGCTTTAGAACTTGTTCTGCCTATAATCTCACTCTGGAAGTAACACACATACCGTATTTTTCGCCCTATAGGACGCACTTTTCCCCCTCCAAAAATGAAGGGGAAATGTGTATGCGTCCCATGGGGCGAATGCAGGCTTTCGCTGAAGCCTGGAGAGCGAGGGGGGTCGGTGTGCACCGACCCCTCTCGCTCTCCAGGCTTCAGGAAGCTATCCGCTAGCCGTGGGAGACGTGGCTCTCCCACGGCTAGCGGAGAGATTGCCGGCACCCAGAAGCTCGGGGGGCGCTGAGCTCAGCACGCCCCAAGCTTCGGGTTTCACGCAGCTCTCCCACGGCTTGCAGATAGCAGCCTGTTCTGGGGGCTGGGGTCGGGGGAAGCTCAGGGGGGAAATAATTTTTTTTTCTTTATTCCCCCCCCCCCAAAAAAAAACTAGGTGCGTCCTATGGGCCGGTGTGTCCTATGGGGCAAAAAATACGGTATATTTTTCTAATTGAACAATGATTTAGCAAGTGGACAAGATCCAATTTAGCTCTGAATCACTCCAAGAGAACCTTGTATTCAGTGTTATACCCAGGCTTTCTTTAGATTGCTGAAAGCAAGAACAGTGAAAGAGACAGGTGGGAAGGAAACAGACCCCAAAACAGAGAAGGGCTGCAACTCAATAGAAGAGCATATGCTGCACTTGCAGAATGTCCCAGGTTCGCTCCCCAGGAAGGGCTGGGAAAGATTCCAGCCTGAAGCCTGGAGAACTGATGCATGTCAGTATCTAGTAGAGATAATGCTGAGCTAAATGGATTAAAGTGATCGTTTGGAGGGTGGCAACAAAGGAGATAACCTTTTCAGTTGCTGTGTGCTGCCAAATGGAATATCCTCCTCAGCAAGGCCCACCTTGCACCAACATTAAACATTATTTCCAATGGCAAGTTAATACCTCCATCTTCTCCCTGGCTTTTAATGAAACATGATGGGTTGGTTATATTTGGTGCCCTATACCGTGATGTCTACTTTTGTTGATATATTATGCCTGGTGGGTATAATACAGTGGTGCCTCGCAAGACAAAATTAATTCATTCTGCGAGTTTTTTCGTCTAGCGAATTTCTCGTCTTGCGAAGCACGGTGTCAGAAAAGTTTTGGAAAAGCTTCAAAAATTGCCAAAAACCTCAAAAAAGGCTACCACACCACTTTCTATGAGTTGCTCCTCGAAGTCAAGTCGCAACTGTATTAAGGGTGTTAAGAAAAAGGAAACAAACTTGCAAAAAAAGCAAGACGTTTTCGTCTTGCGAAGCAAGCCCATAGGGAAATTCATTTTGTGAAGCAGCTCAAAAACCGCAAAACCCTTTCGTCTAGCGAGTTTTTCGTCTAGCGAGGCATTCGTCTTGCGGGGCACCACTGTAATCATCACTGGTGGTTTGACTCAATTTTTAAAATGTGCACTCTTTTTTCCCCCTGCAAGCCAAGATGACAAATTAATAATTATTATTATTATTATTATTATTATTATTATTATTATTATTATTATTATTATTATTATTATTATTTGGTTTGACTTGATTTTTAAAATGTATATTCTTTTCCCCCCCCGCAAGTCGCCAAGATGACGACTAATAATAATAGTATTTCCTATAAGGCAGATTCATAAATAACGCTCGTCCAGTTTTCTCCCAGGACAGGCGCCAAACAGACAAATAAAACTGTAATGTTGCAACCCTATGTGGCCGCTAAACCTGCGAGGTGATGCTGATACACTCAGTTTCTGATCAGCCGTAGCAGCCCGAGCGCACTAACGCTTTGGAGTTTCGGCCGGGGCGCGTCCGCCATCTATACAGGTACCACTACGCGCGCGTGCGCCCTGGGCGGATCATTGGATCCTCCCAGCGTCTCCCGCCCCTCAGCCTCTTCCTGAGCCTCTGGTTCGCCCTGTTACGGAGGTTGGCGCTTGCGCTTTTTCTTTCGGCGGGGGTTACTTCTTGTTCCCTCGCGCGTAGTAGTAGTAGCCTCGCGAGAGCGGCTCGTGAGGGCAGTAGCGGAAGCTCTCCCGGACACTCCTACTGAGGAGGAAGAAGGCTTCGCAGGGGGGAAGAAGAGGGGGCCGCTCGGAGCGGAACCCTGGCGGGCTTGCGGTGAGTCGGAGCTCCGGGGCGAGGGCGGAGGGAGAGACGGGGAAGAACCCCAACAAGACACCGGAGCCGCCCTGGAGCCTCTGCCTTGAGGCTGACAAGGCGGGCGGGCGGCCCCTTTCCCCTCTTGTTCCGCCCCTGCCTGTCAAGGGGGCCCTGGCGCGCGTTCTTGCCAGCCTACCACTTGCATGGGGGGGGGGAGGGAAGAGTTTGGTGCGCGCCCCTTAAGATTCTAAGAAAAATAACTCGAGCTGAGGGAGGCGGGCGAATGAATCCTCCCCTCCCCCCTAGCCCAGTAATGATTCACTTGCCAAGGGGGCCAAGGTCCCCCCCCCCAGTCAATGACTCTATTTTGAGGAGTGGGCATCCGAAAGGGGGCATTTTGCTGAATTCATTGTTTCTTGTGTTGGTTTTTTGCTGCGGATGAATGTTAATAACGTGCACCTTATACAAAAACGGAAGTTGCAATAAATGTTTAAGCTTATCTTTAGAGTGATAAGTGTAAGCATTGACTTAAATGGGATTCTGATTCCTGAAGCCCGACCTGTTTTCCCGAACAGGTGTGCATTAGGATTGCTGTGTTATGTTGGGAAACAGCTTTTGGGCAAAAAGAAATAAAATGGTGCCACGCATTTAAATCCACAGATATTACTAGCAAATTCTGATTTGACATTATTGCCCGTGCATATGTTTTGCAGATGTCTGATAGTGTGAAAGAGAACAGATAGCTATTCACAAACTATGACTAAATATATATATTCTGTTACTGGCACAAGGAAGAAATGAACCATAGTTTTTGCTGCTGAAGATTTCACAGAACTTCCCCAAATAGTAATGATGACAGGCTGGTTCCTTAGAAAAAGCTGATTGACTTTACCACCTCTTGAGACCAGTTCTCTCTGTAGCAGTTTCTAGGATATGGTAGATAGTATAAGCAGTATAAGTAATGTTTCAACAGTTCAGAGTGCTCCATGCATACAAATGCTGAAAATGAATACAGAGCCAGCTTCTTCTGTGAATCAAAACTGGCAATTATTTGATAAATCACGACAGCTGTCACTTTTAGCATCTGAAGCCCGTGTGGGACAAACATGTTATTAATATGAGGGTGCTCTACTAACCCCAGGACGCGGGTGGCGCTGTGAACCACAGAGCCTAGGACTTGCCGATCAGAAGGTCTGCGGTTTGAATCCTCCCCCCCATGGGGTGAGCTCCCGTTGCTTGGTCCCTGCTCCTGCCAACCTAGCAGTGCAAGTAGATAAATAAGTACCGCTCCGGCGGGAAGGTAAGTGCAAAGTGCAGGTAGATAAATAGGTACCGCTCCGGCGGGAAGGTAAACAGCGTTTCCGTGCGCTGCTCTGGTTTGCCAGAAGCAGCTTAGTCATGCTGGCCACATGACCCAGAAGCTGTACGCTGGCTCCTTCGGCCAATAAAGCGAGATGAGCGCCACAACCCCAGAGTCAGTCACGACTGGACCTAATGGTCAGGGGTCCCTTTACCTTTACCTACTAACCCCATATTTAACCACTTGCCTGGTCACTGTAACCATTTAGGAATTTCATTTAGGCAACTGAGCAGACTACCAGAAGGTCTTTCCTCCTCCCTTTCAAACAAGCTGCCGATGAAGCCGTGAAGCACTTCATCCTTCCTCCAGCAACCCACTGTTTTGCAATACTGGGTGTGTAGGAGATGAAGTTACCTCCTACACTTGTAACATGGAAGCAAATAAGGTGGGTGGTGGAGGGAAGGAGCATCCTTTTCCTATGCTGCCAGCCTGTTGGGTTTCTGCAGTTGGCAATGGGCAGGTGAACCTCCTGTGCATCTAACATAATGGGTTGGTAGCAGAACAATTTGTCTTCCCAACCACCGTGTTTTGGACACACAGGCAGAAGTTTTGCCTCCTGTGTCTCAAGTACAGAAATGAAGTGTGGTGGTGGCTTATTCATTTATTTTTATTTAACAAAATTTATATACCACTTACTCAAACTAAATACTTCTAAGCAGTTTACAAAAGACAATCTAAAATATTAATTAAAAATACCAATAAAGCCCAACATTAAGAACAAGTTACATAATGAAAAGAGAAAACAAATTCCATAATTTAAAAACTTGACTTCAAAGCTTGGCTTTAAGGTAGATGAACTGGATGGGACTTCACCTCCTGCACATCTAGTGCAGAAACACAGCAGGCTGGTGGAGAAGGGATGCCTGTCCTGTTCATTCAGCACATAAATCAAACAGTCTGGCAACGGGGCCATCCCTTCACTGCTAGTTCACTATGCTTCTGAGCTGACCACAGAAGAGGCAAAGCATCTTCCGGCACACTTAAGCATAGAAACAAGGCCAGCCAGCAGAGAGGTGGCTTTTCTTCCTCTTTCAGCCTGCTACATTTCTACCCTGCAAACAATTTTTATTTGCCATATGAGGGGCTGGGAAAAGAATTACAGAGTGCTACGTCCATTCTGCACCATCCCCTTGTATGAGTTAAAAGTAGGGGAACAAAAAAAAAATCAGGCTAGTAACTTTGGGGGCTGTACTATTCTATGATCCCTGTGGGCATGTCCCTTTACCTTTTTAGGGATGGAGAAGCGGTTATGCTTGCCCCAGTACTACTGTAGCTCTACATTTCATCTAGCCCCTTCCACCTCTAAATAAATACATTTACTACCCATCTATATATGAAGTGATGCTGGCTTATGAATGGGAAGTAAGCTTTATAAAAAATTACTTGTTCCAAGTGAGTGGCTAATAACTAAGACCATTTTGGGGGGGAGGTATTTCAGGATAATGTCCTCTTCATTCCCCAATTTTAATATACAGAGTATAGTGGCTTTCCCAGCTTTGCATTAATGAAATACTTGAGCAAAATTTTATGAGGTGATCTGTTAATTTTTGTAACATATATTGTTCTTGTGGTGTCTTAATCAGTTCTTGTTATTTTAAAATGTCATCATTTCAGTCCTAAGTGAATAAAACCAAAGAGTGACAGGTGTGAATACAAGTATGACTTTACTTGCTGCAGCAACTTTGTGAATTTCTGCCATGTATTTAAAGTTGCCACAATAGCCACACTCATAGTTTGGTTTTTCTAGTATTGCTGTAATAGTTGTCCTGTTGGGTGCAGTGTTAATGTTAAATACTGTATGCAATGTTAATTGTAAATGTCCATCTGAAATTAAGAGTGAGATTCCCCCCCGACTACTTTCTTCATTTTTTTCTTAGTTGTTGTAACATAGTTCTTGTAAGTCAACTCTTCCTCTAAGTATGCTGCTGTTCTTTCCTTATTGGTATGTATAGTAAGTATAAAACAGCTAGGATTAATTTGGATTGCTGTTTTGCAGGACAACCCCATTGAATTTAAGCATTTTGACTTAAGTGGCTTGGGCTGCTGTTGTGTTACTGCTTGTAGGACAGTCATCAACAATTTTGTTTTCAGTTTGGACTCTGATTGTCTTGTATAGATATTTTTCAAGCATTATGCTACGTGTATAATTAACCAATGCGTTCAACTTCCCTGAATGAAGCTGCTTGATGGCCAGTGGCAACCACATATTTCTGGCAATCTCTCTGGCTCAAGTGCCCGGAAAAACTCATTTTCTTCCCCAAGTTCTCTGTGTACCACAAAAGCACAAGAGTGGTCTTGTCATGTTGTGCAAGAAAGATCCTTCCCTCCTTCCAAGTTATTTGTCATGCATAGATTAACTGGTGGAGTGGAGGTGGAGGAAAGGAGTCAGAATTGCATTTCACAGTAAGTTTTGGAGACATTCAGAGGGAATAAGTGTACAATAAGAAGTTGGAGAGAGAGATCAGTGACCACCACATATAATATATGGCTGCGCAGGCCAGACAAGATTTGTGGACAGGTGACTTTCAAGGGTCTTTGTTTTTTTCATTTATGGGGGGCACAAATTTTGGCTTGGCTTTCTGCCCAGACATTTATTTGCATTTACCAGTGGTCTCATCCCTAGTATCCTCTGCCTTGCACTGAGGGACTGGGAAAGTGGTGGGGGTCTTCTTTCATTTATAGAGGATACAGAGAAGGTAACAAGCAGTGAGAGTTTCTTCAGTTCATTATAAGGTATTTCTGCTGTTTCTTGCTTGAAAACTGCATTGGAAATTAGTCTTCCAGAGTAGGAATCTGTGTGGACTGGTGTCAGATTTACTGCTCACCAGAGGGTTGAGGGCACCTTCCCCTGCAATCTGGTGCATGGATTTGTAGACAACTGGTAATATAGAAGAGTTGCAAATGATTTTCCTGTAAGAATGTGCTTGCATGGATTGTATAGGTTTTAAACTCCAATTCAGTGTTGGAGGTTTGCAAAACAAGGTGGTTCTTTTTCATATCCTTTTCCTATCTGGTGTGTGTATAAACAGTGCTGGTGATTCATGCATTCAGTTAAGATTTATTGAAATAAATGAGGCTTGGGTTATAATCCCAAACATGCTTTTTCAAGAAAATTCATGGGGCTTGCTTACAAATAAATGTGACTGGTATTATAGTTTGGTGTGGGCTAGATCCAGACTTAATCATCCATTGAAATCATCATGTTAAATCAATTACTAAGTTCAATTTATTTCAGTGGGTATACACTAAATATTACTAAGTCTGGATCCAACCCAGCATATATAGCTATGTGTGAGATGGCACTTAATATATATTTTAAGAAATACATGATTTTGAGAGTCTATATGTGTATTGTATTGGAATGTTCACGGGATTATTGTTTCTCCTGGTATGCCCCACAGAGGAACTTACGGTCTTCAAATAAAAACATCTTGAAGGTCCTAGGCCTCAGAGAGGTTAGGCTGGCCTCAACTAGAGCCAGGGCTTTTTCGGCTGCGGCTCCAACCTGGTGGAACGCTCTGTCACAAGAGACAAGGGCCCTCCAGGACTTGACATCTTTCCGTAGGGCCTGCAAGACAGAGCTGTTCCACCAGGCCTTTGGTCAGGGCGCAGCCTGACTCCCTCCTTTGGCAATTTTTACAATACTTTAGTTTATGGTTGCCATCAATTTTGATTTTAATTAATTCTTTGATGTTTTTATAATGTTGCACTATTTTAGTGTTGTTAGCCGTCCTGAGCCCGGCTTCGGCTGGGGAGGGCGGGATATAAATAAAATTTATTATTATTATTATTATTATTATTATTATTATTATTATTATTATTATTATTATTATGTTTGCCTTGTTTGGTTTTAGTTTAGTTGGGCAAGAGTCAAATTTTAATGCAGTTGGATTCATTGCTAAATATGAATGTGTAACTATTGGAGGGGGGGGAACAATACTGCTTTAATTATTGGAAGAAGAAGTGTGGCTTCTTCATGGTATGCTTTGGCAGGAGCACACTTAGTGATCACTGGGGTTTTTTTCCATTTAAGGACACTTGACATCAAGAAACTGGTGTTCATATTCAGTTGAAAGTAGTGTCCCTTTGTTCAGAGCAAACATGGAAAGAATTGGGCTGCACTGGCTTTAATCAGTCATTACTTTTATAGAATATGCGCCTGTTTAAAGAGTGTTTCATCCATAGCAGTTCTGTTTCTCCAAAGCTTAGTATATGCTTAGTATAATGACTTGCGACTCTGCTGTGAAATCAGAAGCAAAAACTATTTTCTCTTTCAACAGCCAGCAGGGGCACGATATAGCTGATAGCGAGATAGGGACAGATTACCGTATCTTCCCCTCATTGTAGATGAAACTTTCCTGAACCCTTTCGACTCGTATTTTACTAGTTAATAAAAGTTTCAGCCCGACGCTAAGTTTACTCGGAAATAAGTTCCCTCCCCCCCACCCGAATTTTAAAACCTAAGTATTCATGGAACGCTACATTCCAAAAGAAATCGGGGGAAAACCAGCCATGAATAATATCTTAGGAAGTGGTGTGTGTGAGTGTGTGTGTGTTTTAACCCTCACTGCAAAACCAAGTGGGTAGTTGACCAGTACTTGGGAGTTCCTCCCGAACAGGGGAAACCCACATTACTGGGTGACCTACACGTTTCTCCTCGTAAGTAATCGGATAGGGGAATCCTCCTGATCTTTGACTTCGGGGAGGGGGGGTTGTCGGATTTTTTCGGGTAATAGGCGCTTGCTCCTTGCAAGGAGGAGCGCCGTCCTCCGTGCTGCCTGCGGTAAGGCATAGAAGCCAGGCTTTGTGTGATGCACGCCTCGCCTTCAAGGAACAGGACGAGCGCTCAGCGGCAAGCAGCAGGAGCCGCTCTAGGGCTCTGAGGAAGGCTGGCTTGGCTTGGCTAGGGGGCGTGAGGGGACCGGTCTTTTTTCTCTCTCCCTCCCTCCCCCACTTGCGCTTTTTTAATTATTTAATTTGCTTCGCCGGCTGGGAGTGCGGGGCGGGGAGTCCTTTTCCGGGCTCTGCTATTGGCCGCAGCGAATGCCACTCGGTGCTTCCTGGCAGCCCTCGGTGTGCCGAGCGAGCGAGGCTGCAGAAAGAGGAAGCGGCAAAGCGGAGTTGAGCTGAGAAGAGGAGGGAGAGGGAGGCTCAGGGCGCGGCCCCTGTCATTGATCCGGGCTACTTCCCTCAATGCTCCCGTCTCTTCCTCCCTTCCTAGGGCGGATTGGCCCTCGCTGACTCCCCCTGCCTATGCGAAAGACGGAGCCAGAAGTTGAGCAGGAAGGGCAGCGCGGACGAGAGGGAAGGCTGGACCGGGAGCCCCCGGAGAAGCTTCAGGGAGAACTCCGTTCCTATCCGCCTTCATCATCATTGCTGTCCACGAGCATGGAAGCCGTCGCCAAATACGATTTCAAAGCCACCGCAGACGATGAGCTCAGCTTCAAACGGGGGGATATCCTTAAGGTAAGTGATGCACAAAGGAGCAGAGATTGCCCTCTTGAGGCTTTCCCTGATATGAGTGTCTCTCCCCCCCCAAGCTCTATCGCATAATGGGCAACACTCTTTTATCTCTTCCCACACCCTTCTAAATTTGTCTGCTCTGTTCTGCTCATAGAGAGGCAATTTTTTTTTGATGGCACAGCTGTTCTAACGTTGTAAATGGAGTGTAACTTGGTTTATGATTGTATATGTTCCTGCCTAGTCTTCAGTTATTCCCTTGCTGTATTTAAACCCCCATTTCCCTCTTCTAGGTTTGCTGGTGTCAAATATCTAAAAAGATTGTTTTGTCATGAGTTAGTACTGTTTAAAAGGCTTGCTCTGATTCTACCTTGTATACCTTGAGTCTGCATAGATATATTTTACCTTACGCAGTTCACGGTACTCTAGTTTCATTATTTATTTATTTGGATGGGTGCACACATATGTACATACTACACCTGCCAGCTGAAGGTAAAGCAGGCTGCAGTCTATGAGATCTTATACCACAGTAATCTGTTTTAAGGTACCACAGGATTCTTTTGCTACAACAGAGTAATTGAGCTATCCTGTAGAGTTCTGTATGTCACCGTTTGGTCTGAACTCTTGGTTTGGAATTACAGGGTCTGAGAAGACTTATACGTCTTAAAAATCAGTAGTAATGGTTCTTATATTCATTTTATTTAAAAGTAAAGATTTTGTTACCTTGGCATTGGGTTACATTGGATTATATTGGCTTCGTCTGGGACGTTTCAGTTGAAAAACTAGGTGGATTTAGATTATGGTATGTTTGGCCTTTGTATGGCATGTAGTCCACAGTTGTTGCTATTATTACTATTATTAGTTACTGCCTTTCACCCTAAGGTCCCAGGATGGACAATCACATAAATAAAATGGTTCCAAAAATGCACATTTCAAGTGTCAAAAGCTAGGGTAAAGAGATATGTCTTCAGCATTTGCTGAAAGCTGTATATTGAAGATGCAGGCACACCTCTGCGGAAATGTTCCACAACTTCAGCAATGCCATAGGACATGCTGTCTCCTGGGCCACCATCCCCCTGAGTTTCTGAGCACTGTGGAGCAATGGAGCCTCCTCTGTTGATTTTAACACCCAAGGGGGTCTGTGGGGAAGGAGGGCATCAATGGGTGTATAGTGAAGGCAAGCAGGAGTGATTGTGTCAGTTACTCTACACATCTCACCATCCCGCAGTGAGCCAAGAGCCTTGACAGGAGCATCAGCCATGCCAGCTTGAAAATCCCCAAAAGCATTCAGAAATCATATTCCATCAGTCTCCAAACGTGGACCAACTCAATGGATCTCTTGCACTTTTCAGAGTAGAGTAGCTACATACAGCCCAAACCTCACCAGGGATTAGTCTGTCCATGACAACAGACTCACAGCAAGCCCTTCTATCAATCGAGTATTACCAGTCCTCTCTTGGGCAAAGACCAGGTGAAAGGTGTTCCCAGTTATATGCTGGACCATTGATGTTCTGAGACAGCCCCATGTTTGCCATGGAGGTACAGTGGTGCCTCGCAAGACGAAAAGAATCCGTTCCGCGAGTCTCTTCGTCTTGCGGTTTTTCCGTCTTGTGAAGCAAGCCCATTAGCGGGCTTAGCGGATCAGCTGATAAGCGGTTTAGCGGCTTAGGGGATCAGCTGTTAAGCGGCTTAGCAGATCAGCTGATAAGCGGCTTAGGATCAGGTGATAAGCGGCTTAGCGGCTTGGGGAAAAGGGGGGGAGGGGAAAAACCCGCAGGAACTCGCAAGACATTCTCGTCTTGCGAAGCAAGCCCATAGGAAATTCGTTTTGCGAAGCACCTCCAAAACGGAAAACCCTTTTGTCTAGCGGGTTTTCCGTCTTGCAAGGCATTCGTCTTGCGGGGCACCACTGTAATGAAGTGCTGAGTTAGTCCATTCAGCCTTGGCATAAATATTGAAGCTCCCCAACACCACCATGAAGGAGTCCTCCAGCACCACATCTGAAATTACCTTGGTCAGGGAGGTTGTAGAACAATGAGGTGGATGGTACAATAGCAACACACCCATTCTCTTTCCCTCCCTCCCTGGTCCTGCACCAGAAACATTTTCTTCAACCCAAACATGATGTGGATTGGTTTCCTGGTGAGCGAGATGGAATTATATGACACAGCTGGACTAACATAGGGCCACCCAGCCCATCCATCCGGGTCTCAGTTGTACATATCAACTCTGCCCCTGCACCAACATCAAATGGATGATAGATGTTTTATTCTAGATAGACCTGGCATGTAGCAGTGACAACACCAAGCTGGGGTGGGGGGTGACTGGCACCCCCCAATTCTGAAATACAGCAGTCAAATGTAATAACACAGGAATACCCTAATCCTTCTGTAAAGGCTTATAGATAACAGAATAGCAGTACATAATTTTGTAGGAACCTGACAAAAGTCGTATTTATTTAAATAATTTAGAAATATTTACACCCGGCCCTTCTGTCTATCAGACCTCCACAGCAGCTGCTGAGAAGTAAAAATGAATGCACTGTAAAAATATATTTAGATGCAAGGGTGACTGAGGAAGGCATTGGGGGACAATGTAAAAAGCCCACTTTTACATTCCAGCTTTTATTAAATTGCTCTACCAAATAAATTAACATTGGCTAAATATTAGGAATACAGTCATTTGATGTTGTGCTTGAAGGACAAGACATGAGGTTGGACGCAGACAGAATAAGTCAAGCTGGCTTGTCACTTGCCTTCACTTACCTCTTGTTCACAGCCTTTTTGTCTTCTTGGCAGGGTGAATAATAAATATTGGTATTTTGAATATTTCAGCCATGAATTATGTTCATAATTTTCTTGCCTTTCTTACCAATGAAATACAAAAACTTTATTTAATTTAAACAAATTTTTAAGTGGGACGTGGGTGGCGCAGTGGTCTAAACCACTGAGCCTCTTGGGCTTGTTGATCAGAAGGTCGGCCGTTCGAATCCCTGCGACGGGGTGAGCTCCCGTTGCTGTGTCCCAGCTCCTACCAACCTGGCAGTTCGAAAACACACCACAAAGTGCAAGTAGATAAATAGGTACCGCTCTGGCGGGAAGGTAAACAGCGTTTCCATGTGCTGCTCTGGTTTCGGTGTTCCGTTGGAACAGAAGCGGCTTAGTCATGCTGGCCAAATGACCCGGAAAAACTCTGCGGACAAATACCGGCTCCCTCGGCCTGTAAAGCCATATGAGCGTCACAACCCCAGAGTCGTCTGCAACTGGACTTAACTGTCAGGGGTCCTTTACCTTTTACCTTTTTAATTTTTAAGTTAAAAGCTTTACAAATTCTAAATGTTAGTAACCTGATTCATCATATTCCTTTGAAATGTGGCCTATGATGACTAATATACATTATTACGTTTTTGGAGGAAATGGAACAAAATGTTAGAAAAATAGGCATTGTGTTGAAGAGTAAGATTCTTTTCAGGTTTCACGTTAATGTGATTTCTGCTTCTGTATTGGGTACCATGGTAAAGTTGCTTAGCTGAAGACAGTGCATTGAAGTCTCACAATTTCATTGCTTGACTGCATCTATTTCATTCTGCTGTGAATATGAATTTGGCCTCTGCCTCATGGAATGTGAAAATAAGCATTATGTGGATCCAAGAGCTGGTGTAGTGAGTAGTGGTAGACTTGGATTAAGATGACCTAAGTTAAAATCCTGACTCAGCCATGGCTTGGCCTCACAATAACCTAAGTAGGTTCGGCTCGGATATAACAACTTGGTTAAAAGCCAGGGATTTATGACCAAACAAGTACTGCAATCTCTCATTTTAAGCTAAACCCCACTGGCACATGAGAGAGAAATATTTTAAGCATTGCTTATTTGCTGTTTTTAACATACCAGGCCCAGAAAGTGTAATAAAACCGGGACTATTAGCAGTACTAAGAGAAAGTTTTCAGTATTTACTCCTGCATAATGAAAATCATTTTGATGCTATATTTACCGGTAAGTGAAAGCTACTAATGCTTTACAGCACATTTGCTAAGCTATGTAGCTGTGCTAAAAAAATGGACATCAACCTGTGTAGTGCAGCCAAAGAGTTTGCATCCTACATTCACTGCCTCTTGCAAGAAATGGCTGTTGAAGTAGAACAATTTAGCCTTATTGATTTGTGTGAAAACTGTGAAATAATACCTCAGTAAAGACTTTCCTGTTTCAGGTTGGTTGAAAATTCAGTCAAGAGTTCTGGATCCTGACAAGTAGTCATCTGTGTAGTGATCATAATTACACTCCCACCGCCCCAAAATCAATTCTCTTGTTCTTAAGCATGCCCTTGCAGTCTGCTGAGAACAGTAAGATGTTTTACAATTCCTTAGAGAGTACATCTGGAGGAAGGAGATTTTAGATTGTGAGGGTATGTGGTGTGAGTTATACTACACCTGGTCATTAACATATTCCTCCTTTGCAAATTTTGCTCTTTATGCCTTGCAACTTAAGTCTGAAGATGGAAATTGCAAAGAGGAATAAATAGAGACAGTATTAGAAACTGGGATATAAAAGCTAGGAGCCAAATAGCTTCTGGGACCTGGGTTGTGGGTGCCAAAACAGATTGACTAGTCGCCATGGGGGGGGCCCCTCACCAACACTTTTTATTTATTATTTTGATAAGCATGAACTAATATGCTATTCACATAAGTGACACATTGTTAATATCACATTTTAAGCAGAAATTTTTAATGCATGTTTAATTTGGTGTTTACAATAAATATATTAGTACCGTACTTCAGTTTCGAAGACACTCTACTCTTTAATCTTAAACTCCTTAACATATTGTCTATCTTTAACATATACTTTAAGGCTTCAAAGCACATACATTTCTGTAATCCTTGAGTGTCAGCCAGGCACAAAAAATGGCACCCAGACTTTTTGAGGTGCTTGCAAATGGAGAATCTTTTGGGGCAAAATGGGCCTGGTGCCTTGCTAATTTTGAACCCTGAATAGAGAATAGTATAAATGAATACATTATTTTATTTATTTTAAGAGTTATACTCTGCTTTTTGATGAAATTCATGAAGCTGTTTACAGTGTTTTGAAATACAAATTCTAGGTTTGCATTTTTTTTTTAATTCATTCTTCATTTGGCCACACAGGAAAAGTGAATACATTTCTACTTCTGTGTATTTGACTTTCTTAGATAAATTATTATAATTACCAGTGAATTTATAATTGGTGTCTGATAAAACAGAACAATGGCATTCTTAAATTGCTACATTCAGAAATGGTGGTTCTCTATTTTTCTAAAAATGAATTGTTCTTTCATGTTCTTTGAGGGAGAAGGAAGGTCTATGGTACTGCTGTGCTATGTTGTATGAGTCCAGTCTGATTTTCAGGAGATAACTTGTCTTATGATGTCATATTCCCATTACTGCAACATACTCTTGTATTCTGAACTTGATTGAATAGCATTTGAACTACATCCATTAGCTGCTTGTGCATTAGTAACCTTATGGCAGTGTTCCAAAAGTGAATGAAGATATTTAACCTTTGACTCAAAACTGTGTAAACCAGTTCAGTACTGGCTTGTAACGTGTGTGTGTGTGTGTGTGTGTGTGTGTGTGTTAGAATGTTTTGTTTCTCTCTTAGAAAGTAGGCAGGATTTGTACAGTTTCGTTGGGAAGGTCTGTGGTACTGTCCCATGTTGTCTGGCAAGGAAATCAGAATTTTCTTCTTTGCTTAACAGATGGCAGTGATACTTATTTATCGCTTGTTTAGGCAGCATGCTCTGTGTTTTCTCCAAACTGCATTAAGCTGTAAATGTCCTCGTTCATAACTTTAAAAAAAAATTCCTGCCTCTCCTACAGTCAGAATAGTTCACAGTAACTAAACCTCAAAAAATCACTCTTATAAAAAAACAATCCAATCTGCAGCAGTTTCAAATACAGATTCCCCACACATCGGTTTCCAAATGCTTTCCTGAAGGGAAATCTCTCCTCAAAGCCATCAGCGATGTTCTTGGCTCTGCCAGCCTTCCTATAATACTGCAGCAGCCACTGACAAAGCTCTGTGTTATGCAGAGGTTTTTCTGACCTCTCACAAAGACAGTCTAGAAAGCAATATATTAACTGATGATGAGACATGTAAGAGGTGAGAAAGGGATGTGGATTGTGGGAGACACACAAAAATCTCAAATTCTAAACCAGCACCTTGCATTGAGCCCAACAGGTTAGTAATCAGCCACTTCCCACATTATTGGTTGAATATGCTCCCATCTCCCTGCAATAGAAGGAAGTGAGTCAAAATTTTATAGAGCATTTGAAGCTTCTGAGTCATCTTTAAGGCACCTAAAGCAAAGTACATTCACTACTACTATCTGAGATGACACCATGATATCCTAAGACGGGACACAGATTCCTGCTAAAGGTACGATTGAATTTGCCCTTCACTGTTGCTGCCACTAATGCCTCCAGGCCTAGTCCTGGAAAAATAGGAGCAAATCTATGCTGCAAGTGTGCTCTGACACACCAGTAACCATCCACTAGACCAGGGGTGGGGAACCTCTGACCTGCGGGCCAAACCTGGCCTGCAACACTATTTTGAGGAAGCCATGCCCACCTGAATACCTGATGCCATACATGACATTAGGTGTGGGCCAGCTTAGGGCAGGGCTTCAAATGGACAACCGGGAGCTTAAAGTGGGCTTCCTTTGCTGTCACAAGGAGTTCTCTCAGCTAATGGGCAGTCGGAGCACACTTCACTCAAAGAGGGGGAAGTGGTTTCCATTCAATGGAAGCTATTCCCTCCCAGTGCTGCTCTTCTCAAGCCTCTCCGAGCTATTCTTTTAAACTTCAGAAATTGGGAGTTTAAAGGAGTAGCACAGGGAGACTTGGAAAGTGATCCCATCTACCTGCCAAATTTGTGCAGGGGAGGGATGGGGGTTAGTGGTTTGTGGAGGCTTTTTTGTTCTTTTTGTTATGTATTTTGTGTTTATATCTTGCATTTTTATGTTGTGAACCACCCTGAGATCATTTGACAAATGGCCACATACAAAATCAATTAATTAATTTGCCCTGCAGAAAGAGATTTCTCCACTCTGCACTAGATACAGATAAATATATCCCTTCCATAGCTTCCAGCTCATTTCCTGTGTAGATCTTAGAAGTTGCTATATTTCATAAAGAATATTTGTTGTACTTCCTCTTATAGGAGCCGAAATTCAAGTGCCTGTGGATTGCACCTTTATCAATTGAATGAGGGGTATTTTTCACTATACATTTAGGGTTCTCTACTTACTCTGGGGTTCCTGCCTTCTGTAATTGGGTTTGCTCTATATCTGTGTTCTCTATAAGGATACAAGATGCTATTCCTGAGAAACTGTAATATATTTCTGGCAGATTTTTGTCCTTTTGGTCTCTGTGCCAGCTGGCAACTTTCCAAGTGGAAAGTGTGCTGATACTTTTGGTGTGGCATATGGTGTAGGAAGAGAGAATGAACATGCTGATTGCATCGACTGATAAGGGCACAAGTCTATCCCCATCTCCCCTCTTTTAAATACCGTGTGCCATCATGCAGTAATATGAGAGAACCCTCGTAATATGAACGGGCATCTAAATAACGCACCACATTTTCACTACCCTACAAAATAACAATAGTGATAAAATTATGGAGAGTAATTAGAAAATTGCTGATGTGGAGGAGTTGAAGGTTTATGATCATCTACCATGACAGCTGATGAAAGCTGGACAATGATTGTCAAAAGGTATTTAGGAATATGTGATGTTGGAGACTTCTTGCAAGTGACGCTGTTCAATTAACTGATAGAGACTCCATTCCTTTGCACCGTATTTTAGTGAATATCTCGACTCCTTGTGGGCTGAAGAGAAACTAGATGCAATTGTGCCATATTGGCCCCTTGGTTGATTTAATTGAGTCCTTAAGACTTCTTACTCTTCTGTACTGATGTCAGCTAATCTTTTAAACTTTACAGTCAAATGGTGTTCACGTGACAGTTTTTCCACTAAGTTTGTTCTCCTTCCCTTTAGATTAGACGTCAAATAGAACTGTCTTGTTTCCAAAGAGCTGGTGCTGATGCTGCATTTTCAGTTCCTGCTTAAAAGCATTTCTGAAGCTTCTTTTAGGGTTACATATTTGTGTGATGTGAGATGGATGTGGTGAACAAAGGGCAGTAGGGCTTCCCATCTATCATACTTCTCCTACCCCTTCCACAATATGACCTCCGTTAGTTGCTGCAGATTCATGTTTAGATTAGCAGCCAATTACACCCATTCTAACAGATTACATTCATTAAGGCAAAACTAATGTGTTTTCCATGTTGCAGACTTACATCCTTCCATTGATGAGTGATGTTGGGTGAATCCTGCCCAGTGTTTTTAGGATTTATCAGTCTTCAATACCAGAATAGCAAAATATTTTACGATGGTCTTCATCTCAAAAATGTACTATAGATGTCAGAATGAAATTTGAGTTGGATTTTTTTTTTAGCCGGACACGCACACTTGTGTATTGGTTTTTCCTTAAATATCTTCATGACAGTTAGAGAAAGCATTTTAAGTATCTTCCTTGGAATAGGACTCCTGCATCAGTAAAAGATACCTTGTTAAAAGTTAATGAATACCAAAAAAAGCAAAGATAAATAATATTCATTCCACAATTCAGCTAAACCCCTGAAAAGAACATTTGAACGAGGCAAAAAATCTGAAAAAGACTTCCTAAGTGGAGAGCAAGACTTGGATTTAGTGTTTTTGAGATTCAGGTATAAAGCAATCTTACAGGAGAAAGTTTCTGTTCATAGCCCCCTTGGAAAATCGTTTTTTTTGTGTGACTTTATTGGTCAACAACTATATTAGTCCTTAAGGTCTATAACTGAAAACAAAAACATTATATTTGGCTTCAGCTGGTCAAACTAGCACCTAATCTACTCTATACCTTAAAGACAGGAATGTTAGGTAGGAGTAATGTGAGGTGCATTCTTGGCTATGATCAAAGGTTAGCCTTAACAATTCAGGATGCACAGCAATGTGTATGCATAGTTCAAATGGCAATTGATATGAAATTCTTTGGCTTAAAGTGCCACAGATTCACTCTGTCCACTGACAGGGACCAGTAGGAACAGAGACAATACAAAGGGCATGTTAACCTGCATTTCTCACCCTCGCCTCCAAACTTACTAGGCACCTTCGCTCTTTGTGTCAGAAGACTAGGTTATACAATCAGTAGAATTAAGTGGCAAAGTGCTTTCTTAAGTCCTACTTTAGACTTGTTTGTAGACTCCCCTTTGTAAATTCCCTTCATCTAGGGAAGAAAGCAGGGTAGATTCAACCAGAGCTTCGTTGCTACTCACACTTGGGGTGGGGGAAGCTTGAAGAGCTCTGTCTCCTCCTCTGTGTGGGAGAGTAGCTGAGTCCTTTGGATTGGAGACTACAAACAGGTGCCTGATTAAGTTTCCTGATCTGCCAGTTACATATCCCCATTTTAAGTTATCATTTGAATGGTGGATTATGATAAATGGGAGTTTGAATGCCAAGTGGTTGGGGAGTATTTACGCAATAAGGTAATCCGAATAACAGGTAAATTAGATGTGCTCTCAGATGCCTCTCTAGGATCTGCACCTCCCATCTCCCAACCCACTGGGCTCCTCAGCAGGATGAAAGAGCCTGTGAATGCCCAGCTACTGCTCCCCCAGATCACTGGGACCCTTCTCGTGATCATCCTTCTCCAGCTTCCCAGTCTCCTCTCATTCCTTCTCTACATTCAACTACCCTTTCCAGAATGTGTTTGCCAGACTTCTGACAGACAGGAACAGGCAGGCCAAAGTAAAATCAGCACAAGGCTGCACTCATCTGGGATGAGCCTGGAAAACATTCATACCTGGTGTGGTGAAACTTGACTGCAAACCCCTTCTGGGCAACTTTCCGGCAGCCCCATGCCATTGCTGAGCAGGGCCAGAGGCAAAAGTGAGCAGAACGGTTAATGTGAATTTTACCTTTTGTGCATTAAGCTGGTTTCTTCTCATTTGCAAGCAAGAAGCATTGTCAGAATTCCAAGGACATGTTTGAGGAGGGTGCTGTCAGGGAACTGCCATCAGTGCCGGAGGGAGAGAGCAAAAGCCAGAGGGATTCCAGAGAGCGTCCAGGGATCGGGAGAAGCAGCCCATCTTCTGGGGAAGAGAATCAGCGTAGCACAAGTGGAGAAGGGGAGCAGATGGGGGAAGCGGCGAGGCGGTCCCATGACTCCTTGCCTGGGACCAGTGGGGAGAGTAGGGGTCCTCCGTTGCCCACGCCCTCCTTGAGCAGAAGGCTTTCGCGCAGAGAGAGTAGGAGGAGACTAGGCGTCAAAGAGCTTCTTTGCTGGAAGAAGTTTAAGAAACGCCCACTGATGGATTCTGCCAGCGATTGAGTCAGCCACGGGTAAGTGGCTGTCCGGACAGAAAAGGTTCACTTAGGCAACCCAGCCAGGTGTTTGCACCCAGCCGGGGAGATAAGCACTGGCTTACGCACGAGCAACCCCTAGAACCATTACAGGTGCAAAGCAAGATTGGTGTGGGGTGTGGCTTAAAAAGATACGTGGCCTGTGGCAAGCTGGGGCCAGGTAAAGAGGCCTAGAGGACCACATTTGGCCCCCATCCCAGAAGTTCCGTATTCCTTCTTCATACAGAGACCATTTTATCCAAGTGCAAAATTATTGTGTGTGGTGTTTTGATGATGTAGGAAAAGCATTTGTATGTTGGAGCTCGTGTGGTGGTCTTTCAAGCCATAACTTTGTATTGGTAAATGCAAGTTACTGCTGAAGTTCACTAAGAAAGACACCATGACTTTGTATTCCTCTGAATTTAATGTTATAAGCGAGTAGAAGTTCCCCCTTCTGTGAACCTAATTGTTGCGTAGTCTCACTTTAGTTTTTCTTTTTCTTCATTACTTCCTTTTTTAGAATGGGAACTTCCACATACTGGGTTCTTTGCATACCTGCTGTGTTGCTTCAGAGATCAAAGTAACTTGGTGCACATACTTTACATCTCCGTTCTGTAGGGGTCTTTGCTCTTTCATTTCCCTGGCTGCTCTGCAGCTAGCATTATCTGAAAAGAGAGTGAACAGTGGCAGCTGTAAACATAAGGATAAAGTCAGTCATTTGCAGTTTCTTCACATACCTAGATACATGAGCAGTTTAGCTCAGAGAACATTTTTGTGTGATTGAATAAATTATTTAAACAGGAGCAATATGCTTCATGAGCAAAGCTTCATGAAATTGCACAGGGGCCTAAGAACTGAAACTACATTTCTGGCCTGCAGCTAAGTTTATTCATTTGCATGTATATAATAAAGTAAGCTGACTCATAAAATGCCTGTAAAATACTGGCGCTCATCTTCAGGGTGCTTGACCCTGACACTTGACTAGCAGTGACTGAACAACTTTGATATGCTCTGAAGTACTATAAAATAAAACAGGTGTTTCCAAACAATTGACAGTATATTTAAAATGCTATCATTGCATCAGTGCTTCCATCGGCCCTTAAAATGTACAGTATCTTAATGGACAAACTGCAGCATGTACAAGTTTTTATACTATGGCAACAACTAAAGCAATTTTAGAAAACTCTTTCTTTCAATCCAATTATGCTACAGTTGTACTGTTAGTATTACACACTGGTATTTTTCTTGGGGGCAGGGAAGGTTACTCTGGTTATATAGGAGCCAACAGATCTCAGTAATTATAGTGGATGATTTGGGTGTCTGATTGAGATCTGAACCAATCAGATCTCATTTGTCTTGATAGCAGGACCTAAATTCAGCAATGCCAATTTAATTTGATGTTATTATGTTCAGTTTTCAAAAGCAACATGTCTGAAGTTCAGTTGCTGAACACTGGTTTCTTTTTTAAAGGGTGTTCTGTAAGAATTCCCAATTAACTTTCCCTTTGAGTAAGAACACGACAGAGGAATTACTCAGTTCAGCGTGCTCAAAATAGATAACTACATCTGAACAGCTTGATTAGACTCTCAAATTAGTTTTAGTTTCAAAGCATATCAGGAATGAATCAAGTAGAACTGTCTTCATAGGAAGCCTGTTCTCTTTAGTGATAACCATAGCTCAGACTTAGTTTTGATCTGTGTGCATGCAGAAAACTAGCTGCGGTCTATCAGTCCTCCAGGTGGTGGTAATGAAATTGAGAAAATCAAACAAGCCAGATTATACCTTTAAGGCAGGAGTAGGTATTTTAGCACAGATGTGGGGAACCTTTGGCCCTCCAGATGTTGCTGAATTTACAGCTCCCCTTATCCCTGGCCATTGACCCAAAGGTAGGTTGCTATTATCACTCACATTTATTGAGTTGGAACTGGAATAGTGACATCTGAACTAGCTGTACCAGTTCATTGTGCTGCTTTGAACATGACCACCTTTAAGTGTAAGTGTGTAGGAAAACTACAGATGTCTGATGCTGCAAGCAAAAGTGGTCCTCCCTTAGTTATTTCTTTGCCTTCTTTCTGCTCCCCTCCCCACTGGAATCACTGAGGAAGGAAGTCCGTATATGGATGAGCCATGTAATCTATCAATTTTTTTTGCTTTTTTGCATCTTGTAGCATGGCCATTAAAAACAGCTACACTACATCCAGTACTTCATTGTCCAGCACTACTTAAGATGGAATTGAGTCCAAATGCAAACACACAAGCCCTACTGTTCTGCTCCAGGCACAAACAGAATTTCTATACTATATCTTCTGTGTACTTCTCCGTGTTCCTCTCTAGCCTCTGGTGCCTCGTGGCTCATAGTGCTAAGTCACAAAACTTTGACCCATGTATTTGAAACACGGAATACTAACCAGTCTCTTGTTGCTCTTCATTAAAGCACAAATAGACTTCATGCAGTCTCCAAGAATGTATGTGTAGACTTGGGTTTTAAAAGATATTCTTAAACATTTATATTTTTCAAAAAATACCACAGTGTAGATAGGTTAAGGCTTATGATGATATAGCAAAAAGCCACTGAATCCATTATGTATACTCCCAATGGTAAGTCTATAAATTAAGATTTCCGCCCCCCCCCCAATGTATTACATTTTCCCATGAGAAGGTAAAGATTATAAGATAATTCTGTCTTTCCTCTTACACGTCAGACTCAATATGTGCAGGAAAATGTGTCCTGCTTGGTTCTGTAGTACAGAACTAAACAGGCTTTGTTTCCTCTGGACTACTTTTAAAAGGCTGTTTTGCCAGCAAGATCTTGTCCTGTTAAAATGCATATGCCGTTGAAAAATCAGGACATTTGTGTACAAAATGGATCAGAAAGCCTCAGGCTTCTGCCACCCCTTCCCCCTCCCAGTCTCCACACATTAGGACTTACCTGCGATATATAGATCATTCTTAAAACCTGAAAAATCTCTATAAATTTACTGCTGGAGGTGGAATTCTAGTAGACTAGATAGACTAGTGGTCTGACATCACTAGCATATTTTAAATATGGGAAGCTGGTGTTAAATGCCTTGCTTACCTAAAGGTTTTGTTTTTTGCATAAAGCTAACTGTTACAGAAAAGAATTGGTGATTAAGTGCTTGAAATGAAGCTGTACTAGAGTAACTGGCTTCCAGACAGCTGTTTGACGCTCTGTTAATTGAATAGCTGTACTTCTAATGAGGCTTTATGGTTATATATTAGCAGTGTTGTGATAAACCAGCTGGGCCCAACTGGTGTCTTGTCATAATGCCAAATATAAATGCCTTTTTTAACACTTTCAGATAAGGTGATAGCACTTCATTACAAAGCTACAGTGATATGAAACAAATGCTTGCTCTTAAAAACCTTGGGAGAGCTTTTTAGGTATATCTGATCCTTTACACTAGGTTAGACAGAACGTTGGCTTCGTGGTAGTGGGATGGTTAAAAGCAAGCATCCAGTTGTTGCTTAAATTGGCAGTAGAAGCAATTGTTCATTAATTACTTTTCCATATTACACACGCTTAAGTTAATGCCGTTCTGTGCATATATTTTTTCATGATTTCCTGATCAGGACCGAGGGATAGCTCAGTCAGTAGAGCATGAGACTCTTAATCTCAGGGTTGCGGGTTTGAGCCCCACATTGGGCAAAAGATTCCTGCATTACAGGGGGTTGGTCTGGATGACCCTCATGGTCCCTTCTAATTCTATGATTCTAAAGTAGTGGGGACCATGAGATTTATACACCAGCAGGTGGGGAGAGTATGTGTATCAAGGAGCATTTAGGGCATGGGTAGGCAAACTAAGGCCCAGGGGCTGGATCTGGCCCAATCGCCTTCTAAATCCAGCCTGCGGACGGTCCGGGAATCAGCATGTTTTTACATGAGTAGAATGTGCCCTTTTATTTAAATGCATCTCTGAGTTATTTGTGGAGTATTGGAATTCGTTCATTCCCCCCCCCCCCAAAAAAATAGTCCGGCCCCCCACAAGGTATACAGGACAGTGGACCGGCCCCCTGCTGAAAAAGTTTGCTGACCCTAATTTAGAGTCTTGGAATTGAGAAAATGCATCTCTTCGGCCATTCATGTGAGCTACAGTCTGTAGACAATAGATTTGCCACTAATTACCTAGAATATTTACCGGTACTTTGTTGGGCTGCTACTGTGAACCTACCTTGAACTTTGCATGAAAATATGAGTGAAGGAATTTGGTGGTCTCCTGATTAGAATGTTCCATCAAGGAGAGTGAAATATCCTACTGCTTCATAGATGTTGCATTGACTTAGTCTCCAATAACTTTCAAAAACTGGCTATTTGATGTTTTTTTACAGAAATAAAAAAGATAATAAAGAATGGCAATAAACGATCACTGTGTACTTGTGTGTATGGAGGAGGTGGAGGGTGGCAGGGTATAGGGTACAAGATTCAGTTGGTTCCCCAAAATAGTTAGGTATTCATTATTTACACAAACAAGCCTGCGTAGGGGGCCCATATAGCATTGACTTTTCCATCCTTTTTATACTTACCAAAAAGGCACTTCCTTGTAGGTGGCGAGTTGCATCATGTCCCAATGCACAATTGGGGGAGATGATCTCTCCTTCCAGAACAGAAGTTTAAGCATTTGACTACCATCAGTGCCCACAGCAAGCAGTCACACCCCTCTGACAGGTTCCAGAGGGTTGGTACCTAATTCATCGAAATATCAGGGATGTGTCTAAGACTATATTCTGCAAGAATTTTCTTGATCCTATGTATGATTGAATAGTCTGTGCCTGTCATTTTTATTATGTATTTAGTGCCTGTGTTACTATATCATTCATTTGAGAGCATTCTCCTATATTTTTGGAATTTGAAGGTTTAGCAAAATAGTAGGTTCTCTAAAGTTTTATGGGACATGACAGCATATACGACATATATGCATGTATGACAGCTAATACCTTATGTATTAGCTCTTGCCTGCAATTAATTTCATTGTTGCCCTAACACTGAGAGAGTGCGGCTTTTTAATTTTAGATCTTTACCGCACCCTCTTACATTATGCTTCCTTGTGTTATTTACTCTTCTAGCTTGTGTCATGGAAACAGTATCTCTTGGAGGTTATTTTACTTAGCCTCACAAAGTCAGTGGTGATGATGATTGGTTCAGTAAATAGCTATGTGCTTTTAATGTAGGCTCAGTGTGTGGGTATGTTGCATATGAATATGAACTTCCTGATAGGCTATTTGTCTACCTTTTTATTCCATTGCTTGTTACAGTGAAAGAGGAACTCAATGTGCAGGAAACTTTGGGTCAGAAGCTTCTGCTGTATTTAGTATTCTTTTTTAAAAAAAACACACAGGCAAACATTAAAACATAAATAAAGCTGTAAAGTAAAGAAATAGTCACTCAGTAAGTAAACAGGCAAGTGAAGTGTACCTTAACAATAACATGCCAGTACAAATAAAAACCCAGAGAAAGGAAAACAAGACTAGAGTGGGCTTTATTAAAATAAATGCCATATTAATTGTTAATCATCTTAGTGCTAAATCTTATAGAAAAGGGGTTGCTGTCTAACTCAATCAACCCATACTTGTTGTTCCAAAAAATCTGAAATTTCCATTCTTGTTCAAATCTATTAATCTTTTGTATCCCTTCTCTTACCCATAGGGTCAAAGTAATCTTACTTAGTGTTGCAAGTTCCCATATTGTAATATGTCACTGTTTTAGATCCAGTGTTTTTTGTTTCTAGTATTTAGCGTACGACACTCTTGTACTTGAAAATTTACATTGCCAGTGGATTTACTGCTTCATCTCTGTCTGGGACAGTTTTGGTGACGTGAAAAATGAAGATGTTATGCAGGAAAGTAGCTTTTGACTAACTAGATCATGTGCTAATCTTTGCCTCTTTCAGTCATGTTTCTGATTAGACACAAGTCAGGGTACTATAGTAGATAAAGTGCTGTTTTTAGACAGGGAATACTTGCATTTTAATTCACATTCAGTCATGAATCTTGCTGACCTGCTTTGGGTGAGCCTCTTGTCATTCAGTTTCGCCTACTTCAAACGCGGGTGGTGCTGTGGCCTAAACCACTGAGCCTCTTGGGCTTGTCGATCAGAAGGTTGGCGGTGTGAATCCTGCGACGGGGTGAGCTCCCTTTGCTCTGTCCCAGCTCCTGCCAACCTAGCAGTTCGAAAGCACCCCAGTGCAAGTAGAGAAATAGGTACCACTATGGTGGGAAGGAAAATAGCGTTTCCGTGCGCTCTGGTTTCCGTCATGTTGTCCCATTGCTCCAGAAGCGGTTTAGTCATGCTGGCCACATGACCAGGAAAGCTGTCTGTGGACAAATGCCGGTTCCCTCGGCCTGAAAGCAAGATGAGCGCCTCAACCCCATAGTCACCATTGACTGGACTTAACCATCCAGGGGTCCTTTACCTTTACCTTTTACTTCAAATAGTGGCTGTAGGAGTCAAATAAGATAAAATAGGCACTTCCTGGAGATTCATTGAAGGAGGGTTGCAAAAGTGTCCCGATTATACAAAATAGTTACCCAGAAAATCTCTGACATTTCACCAGTGCTAAACCTTGACTTTTAAATCTATTTAAAAATCTTACCTGACAATGCATCTTAATGTAAAGGTAAAGGGACCCCTGACCATTAGGTCCAGTCGCGGACGACTCTGGGGTTGCAGCACTCATCTCGCTTTACTGGCCGAGGAAGCCGGCGTACAGCTTCTGGGTCACGTGGCCAGCATGACTAAGCCGCTTCTGGCGAACCAGAGCAGCGCACAGAAACACCGTTTACCTTCCCGCCGGAGCGGTACCTATTTATCTACTTGCACTTTGATGTGCTTTCGAACTGCTAAGTTGGCAGGAGCAGGGACCAAGCAATGGAAGCTCACCCCGTCCCAGGATTCGAACCGCCAACCTTCTGATCAGCAAGCCCTATGCTCTGTGGTTTAACCCACAGCGCCACCCGCGTCCCCATCTTAATATAATGAATGCTAATTATATACACACCATGCCCTGAACAAGGTAAGGATTCCAGCTGGACTTCTGGTTATGTAATGGGACATTACTTTCAACTCCTTGGAGCAGATTTTGGAGTGCTACATGGGAGAAGAAATAAAAACGGAAGCCCTGTAGTGTGGGCAGAAGTGCATTGCAGCAGGTAGTAAAAGGAAGAGCAACTATATTATATATATATATTTTTAATGACAAACAGACCAGTGCAGACTTGAATTGAAAAGAAGCACTGCCACTTCGCTCTGGTAGTGGTTGCTTTATTTATTAATTTAAACATTTTATGCCCCCATTTAATCTAACAGAATTACCAGGACAGCTCACAACGGTCGTAAAAAATCTACCAAGATTGAGAGAGAAGGTAAAACAGCAAAAAGTAAACTATAAGCAGAGTGGTGTGGGAGAGCAGTAGCAGTAGACTCAAACTAGCTGGAAAGCCTGGGTTGGGTAAAAGAGTGCTGAAAGGGCAACTAATTTGGTATCAGGCAATCTTCTGGCCATCATTTCACATGTACATGTTGTTAGCATCCATCTGTCTCAAGAGACAATGGGGTGAAGTCAAAGTGCTGTGTTAGCAACACCGAAGTGAGCTCCTGGGCATTGTTTATGGAGATCCTGGGCTGCAAAGATGACAAGACACCCTTTCGGCCTCACTGATGTGGTCCAAGGGGAACCAGAGCAATGCCAACTTGGCTGCAGGATTTGTTGGAAGGAGGACACATGCAGGGTGCCATCCAACCATCTTAGGGACTCTGCTCCAGATTTGTGTAAGGTTTACTACTTAGCCTTTTCTTCTCCCAACGATATCCCACAAGGCAGTGACGGTTTAGGACCAGAGCTTTCCTTCTCCCAGATGGGCTACCCTCTTAGGTTGGCAAGACCCATTTGCCTCTCACTTCCCTCCACAGCAGGTGCAGTAACCGCCTTCTTGACCATTGGACCCATTACTGGTCTTAGCCTGTCTTCACATGCCGGGGAAGTCTCAACAAAATGTATAACTATCATACCATGTAACTCAAAGTATCAGTGCTAGAGTGCAGATGTAAATAGCACTTTGCACAGGACTGAGAAAGAAGTATATGGCCATTTATATGAGCATCTTGTGAATTAGCCTTATGAGTAACTTATTCAAAGTATAAAGGTCAACTTTCCTGTCAACATTGGAATACTAACTTAAAGTTTCCAGGCTTTTTTCCTTATGGAAAACAAAATATTTCACTGTGCCATCTTAGCAAGCTACATAAGCAATTTGGTTGTGTCTCTCCACTCCCAATTTCTTTCTTCATGTATGTAGGCTCAACCATGGATCATAGTATGCACCATAAATGTTCTAAAAGAAATACAAAACACACTGGAGTGCTTGCAGGTGGGAAGCAGGGTGTAGTTTCTAATGATGGCCGTTTATTCTAATACCTGCAAATACCAGGAATGGCAGCAGAACTGCTATTTGGGATAGAGGTATAGTTTTTTATGGTCCAGAAACTTTTATTTCAGCTTCATTTAAATGTAAGATATCTCTTAATGACTATGTTAAGATAGACCAGTGTAATAGCCTTGATGCATATTTTAAATTAATAATTTGTACTATGCATTTCAATCACTTGAAAGACTTATTAATATACAGCTACATCTTCAAAGCTGTTGACAATATGAAGATATATTTTGGCTACTGGCTAGGCAAGTAGTAAGCTAGGATAAGGACATTAGTTATGCTAAAATATCAACAGTATTTCCCCCTTTAGCTTTTGAGTTGGCAGCGTGAGATTAATTAAGCACTTCTCACTTGGGGCTGCCTTCCTCATGCTGTTTGTTGATAAATGTTCAGTTAATTTATGCTTAATTTAGATCCTCAGCTTTTCTTCACACTCATTAACTTGCAAGATTAATTTTTAAAAGCATAAAATCTGGAGATCAGCTTGGTGTTCAGAACTAGATACTGAGGATATGAATCACATCAGTAATTTTTGCTATTCCCTGTATTATGGGGGTGTGGTAAAAGACAGGCGTCTTTCTGACTTTTAAGGCCTGCTACAGATAAACCGGTAAGTGGACTAGAAATTATGGCATACAGTGCTGAACATGGGTTTAAGTGGAAATTTACGAGTAAGCGGAGGAGCTAGGGAACAGCAGAATGTGCATTGTTACACTTTTTTCTATGATTTTCTTAGCTGCTTTGTATGTCTCAACTTGAAGAGGAAAATGTGGGTTATATGTTTTACTTTTTTTAAAAAAGTGACATGATCTCATAGCCTGATTCTAGCTGCACACCAGTTGGTAGTACAGCTGCACTGAGTTTAAGAGTAAATTGATGTGTGTGATTTCAGAATGAGAGATTTTAAAAAATATGTTTAAAAGCTGCTATTGCCTATACATTTATTCTCTTATTAGGAGTGCTTACTGTTTTAGGGTCTCCGTGATAGTTTTCTAGAGCAAGCACCTCTGTAGTCCATAAGCAATAGCATAATGTTGCATATAGCTTTCTGTGATTAAAAAAGAAAATAACCAACAGGCTCGTTCTGTTATACATAATCTAGGACATTCGTAACCCTCTCCCTGGTGCAAATAGTTATGGACAATACATTCACTTGCATTGATCTCTTATTATGTGTCTCTCCCTTCCTTTCTCCCTTTCCAAAATGAATTTTGATTATAGGCTTCTTAGGACACAGGCCTGCCTTTTGCTTAGATGAATTCTGTAGTGCAGTGTTTATACTGATGGCACCTTATCAAAATAGTTCCATTTCTCAATAACGCTAATCTTGCTTGGTAAAGGCACATGCTTTATTTTTGCTCGTTCCCTTCAGGAAACATTCATTTATTTCAAACACTTTGAAAATGCATAATTACTGCTCCCTTCATTAGCACACCAGAATTCTGTATGCTGAGTTGATACTTGACCTAGAACACAAAAATGTTTAGCTAGGGTTTCTGTTTTAAAATCATCCTTGGAGGCTTGTGAGTAGCAATATATAGGGCCAGATTCAACTGCCCATTCTGCATACACAGAGAGGGGAGGGGGGATTTTTCCATTGGGCAAGCAGAAATCCTAGTGCTGACAGAACGATCTCCTTAGTGCTACATTGAACTGTACTACATTGAACCGCACTGTTGATCTGCAGGGTTAGTAACCTGCCAATTCATATTGTACTAGTTTGTTATTTGGCAGTTGTATCCATCTTTGAATACGAAAGTTGCTTTAATAATCCAGTTTCTCTGCCAAAGCAGCACTATAGAAGTAAAGGAAAAACATGGGCTACCTCACTTAGAGCATTACAGCATTTCCATAACTAAGGAGGGAAAAACACTAACCTTGGGAAATGATTGAGTTGAAAGAGCTGGAAAAAGTTTTGGAATGGCATAAGAAAAGCATGTTGGTGTTTCTTTGTGTTGGCCCTAATAAAATATGAGCAGCCGTTAAAGCCTACACAGGTTAGGCTTGACAGTGAGCGCCAGTTTTGTGCTTGTACACACAGGGCATTTTTATTTATTGCAGAAGTACTTTGCAGAGCAGATGTGTACAGTGGTGCCCCGCAAGACGAATGCCTCGCAAGACGGAAAACCCGCTAGACGAAAGGGTTTTCCGTTTTTGAGCTGCTTCGCAAGACGATTTTCCCTATGGGCTCGCTTTGCAAGACGAAAACGTCTTGTGAGTGTTCCGATTTTTTCCCGCTCCCCCCCCTTTTTCCAAGCCGCTAATAGCCTTTTAGCCGCTAATCCGCTAAGCCTTTAATAGCCGCTAAGCCTTTAATAGCGCTAATCCGCTAAGCCGCTTATAGGGTTGCTTCGCAAGAAGAAAAAACTGCTAGACGAAGAGACTCGCGGAACGGATTAATTTCGTCTTGCGAGGCACCACTGTATATAACGGGTTGGCTGGAGATGGTCTTTTGATCAAATGCTGATAACAAATAGAGTGGAATGAGTGAAGATGTACCCAACCCAGTAAAGGTTACTGTGGCATATATTAATTCAACCCTGGAAACATGTTACTGCATAATTCGTGTAAAATTCATGATGGGCACTTTCAAGACCAATGTGAAGGACAGGTTTCTGGGCGGTGCTTTATGATTTAAGGGAGAGCTAGAGAGAGGAGGACACAACTAAGATCAGAAAATAACTCTTCCTTGAATCATTATAATCCTGCTCCTCACAAGGCCCGAAAGGTGTCTTTTAAAAAACTTCTCAGTAGTATTAGAAGCTTCTGCGCCATGTAGTAATACAAATCTGTTGGACAACTTTGGAATAAATTCTTTGTATTCTTCCCATTATAGTGAAACTGGGAATGCACCTATAATATGGGCAAAATAGACAGTGAATCTTAACTATTATCATGTCAAACTTGATTGCGCTAGTTGTTAAATTCTTTCTGTAGCTTGAGTTATTGCAGCCCAGACATAAGTCATCAGAGAGCTACCTTTGAGGCATTCGTGCTTCAGGCAGTTCCTGTGAGCTGCCATGCACCAGCTAGGAATGTCGTGTTAGTAAAAAATCTGGGTTGCTTTTTGGCATTAGTACATGTATAACAAGACTTCTCTTTGAAACATTCATAACATATGAATAAAAATTCATAACATTTGAAGAATGCTAAATTATTTCTTACCAACTTTGGAAGGAAAAGCACTGTGGTATACCAGAATGATAGAAGGTTCATAAATATATGCTTTTTTAAAAAGTAGGGTTAAAAAAAAATCCTATACGAGGAAAGTTTATTGGCTTGACACTGTTCCAAGAGTGTAAGAAATCACGCCAGCAACTTGGTCAACTTTCTATCTCTATAACTTCTCTTGCAATGTGTGAAAAGTTTCTATATGAGCTTTTATAAAGTTTGACTGGCTGTCATGCTTCTCACCTTATATAAAATCATAATAGAATGAAGGCAAGTTATAAAGTGGATTGCACAGCACAGATGCCCAACATAAAATTAAGATGGTTGCCCAGAAAATGGTCTGAACACACACAGGACTGCTGCAGGACTGACACTTTAAGCTTCCTGGTTGGGGAACCACATGGGAACCATATACAAGGTGTTCTCTGGTGCTTAGAGGAAGAGTTTGGTAAATTTGCCTAGAACTGTAAATCTAGAGGTCTGCATTTGTTCTTAGACATTTCCTTTGCAACCTGGTCATGTCTGGAGCTGTTAAAGCACCATTTCCTTTTCTCACTCCCACTCTCTTCTTCCCACACCTGTGTGCTTTTTCTCCTGCAGCCTTTTGATGGATCATATCCCAAATAGCATTTCTAAATAAATGGAAACTGAGTCTTGCGTTTTCCTCTTGGTAAGGCCAGTTCTGCTTGTCAGATGGTTCTCATTGTAAAAGCGCTGCTGGCACTGAGAGGGGCTTATTCTGATTTTCCATAACCACCCCTCAAAACACTTTCCCAGTCCTGAATGCCTTTCATAATGCAGCCTCCCCATGGCAGCTATTTAAAACTACCTTCAAGTGTCAGCTGTTCCATGTCCCCTGTATTGGCCTGCAGCATGACAGAGCTTCACAGTGGGAGCCTCGCTGCATTTTATGTTAGTACATCAGAAGTAGTTTGCCGCATCAAGCAATTTCCACACAGGAGTACTCAGTGACTCTGAATAGAAGGAGGTGGTCCTTAAAAGTAAGTAGAACTGTAAGTTCTAGGAAGCTGGATAGCATGGACATAAAGATGCAATGATAAAATTGTAATAAAGAAACTCCTGTGAGGGGGCATACAAAATCATATTACTTGTGACCATCCTTTTAATCAACTGATGTACCATAATGGTTGTAGAGATAATATGAACAAGGGCTTTGTGGGCAAAGAAGGAGTCTTGTGATAGAAATTGCTTGCTCTGGACATAGCTGTTGACTATAAATCTCTTTAAGTTGTATCCTTGTTTTTGTCATACTTTTGGAACAATTTATTCAGCTACCCATCATCCTTCCTTCCATTTCTTGAGGGAATTAAAAAAATCTTACTGTGTCCATCTTATTGTCCATTATAGATATAAAGCGCCTCTGCATGTTATGATGAGCCACAAATCTCAAAACAGAATGCAGCCTGTCCTTGGCTGAAAATGGGCTAGTGCTGCTGTTGACCTACATTTCACATGCATTTTAATAGAGAAAGCTGTCGCTGGCTGCTTTGAAAGCCTCCTTTGCTGCAGTGTTGTGGATAGCCATCAGTCCCATTTGTTTAAGCCCTTGAGCAAGAAATGAACTTCTCCGATTTGTTTACACCCCCAGTTAATTGTTGGCTTGGTGTTGTCCATGTGGTGGAAGAGGTAGCTGGAGAAGGTCAGAGAAAAAGTGAAGAAGCTGAGATGCAGCAATGCAGTTAACAGACTAAAGCATTGGTGGGCTTTAGCAACAATTATTTTAAAATACAGTAATGAACTTCGATTAGAAGTGGATATGCAAATTCTACACTTTGGTAAAGTGGGTGTATGTAATCTTCTCTTACTTGTGGTCTGATTTGCTTCTATATGTATGGTCCTTTATTTAATATAATTTTATAGCATCTAATATTAGGATTCATATTTAGATTGTGTGAACTACAGTTCTGAGTTTACTACTGGATTGTAAAATGATGGCAATATAATTTTAATGTAGTTTAAGACAACTTTTCTTAGGAGTAACTTTGAAGAAATAGAAACAATATTACGCCACTTACTTCCCTGTGGGGCAACAAAATCAACACAAACAAAAACAGAACAAAAAAATAATAATCAAATGTTTTCTCCAACCAAGTCCTACTCAGAGTTGTTGTTTAGTCGTTTAGTTGTGTCCGACTCTTTGTGACTCCATGGACCAGAGCACGCCAGGCACTTCTGTCTTCCACTGCCTTCCGCAGTTTGGTCAAACTCATGCTGGTAGCTTCGAGAACACTATCCAACCTACTCAGAGTAGGCCCATTTAAATAGATAGGCCCAAGTTACTCACTGATATTTGTGTGACAAGTCAATTAGTAAACAATTAATGTGGCTTTAAAATGAAAATTAATGTTCATCAGAACACAGATAGCATTGCTCTTTTAAACTAAGAAAAAGCTTAGCTTATATTTTGTCTCCAAAGAACAGAAGACTGAAAAGATTTCTTAGTGCTGGAGTATAGGCAGGTAGTTAATTTTGTGTGCCACAGACTTTTATACCTGCAACATAAGTGAGATCCTACTTTATACAGCTATATGTAGTAAATCTCATTGCAGCTGCTCTTCATGTAATAACATAGGAAGAGACAAAACTTACACAAGGTGAGTATCTTGGCCTTCTGTACTGATCCAGTTGTGCAGGTGGATTTGCAATAAAATTTAGGTCTTCGTCTGTCCCTTGGAAAAAGTAACAGATTAATCACGTTCATGAATTCTTCCTTGTTGGCTTTGCTGTTTGTTAAATACCGTATTTTGCGCCCCATAGGACGCACCGGCCCATAGGACGCACCAAGTTTTTTGGGGGGGAAATAAAGGGGGGGAAATTATTTCCCCCCCAGGCGCTTGTGGGGCCGGCAGCAGGGAGAAGCGCTCTTCTCCCCGCCGCCCACCTTCAGATCAGGTCCGGGGACAGCGGGAAGACGCGCTGCGCCTCCCAGCTGTCCCCGGAGCTTGCGGGGCTGGCAGCGGGGAGAAACGCTCTTCTCCCCACCGCCCGCTTTCAGATCAGGTACGGGGACAGCGGGAAGACGCGCTGTGCCTCCCCACTGTCCCCGGAGCTTGCAGGCCTGGCGGCGGGGTCTCCCCGCCGTCAGCCTCCAAACCACTTTGGGAGACAGCGGGATGGCGGCGTTTCACCTCCCTCTGTCCCCCGACCTTGTGGGGCTGGCGCTGGGGCTCTCCTGAAGCCTGGAGAGCGAGAGCGGTCGGTGCGCACCGACCCCTCTCGCTCTCCAGGCTTCAGCGAAAGCCTGCATTCGCCCCATAGGACGCACACACATTTCCCCTTCATATAGGGCGAAAAATACGGTAAACAATGCCAGACATAGTTCAGCCATCTTTTCACTACATATAAGAACCCCATGCCCCCTTCCCCCCCCCAAAAAAAATTATCTGTCCTCTTGTTTAGCTACAGTATAGCAAACCTCTGAAAAAAAGGATTTACATAAAGCAGTGTTAGACTCCTTTCCTTGAGCTGCAATTCCATGGCATACTTGATCTTTGTTGATGACCATATGGCATGATTTTGTGCTTGGATGCAAGCTTAGGGTTGGGTGTATCAGCCAGTCACTTGTAATGAATACCACTTCTGCTTGATTTCCGGAAGGAAAGTCTGCATTGAAATATATGATATGATATTCAGCCAAGAAGAAATGTAAATTTCTGTTGTATAAACATTGTAAGATTTATCAGTGTTAGTGGGTCCTCCTAGTTTAATGTCAGACAATGCACACTGTTGCAGATTGCCTTTTTGACCAAGGAGCTGGCAAAACATGTTTACTTGCTTTTGCGGGTCGGGTGGGGGGCAGTAAACCTTGAAAAGCTGCTTATTCTCGGAAATTGGCCTGTTATCCCTGTCAAGCTTCTCGGTTGTCTTGGAATGGAGTGATTAGGCAAGACCCCAGCTGTATATGTGTGAGGTAGATTATGGTAATCGTATTATTCTCATCTCATTCCGTTAAGTGTTCTAGGTTTAGAGAGAACTCCCTGCTTTAACCCCTTCTTCAATAGCTGTGAAAATAGTGATAGCTGGAAATAACAAAATTAGGGTACGCTTGCTTTTTCAAAATACAGACTGGTAAGCCAGCCTCCCTTTTTTGGTAAGCTCATTTTTACGTCCTTTGTAAGTTGTGTTAGCTAAAAGAAATCTAACAGTTAATATGGACAAACCTCATATTGAGCGATGTTGGGTATCTGTTGGAATATTCTGTTAATGCAGTTCCGATGGAGCATTTTATATCACTTTTTAAATAATAAGACTATGTAAGCCAAAATGTTTGAGCTCAAGTATGTGTCCTGATTTTTGAAGAGTAGGGAGGAAGCTTGAGCATACTCTTTTTATTACTGGTTTCGCCCCAGTATACCTGAAGGAGCGTCTCCACCTCCATCATTCGGCCCGGACACAGAGGTCCACTTCTAAGGGTCTTCTGGTTGGTTCCCTCACTGCAAGAAGTAAAGTGACAGGGAGCCAGGCAGAGGCCTTCGCAGCAGTGGTGCCCTCTCTGTGGAATGTCCTCTCATCAGAGGTCAGGGAAATAAAGAATTTCCCTGAAGACCTCTGAAGGCAGTCCTGGTCAGGGAAGTTTTAAATGGCTGACATTTTATTATTTTTTATATTTTGCCAGTAGCCGCCCAGAGTTGCTAGGCAAACCCAGCCAGATGGGCAGGGTATAAACAATAAAAATATTATCATTAGTATTATTAGTTTGTCTTGGTCAAATATACAAATTTTTAGATTGTCCTAAGTTTGTAAAACACAGTATTTTGACTGAGCCCTTATAAAGCAGGGTAGGTGAACTTTTTTTCAGCCTGAGGACCGCATTGAAAGTTGACCACTCCAATGAGGGCCTTATGCCCTCTGTCACAAAAACAGCTCCCTGCTTCCCACCATTGCAGTGGTGTGATGAAGGGCATTGTATTTTGTTGTTCACAGATCTTTTGGTGAAGAGTAAAAGGCAGCATTTCCACTCCTCTCCATTGCAGTGTTGCAGTAGGGAGGAAGATACTTCCTTCTTCCTTTCCTTGCAAATGTGTTCCTTCCCTTTTTGTGCACTAGCACATCAGCACACAACAGGAAGAAGAGGAGCTTTTTGCAAAGTCAGGAAGAGATGCCTTTCAGAAGGTATCAGTCGGTTTGGTGGTCCGTTTAAAATGGCTTGGTGAGTTTGCTCTTGCTTGTGGATTTGCCACCCTTGTCTTAAAAAAAAATAGATCAAAGGAGAAAACAGTAGCATCAGTAGTTTTTTTCCGCATGCATGTCTTTGAAGCGTTACATGTATGTCATTTTCATGACCAAAGAGTTGTTTACTTCATACAGTTTTGTTTCACAGTTAAAACTAGGTCAGCAATATAGTCCCATGCCTCTTGAGCAATGGCTCTTTAGAGCCATGTTTGAGGCTTTACAGAAGCTGCATTTAGTGGCAAAGAATGAACTGTCTTTGGTAGTTGCTTGGTGACATTAAGGGGAAATGGCTGGAAAGAGGCAGGGATATAGAAAGAACACATAAATTAGTCGATGGATAAACAAGCTCTTCACGTGGTTGTGCAAAGAAGATTATCATCAATGTCATCTGAAAGACGATTCAGATCAAAGTCGCTTATATTGGCATGACCAATTTCAAAAGTTGTGCCAAAGCATATGGAAAAGACAAATGCCTAAGAGCAGGGGTGGGGAACCTCTGGCCTGTGGGCCTAATTAGTGGGCCTGGGTCCCAGAATGTGTGACACTGGGTGTGGGGCAGAACACAGCTCCAAAAGAGCCAAACAAGCACCTTTTGAAGCTTCGTTCTCAACTGATTAGCATTGACAGCACACCTTCTTCATAGAGGTTCTCTGTATCATCTGATCCGCAGTTATAGCTCGCCCCTTTGACGGTGCCACATGATGTCAGTTAATGTATCTCTTTACTCTTTTCTACATGTGTCCACTAAATACAGCTTCTATAAATCCTCAACCATGGTGCTCCCCGCCCCAATTAAAGTTGACCCATACCGGTGGGGAAGGCAAGTATCAGCCATTGGCCAGATCCAGTTTCCAACCCCACCTAAGAGTTCTGAAGGTGCCGAGAAGGTAGATAGAGCTACATTAGTCCTATTATCACATTCTTACATATTTGATCAGTGTCAGTTCCTGATTTGGTTACAGGAAGCTGAGTGTGGTAATGGTATCTTGGTTTTAAGTACACAGTGTTTTTGCTGAGAATTCTCAACCTCATTAATGTTGAGCAGAAGTGGTAATCCCCATAATGCAATACTATGATAGTAATTCTAGTAGGAAGGGAAGGGGGAGAAGGCATTCAGACTACCAAACTTGGGAATGGTGGGAATGAATTTTAAGAATTTGTGTACTGAGTTTAAAACAAAGGTTTAAGAACTTTAAAGATAATAGAAACTGATGAGCTTTTTAGCACCTGTATTTATCCTTAAGTTCTAGTTGGGTCCGTCTGTAATGCATGGCTAACACTTATATTGCGTTGTTGTTGTTGTTTAGTCGTTTAGTCGTGTCCGACTCTTCATGACCCCATGGACCAGAGCACGCCAGGCACTCCTGTCTTCCACTGCCTCCTGCAGTTTGGTCAAACTCAAGCTGGTAGCTTCGAGAACACTGTCCAACCATCTCATCCTCTGTCGTCCCCTTCTCCTTGTGCCCTCAATCTTTCCCAACATCAGGGTCTTTTCTAGGGAGTCTTCTCATGAGGTGGCCAAAGTACTGGAGCCTCAGCTTCACGATCTGTCCTTCCAGTGAGCACTCAGGGCTGATTTCCTTAAGAATGGATAGGTTTGATCATCTTGCAGTCCATGGGACTCTCAAGAGTCTCCTCCAGCACCATAATTCAAAAGCATCAATTATTCGGCGATCAGCCTTCTTTATGGTCCAGCTCTCACTATATTGCGTAGAAAGTATAATAGAAGCATGTTCAAATGACTGCAGGGCTGGGGGTCCACATCACACTGCTTTATGAAGGGGCTGTGCCATTCTACATTATAATGAATTTATGTGGTCTGTAACTCAGCTGCCTGGGGAGAAAGCACCAGCTTTGTACATCCCAGCTGCAGACTTCGTTAAGTTTCTAGCAACCAAACAATTGACAATCACAGCGGCCTGGCATGTTCGTTTATTTTCCCAGCAGGAACTTGGGAAGAGCAGCAGGAAGAGATTGAGGTGAACAAGAAGATGTGCCAGGCCAGTCACCCAGGTGAAAAGGAAAGGGGCTAACACTTCTACTTTACTTTAAACCTCACACTCTGACACTTGGAATGCTTTTAGCAGATACCAATGTAAGCACAAGTTAGGTTTCGATTAAATTTAGACCAGCTCTGGCCTAATTTCGTGTCATGAGAAAGTTCTTGAGGTTTTTACAAAATAGACTGGCCTGGCACATCTTCTTGTGCCACATTTGAGGTTGATGTAAACAAAAAGGGAGGCTGTTGGGTTTTTAATACAGTGGTACCTCGGGTTACAGACGCTTCAGGTTACAGATGCTTCAGGTTACAGACTCTGCTAACCCAGAAACAGAACCTTGGGTTAAGAACTTTGCTTCAGGATGAGAACAGAAATCGTGCTCCGGCGGCGTGGCAGCAGCAGGAGGCCCTATTAGCTAAAGTGGTGCTTCAGGTTAAGAACAGTTTCAGGTTAAGAACGGACCTCCAGAACACATTAAGTTCTTAACCCAAGGTACCACTGTATAAGTAGCGGCAGTTTGCTGCTAAATGGTGCTAAGAGGTGGGAGGAAACAGGAATATACCAGGATATAACACGTGTAATTTGAAGAGTAAGGAAAAACTACCCATGGTAAATAACTCAAAAATATAGTACTGTATGTACTTACTAAGCTATAACGTAGTTGCAAGTTTGGGCCCTGAGCAGACATTCAGAATTGGAAATGGGGAGCTGCTGTATATATATTACTAGGATGTATCTAAGTATGAACTGATACGTATGTTCCCTGAATAAATGCTGTATTCCTCAGTTTCACTGTTAAATGTAGATTGAGCTGCAAATAAGGAAGGATGTTCAGTCTTCTGTTTCCTTGATAACATCCTGAGTGCTGTAGCTAGTTAGAAGGGGCTGGTGCTCTCAGACTGCTCACTGCACTCGCAGTAAACGCAGCTCTTTGTCTCAGAATGTTCTGCTTCCTCTTTTTAAGAATTTTTCTTTTTCTTTTGGGGTGGAAGCTCATGGGAGTTAGCATGCATCTATGATGAGGGCTGAGCTGCTTAAAAGAATGACTGGCTACACTAAAAGATTAATAAAGTGGCGCATGTGAGTGAAAGGAGCAGACAGAAATGAAACAGTGAATGGCTTTTTGGTTTGGTTTGTAATATCCAGGACAATGCATGACTCTAAAGAGAAGCAGTCAGAAGCTAAATGACTGGTTCTGATTTTCCCCAAGGGGTAATAGCTAAATATTTAATTGTAAATTTCTTTTCTGTTACTATCCCCTAATACATTCTCAAGTTCTGTAGTGTAAGCAAGGATATTCTGTGCATTTCAGCTTTTTGTCTAGCTTAGTCCCAACAAACCATTCACTCTGATCGTTAATGAAGTAGAGAAACTACAGACAGAATATAGTGTACACCATTTAACGTTATTGTGATGTTTCAGAGGCAGCTTTGGGATTCCCTAAATATTTTCAGCGTTGTTAATATTTCCGCGCAGGTTGTCTTCCATGTAGGAAAAATATTATATGTTCACACCCGTCTGTCTCAGGAGACAATAGAGGAGTGCTTCTTTGGAGGCAAAGTCAAACTATTTGTTGAAAGGTTATAGTGCCTGCTATGGCTGTAGAGACCAATAGGGGAGCAACATGTTTTGTTGCAGCTGGAGCAGATGAAGGCATTCAGTTGTGCTGCTGCAGATGCACCATGGCATTTCTTATCTCTGTGCTCCTCCCAGCAGTCAGTCCTCCTCTGGTTGTTGCTATGGATGCACAAGCTGTCTGTCTCCAGGCGCTGTGGTGGTCTGCAAGGGGTTCCCACATGGCGGGGATTGGGGTTGATATTGCCAGCCTTCATGTTCACACATGAGCAACACTACATAATCAAAGCCTTTGGGCCTAAAATTAACAGAATTAGTGTGTTTTTGATGCTGTCTGAATGATAACACATTTAATCAGATGATCTCACTGTGGTGAACCTGGGCAATGCAGAAAATATATTATGCTTTGGAGGTTTTGGTGGTCTTTGCAGCAAAAAGGTTGATTTGAAGAACAAGCCACCACTTGGTTATGCAGGAACAGGGGAAGAGTGCCCCCAGAACCCTTTAGTAGGGTGCACCAGCACAGTGCTTGTTTACATGAAGCCATAGTTAATTTAAAACTGTGATTTAATGTGGTGTGGAAATTGGGCCATTGTCTAGTTTGGCCTGAGAATCTCTTGTGATTTTTCAAGCTATTGCAGAAAAAGCTGTCTTTTCTGTTTCCATGGAGACAGCTGGGTGTGAATTGATAAGAGTTCTCTTATCAAACTAGGAATCTGACAGGCTGCAGTCCAGAACTCCCTTACTATTACTGTAATAGGAGGCTAGATACAGACTTAAGGCCATTGCATAGCAGTCTTGGTTCATGTGTAGCTGCTAAAAATATGCTTCCTCTCAAGCACAAATGTTCTAGCATAAAAGAAACAGTTGCTTTACTTCCCATCAATTTGGTTAGATTAATTACTGACTTGGCTTTCAGCTCTGCAGGAATTTTCACTTCACGTCTAGTGTCTACAAAGAGAAGTTCTTTTCCTAGATTGATGAAAATGTTTGGCTTCCAGATTTCTGCTGACGCAGTGCATTTTTATATAGGGAAGCTTTATTGTGTTTTATATCTCTGTTTGAGAAATGGTATAGAGTATGGCATGTGTGGACACAAGTGTTTGCTATACCATGTAAATATTAACAGGAGGTCTGAAATCATTAATAAATTACTGCAATCAACTAAACTTACCAGATTTAAAATGAGCATATTAAGCGGACTTTAGAGTTGTGCCCTGTGAAGTTGTGTTTAGTGTTTATGTCTTAATTGTTTACTATCTGTGTTCATTGCTACTCTTATTATGTGACTGTTCAATAAAAAGGCCCTCTTTAAATTTTCATAGAAATATACAGAATTGTGTTTCTTATTCCATAGAAGCAAATTAGCTAATAAACAAAGCATCTTAATTGGATGTCACTATCCCTTCAGTTGGAGTACATCAATTTGGGAAGAGCTTGTCACATGTCTAGAGACCATGGATTTTTAAAGGTAATAGAGCTTAGCATTGGATGAAGCTGACATACCAGTGGCTGGTCCTCCTAGGAGACAAAATACATGCTCTCTATAACACAATTAATTCCATATTTCATAGTGAGTGTCAGAATATGCCTTGACTTTGAAATGTCTACAGAATGTAGTTTGACTTGGTATAATTTACTTTTCAGCTACTGGAGTAGGGTAAGAGTGCTTTGAAACTATCTGGCTTTTCATAAAGTAGGCTTAAATCAGAGTATATCAACATCATGCTATCCTGAAATGTAAATTTGTGTTTCTTTAATCCCCTCTCCCCCAGGTTTTGAACGAAGAATGTGATCAAAATTGGTACAAGGCGGAACTCAATGGCAAAGATGGCTTCATTCCCAAAAATTATATTGAAATGAAACCACATCCGTAAGTAAAGTACCATGACTTCTGTGTGTGACATTATGCTTAGGGCCAAATTCTGGCCAAGCTCACTTGCAGTTCTGGTAGTTGTCAATGCAGGAAGGATATCTCTGGAAAACTTTTTCATTCCCATGAGAGCCATCAATCCTCTGACCATATTTTGTATGGCAGGGATGCCATCAATGCAGGGGTTGTAGTGGCAGTTGTTGACATTGGCAGCAACAAAGTGGATCATGTGAACTGCATTCCCACTCAGTACACTCACTGTGAGTCTTGCAAAATCAACAGTAAAGCCCAGGTTGTTGGCTTTTGTTGCAGTTTGAACTAGACAGGCTTCACCCAACATAACATTTGATTCTGCTGTAGTAATAGTAAGGCTTTAACTGTTCAAAAGGAAACCTTTGCGAATGGTACACACGTCTTTAGTGTAAAATTATTTCCTGCCTGTTTTCCCCTTCACCAAAAAGATTCTTTTTCTTGGTGAACTTACTAAAAATCTTTGTATATTCTATACTAGATGTGTGGTCCTTACTAGTCAGTATTTCCTGTAAAATATTACCGCTGACAGCTTATTAAATGTTTAGTTCTTTCTTTCCATTGATAGCAGGCAATCGTTCACTATATTAAGTACTACATGGTCTCAATACTGAGGATATGTAATGAAGACAAGTTCCTGTTCACTAAGCTGTGTATACACATTCTGTTGCCAGCAGCACAAGCCCTATGCCGAGAAACTTACACAGTATTCTTTGTAAAATCTCATCCCTGTAACCCTTTCACTAAACAATAGTTCCAATTGAAATCTAATTTTGAAACCCACCTTTGCCATTCATTCTCAGGTTTTGCTGCTTATAGTTTTCCAGTTTTGCGCCATCTCAACAAATACTTCTAATTCTTCTAGTCTGCAGGCTACCCTTTGTCATCCTTTCCATGCAGACCTTTCCACTCATTTCTACTTTCTCACTTGCTCCCTTCTTGAAGAGAGATAAGCAAAAACCTGTCCTAAAGAGCTTACAATCTAAACAGGGGCAAGGTTAATAGGAGAGGACTTTGTGCAAATCTAGTCATAGTTACTTAGGCTTAATTTCAATATAGGTCATTCTAAGGCTGCCAGCCAATTAAAGAATTTTACTGTATTAATCATCACTGTTTCAAGCAGTTAATTGGTTGGATTTGAATTTTTTTATGTTTCCCAAAACTTCAGTATACAGGTGTCCGTTTGAGACACTGAATGAAATTTCACAAATGTAGGAAGCAAGCAAGCAAGAATAAACCTTGGCTACAACTTGTGGTTGGTGAGCAGAGAGCTTAACCATGAGTCCCAGTTTGGAGAACATGTTACACCAAACCTTGGCTTAGCTCAACATTGGGCATCAATAAAAAGAATTGGAAAAGAGTGAAGCGACTGCAAGCTCTTCTCTAGGAATTCACATGGTCACATAGTTTTGCTAACAAGACTTTAGGGTCATATTCTAAGGCCCTTTTCACTGCTGGGGCTCCAGTTGTAGAATGCCTTTTCTGTAAAGACTCACTGGGCACCTATTTGGTATTCTTATTGGCACTAGGACCTTATTTGCCCTTCCTTTTCATCTTAAAATATTTGAGTGTTTTATTTTTGGGTTTGTTTGTTTGTTTGTTTAAAAAACCACTTGTTTTAATGTCATTCATTTTATCTTGGGACTCAGCTACACAGCTACAAATAAAACGTTTTAAATATGTTGTAAAGTGCATTATACAAATGTGTTACTAGGTAGCGACAGTTTAAAAAACCATTTTCGCTGCGTTTTTTTATATGTGTGTAGATTCCACCTTGGTGTTAAGCTGTTGCTGGATTTATTCTGTTTTGGAAGTTGTGTTTTCCCCTCTTATGGTTATCTATAACAATTGCCTCTTGATATTTTTAAGGACTACAGATCCCCAACACCTTACCTCAGGATAGCTCTGGTTATCAGGAGGAATGGCCTTTAGGCATTACAAGTTGGCAAAGAGAGTTGCCCTGTTAAAAGAAGTTGAACACATTACACAATCAGTGCAGGTTACATTGTCCATTAGTAAACAGCAATGTTTGGTTTTGAATTGGTTGACTGCTGTAATAAGGAAGCATGCTTCAATTACATTCTATTGATACGTTTCACATGTGAATGTGAAACATATTGAGCTCTCAATAACATGGCTCCATGGTGACTGGCCGCAAACATTTTCAGAGGCTGAAATTGTGGTTGCTGAGTTTCTGAGGTAGAAACCCAGGGCAACATGTACATGGAAAGGGAGAAATGAAACCTTGCGAAGACACTGGCCGTGAACCGCAGACCTGCAAGTGCACCTCGGCTTTTGTTTTCTTGTAGACGTTGCTAACAGTTTGGGATGTAGTTTTCTGACCAAACCCGACAATGCAGGCAGTCTAGAATGCATGCAGAGATCTGCACATAATGTAAACTTACAGACCATGCTTCTTTTGTCTGAATCACTACTGTGCTTACAGAAAAGTTCTGTCTAGTTCTGGAAGAATAAGCCATATAATGCAGCCCCAATATAAAACCAAAGTCGGTTTTGTGGCAATTCCAATACTATATCTGACATATGAAAGTGGAATCAGAAGATGAACAGATGCAGCTCTCATGACATAAGTCCGGGAATCAATCCACCAGCCTTGTGTGTTTCCCATTGCTTCCGGCAAGAGCCAGATTTTTCTAACTACTAAGAAGTATCAGTGACAAGTGTTTAAGTTATTGACAGATCTTGCAATGGAAAGCACAGAGAGGCATTAATGCAACATTTGTGAAGTGCTTTCTAGTGTTTGAGGCACTTAACGTGCACTATCTAGTAATCCTTACAATTCTGTAAAGTCAGTATTATCCCCCATATTGCATTTGGGGGGCAGAGGACTGAGGCTGAGAAGGAGGCTTGCCTAAATCCAAGTCATGACTTCATGACATAGGCAAACATTTCTGATTTCAAACTTCCTTACTTGTAGCAGAGTCTCCTTTAGCCACCATACCACATTGTCTCTTAAGTGTTTGAGATGGGTTTGTGTGATCTACCTTCCAAAATGGTTTGCAATGTGAATAGTCCTAAAGGCACTTGTAAACTTAAACTGTGTTCCCCCAAATGCCATTAATCATGGGGCTTATATTCAGTATATGCAAAACAAAGCTTTCCTAGGTAGCAACTATAGCTGGCACCCATAAAGCAGAGTTGCAAAATGATGCAAAATCCTATCTGCCCTAATAGTCACTATACTGGTTTTGCTAAAAGTAGAGTGTGTGTGGTTTATTTTAATGGGAATGCTTGCTGTCGGGGAATCTGAAGTAAAGAAATTAAATCACTACAAATAATTTTAAAGGATGGGAGAAGTTCCCTAAGAATCTATAACTTGTTAATCCTGAATCTCATTGTTTCAGCCAAATTCTCTTGCCTCTCTTCCTATAATGCAGTGGTTAAAAGCCTTGAATATGGCAAAAATTGTTAAATCAAGAGACGTTGAGGAAATTGACTTTTTTTAAAAAATGAAGTGGTATCTATTACTTACTGGAACTTGATATTATTTATGTAATCTCCAGTTTTATATCACTCCAATCTTTAAAATTACTTTTTAAAAACATTATTTAAGTGCAGCCTCGTGGAACAATTCAATTGATTATACCTGTCAGATTACTTCCCAGCTATGAACATATCCAAACTTGCCTTTTTGGAGTTTGAATTATGCTTAATTTTCAACCGTGTTTGCACAGGTGGTTTTTTGGGAAGATCCCCCGAGCAAAAGCTGAGGAGATGTTGGGCAAACAGAGACATGATGGTGCCTTCCTCATAAGAGAGAGTGAGAGTGCTCCCGGGGACTTTTCTCTCTCCGTCAAGTAAGTGTTGCGTTATAGTTGGTTGATAAACACGTTCTGCACTTAAACTGCAGGTGAAATAAGCCTATTTGAATTATTCTTATTTCTGCCATAAAATATAGTCCTTGTTTCCCTGACTACAAAACTTGGAAATGTTGGTGCAGTAACTTCATATATGGGGACGCTTATTGGTTGTCCTGCTTTCTCTTCTCTTCTCTTCTCTTCTCTTCTCTTCTCTTCTCTTCTCTTCTCTCCCTCCATCCCTGACCATCTTGCTTTTTAGTGCTTTCCTTCTCGAACCTCAGGCATTTTGCAATTAGGGCTGGTAAAGTTGTAAAATGCTTTTCAAATATATAGAATCCTTCATTATGAAGGGAAATCACTGTTAACTCCAGGATTCTACACTTTTTAAGGGTCTTTGTGTTCATTGATTTATCACCCGAATCTCTCATCTCTGAAGGTATCCTTCAGCAACTTGCATGTTTCCAAATAAGGTGCTGTTTCCACCTTGGCTCTAATCACCTTTTGTAAATAGGTTCTGTTGTTTCCTTTAAATCAAATAAAAATAATTATTAAACTCTAGCTACATGAATTGATACTGTACAAATAGAAAACCACGTGTACCTTGCTGAGTCCTTCTGCATAGCTTTGCCCTTCCAAACGCTACCATGCAATCTACTCATATTGTAAGGGGAGAGGCATTCTTGACTATCCAAGTATGTAGAAGTTTGGTGCTTTTGTTCTAGACTCTGTGAATAGTCCTCAAGTGTTTCTTTCAGTCATCTTCTCCTACATTGTAATAGATCAGCTTTGGTACAAATGAAAACCTGTTGGGAATATCAAACCAAGATATTAATAGAATGTTCATTCTAATAGTTTATTATACCTTTACTATAAAACCAGCATATGTATTTATTAGCACTGGTAATCAGTGACACATGCTGACTTCTCATAGCACAGTACTGCCACCTATCGTTCAAGAATCACTGAAATCCATATTTGCCTAGAACCAACAATAGGTCCTGTTAGCTTAGAGAGAGAGAGAAAATACTCAGTGCCTGCCTCGCTGGCATGGATTAACATTGTGCCTCACTTCATGTCAAAGGAAAGTGGCTAACTCACCTAATTATCTGAAGCCTCAGATGTCATTCCCATTGACTATTAGGGTGAAAGCAAGAAACGCCTATAACCTGTAGTTAATATTGAGCAGAATTATTGGCAGGCATAGTGGCCAATTCTGAAGGCAATAAAGCCTGCCAAATTTCAGGCATAGCTGCAAGGCTTTCTATGTGAAATGCCTTTAAAGTGTGAAATTTATGTTAAGGGTTTGATATGCTTGTGTTTGGATGAACATAATATACAATGTGGAAATGCCCCCCAGATACGTTCCCTGCAAAATTTCAGAAGGATAGATGCAGGGGTTAGGGAGTTACAAATGAAAAAAATATTTAACGTCTTCTTTAAAAAAATCTGCTCAGTTTGCACCAAGGCCACAGAAAGTGCAAAGTTTATTATGTTCTTTTGGTATCCTATATCAAAAGGATATAGATTGGAAATAAGAGGAGAGTCCTGGTAAAGCCATTCCCTGCTTGAAGCTAGAACTGTCACTTACAGGCACCCTTCCTCTCCTGCCTCCTCTCCTATTCTCTGCCTGGAGTTTACCATTTATGGAAGGCTTAAGCGAGGTTATTAAGAACCCTCCCAAGATTCCAGAGCCTTGGACCACCTCTGATCCAGTCTGTCTTGGGATTCTGAAGAAGTCCAAATATCTCCGAGGAACTGAGTCCTTTCCTTGGACTCATGCCTTGTCTGAGACTAATGCTCGACTGTTAGCCTGTGTACGTGCAAATGTTTGCTTTAGCAACAGCAGACAATAGTACCTGTCATGCATTGGCATACACATTAGAAGAATAAATAAAAGCCTGGACATGTTCTTCTCTTTCTATTTAGATTTGGAAATGATGTGCAGCACTTCAAGGTGCTTCGAGATGGGGCTGGCAAGTATTTCCTCTGGGTGGTAAAGTTCAATTCTCTGAATGAGTTGGTAGACTATCACAGATCGACCTCTGTCTCCAGGAATCAGCAGATATTTCTTCGAGACATTGAGCAGGTGCCTCAGGTAAAGGAGCATGAGTGGAGTTCTGCCTCATTTCCATCTTCAAATGTTCTATATTATTCAATAATAACCTTATGCAAATCTGTGTTTTAGGGGATTTTACAGTTTGGAGTATAAGAACAGTTCTAATACCTGCTATATATTTTGGAGCATTCTTTGTCCACTGTGTATTTAGCCACCTCTTAAGATATTGTAAGCAAATTTTGCACGATGGTTCCTGAGATCAAGGAGCAAGTTTTCATCTCTTTTGGGATACAAATGGGCACCATTCTGAATCAAGATGGCAGACTCCACTTTTCAAAACTGCACTGATACTTTGGTTTCTTAGAATTCCTGAGCAAGGCCGGGTATGAGGCTGCCGGTTTATAATATTTGTTACTACAGTGCCTTTCTTTCTGGCTAAGGATACCACACTTAGAAAATGTACAAGCCTCCCTTTGTTATAAGGCTTCCAGGCTGTTGTGCATATTACACACACGCACACAGAAACTTAATTTTAAAAATAATTAGCAGCAACAACACAGTCAATACTGTCAAGCAGAAGACTGAAATAAAAAGATCCATGTGGTGGTGGGTTGCCCCATGTGGGTTGTCCCATCCCACACGATTGCCTATGGCCTCCTGCCACGGTAGAGGCTACAGTAGTGAGAACTGGGCAGAGAATTTCCTTATGTGAGGCTTCATTTTGCTCTCATTAGCACTGGTTGCAATTCAGTTTGCTCAAATGCTTGGATGAATAAAAGAAAAAACAACCACCACCACCAATTATCAAAAGTTGACACAAGGTGAACTTCCTGGGGGAGGCTGTTCCAAATAGGCGGTTCTGCAGCCGATAAGGTGGTATCGCCACCCACCTAACTTTGAATAGTAGGAAGCAAAGTTGCATCTCTGAAGGTGAACACAGGATATGGGAAATCTCACGTGGAAGTAGAAGGTTGTCCTTCAGATAACCAGCTCTCAAGTCATTTGGGGCTTTAAACAGCCAGTGTTTGGAACTGTTTATAGCTTGCTCTGGATACTACTGAGATCTACTGTTTGCAGTCTCTGAAAAGTTTGCAAAGGCAGCCTCTCATACAGTGCTTTGCAGTAATCCAATAGGGTACCCTCCAAACATTGAACTGCAACTCTCACTAATCCATTGGTCAAATATAACGGGGGTTGTATTTCACATTGGCTACTCCTGCAGGAGTCTAATCTCAAGCTTGCCAGTACATGGGTAACACTACTAGCTAGAGCCTCGGCCAGTGAAGGTTCACAGCTAGTCCATTAAGCTTAACTCGTGAAAGGCACTGCATGCCACAGACTTTTCTTGGTCCTCCAGTGATAATGCAGATTTAGCAACACCTGCCAAACTGTTTACCTGATTCTTTAGTGAGTAGTGTACCCTTTCAATGCAGGTTCATTGGTAGGCAAAAAACAGGACTCAAGAAAAACAAAACAGTTTTTGCATTAACATAAGTGTATATTAATTTTATGTGGTGTACTCTTATTTTTAAAAATCAGTAGAAGCCAAATTGGTAGCTTTACACAAGGGGTGAGCAACTGCATCTAGGCAGGACTGGATCCAGAACTGGCTCACCATTAGCAGAAAATGAAAATTGGAGATGTGTGGAGCAATTAATAACTCACTCTTCTTTTCTTTGGTCTGCAGCAACCCACATATGTTCAGGCTCTCTTTGATTTTGACCCTCAAGAGGAAGGTGAGCTGGGCTTTCGACGTGGAGACTTTATCCGGGTCCTTGACAATTCTGATCCCAACTGGTGGAAGGGAGCCTGCCATGACCAAACAGGCATGTTTCCACGCAACTACGTGACCCCAGTGAACCGGAACATCTAGAGCAAATTATTAAAGATTATTTAAGGAAACAGGAGAAACAGTACACATTCAGAATCTAAGTGCAGCCAGTGATCTCCAGTCATCAGGCCATAAATCTGAGTCACCTCTCTGCCGGAGAGGGAACACTTTATTCCCCCCACTCAGTATGGAACTTTGTGGGGAGGGGACAGGAGAAGGGTCCAACTTGCGCGCCAAAACTTACCTTTTAAATTAAATAGATATTAACAGATTTCTTCGGTTACTTCCGGGTGGCCCCTTTCGTTCGCTTGTCCTTTCTCCCCCAACGCTGACACACCAGTTCATCAGTGCATGAAGTTTTAATGCTATATGAAGTCCATGCCATGCCACTCAAGGAAGATAAGAGGGAGAAGCTCTGCTGGTGTTTGCTACTTATGCAAACGGCCTTCATGAAGGGACCGAGAAAGGAACCAAATCCACTACCCAGTTTAAAAGCAAAACACACACATGCCATATGCCAACTTTACTTTTGCCTTCAGTATTTTGCCTGGGTAAGATAGGGTCTTAATTCCGCCTACATACCCTGCCATCTGAAAACCCAGCTGCTTCAGAGCAAAGGGAAGAAGGTGGGGCTTTTACCACCACAGGTTGCAGGCTGTCGTGACAAATTCTCTGCTACAGCTAGATCATGCTCTCATTAACCATGACAGCTTTTAAAATTTGTTTAAGTGTGTGGTTGAGCACATTCTTCTATTTTTCCATTAGTGCCTTTCCCTCATTTCCTTATTCTTTTTTAAGTTAAAAGGACAGTCCAGAGCTTTCAGATTTCCCCCCCTGCTTTTATGTAAATATTTAAGGGGTTGAATGGGAGGGATGTAGCTTTATTATTAAATACGAAACCTTCCATAAACCAGATGGAGCTTTAAAATGTGTATAAGCACCTGATATTCTTTATTACCAGGTGGGAAAAGACATAAAGTGTTCTACAAGAGGCAGGGCTAGGACCTGCAGCCAGGGGCCCTTGAGAGAAAAGAGAGATTGCACCATTATGAAGAATGTGGCATGTTGTATGACGCTGCCATGTGGTGGAGACTGAATATTCTGGGATGTCCTGTGAAACTGTCATTTCCCCCAAAAAATATTACAGGGAGGCATCAAGAAATTGTGCTTAATTACACATTGGGTGCTTTCCAAGTATATAATTAAAGATGATGCTTAGTGATAAGCAGTTCAGTTCCCCTTTATAAACACACATGATATATATATATATGAGAGAGACTGGGTCTCGATTAGAGTCGTTGACTTGTTCTCGAAAAGAGGAATCTGGTATCTTCATGCTTCAGATTTTCCCTGTCTCCACATGCCAGTGTTACATACTTGGAGGAGTTGTGTTTCTTCCAACTTACAGCAGGCTGTTGGGGGTTGTATTTCAATCTTGCGTCCCCAGATAAGATTCACTAAAGCCATTCATAGCTTTATGAATGGACTTGGACAGGGAAGAGCAACCTGCAGAGCTCTTTGTGCCAATACACACCTTATTTCCTTTTGCTGAGCCACATGGCTGAAACTTTCATCCCAACAACAGATCCCAAAGCTACCACAGATATCTTCTTTTCCGCCCAAATGGGGAAAATTCCTGTGTTGGCAGGTGCCTTTTTATACTAAGTGTTACAAGTGTGTTATTCCTGAGATGGACTCTGCCTTACACTTCCATTTCTCCCAGCAGATGAAAGAAAAAGCTACCCTGTAGCGTATAGATTTCTCACCCATTCCTTGCTAGCTGACTTTTTCTTTCCCTCTCCCCTATACTTTCTTCTTTCTGAAATGATTGGAAAAGGAATCTATGGCATTCTACACTTGGACCATTTGATTGTTTTCTTATTTTGGAATCGGTGTATATCATGCAGCCTTGCAGACATAATGTCTTGTGTGTATATATATATTAAAAAAAATCAGTGTTTAAATAAAAAAAGGCCTATGTACTTAATCCTTTAACTCAGCAGCAGCATTTGGTAGTTAGTAATTAACTGTGAATAATAAATATACAACAAATTCTTCACTTGAATATCAGTGTCTTTTCTGTTCATTTAATGAACCATCAGCTAGTTTAGGGCTGCAGTTCTCCTAACCTTCTCTACTCCTGCAGGTAAGTAGGGTTAGGATTGCACCCTGAAAAAGTGATCCACGGAAGGTTCTTCATCCAAAATCTCACCTGTTCAGCATAGATTTCTGTTACACTAGAGGTCAAAGGTTGGTGACAGCTAAAAGCTCAATATCCGCCACAAACGAAACATATAAAATAACACAATACTTCCCTTCAACCATACAGTACGGACCTTAAATCTCACATCACTTACTGAAGAAACAGTCACGTGTAACACTTTCAGACTGTATCCTGGGCTGATCTGTCATAATGGATGGGAAGGTGTTAAAGAGGTTGAGGTGAGATTCTTCAGACTGTGATAGGGCACTGGGGAAGGGAGAAGGATGCTGTATCCTAGACATGCAGGTTGCAGAGCCTATGTGTATTCTGTTTATAATGGTTTCAGCTGGTGGCCATCACAAACCCTCCCACTCCAAATGTGCCCGCACACTTTCTGACTCACCATCTGGTGCAATTTTTTAATGCTATATTCAGCCAAATATTTTAACATTAATGTTTAGTTCAATATTTACTGTAGAAAATCTGCCAGAGAAACCCTGACAGCCAAGACTGCCCCTGGACTGGGCCAAGCTGAAAGAACTCAGAATTTGACAAATCGCCATTTGAAACTTCCCATAGGCTAAAAGCAAACCAGATCATCTCCTACATATTCACGTGAACCTCTGACTCTAACATTGGTAACAAAATAATACGTAAAACACTTATCTTGTGAGGCCATGGTTTTTGGACTCGTGTTGGTCCTTAGGCACTTGGTACTGCAGTCTTCTAGCTCTCATTTGGAACAGCTACTCTGTCAAAGGCCGATTCTGGTATTCCCTTAGTGTTTGCATAACTTGGGTACATAAGCTGGGAGGGCTGCTTTTGGAAAGAGGGCACTTGGCAGCTCTGCTGTCTGCATGGAGTTGATCCATTTTATCAGAACCCAAGACCATCCTGCCTAAGGGCTGGTCCACACTTCTGCTTGTCTGAGCGGTTTTCTGCTTGTCCTGTACTTTCTAGGCATGGGGTTGAGCGTTTTTCTATTTCCCCTGGAAAAACCCGCTCTTGGTGCTGAATCGGAGCAAATGTCAATCCATGGAAAACCTTAAAAGATTGGGTTTTCCCAGGGAAACGCAGCCAGACAAGCAGAAGTCTGGATGTCCCACAAAGAGCCATGTTGGGGAGAAAGTGGCTAGGCTTGTACAATGTCGGTATTGCCTGCTTGTAGGTCTTCAAAGTACGACACAATATTATGTTCTATCTATCCCACTGCATGGGGGCTGCTTTTCCCCTGTAAATTGGGTTAAAAGTTCTTTGGCAGGATGGTATGGGTCTTAATCATTTTTGCACCTTTTTGTTTGGAGACTTTTCACACATTTTGCTGATGGTAAAAAAAAAAAAAAAATCTTGATAGCAGTGTTCTGCCCCGGTGGCTTTTCTTTTCTTGTTTGCAAGATACTTATCTGCATTGTCTCAAACTAGGCATAAAGTGTATGAGTTACAGACTGGACTACTTAAGCTGGTGTTGCTAAACTTGAGTTTGGAATGTTTATTTTTAGAAGTATTCTGATTTAGGCTGCAATCTTAACCCCATTTACCTGAGCGTAGGTGCCACTGAATTCAACAAGACCTACTTCTGAGTAGATACAATTAGTATTGTACTTCAGTCTTTTAAAAAAACCAAAAACTTTAGGAAATTTTGCAGGAGACATTTGACCCAAAGCCAGCAGAGCTATTGACCACTTAAGTTCACTAAGGTGGAAGAAGAAGATCTCAGATGAAGAGAGAAAAATAGTCTGACCACATTTTTCCTGTCTCTTCCCCCCGCCCCCACCTATTACTGATGTAATCTTTGCCTCTGTTCCGTTCGTAAATGGTGCTCAATTTTGCATTCAAAACTCCTTTTTGAGGCAAATACAATTTCTCTAGATGTCGCATTCTATCCAAGCTTTTATTTAAGAAAGAAAATCTGCATACTTGCCTGCTGTGCTGATTGCTGGCAAACCATCAGCCATCAGAAGACATATGGCTCAAATTTTAAATCTTGGCTGTCGGTTAGCCTCCGCTTCAAAAGCTCTAAATTTAGCCAACGAGTAACCACAGCAACAAACTTGCTATATATCTTTATCTAGTATTAAAACACACAGGTTCCCTCACAGAGTGCTAACCTTTCTTGCGTGGGCTATGCATTTAAAATGCAGTTTGATGCCTGTTTTGATACTGTGTTTAAGAAATAACCTCTGGGAGTAAGACCTTCCTCATTTCGCAGTTCAAAATTGCTGACACTCCATTTTAGTTCCTTTTTATACTTTTCCATATGCGGTCTCCCCACCCACATCATTTACTGTATCTGGGGACATGTCTATCTAACGAGTTCTGGGAAAATATGACATTGGCATATAGAAAACTGACATAACTAGGAGGTAAAAAATCCTGCTGCTGTTCAGCAGGGACCTAAACTAACTACTGCATCACGAATTTTTAAACACAAAGTTGATGTTTTTCACAATGCACAAGCCACTGACAATGGGAGAGGATGTACATTAGAGCAGAGATAGGGGAATTTGTCCTCATGCCGCTATCACCACTGGCCATGCTGGTTGGGGTTGAGGATTAGGGGAAAGGACTACAATACCACTCGGCATAACTACTGAACAAATTAAAACCTTTGCATTTTATCTTTTTGTCTCCATTTAGAGAAGGGATTGGTACTTTCAAATTGCTCTCCTTGATAGATATTTGCCTCTAAAGCAGCAGCCACTGCATAAACAAAATTGTAAACCAACTTTATAAGTAGTATAAATACTTCACCAAATTACAGATTAATAGGGATGCCAAGTAATTTTTTTTTGTGTGGGTGCTGCAAGTGACTCTTATAAAACAGGCAAACATTTTCAGTTACAATGCATGAAATCTGTGGCTGCCTAAGGTCCAAAATTCATGTGACAATAAATTGATGGGTCACCGTACTGGGTAATTTTGGATTTGTTGATTGCCATACTAAAAAGATTAGGGACTCGGCTATATTTGTCACAATAATACGTTTTGAATGTGTTATAACACCAGAGAGCACCAGAGAGCAAAAATGAGTTTATATGGATTTTTACGTAGGCTTTTCCCCCCCTTTCGTTGTAACAATTTAATTTCTGACTTACAGCGTTTTCAACTTGTGTCTAGATCCACCCTAAAAAATCTTCCACATGAACTTGCCTATTAAGGTCTTTGGAAGCCCTTCTCTAGGTGCTCCTGCCTTCTAAGGCTAGGTGGGTGGCTAAAAAAGATGCTGCAGTCTCAGCAGTGGCACCTGAGTTGTGGAACTTCTGAGGCATGGGACACACCACACCTTACCTTTAAAGCACTCTTCCTGTGTGTCACAAGGGTGGTCACACTAGAGAATGGATGATGCACCATCTCATGGATGGATAACTTGCGGCCTTTCTAAAGTTGTTGGGACCTCAGCTGCCCTCATCTCTGATCACTGGCTGTGCTGGCTGGAGCTAAACATACAGATGACCACAGGAGTCCTATTTCTGTATAAGGCTGTGTGTGTAGACACTGGTGGAGGAACGGGATGGGGTGGGGGAACGCACCATCCCCAGCACCATCGGGGAGGGGTGTACCATTGCGGGCGCCCCCTGGACATGCGCAACGCACCCCCACTATGCTGGGTGCCATGCCCCTGCAGGCGGCGTGCCATGCCCCCAGGATGCACATCACGCCCCCAGGACATGCCACGCCCCCGGGACACACACCACACACCCCCAGCGGCATGCCAGCCACGCCCCCGCCTGCTCTCCACCCCAGGTGCTGGAGCATGCAGTTTCACCACTGTCTGTAGAGCAGCAGTTCCCAACTATGCTCTGGGGAGCACTTGGTGAGAGCCAGTGTGGTGTAGTGGTTAAGAGCGGTAGTCTTGCAATCTGGGGAACTGGGTTCGCTTCCCCGCTCCTCCACATGCAGCTGCTGGGAGACCTTGGGCTAGTCACACTTCTTTGAAGTCTCTCAGCCCCACTCACCTCACAGAGTGTTTGTTGTGGGGGAGGAGGGGAAAGGAGAATGTTAGCCGCTTTGAGCCTCCTTCGGGTAGTGTTAAAGCGGGATATCAAATCCAAACTCCTCCTCCTCCTCCTCTTCTTCTTCTTGGTGCTCCACAAAGCATCTCCAAGTGCTCCATGGAGAGATTGGAAATAAAAATAATTAAATACGTGTCTTTGGCATAAGGGTGATGATTGTGCTCCATGATGAATTTCTCTCCTGAAAAGTGCTCCATGACTCAAAATGTTTGGGAACTGCTAGCGTAGAAGATAATTTTCATTTGCATAATTCTTCATACAAAGCGGTAAGAATCTAGAGCTCCACATGAGAACAGGTAGTAGTACCGTTTGGCATAGTATAACTGCCAAACCATCACTTATTATGTCATAATATTGGTGAGCAGGATGGATTTTGTTTCACCACACGTTTTGAGTGATTGCACCCCCCCCCCCCTTTTGTGGAAGCAATAACTTTTTAATGATGTCACTTTGGTCCACACAGAGGAGTACATGTAAAATGATACAGGTGAGATTTAGGAGTTGGTCTTGTGAAAGGTAATCTGCAGCCTGCCTTAATCTTACATAAATCTTACGGTCTGTTTTAAGCTTTTTCTTTATCGTTAGTTCAAATGCTACTGCCTCTTTAAGGAGGTGGTAAGTTCAAGGGCAGGCTTTTTCGTGGTGCGGGGTTGAGAAGGAGTTATAGGAGTATTGGGTCATGTTTTAGGCCTCTGTTAAAGCACAGTAATAGTTCTGTAAGAAACTAGAAGTTGATTTTTCATATTTTGCTTGACGGGAGTGTAACAGTTCTCCCCAAGTGCAGGCTTGGAGTTAGGGATAGGCAACTTGAGATGTCAGGTTCAGCAGGTGCCTAGGTTACCCACTCATAAGCTACCCACTCATAGAATCAGAGGCTCATAGACTTGTAGAGTTGGAAGGGACCCTGGCTGGGAGTCATCTAGTCCAATCCCCTGCAATGCAGGAATTTCAACAAACTGTCCCCCATGCAATTTGAAACCACAGCAGACCTTGCTTAGCTTTGCAAATGTGCTAGCAACAAATATTACCACTAATTAACACGCACCACGGCACAAAATAATGCAGTTTCACGTTTATTATGTGCCATTTATGTCACACCTACAAATTATGCCTCTGAATTTATGGGATGGTCTACGAATCCTGTATTTGGATGCCATCTTTAGAATTATTTAAAAAGTTGAACAAAAAATCGGTTTGGGGTGCCCCAGTATTAAACTATTTAAAAATATGCAATAAACCGATTTGGAACAGGCTGTCAACCACATACTTTATTTATGTGAAAGGAACGTAAAAGCATTTCTTTTTTGTTTCCAAGGAAACTCTAGCCCGGTGCTCTGTGAATTCTAATAAATATACATGGCCAGAATAAATAACTTTGCATCTCCCCCCTCCCCTCCCCTCCCCCATGCACGTATGTTTCCTTTACGTGCCTCTCCTTCCGCAGAGAACTCCTATCCTAACACATCCTTGGCACATTTCAGATCCGTCTGCCTTTATAACAGGCCGATATATATCTCTCCTTTCCTGAGCTTCCTCGCAGCTAAATTCCACCGCCCCGCCCCTTTCTTCTCTCTTTACAGTAAAAAGAAGCCGCTTCAGAGCATGCGGACTACATTTCCCAGAAGACCGAGCGGCTGCCACGTTCCTCGCGAGGGCAGCGTGAGGCCGGCTTTCCAACGCCGCCGGGCATTTGGGCGGAGCGAGCTTGTGCCGCCGCCCGGCCTTGTCACTTGGGCGGTAGTCGCCCTCCTTTGCCGCCGGGAGAAGCGCGTTGAGGAGGAGCTGCAGGCGCGAGCCTACGGGAGGGAGCCGCGACCCAAGGCAGGTGGCCGGGGGGGGGTGTCCTACTGTGGGGCAGGGGAGGTGGGCGGCGCTAAAAGAATTAAGACGCCGCCAATTGGTTCCCGCCACTCAATCTCCTCCCTTCAGGCCATGTCCTCCGGATGGCCCTTCAGCGGCGCTGCCTAGGTACTCTGCACATGCTCAGGCGGCGCTTCCTCCTGCACGATGTGATCTCTGCGCCGCCTTCCCATAGTCAAAGCCACGCCCGAGGCGGCTTACAACACGGAAAAGCACACAATTGTAGCAGAAGTAGTAGCGCACGATAAATGAAACGTCAAAAAGTACAAAGCCAAATTAAAACAACAGCGCCGCCCCTCGAATTTTGAGGGGTTTTTTTGTGTGGTGGTGGCAGTAGGGTCGCTTCAGGAATTGCAGATTTTCGGATAGGCTCTCTTAAGGGAACCAGTGTGGTACAGTGGTTAAGAGTGTCGGATTTTTCGACTAAAAAATTAAAACACCGATACTGTTACTATACCAGTTGTAGCATGCCCAAAGCTTTGTGCATGGGATAGGCACCTGAGAAAAGCTAACTACAACTTTGAAACAGTCTGATTTGACTAGTATTGGAGCCATTGACTCTGTAACTAACCCATTTTATAAAGCAGTGTATGATTAGAAATGGAATATTTCTGTCCCCACTTCACAGTTTTTGAGGGATGTATATGAAAATACCTAAGGCCAGTTAGAGGAGACAATTCTGGAATAGGTTCTCTCAGTGTAAGGCAGCTTTGCATCTTCAAGAAAAGTTTCCTATAAATGCACTGCCCTGCTGTCTGTTTGCTAGACTGTTCTGGATTGATCGTTTGTTTTTGCAGTGTAAATAATTATCTTCACATTCATTTTACAGTGTTGGAAAAATAAAATCCTATATTGGAACCAGAGTTTTCAATAGAAAAACATTAAGAAAGATGCATTGGGGTTATGACGGTCAATATTTTATTGTAGTAGCATTTTTGTATTTTCTCATCTGAAAAGCAGTAAACAAATATATATATTTAAATCACCAGTGTCCGCTAGCGTGAATGGATATTGAAGCTGCCTGTGGACCCTAGAGGGATGGTTGGCTATGACCCAGATTCCGAGTGTGCATCTCTTACAACCGTGGACATAGCAACAGCAGGATCTGCATCTGGGTTTGTCACTCGGGCAATGATCAGCCCCTTTGACGTCCTAAAGATTCGTTTTCAGGTATAGTTCACATAACAGTTACTGTATTGCTACAATGAACAAACAAAAAGTTAAGCCATCAACGATGCCCATTGTCTTCTCGATCAGTAACCTGTATAGTTAGTAAGCTACAGTCATACCTCGGGTTAAATGTGCTTCAGGTGAGTGTTTTCAGGTTATGCTCCGCATTACTTTTGGGTTTCGCCGCTTGTGCAGGCGCTCAAAACAACGTCATGTGCATGCACGGAAGCGGCGAATCACAACCCGCGCACAGGCAGACGTGGGTTGTGTTCGCTTCAGGATACAAACAGGGCTCCGGAACGGATCCCGTTCACATCCAGCGGTACCACTGTATTCCTTTATGAGTCAACTTTCATGCAATTTTGCTCACACACTGTGAGGGACCAAGTCTCTCAGCCGTTGTAGCCAAAGACCTAGCGAACGCATTTATCTGTGCTGGCTGAAACCAGCTCTGGTACAGTGGTACCCCGCAAGACGAATGCCTCGCAAGACGGAAAACCCGCAAGACGAAAGGGTTTTCTGTTTTGGAGGCGCTTCGCAAGACGAATTTCCCTATGGGCTTGCATCGCAAGACGAAAGCCCATAGGGAAATGCTGGCGGTCGGGAGCAAAGACTTTCGCCCACAGCCGGCCTTCAGAAGAGGACCTCTTCTGAAGGCCGGCGGGGGGCAAAAGTCTTTGCTCCCCCCCGCCTGCCTTCCCCCCCGCCTGCCCCGGGCGATCTTAAAATGCTGGCGGGCGGGAGCGAAGCGTTCGCTGCCGACCCCCAGCATTTTAAAATCTCCCCGGGACAGCATAGAAGTCGGGAGCATTTTAAAATCTCCCCGTGTCCCGGGGAGATTTTAAAATGCTGGGGGTCGGCAGCGAACGCTTCGCTGCCGACCCCCAGCATTTTAAAACGCTGTTCCGAAGCGGGGAGGGGGGGCGGGAACATCTGCCCCAGCCGCCCCACTTCGGAACGCTGTTCCGAAGCGGGTAGGGGGGGCGGGAACAGCTGCCCCAGCCGCCCCACTTCGGAACGCTGTTCCGAAGCGGGGAGGGGGGGCGGGAACAGCTGCCCCAGCCGCCCCACTTCGGAACGCTGTTCCGAAGCGGGTCTGGGGGCGGGAACAGCTGCCCCAGCCGCCCCGCTTCGGAACGCTGTTCCGAAGCGGGGAGGGGGGGCGGGAACAGCTGCCCCAGCAGCCCCACTTCGGAACGCTGTTCCGAAGCGGGTCTGGGGGCGGGAACACCTTCTGAAGGCGGGCAGGGGGCGAAAGTCTTTGTCCCCCCTGCCTGCCTTCCCAGGGGCTTTTAAATCGCCCCGGACAGCGGAGAAGTCCTCCGCTGTCCGGGGTGATTTTAAAATGCCGCCCGCCAGCATTTTAAGATCGCCTGGACAGCGGAGAAGTCCTCCGCTGTCCCGGGGTTTTTTAAAATGCTGGGGGTGGGAAGAAAAGCCCTTGTCCCCCCCCCAGCCTTCAGAAGAGGTCCGGGGACAGACTGTCCCCGGACCTGGTCTGAAGGCGGTTTCCCTAGGAACGCATTAATTGATTTTCAATGCATTCCTATGGGAAACCGTGCATCGCAAGACGAAAAACTCGCAAGACGAAGAGACTTGCGGAACGAATTAAATTCGTCTTGCGAGGCACCACTGTACAGCCCTTTCTAGGCTGACTCATAAGAAGTGTTCTTAAATTGGACAGCCAGTTAAGTAAACTCATTCTCCAAGTCTCAATCCTTTATGTAGCTAAAAGAGCGCCATCAGTGCACAAGACAGAGGTCATGAACAGACTTGAGAGGGACCCCAACATTTGCATGAATACAGACATCTTTAAAAACCCCTAAAGAGGGCATGACAAGAAAAGCAGACAGTGAGGACAGAGCACAATCATTGTGGCCACAGAACACCAGCTGGGACATTGAATAGCAGCATAGTGCAGCCTTTTGTTATAGGCCCCACTTGTTTAACAGGCTTGTGTTACATGCAATTAGCATGCAAACACCTCCGAAGATGAAGTTAATTATCATGCCATTTGATTTTCGTAAGCCCTCTCTGCTTTAGAGATGTTGTGTGAAAACTGGTAATATACTCTTGACGGTTAGAATTATGAGAGCAGTACATGGCCTGGAAAGAGTTGAGAGAAGCACCCTAATTATTTAAACCAGGGATATGGAACCTGTAGTCCTCTGACTCTCAGCATACCTGACCATTCGCTAAGCTGGCTGGGGTGATGTTCAACAACATGTGGAAGGCCACAGGTTTCATATCCCGAATTTAAACCATGAAGCAATTTACAGTGTATACATTAAAACTGAAAGCCAACTATGCCTGTCTTCTTTCAGCTTCAGATAGAGACATTTTCTGCCAGAAACCCCCAGGCTAAGTATCATGGCATCTGGCAGGCTGTATGCAAGATTTTCCAGGAAGAAAGGCTACCAGCTTTTTGGAAGGGCCATGTCCCTGCTCAGCTCCTCTCAGTTACCTATGGAGCTGTCCAGGTAAGAATTAGGAAATGTTTGGGATTAACTCTCTACCCTGAGTGTTTCATCTTTTCTAGTGACTTCCTCAGCAAATCTGTTTTGTTATAGCTGCCTTTCTTTATTTGCCCTCAAGTACTAGTTTCACTTTTCTAAGGGCCAGTAATAGTAGTAGTAGTAGTAACAACAACAACAACAACATTGTAATTTATAAACTGCCCATCTGGGCATAACAAAGACTTCACTTTTTTGTCATCTGGACTCTTCCTGTGCTTTCTGACTATGTGTAAAGTACTTATGATGTTATTGTGTGGAAGGAATAATAAGGATCAGTTAATCCAAAACCCTTACACTCTCAGGGAGGCATCCAGTATGAGAGCCAGTATGGTGTAGTGGTTAAGAGCGGTAGTCACGTAATCTGGGGAACCGGGTTCGCGTCTCCGCTCCTCCACATGCAGCTGCTGGGTGACCTTGGGCCAGTCACACTTCTTTGAAGTCTCTCAGCCCCACTCACCTCACAGAGTGTTTGTTGTGGGGGAGGAAGGGAAAGGAGAATGTTAGCCGCTTTGAGACTCCTTAAAGGGGAGTGAAAGGCGGGATATCAAATCCAAACTCTTCTTCTTCTTCTTCTTCATCCATTCCAACTCCTTGCAGTTCCCTCCCCCCAAAGCCTCTCTTGCAGTTTGCGAAACCCTCTGTCTGATTTTTTTCATTGCAACTGCTAGTCTAATAAGTCCTCACTCCCTTCTTCTGTGTGGAGAGGTACAGAAGCCCCAGGCCTTTTATGAAGGTTTCCTGACAACCAGGAGAGGCTTTTCAGGAGGTAACAGTGAGAAGGAGGGATGGTGAAATATATATTGCATGAACTTTGCATTGGAAATGACCCTTTCCATCCAATGACTGCAAGTTGGTTTGTCATCCTGAACGTACTGTTGCTACGATCTTTCCATCCTTCTCTCTGATGACTGTAGTATAAATAGAGGACAAATAGATGGGTTTTAGTAACGTTTTGTTAGCATGCAGATCGACTTGCTGTAGGACACTAGTGTTCCTCAGTACTATACGATAGTAAAGGTGCGCAAACAGTGGTGCAGCTAGATGATTTAGCATCTGGACTGAATGGTCTTATAGTTCCTTCCCACCTTTAGGTGATAATGTATATTACGCTGAGCTTCTTTCATCCCTCCCCACTATCTCCCCAGAAAAACATGTGTGGTGCAACCTGAGCCTTTGCATATTTGCTCAGAATTAAATCCTTTTGTGTTCAATAATCTTATTCCAAAGTAAGTGTGTGGATAAGCTTACACCCAATCTTTCACCCTGAGCTTTCACAGACATAAAGATAAGGGGGATGACAGTTTAGAGAGAAACAAAAAATGGGCAAAGCCAGAAAGGTGAAAGTTTGTCTCCCTACTCACCACCTACGATTCCATGCTTTACATAACTGCTGTATCTCCGCTATGTTAGAGAGAAAGAGAGAGAGGAACCCAACTGTTTCCCAAATAAAAAATAGACAATGCTGCCAAATAAAATAAAAAAAGACTGAACATGTTCAGAGTTTCATGTTGTAAGCTCAATTATTCATAATGGCACCATCATAACTACAGAATTAGAACATGCTTTGCTTGTTTGGTCCTGATACTGAAAACCCCTGCAGTATGCAGAGTGCAGTCTGGACCACCTTCCAACTCTGCCTCAACCCTGCTGAGGTCAGTTGTACAACTTCACTGAAAATTGCCAGACTAGAATTAATAGAGAATTCAGGGAAACCGTAGGTGGTGGTCTTGGGAATTGAGAAAAGACAGACAACACAATTGCAGGGATACCATCCAGGAAACCTAACGTCCAGCCATAGCAGTTGAGCTGAAACCTGATGGCAATGATACACAAGACATGATGGTCCAGTACTAGTAACCTCCCATTCAGCTGCTCACGCTGCTACTGCCACCTCCTCACAAGGGGTGCAGCTGAAGTGGTATGAGACAGAAAACCTCTTCTTACTTACTTGTATTAAAAATAGATAATTTCTTTTACAAATGTTACTGTGATGTGTGTGGCTGGGCTGCAGTGGAGATTTTAGGTGATAGATTCTCACTGTGGGTGGCAACCATATTTCTTACCTAAACTGATGATGTTCATCTCTTGTTTTTCTTTCTATGCAAGTTTGTAAGCTTTGAGTTTCTGACGAAGTTGGTGCACCAGGGCACATCTTATGATGCCAGAGGCTTCACTGTGCACTTTTTCTGCGGCGGGCTGTCTGCTTGTGCTGCCACCGTGGCGGTTCAGCCCCTGGACACACTGCGTACCCGCTTGGCTGCCCAAGGTGAGCCAAAGGTAAGAAATGGGTGAGAAGCTTTCCCCCTGCCAAATCTGTCTCCTCTGTCTGCTGTGTGCATCGTTTCCTAGTTGGTTCTGCTCCCACCAATTTAGGTGATGGTCATTTGGTGATCTTGGAAGCACATGGCGGTTTCTTTATTTAATTACAGGATTGAGAATGAGCAGCCACAGGCCATAGGCCCTTGGGCTCCCTTCCACTCCTTTCCCCATGCACAAGAGGAGATGGGAAGCTTCTGCATTTGCTATTTTGTTTGAATGTAGCAAACTATGGTTTGCACAAACCATTAGGAAGAATATAGTGGTACCTTGGTTTACAACCATAATCTGTTCCGGAGGTCCGTTTGTGAACCAAAACAGGTTGTAACCCAAGGCGCACTTTCGCCAATGGGGCCTCCCAAAAAAAAATTCGTTCGTAATAAAAAAATCATAAGTTGTGATCCAAAAAAAGGTTGCAAACCGGGACATGCACTTCTGGGTTTGACGTGTTTGTAATCCAAAACGTATGCAAACCAAGACGCATGCAAACCAAGGTACCACTGTATAGCCAATTTACCAAGTGGTAAAGATTTTCTACCACACAGTTCCTTAGTCATAGATATTAATGAAAACATTGTGTGAATTATTATTTTTCTGCCCCACATGCTTGTATATAGAAAAGGTTGGGGGCTTTATCAAATGGTAAGATTTCCCCACATCTACCAATTGTGGAGTTAGTAATGGATGCTTCCCCTCCCCCAACACAAATCTAAATTTTGGGCCCAGGGTCTTCCCTTCTGTCTCCAGAAAAATGATGGTTTTGAATTCAGAACAATCGGTAATTTGCAGAAATATGCTCAGTTAGCATGACACGCCTTCACGCAGCGCATAGTTAATAGAACTTGCTCCCACAGGAGGCTGTGTTGGCCACAAATTAGGTTGGCTTTGAAAGAATACCAGTTGCCAGAAACTGGAGAGGAGGAGATTGTCCTTTGCGCTTGGACTCTCCCTGTGGGCTTCCCAAAGGTATGTGGTTGACGATGGTGAAAACAGGATTTTTTATCTAGATGGGCCATAGGCCTGATTGGGTAGGCTCGTCTTACGATAAATAATTCTGTCTTACCCTTTATAGAGTTTAGGTCTTAGAGGAGCAAGGTTTAGTATGCCGCTTGCAAGATCATGGCAAGTGGGTAAGGTAGGAAAATTTGACTGGAAATTTTAAGGTGGAATTTGATTGGTATGAAAAGTATGTGCAGAAGCTCCACTCCATAAACTCTGGAGCTTTTTGTGAGCATTACTGAAGCCTGACTTACACACTGATGCATGTAGAGCAATAAATATCATAGGCCTCTGTTAATGGGGCACACAAGGAAGCATACTCACCCATCAATTGTTTTAGATTTACAGGAACTTCCGCCATGCTGTAGCATGTGTGTACCAGCAAGAAGGGCTGTTGAGTTTTTATAAGGGGCTCAGCCCTACTCTCATTGCCATTGTCCCCTATGCTGGCTTCCAGTTTTCCTTCTATAGTCTCCTGAAGAAACTGTATGACTGGATCGTTCCAAGTGAAGAAATGAAAACAGGTTAGTCCTGGGGGTTGGAAAAGTGTTGGGGGGAATTGTCTGTGCTCCTGTGTAACACCCCCACCCACCCTAGTTTTTTATTTTAAATAACTTTTTATTAGGCTTTATAAACAAGGATCATATAAATAATACATGATACAAATAAATAGACCAAGTCTTCTACTGTCATTTGCATATCAGAAAAATAGCACGCTAAATTTGCAGTAATATCTACAACATCTGGTTCCTTGTTAGTGGTCAGTGCTTTTGGTTCATGAATCCCACCCACTTCAGTTGATGCAGTCTGTCACTAAGTTGTACATAGTTGTGCTTGGAAAGTTGCTCCAAGGGCTCCAGCTGTTAGTTTTTCTTGTAAATCACTGCTTAGTAAAAGTGCTGTATGGATAACTAATCATAATAACACTGGAAGCCTTTAACTAATTCCTGTCTTAAGCTATCGAGCAGCTCTGAAACACATCCCTCAACTCCAGACTTCTCTTTTTCAGGTAATATTAAAAACTTTGTCTGCGGCAGCTGTGCTGGCGTCCTCAGCAAAACCCTCACTTATCCCTTTGACCTGTTCAAGAAAAGACTGCAGGTAGCTGGCTTTGAGCAAGCCCGGGCAGCATTTGGGCAGGTGAGAGACGTTTCAGATTGCAGGGATCTTTCTGCCTCCCCTTTTTTGTGTGTACCTAACGTAGCCCACAATTTATGTAGACCAGGCGGATAAATTGAGAGTAAAATCTGAAACAACCTAGTCTTAAACTATAAAAGGATAACTTTATAACAGCATTGTGTGACGTAAGGGCAGTGTGGCACTAAAATTAAGAATCCCACTGCTTATTTGGAGCTGTGTGATGGAGGAACAAAATGGGTTCATTGGAGATGCTACTGGAAAACTGGTCTTTTCCTCATTGACCAGAGAACTATGTGACCAATTACACAATCAGTATATTTGTTACTTTTAAAATACTAATGTGCACACATTGAATTGATCCTGGAAACAAACTGACAACCAGTGCAGCTGTTTTAAAACAGGGGTTGTATGTGATCTAAAGGGAATTTGATCTAAGTGCTGTATTTTGGACCAATTGTAGTTCCTGGGCCGTTTTCAAGGGCAGTCTTGAATCTTTTCAGGATTCAGCCTCAATTTTTTTGGCCCACATCCAGCCCATCTTCCTTCAAGCACAGGCTTAGCAGCTCATCAAGCCTCTCTTGATTCAGATGGAGCAGAGAGATGGAGCTGCGTGTCATTTTCATATCATGGATAACTTTACTCCAGATCTCTTTGCAACAGCTTCCAGAAATTTCACATATATATATTCCGTTCACAATCAGGTCCTGGTTTGACATCCTAATCCATTAGCTGATGGTTTCTGCAAACCACTGTTTCCAATCATAGTACAAAACGGGAAGTTCAGTTCTGCTACAAACTGCACCAGGTTTCTTAACGGGCTGGATTTGTGCCATCCCTCACTCCATTCTCTTTCCCCCCAGGTGCGGACGTACAGTGGCTTAGTGGACTGTGCCCAACAAATTGCACGGGATGAAGGAGCCAGAGGATTCTTCAAGGGCCTCTCGCCAAGCTTGCTGAAGGCTGCGTTTGCAACGGGCTTCACCTTTTTCTGGTATGAGATCTTCTGCAGTTTCCTGCGCACCGTGAAGTACCCCAATGGCCCCAAAAAGCAGGAAGGCTGATATAAGAGCTCCTGTCTGCGGAGACTGAAACATTAATCTGTTGGTCACACTGTCATATGTGGGGAGCGGGGTGTGGATTGTGGGGGGTGTTTGCAGAATGGCAACGTTTGTCTCTTTGCCAAAGCCCAGAAAGCACCTTACTACTATGTTTGGCCCAAATGAAAGGAGATTGCCTTCTGCAGCTTCTACCAAGGACATTGTGGGCCTCTCTTTTCTCTCTGGAGCACTTCCTGTCATGCCTCCCATGAGCACTTCTTGTCTTGCCTTCTGTGGAACAGGCATTAACACTGGGAGGAAGTTTACAGATATTGCTATTGAGGCCCTCCCATCTTAGCTAAGTTCAATGGGGAATGTTCTTTACCCACCGGCAAATCTCTCTCTGCTTTCCCCCCATCTTCTCATTAGTGGGGCTGCTCTAACTGCTTTGAATCAAACCCTCACTTGACCTGCTCACATCCCCCTTAACTCTCCGGGGACACAGTTGCCAGCCCAGCTTCTCCAGCATTGACATTTTGTGGTGTTTACCTTAAACCGGAGCTATAGTAAGCCTTGCTTACAGGCATTTGCTTGATGGCGCAGCTGCCTGTTAGACAACGGGCTGCACTGGTGGTTCAGAATAGGCAGCAGAACTGCCGGGGGGCGGGGTGCTGCTCCATTAGGACCAATGAGACTCTGCCCCCACAAACTTCAGCTTAATCTCAGTGGCAGTGCCTGTCAGCTTCCTCCTCTTTGTAGGGAGGATAATAGGGAATTAACTAGAACTAGCTGTCTCTTCCTCTCATTGGTTCTGGCTCCACCTGCTGGTCTGTCAGTCTCAATGGGCACCAGCCAGCACTGGAAGCTGCTGCAGCTTATCATCAGTCCTTGTTTGTCCTTGCCTCTTGTGGGTGGTCTTAGAGGGCATTATGGTGTTTTATCAACGACGGAGCAAATTCTATAATAAATAAAAAAGCAGTGGGGTCCAAACAAAGGGAGGCCTGCAGAAGAGTGGATAACCACCTGCTCCCTTCCTGCCTTCTGTGCCAGTTCTATTGATGCTTGTGTGTCCCATATAAGCACTTTTTTTATCACCTGCCCAAAATTGCTAATGTGGCCAGTATAGTTTTGCAATAGGCCCACAAAAAAGGTGCCAACATTTTCCTTTTTATATAGTCTTGACTTCTGCACTCCTACCTTAAAGCATACGTACTGAACTGAAAACTGGGAGAAGTTTCTTTCTGAACATAGCCCAAGTCTTTTAGTTTTGAATACTAATGAAGAAAATGCCTTGTGATACTTATACTTAATCGATATTTTGATAACTGCTCCAAAATAAGTTTATCCCCTGGCAGATCATCTCAGGCACAGGTTTCCAGCACAAGTGAAATAGCTACTTATCTGCAATAAACTGACTCCAGTATAATATTTAGCATATAAAGAGCTAAACTAAACTACCATTTGTCCAACTGAATTTGCCCAGTCTTCTAAATGAAGTAACCTGCAAGGAAAACTAGTCTGCAAACATGTCTGTGCAATGCTATACATGCAGACTTGGAAGCAGGTCCCTCTAAGTTAAATTAGACTTAAATGTGTTTAGGATTGCAGCCTTCAAATATGTCCAGAGTATTGGGGTGCTGAAGACTGGATCTATGTTCTTAAAGGAAAGACTCCATTTGCTCACCCATCTGTAGTTTTATTGGTCTGCTGGCAGTTGTGCTGTGCTCTTCATTAAATATAGAGTAGCATTTTGGCATATAGAGTAGTTTTAAAGATCTGTTCCAATAAACTGGGTGCACTCATGCCCATTCTTTTTGCTTGCTGGAGAAGAAGACAGTTTTCCTAATTTCAGTGTGGTAATAAGCTTTAAAAAAATAGGCACCTTTCTGTAACAAGACACTGTATCAGATGGCTAACCTGTACGTCACAACTCTCATCACCCCTAATTATCAGCTCTGCTGACTGGTAATGAGGAACATGCACTACAGCATGTCTCAGCAGTTTGGGGAACAGAGAGAGAAATGTCTTTGCAGCCTTACAAATCAAGGAGCTGTCTGGGCTGGGATCCAATGAAAACCACCCAGCTCTTGCATCAGACAGAGTTCCCACCCTAGGCTCTCCTCCCACAGTGTGGGCGCCACTGTGTGGGCCACACCCGTTCAGCCACACCACTGACTTGGACAGGACAGTGGGTGGAGATGTACTCATGTTTCCATCTGTTGCTACACAAGACAGATGTGAGACCTCTCATATTAAGCAGATTCTTATACAATCTTCAGAGCTAAGGGGTCTTATTTCAGAGGCCATGGGATCATTTGTGCTGGATCAGTAAAGCCGTAGCCATATCACCCAGGAGCAGAAAAATCAGAAATGTTCATTCTGGTCACTTTCTGCTTTTTTGCCTGTTAAGAAAGGATTCTTCCTCATACATGTTTTGGAACAGTCCATGCTCTGTTTACTGTGTATTGCTGGAAGAGAATTTGACTGTACAAACCCTTGAGTTACATACACCAAGAATGAAGCTTGTCTGTACTTCCTGAAATGTTTACACTGGGAAGGGGAACAGCTGCCCGCGCACCCTCCTTTCAAAGAACTGTTTAGCAAGTTGATTCAGGATCCTTTATAACATTCACTTTGGGCAGAATGGCATGTTTGTGGGTCCTGAACATACGTTGCTAATGTGTGAAGGTGCATTTGCAGAGAAGCATCAGAGGCAGAAGGTAGGAGATGGCTAACTGGAAATCAGGCAGGCAGGAAGAGATATGGCCTCATGAGAATGAATTGGTCGTGGGAAGCTGATGCCACCACCAGCACTTACTCACTGGTTGTCACATGCAATTGCCCCCGCAACCCTGTATGTTGGCTTATCAACATGAATTCAGCAATGTATAGTTTCACCGCCAGTGTGGCATTGGATGTAAGTGAAGAAGCCAGCCAAAATTGCAGTTGTTTTTGCCTTTAGAAGGTGGTATTTCTTGTAATGTTAAGGTGACGTTGCGCGTTCAGGTGCACAGGCTCCTGAATATGGCAATAGTATGCACACACCCTCTTTCTGTGCTCAGATTGTGCCTGTCACTCTGCATTAGAGGTTTTCACAACTGACCACAGAGCGCTTTTTCTGTAATATCCAAAGTTACTCTCATTTATAGTTCTGATGTGGCAAAAGCAGCCCAGTGTGTATCTCTAGGGTTTATGAATAAGATGGTTCTACCTTGAAGTAATCCTGCTGCTCATTTTCCAAACCTCTTTTGACTATATAGGCTAATTTTAATCTTGTGCCTTATCCCACCACCATGTCAATATGCACTTTACAAAGCTAAGCCTTGAAGTCCAGTGGTTCACTGAACGTCATAGGTAGCATTAGGAGCTCAGCACTCCCCCCCCCCTCAAATTGGGGGGGAGGGTAGTTGAAAGTAGTGACATGAGCACCTGTACTGTTGAGAACTCTACTGAAGTATCTGATGCATTCAAGGCCCTATACTGATTTCTAGTAGAGGATATGATATTGAGCTGCAAGTCTAGGATTGTACATCTCAAGATGCTTGCAGAAAGCACTTTGTGTATACAGATGCACAAAAAACAAATGTTTCAGGATCAATTATTGAGGATTTTTAGAGTTTTTTTCCAACTCATGTTGTTGCATCAAGGCTTAATTTATTACAGCATTTGTATTCTTCATATATAAGCATATATATTTTTCAATATATATAAGGATTTGCATATGCCTCAGATTTTCACCCTGTGCGAAAGATGTGCTGCTCTTGGAAGAAAGATAATAAATATATTTGACATAAATCTGTCCTTCTACTTTTTGTGTGTGACACCTATCAATCATGTATTGTCTTAAAAAAATCTGGCGGAGAAGCGCCTTGCAAGCATTTTTTCCCCTTCTTCTGCACACAAACAGTGACCTGGGAAGGACTGGGCCACAGGTGTTCTGAAGGTGAAACCAGACGTATACACATAAGGGTCTCTTGCAAGCAGCATAACCAATATGTGTTGTGCTTTGGGAATCTCTTGCTAAATACAGGGGGTGGGATTCAACTAACTAGCCCCACTATTGGAAGCCTGTGCAAGGACTTGCACTAGTGCTGCAGGGCTCCTCCACCCCTGCTCACACCCCTGAAATTGGCTCTGGCCTGTGGCTGAGACCCAAGAATAGCATGAGGGGTGAAGAGGACAGGGTGGGGTGGGGTGGTTCATTCTGACTGGCAAAGCACTGTACCAAATTCCTCCTAAAGTGTGTATGATATGAAGTATTTTGGCAGTTCAGAATTAGGATGTAGATTGGACATTGACCAGAAAAACAGCCTGGCCTGCTTCTGGTCTTTTAATAGCAGCTTGATGCAGAAATCAGCAGATGAAACTCTTCACAGCATTGAGACAAATGTTCTCACTGACTAAGCTCTGTGCATCAGGCTGCTGTTAAAAGCACACACAGAAGCAGGGAATGGTTGGAAAGTTGGCACCTCCAGACGGAGATGAAAACAATAGCACTAGCTGGCTGTTAATTAGCTGGATTCCAGCGGAAATGGAACATAGCCTGTATATCATGTGCCAATATTTGATTCACTTCAAAGTTCACAGCTGAATTCACAAGAGGGTGCTGTTGTCACACAAGAAGGAGCAGCACTATGCTCATTTTGTCTTGCAAAGCTGTGGTATCTTAATTAGATCAGCATAAGCTGGGTCAGTCCAAGAGGCATGAAGGACTATTAAAACAACAGATGGCTGACCTAATTGGTGCAGACAATACTACTGGGTGATTTATCCCACGCATCAAAAAGTAGGCCTAAGTACTGTCCAGGAAGGCAGGATTAATGCTGTTTTCATGTCAAGTGTTTTGCTCCTGGGAAGGGTGTCAATGGAATTAAGCTGGAAGTGTTCTAAGCAGAATGCTGTCTATTAGAGGTAAGGTGACTAATGCATTGGATGGATGTGGCTAAGGGGTGGAGGAGCCTGCCTTCTTTGGCCATGTATACCACAGGGATTCAAAGTAAGTACCTGCTGCTGAAGTTAAGGTTGGGGTAAAATGCTGCTGTTTCACAAAGGTAAGTGTGAGCATACCATCTTTCAACTGTTTTATCCATTTTGAGCAGGGATGGGGAATACTCCCAATGTTCTTGGGTTCTAACTCCTATAATCCCAGCCAGCATGACCGATAATTGGGGGGGTTGTTAGTCTAACAGCATGGGAAGACCGAGCACCACAGATTCTTCATCCCCGATTCTGAGCATAGTTTATTAGCACAGTATTAGTTTATGTGGCCTAGGAGTGGCAGGGATCATTTTCATACCCTAGCTGTAACCTGCTGCACATGCTGTTCCACTGTGCTCCTGCTGTATCCCTCCTACCCTTCTCCAGTGTTTCATCTTCAAAAGCAACATCATTGTCTCTGGATATAGGAATTTTGATGTCCAGTGCCCTAGTCTTGTGTATGCATTACTGCTTACTCTTGTATGCTCCCACCACAGGTGTTTGAAACTGAGTACACATTATGTTGCACACAATCCATAGGTATTCTGTAGTTTCCTGAGAAATACTCCTGTTTCATTCACTTTCCCTCAAAGCAGCTTCCGTCATATTTGAAAAGGCATGGAAGGCATGGTTAAGCTGAGGTGTGTACCTTTGGGAGAGCAGTTGCACATGCACAGATGACAGCTTTGTTGAATAGGAGTTTGGCGCAGGGAAACAAGCAGACCAGGACCTGGGAGACCATGGTTCAAATCTCTACTCATCCATAAAGTTCACTGGGTAGCCGTGGGCCAGTCCATGCCTCTCAGCCTAACCTACCTCACAGGGTTGTTGTGGGGATTAAATGAAGGGGGGGAGAACCATGTACACCACCTTATGCTCCTTGGAGAAAAGGTGGGGTATAAATTCAATAAATGAATAAATAATGCTCACTGATAGCTTGACATATGTACATTAGCTCAGCTGTGGTTCCTGCATTGCAGTGGAGTGGATCAGATGACTCTTCAGGTCCCTTCCAACTCTACAATTCTGTGATTAACTATGTGATTATTAAATTTGTATACCGCCCTTCATCCATAGATCTCAGGGCGGTTCACAGCATAAAAATACAAGATAAAAACACAAAATGCATAACAAGCTCCTCGCTTCCAAAAGGCGGGAACAATAGAGAAGCGCCTGGGGAGGGCTTCAATATCCAGGCATATTCACAGGGGGGCTGCTTAAAACCAAATACGTTCAGGAGTGCGCCTTTAATAACGCGCGTGTGTGTGTGCAGGGTCAGTGACACAGTCAGACCGATGTGTGGCTCGTGAGGTGCAATAGGCAAATGGCTCTGCTCTCTCTGAGCCACCATTTCATTTCTCTGTCTGGCTCCGTCCCTCACACTTGCTTTGCACCCGCTTGGCGGGCTTCTCACGTTCCATGTGAAACGACAAATACAACGCTACATGTAAACGAGCTGTGAAACTGAAAGTTGAAAGGACATGTGCTTTCCCCTGTTTATTTGTTAATGCAGGAAAATCTTTATTTAAAAAACTAATTAAAAAAACAAAACGCCTCACCACCCAGGCAGGAAAATTCCCTCCAAGCCCTGCTCAGAACCTTCCAGCAGGTGGCGCTGCCTCCGCCGCCTCCCGATCACAAACTCTCCTCCCGCTTGGCTCAGCCTGCTAGGAAATGACCTAAGAGGAAACCCTCCGGGTTTGCAAGCAATGGAAAGAATTCGTCTTCCAGGAGTCTCCGCCTGACACCAAAAGCGGGTGAAAAGTAAGGGAGAGCAGCAGCAGCTGGGCGGTTTTTTAAAAGAAAATTATTATTGTTTTTATTTTGCTGGTGGCGGGTCGATTTCGTGCAGGATGCCCATCCTGCATTTGCACTCCATGCTTGAGTTGCTGCCTTTCCTGCTCCTGCTGCTGTTCTTCATGGCTGTGGGCTTTTTCCTGATCTACCTCCACCGACCCGAACCAGAAACCAAAAAGAATTAGGGTGAGGGGGGGCTGACTAGCTGGCTGGGCTGGGCTGGGCGGGCTGATGTTCCCTCGTAAAGATGCACCTCACTCCAGTCCTGAAAGTGGAGGCATAAAAAAACCCCCAACAAAGCAGGTTGGTGACATTTGAAAATCTCTCTTCCTTGTTAGTTTCAGAAAGAAACGCCTGCTTCTTAACGGGCGTGGATCATTTTCTCTCCCATCTGCCTTCCTGACTTGGGCTTTCTGGACTTTACAAGCGATCCTTCTCTGTGCAAGTTCAGATGCTTATTCTTATTCTGTTTATATCCCACTTTTCCTCCAGGGAGCTCAAAGTGGCGTACGTAGGTTTCCTCCCCCAATTTCCATTTTATTCTCACACGACCCATATGAGATAGGTTAGGCTGAAAGGTAGTTGTGGCACATAGTCAAACAACTCTGTCTTCAGCAGGTTGTGCCCAAAATATGTCTCCTTCCCGTCTGGTTTACATCTTTGGCCCCTGTAAAACCTGTGCGCACAGTTGGGCTGTGCATGTAACTCTTCCAGCAATGTAGAAGGGAATGTGACCTGGCATGCCCATGCTCGCCCGTCTAATCTTAGCAATCCTTTCAGCATATTGTCAGAACATCCCCATGACTCATAAAGGAGCTTTTGGCCAGCTGTAGTATGAACGAGCCCGTTCTGACTTATGTATGCCTTTGGACGGGATCATGGTTTGAATCTCCTTGTCATTTTTTTTTAATACATCCCATTGAAATTACCACAACTGACAAAAATGGCAAGGCCAAACAACAACAATCTAATCTGTAATCTCTGTAATCCAGGATAACTGCCCACCAGACCTTTGCTGAGATAATGTCTACAAAGGTGCCTTATACTGAGTCAGATCATTATACTACCTCTCCCAGCATGGTCAGTTTCAATCTTCTCCAATGTGGTGCCTTCCAGGTGTTTTGGACTACAACTCAGCCCCAGTTAGCATTGCAGTTAGCATACAGGAAGCATGGGAGCTGTAGTTTAAATCATCTGGAGGGAATGACTTTGAGAAAGGCTGGTATGATAATATATCCTAGTCCTTGCTCGCTATGATCTCTCCCCCCCCCCTTTTTTTTTTTGCTGGAAATTTATTCCTGGGCTTTGTCACTGAACTAGGGGGCCTTGTGGCCAAATCAGCACCTACGCAAACTCAGCAGAGGATTGTGAGGTACTGATTTACTTATATTTTGACAGGAGTCCCCTTTGCACATGGTTGATGGCAAGTTGTCATGCACAGAAATCATTAACCTTGCAGCACTGATAATGTTTATCTTCTGCATGTAATAACTGCCATGAACTAAGCACAGATGTTTGTGTGGCAGATCTGCTATGTGCACAAACACGAGTATTATGGGAGTAGTCTGGAACCCAAGCATGGTTTAACAACAGTATAGAAATAGAAATTTAGTAGTAGTAGTAGAAGTAGTTGCTATCCCCCACTTGGTCTCTCATACTGTGACTTTACATTTCAGGAGTACCCATATCTGTAGCCAGGTCACATCTAAAGTGCATTCTGACATTATACACTGGCAGCTGACTATCAGAAAAGAGAACAAAAGCTATAGTTCACAAAAGCAACCTTTATATGTGAACATTGTCACAGCGAAGCTGTACTGATCCCCTTCTGTGAATTATAAAGTTGAAACATGTTCCCGGAGCCAAAGGGGTGAATTTGCAGGATTTAGTCCCTCTGAAGTTATGTGAGTAAATGTACACAGGGATTTTGTTCAAGAAGTCACTTGCAGGCATATCAAAGGAACTGGCTCTGAATTACTGTATGTATGCCAAAGGGACGAATCCCTTCGTTGTTGTCATTTAATAGAAAAGGTGTGCCTGCACTATGCTGATAACATTACTATAGCTATTTCAAAGTCTGGGGCTGCCTTTGTCCCTGGTTGTTTCTGAGCCTGAGAATGCCTTTTGCCACATTGGGTGACCGTACCAGCTGTGACCCTACCTTGAGAGAGGAATCTGTGCTCTGTTAACCTTCAGATTAGACTGCTGCAGTGTGATATGCATTCTGATACTTACTGCTAGATGGCTAACTGGGACCAGGGCCAGTTTTAATCACATCATGCTGCTGCTTCATCGATTAGCAAAAGCTCCCTGTCCATTTACAGCTCAATTCAGAGTGTTCATTTTGACATTTAAAGTCCTTCCCAGTTTGAAGGACCGCCTGCCTCCACATGTGCCTACAGATAATGCAACAGAGGCCATTATTTGGATGCCCCCTGGCATTGGGGGTACAGCCAACGGCTATTGGTGAGAAGACGTTAGTGATGGTGCCCAGGTTATGGAAAGCTCCCTCCCAATGGAGGCAGTTGGAGGATGGATGGCTAACAGATTGAGGTTGAATCCTGACAAGACAGAAGTACTGTTTTGGGGGGACAGGGGGCAGGTGAGTGTGGGGGACTTCCTGGTTCTGAATGGGGTAACTGTGCCCCTGAGGGAGCAGGTGTGCTGCCTGGGAGTCAATTGAACTCACAGCTGTCCATGGAGGCCCAGGTCAATTCTGTGTCCAGGGCAGCTGTCTACCAGCTCCATCTGGTACGCAGGCTGATGATAACAACAACAGCAACAACCATTTATTTTTTATATCTGGCTGGGTTTCCTACCTGCCTGCGGACTGTCTCACCAGAGTGGTGCATGCTCTGGTTATCTCCCGCTTGGACTACTGCAACGCACTCTACATGGGGCGTTTGAAGGTGACCCGGAAACTACAGTGAATCCAGAATGCGGCAGCTAGACTGGTGACTGGGAGCGGCCACTGAGACCATATTACACCAGTTCTGAAAGACCTACATTGGCTCCCAGTACATTTCCGAGCACAATCCAAAGTGTTTAAAGTCCTAAATGGCCTTGGCCCAGTATACCTGAAGGAGCGTTTCCACCCCCATCGTTCATCCCGGACACTGAGGTCCAGCTCCGAGGGCCTTCTGGTAGTTCCCTCACTACGAGATGTGAGATGCCCTCCCATCAGATGTCAAGGAAATAAACAACTATCTGACTTGTAGAAGACATATGAAGGCAGTCCTGTTTGGGGAAGTTTTTAATGTCTGGTTTTATTGTATTTTTTTATATTTTGTTGGAAGCCACCTAGAGTGGCTGGGGAAACCCAGCCAGATGGGTGGGGTAGAAATTAATTCTTCTTCTTCTTTCCTCATATCTGCTTTAATCTGCTTTATCTTTTTTTAGAAGTTTTTATTTCTTCTTTTTGTTTCTACTGTTTGTATCATGTGATGAGTGGTTTTTATGCTTTATTGTGTTGTTGCTGTTGTTTACTTTGTAAACCACCCTGGGAATTTTTTTTTGAAGAGCAGGATTAAATGCTACTATCACTACTACTACCTAAATAATATAGCAACACCAACCAGAAAGCCCTTGATCCTATCTGATATCAGCAGTTCAGGTTGGGTCTTGTTAGTATTGTATGGAAAACTGTATGAAAATAGGCTTGCGAGAGCCAGTGTGGTGAAGTGATTAGATCAGCCTTTCTCAACCTCTTGGGTCCCCAGACGTTGTTGGATTACAATGCCCATCATCCCTAGCTAGCGGAACCAGTGGTCAGGGATGATGGGAGCTGTAGTTAAACAACATCTGGGGACCCAAAGTTGAGAAAGACTGGGTAAAATGTCAGACTAGGACCTGGGAGGCCAGGATTCAAATTTCCACTTGATCACCAAAACTTTGGGCTGGTCACTGCCTCTCAGACCAACCTACCTCCCAGAGTTATTGTGGGATTAATTGAAGAGGGAGACAACCATGTATGCCTTGAGCTCCTTGAAGAAAATGTGGCAGACATATGGAGTAAACAAATATCCATAAATGTGCATAGCTGTTATTAAATTATAGAAAATATGCATAACAAATGCTTTTTAAAAATTCTGCTCATTTGTCATATCATCATGAGTGTTTTGCAAGAGCAGGCCTTTGTACATGCTTAATCTTGTCCCTGACACCTACTAACTAACCTGTATGTGTTCCTCTCTACTAAAATAGTGTCCCTGATCCTGTTGTGCTTTGTGCATGGGCAATCCCCATCAGAAGGGGTGAGTGACAGATGAGCTTGAATACTGAGAACAAGGAGGAGTTATGAGATATAACCAAGGGCTAAGAGTTGCAGAGGACTAGCCACTTGAAGTAAAGCCAAAGACCTTTGGAGTGACAGAAACTAACTGGAAACCCAGTGGGAAAGGAGCACAGTTGTTTCCTCTTCTGCATTCCCACCCCACATCCTTTTGCATAGATCCCAGAGTGCTATATGTTTTCGCTGGAAGCATCCCTTGTTTTGTCACCTCACTTTTCCCCGATTGCAGTGAAAACACATGTCACAGCTGCGGAATTCTGATGAGTGAGCAATGATGCGTTTGGCCTGTTGTCTATTCCGTATTCAGGGGGCGAGGTGGCAGTTAAATTTGGTTTGGCACTGAACAGGGTGGGCAGGTAAGCCTGGATTTTTTGGCCAAAAACAAAGGCGTTCCCTCCTTAAATCTTAAGTGGGTGAAATAGCAAAAAAGTCCCAACACCCTTGTAGATAGAACAGAGATAATGGGGGGCGGGGGGGGCAGAAGTACTCCTTGTCTGAGGAGATTTTAACAAGTTTTTCTTTGTTATGAGGAATGTAGTTTCATTTCAGGAACTCCAGTGTAACTGGCAGTTCCATTTTCCTGTTCAGTGGAGAATGAGAGCATCTGAAAAGCCATGGCTAATACCGTCTCCTTCCCTTTCCGGGATAATCAGTACCTGATCACTTCTCTCCCCACAGTTACCACTAACTCAGCTGCTCCCCTGATCTGTTGCCACTGAAGGAGGGAAAGAGATGGGGGACACAGGCAAAGAAGAATATAAAATACACACGTTTGATACAGAGATTCAGCAGCTACTCAAAACAGCCCTCAAAGGTCAGTATCTCTCCCTTTTCTCCCTCCCCCCTCCCTGTTTCCCCCCCTGTCCATCCTCCCCATTGGCATGAATCAAGCATAATTCACTGCTAGATTTCGAGCTGTTTGGGCCTATCAACATTGTGAAGGGTTGTGTGTGCTCTGATATGAATTGCCCATTCCTTAAAATCTTCTTCAGGGTTAGAAAAGGTTTGGAGAGGGGAGCCAAAATGATCAAAGGGATGGTGCGACTCCCGCTATGAGACACGTTTGAAGCATCTGGGACTTTTTAAATGAATAAGGGGGGACAACAATGAAAGACAAGTGAGAGGAGACATGATAAAATTATGCACTATATTGAGAAAGTGGATAGAGAAGTTATTCTCCCCCTCTCATAACACTAGAACTCTGTACAGTGGTACCTCAGGTTACATGTGCTTCAGGTTACATACGCTTCAGGTTACAGACTCTGCTAACCCAGAAATAGTACCTCAGGTTAAGAACTTTGCTTCAGGATGAGAACAGAAATCATGCAGAGGCGGCGCAGCAGCAGCAGCGGGCGGCCCCATTAGCTAAAGTGGTGCTTCAGGTTAAGAACAGTTTCAGGTTAGGAACGAACCTCTGGAATGAATTAAGTACTTAACCCGAGGTACCACTGTATGTCCATTTAATATCTAGTCTTCAAACAGATAGTGCTGATAATAATACCGTATTTTTCGCACTATAGGACGCACTTTTTCCCCTCCAAAAATGAAGGGGAAATGTGTGTGCGTCCTATGGTGCGAATGCAGGCTTTTGCTGAAGCCTGGAGAGCGAGAGGGGTCCGTGCGCACCGACCCCTCTCGCTCTCCAGCCTTCAGGAAGCTATCCCAAGTCTTGCAAGCCCGGCGGGATGTCCCGCGGGCTCGCAAGGCTTGCGGGCAGCAGCCTGCACCCAAAACCTGGGGACAGCGGGGAGGCGCAGAGCCGCCACCCCGCTATTCCCCGACCTGATCTGGAGGCTGGCGGGGGGAGAAGCAAGCCTGCTTCTCCCCCCCACCATCCCCACAACCTCCAGATCAGGTCGTGGAAAAGCGGGATGGCGGCGCTCCGCTATCCCGCTTTTCCCCGACCTGATCGGGAGGCTGGCGGGGGGAGAAGCAAGCCTGCTTCTCCCCCCCACCAGCCCCACAACCTCCAGATCAGGTCGTGGAAAAGCGGGATGGCGGCGCTCCGCTATCCCGCTTTTCCCCGACCTGATCGGGAGGCTGGGGGAGGGAGAAGCAAGCCTGCTTCTCCCCCCCACCAGCCCCACAACCTCCAGATCAGGTCGGGGGAAAGCGGGATGGCGGCGCTCCGCTATCCCGCTTTTCCCCGACCTGATCGGGAGGCTGGGGGAGGGAGAAGCAAGCCTGCTTCTCCCCCCCACCAGCCCCACAACCTCCAGATCAGGTCGGGGGAAAGCGGGATGGCGGCGCTCCGCTATCCCGCTTTTCCCCGACCTGATCGGGAGGCTGGGGGAGGGAGAAGCAAGCCTGCTTCTCCCCCCCACCAGCCCCACAACCTCCAGATCAGGTCGGGGGAAAGCGGGATGGCGGCGCTCCGCTATCCCGCTTTTCCCCGACCTGATCGGGAGGCTGGGGGAGGGAGAAGCAAGCCTGCTTCTCCCCCCCACCAGCCCCACAACCTCCAGATCAGGTCGGGGGAAAGCGGGATGGCGGCGCTCCGCTATCCCGCTTTTCCCCGACCTGATCGGGAGGCTGGGGGAGGGAGAAGCAAGCCTGCTTCTCCCCCCCCCACATCCCCACAACCTCCAGATCAGGTCGGGGGAAAGCGGGATGGCGGCGCTCCGCTATCCCGCTTTTCCCCGACCTGATCGGGAGGCTGGGGGAGGGAGAAGCAAGCCTGCTTCTCCCCCCCACCAGCCCCACAACCTCCAGATCAGGTCGTGGAAAAGCGGGATGGCGGCGCTCCGCTATCCCGCTTTTCCCCGACCTGATCGGGAGGCTGGGGGAGGGAGAAGCAAGCCTGCTTCTCCCCCCCCACATCCCCACAACCTCCAGATCAGGTCGGGGGAAAGCAGGATGGCGGCGCTCCGCTATCCCGCTTTTCCCCGACCTGATCGGGAGGCTGGGGGAGGGAGAAGCAAGCCTGCTTCTCCCCCCCCCACCATCCCCACAACCTCCAGATCAGGTCGGGGGAAAGCGGGATGGCGGCGCTCCGCTATCCCGCTTTTCCCCGACCTGATCGGGAGGCTGGGGGAGGGAGAAGCAAGCCTGCTTCTCCCCCCCCACCATCCCCACGACCTCCCGGCTTCAGGAGAGCCCCACCGCCAGCCCCACAAGCTCGGGGGACAGCGGGAGAGGCGCAGCGCGCCATCCCGCTGTCTCCCGACATGGTTTGGAGGTTGGCGGAAGGCTTCCTCCTCCCCCAGCCCCGCAAGTTCCCAGAGCGATGCCAAAGCATGGCTCTGGGTCCCGTTCTGGGGGAGGGGGAAGCTCGGGCTTCCCCGCCCCAGCCCCGCGCCTGGGGGGGGGGATAAATTTTTTTTGCCTTTATTTCCCCCCCCCCAATCTAGGTGCGTCCTATGGACCGGTGCGTCCAATAGTCCGAAAAATACGGTAGATTTAAATGTTTGGGTAGATAATGTTTGCTGCTGCACTCTTGACTACAGGTGAGTTCAGGTAGATTTGTAACGTAATCTACGAAGTGCTATACTCTGATAAGGCATGTGCATGGCTGTCCCAATTCAGCCTGCAGCAGAGAAAGCAAAAGAAGCGGCTGAACTGATCTATGTAAGATTCTACTATTGAGACAGCCCATCGTCCTTAGATGGCTCCTGACCTGCAGTGCTATAGAGCAGCCTTCTCCAATTTCTGTTGCTTCTCACCACCATCCCTGACCTTTGGCTATGCAAGGTGGGACGAGTGGGAGCCATATTTCAACAACAACTGGAGGACACCTTTTTGCCTACCTGTGAGGTCACGGTTTCTTCCAAAGTATCCTAGGAATGTAATATAATGAGAATGCTGAAAATACTTCATTAGAATGACTAAGCTCTTTATGGAACTACGGGTCCTGATGTTTGCTTTGTTGGGATCAGTGGCAGTTTGAAACTGGATTAAATTTGTGGGGGCAGATATGACACAGCTCAGGCATGTCACTCACCTCTTGGCCTTGGATTTCTCCTGCCTTTAAAACGGAATAGCAGATCACTCTTCCTTCCAGGAGATTTGTGATGCAGAAAGGTTTGGAAACACCACCATTCCTACAGAGACAGTTTTGATCCATAAATAAAATATCCAGCAAAAAAGAAGGAACCCAGTGGTTATTGTACAATTTTAAACATACAGAATGATGCAAAGGTATGCTTGTTTTGAGGCAGCACTGATAGTGTTACACTTCTTCTGCAGACCCCAGCAGTGTAGATCTGGAGAAGGTTGCCAACGTAATTGTGGACCAGTCCCTCAAAGACTCTGTGTTCAGCAAAGAGGCCGGGCGCATCTGCTACACCATCATCCAGGTGGGAGAATGAGCATGCCATGTTTTGGAAACTGGTAGTTTTCACAGCACAGCTGTTCACCATATGCAACTATTCTGAAAAAATTATTTGCATATAAATAACATACTATTCATATACACTGTTTTATTTAAAAGTATTTCTAAACAATATTTTTTTAAAAAAAAATCTAAGCCATGTATAAGAAACAAATAAAAAAACCCAAAATAAAACAATGCGATAAAAACCGAAATCCAGATATAAGGATCCACTCTTACAGAGCAGTGAAAGCATGCATGAGAAGATAAATCTTTACTAGACATCTGAAGCAAATAATTGATGATGCTTCATATATGGCAGAGGGAAGGTATTAAAAAACGTTGGAGCAGCAGTAGAAATTCACCCTTTTGGGATCACCCCCAGTGATACTTTGTAGGGTGTGGTGCCATTGGTAAAATTTCCATATGATCTAAGTGGTCTTGCAAGGGGAGGCCAACATTGCTGCAAGTGATTTAAAAAATGCATCTCACCATCTCTTAGTCAGTTTTTGTTTAGATGTTCCTGCCCTCTCTTTTGCTTTTCTTGTTTTGTATTTCCAGCATGGTTGGTGCAAGGATGAGACGTACTTGGGTGAGATCAGAGGGAAGCGACATTACTGCATCATTATTGATTTTTTGTTAAAGCAAGAACTCAACATGAAATAATATTTTCTACAAGTCCAGAGGGCTGGGGAGTTTTCCCAAGAAAACATAGTGAAGAGGCTGCGGGAAAACTTGTGCATGTGTGTGTGCATGTGTATATACACACACACATACATAAACATATATATGTGTGTATATATATATGTGTGTGTGTGTGTGTGTGTGTGTGTGTGTGTGTGTGTGTGTATCTGTTAGGGATATACAAAAGGAGCCTGTAGGTTGCATAAAAGCCATTCTAGATGTGCATGCTGTTCACTTTGGCTCTACCACCAGCCATGCTTCCTTTCCTGCAGATGGAGCTTGGTTTGGCCTGCCCTGCTGAATATTTTGGGTGCCCAGCCCAGCTGTGAGAGGGCAAGAAGGTGAATCTATCCCTTCAACTCCAGACCAGACGTGGTGAGCAAAACTCCCATTAGTGACCTGTCTCGGTTTTGCCTCCCCTCTGAACTTTTTTGCACCTATAGGCTCCTGCTTCATCGTGCCATAACTTTTTCTGCACGGTGGTGTGTTTTGAAGCATGAGAGAGGAAGAGAAAGAGAGAGAGAGATAAGCCCAGACAGCCTGCTGCCACAGCTGAGATTGCACACAGCATCCTTCTGGCGCTTCACCTCTTTGCCTTTGTCGCAGGCGGAGAGCAAACAGGTGGGCCAGAGTGTCTTTCGGCGGGGGCTCCTCAACCGACTTCAGCAGGAGTATAAAGACCGGGATGAACTGCGAGCCCGTTCCCTCCAGGCCTGGATCTGCTATGTCACTTTTATCTGTAACATCTTTGACTACCTGAGGGTAAGACCAAACTTCAGAACTGGTGTACAGTCATACCTTGGGTTACAGACGCTTCAGGTTGCGTTTTTTCAGGTTACGGGCGCACCGAAACCCGGAAGTACCAGAACGGGTTATTTCCAGGTTTCGACGGTTGCGCAGAAGTGCTAAATTGCGCTTTGCGCATGCACAGAAGCATCAAATCGCAACCCATGCATGCGCAGATGTGCCACTGCGGGTTGCAAACGTGCATCCCACACGGATCACGTTCGCAACCCAAGCATCCACTGTATTATCCAGACCTGGGGCTAGTTCATGCGCTGCTCTCATAATGAGGGAATGTGGTTGTGTTTAGGGTTGTTTTTTGTTTTTGTTTTAATGCTGCCATTCAATCCAGCAAGATTGAAAAAAGCAGCATAAAACATTGAACGGAATTAAATGTGCATCTAAAATACTTGGGGGAAGTAAAAAGGCATTTGCCTGGCACCCAAAGGATGATAAGGTGAGTGCCTGGCAACCTCTGTGGGAAAAGCATTCCACATCTGGGACACTCACCTGAAATGGGGCTGCCACAGGAGGCCTTAATTCAAATGAGTGCAACTGGGTGTTCTTTGCATTTGTCACTTGTACCGAAATTCTTCTTGCAGTCCGAAAGGTTCATGGTCTAGATGTAGCAGCAGGACAGCTTTAAGAAGCAGCCTGCCATGGGGGTCCTTGCAGTTTGGTCCTTCTTGTTATAATAATTTTAATAATAATAATTTATTATTTCTACCCCACCCATCTGGCTGGGTTTCCCCAGCCACTCTGGGCAGTTTTCAACAGAACATAAAAAAAACTGAATAAAACTTCAAACATTTAAAACTTCCCTAAACAGAGTTGCCTTCAGATGTCTTCTAAAAGTCGGATAGTCTTTTATTTCCTTGACATCTGATGGGATGTCAAGGAATCATGCATCTGATGCAAAAGGGCTCTAGGCTGTGTATTTGTGACAGTTTTTTTAAGGTGCCAGAGATGCTCTGGCTTGTTCTTGTTTCAAGAGACTTAGCACGCACAGCCATCTTCCTGGGATTTTTGAGACACACACACAGGGAGGGGCTCTCTAACAATTCCACAGTGATTCTGAGCGATAGTTGACAAGTGCACCCTGCCTATTTCACAGGTCAATAACATGCCCATGATGGCACTGGTGAACCCAGTTTACGACTGCCTGTTCCGACTGGCGCAGCCAGAGAGCCTGCGGAAAGAGGAAGAGGTGAGTACAGCCATACCTCGGGTTAAATATGCTTCGAGTTGAGCGCGTTCGAGTTACGCTCCTCGGCAACCCGGAAGTAACGGAGTGCGTTACTTTCGGGTTTCACCGCTTGCACATGCGCAGACGTCATGTGCAGAAGCGACGAAAAGCGATGCGCACTTGGGCGCGCAGATGTACCGTCGCTAGTTACATTTACCTCTAGATGCAAACAGGGCTCCGGAACGGATCCTGTTCGTATCTAGAGGTACCACTGTATTCTCAGGGCACAGTGGGGACAAAAGCAGGTTGCTGTCCTGTGAGAACGCACCTGGGAAAGAAGACTGGAAGGTGGACAACTTTTAGGCCAGGGGTGGGAATCTTTCTTAAGCCTGGAGCAATGAATGCAAATTTTCCCTTTGTATAGTAGGCTAGTTTCTACACACATCCACCCAGTGCTTTTTTCTGGGGGGACGCATACCCCTAAACATTTTGTGAATCTTTGTACTTTTGTCCATTTACTGAATATATTTCCCCCGATTTGAACGATAAAATGGTGATTTCCTTGAGTCAAAGTGAGAGTACCCCTAAAGGTGTTTTTTTTAAGGAAAAAAATACTGCATCCACCCAACCATCATTTTATTTGCATGCTGCCTCTCCATAATTAAAACCATGCTCAAGGCATCTTGCAGCACGATAACAATAGTTAATTACAAATATAACAAAAGTAGTCATAGACAAGAAATAAAAGCACATCCAAAGAACACAACCAAAATGCAATAAATCACAAAAAATGCAGCCCAAGGTTCGGTTTAGCAGCCTACTTTATTTTTTCCCTTCTCTTCTGATTTAGTGCCAGGATGCCAACATGAGACATTTCTGTGCAGCACCCCCCACCCACCCCAATTCTTAACAGAAGCGTTTTCAATTCCTTCCATTAAGGTGGACTGTCTGGTGTTGCAGCTACACCGCATTGGTGAACAACTTGAGAAGATGAACACGCAGAGGATGGATGAGCTTTTTTCCCTCCTGCGAGACGGTTTCCTCCTGCAGGAGGGCCTTACCTCCCTTTCCCAGCTACTCTTGCTTGAGATCATTGAGTTCCGGGCTGCCGACTGGAAAATGACAGATGCAGCCCAGAAGTACTATTACAGTGAGGTCGCAGATTGAGCAGCCACTTGCTCACCCTGGCTCATGCTGCCCAAAGCCAGAGTCTGAATTTCCACTCTGAACCTTTGCACCAGCAAACTTCACATAACAACAACAAAGCTGCAATTATTTTTAATACTTCCCTCCCCTCCACCCAAACCCTAGCACTTTTTGTATATAGAATGTATAACTTGCTCCCTCGATAGATCTTTTGCGCTGGCTGAAATTGGGGAGCTGGGAGAGGAGAAAAGGGTCGCATTCTGCCACCGCCGCTCCCATCGTGTTGCACTAAATAGGAACCTGTATTAATCACTGCCGCAAGCTGGACTGACATTTGACACAGGGTAGTTCTCTACGAGAAGCTTACTTGTATATACTAATTTTAATGTATTCAGCCTTAAAACAAAAAAGGCTATGGTTTAAAACCAGCCTGGTGATAACATTATTTACTCCAAAAGCACAGTAAGCCTAAGAATCTGTCTCCCTCTGCAGCATGTGGCAGTTTGTTATTTTATGCTCTGTTCCATAGCTGTTCTGTTTGACCTTTGGTTGAGAAGGTGATTCTGTAATCAAAGCCCAAACATGGCATTTCAATTTCCTGCCTTGTAAACCCATTTTGGCTGCTTTCAGGAGCCTCGTTTGCTCTCTGTTTACATGCACTCACTATGAGGCACGAGGGGTATTAGAAACTTTACCACTGTTCTGAAATCAAAGGCGGCTCGTTCAGGTACTAGTTCTTCTATTAACAACCTACAACAGAGACTTTCTCTTTTATTGTCCTACTCCTTGTTGTTTTTTTAAAGGCAGATTTTTCACTTCTAGCATGCACGCAGGGGTGGAAATACTTTTGTGACAGATTAGTATTAAAAACAGTATGCATTGTTCTCACAAACAATGGTGCAATTTGAAAAATGGGGGCTGCTTTATTCCCTTTCCTTTGTCATAGGAAAATAATACACCTGGAAGCGACAATTCTAGGTGTATAACACCAATTTCATTGATAGGTGGTTCAGAACTGGACTGCTTTAAAATGCTCCCTGATGCAGTTAGACTACCCCTCCCTGAACACACAAAGTAGCATGGCAGGGCAAGCCTGGAACTCTTCTCTTTGCCATGCTAGCATTGCAAAAGCAAGGTGTTTTTTGAAGAAGAGCATTCAGTCATGTCACCCCCAACCAGCAGTCTGAAATAAGACAACCCCAGGAGGCCTTTGTGGGTTGATTGCGTCTCACTTAGCGTGGAAGTATATGCTATCAGAATCAAGGGGCCTTATTTCCAAGAAAATATATTTAGGATTGGGAGAGGGGCAGTCTTTCTTTCTGCTTATTGGCTGGATAATAACAGCCTTGTTAAATTTGCTTAGGGTTTTAGATTCTTAAAGAGGCTATGTAATACTTCAACCCAGGGTTACCCAAAGAAGCTAAAGGGTAGGAGAGGCAGGACAGACAAAACGAAGGCTTCCTTTACACAGTACATAAATTATGGAATTCCCTACCCAAAGATGTGCCAACCTGGATGTATTTAAGGAGGGATTAGACTCATTCATGATAAAGCTGTCAGTGGTTACTAGCCATGATGGCTATTTATTGCCTCTGAATACCAATTGCAGAGGAATACAAGAGGGGAGAGTGCTATCATGATCCATTTCCTGCTTATGGGCTTTGCATAGGCAGCCAATTGGCTGCACATGGGAACAGAATTCTGGACTGGATAGGATTGTGATCTGATCCAACAGGGCTCTTATTATGTACACAATGTTCTCCTGAGGTCAGGGGACAAATTCATGACTGTTGTGTGGCTTATTCACAAGAGTATTGTAAAGATTGGTGCCCAGTTATTGGCACCATGTGTGCTGCTTAATAATTTTGAAACAGCATGCCAGGGTCCAAACCCTGACACTTAACCAGCACTTTCTTTTCTAACAGGATGCTTTCATGAGTATATTGATTCTTCCGTAGCTGCAGGAGAAGGATGCTCAACTGCTTTCTAACCTGCAGCCCCCAATATGCTCTTACTCCTTTCTTCCCAACTGCTGGCCAGCTCAGGTGTAGCTAACAGCTAAAGGCAGTGCCTTCTCCCTGCAGGAGGTGTGAAGCCAACACTGTTCGAAAGCCTCACTCCACAGCAGAATTATTCCCTTGGGAACATGTAGCTAGAAACTGATTTTGTAACTTTTATACAACAGCGACTTTGAACAACAGTATTGTACATTTGTTAAGATTGGTTCTCTTTGGAACTTTTAAAAATAAACATTTTACACATCTGCATATAGTCTCTCATTGCCATCCATCAAACAGAAAGCTGTTTAATAGTAGAGTTATAAATAATCACTTGTCTAGTTGCTTATGGCAAACAAGAATTGTCTCTAGGTGACCTGGCAGAGGTTTTTATCAAAGTTGGTTCTTTCGCTTTCTTTTTTCTAGGTCAGAATATGTATTATGGAGTCAGGGGAGCTAGTAAAAAAAAATGGGGGGGGGAGATAACTTTTGTGAATTTATTTGCAAGGATGCTTTATGATGTATACAGAGGCGGTTCTTTGGAAATGGCTTCCTCTAAGGGCTGTTCTCTCATGTATGTTCCTTATTTGATGACTGCAACATCAAATGATGGCTCACATAATTCTATGGGCTATCTTAGGTAAGATACTGCAAATAAAACTTTTAAGCATGTGATGAATAGGCATGTGTGAATCAAGCCAAAGGAAAGCTATTCATACCACATATTGAAGTTAAGCACACTTTAAGTGAGATCAATTTTAAGCTAGTTGTTCATTCTCACATGCCAGTGTCAACTAACCAATGGCCCAAAGGCACTGTAGAGAAAGACCATTCACGAGACATACAAGGAGAAGACCAGGATGTAGTTTCAATCTTTTACAGCTTAATTTTCAGCCTGGTTCTACTTCAGCTTAGCATGCTGCCAAAAGCCATTGCTGAGGAGTACAGAATTGTAACCTCTTTTACAATCCCCCTGAAGACTGCTTTGATGCTAACTAGGTCATTCTGTATTGTGAACAAAACCCTCTGTCTCAAAAGAGACTAGAGAAACCAAGATGCATATACACAGGACCCAGTACTGACAAGGTCACCTGAAAATGGAGTAAACAGGATTTTTAATTTATGCAAGTCAGAAAAATGAGGCATTTTATTTCGGCTAAGATTTTCTTCAGGTCGTTTCTTTTTTCAAAGGGCCAGTTGAGAAACCGGATTATCGCCCTTCCAGGCTGGTGCTATGCAAAGGAAGGCATATGGGATATATTTCCCTTCCTTGTCTTGTAGCAAAGTCTCAGACCTCACATGTTGCAGCTGCCATTCTCTACCACCACCGGTAGTGAGCAAAGGCTCGGTTAGACTCTGCTATCTTGTGCAACTCATGCTTTTTCTTTATGATAGGTCCTTCATTGCTGAAGGCAGCCAGAAGCTCTTCGGAAAGCTTTTGGTGCATAAATGTCCGCCTGTGTTTGTTTTCCCTGCATTCCCTGAGCAGCCACTTCATGGCTAAAAAGCGTCGGCGGTTGTCTGACAAAGGGGTTGGGACCTGCAAGAGGCAAAAACAAACAAACCCCATCAGAGATTAACATAACTTTATATTGAATTTATACTGTTTTTATCCTGTCTTCTGTTCTGCGAGCCGCCCTGAGATCTTATGATGAAGGGTGGTATAAAATCTAAAATAAATAGAATTTATTTAGTACAGAATTAGGAGCACTTAAGTACCCTGAATATGTTTATTTGACTTGCAAAACTTTTGGATATTTTTAGATAACAATTTCAGCGGGAAAATCAAGGCTGCCAAGCTGGCGGGCAAAAGTTGCAAAACAAGAAATGGTTTGAAGGCACTCAGTGGGGCTGGCCTACCTAAGGCATTTTGCTGCCTGAGGCAGTGCAGCAAAAGGTTTCCTCCCCACAAAATCAAATTATATAGTACCCCAGGCCAACCAAGTTATTGTGGCACTCGAGGCAGAAAATCCTGCAAGCACCTTCCCTGCTCCTAGCGTTAATAAATAAAATAGCTAACAATAGTCCTTTCATAACACAGCAAGTGAGCTCCTAGAGGTGGACACTCCACTCTGCTTATTGGTTTCTGTCCCTATCTTGTACCCTCTGGTTGCTTGACCTTTCAGAACCCATTTCCAATATTTTTTCAGCAACCTTTTCAAACTAAAACCTGATGTTCTCAAGAAGTTTCAAGTTCACATATAGGCAGGATATTACAGGTCGCTGGAGATCACATAATACAAGTTTCAAAGCGATTCAAAAGAAAAATACCAAGGGGCTGATTATGCTATAGAATGTTCCTATCAAAATAAATGAAACCAGCGCAAGTAATAAAGTTTATATTGTTTCACTGCCAACTGCAACAGAGCAAAGTCCAAAACTGAGGCTACGTGGGTGGAAGTTGAAGTCCCTGGAACTGTGGACTGCTATGGATACTTAATGATAGCAATGGTTCTACTTTGGGGAAAAGATAAGCCAACAAGCCAGGGCTGCTTTAGATTAGGCATGAGGAACCTTTTTGCCCTCCAGATGTTGCTGAACTACAACTTCTGTCAACCCCAACAAGCATAGCCTATCATGAGGGATAGAACATCTGGAGGCCGAAGGGTCATCTCGCCTGCACTAGATCATTAGTTTCTTGCTTACCTGGTAGTTTTTGCCTCCTTTCTGGACAGTCATCAGCCCAATGACAGGCTGGCAGTTGCTCAGTGCCTGGTGGAAGATAGTGTATGGATTGCACTCAATGTTTTCTTTTTCCTTCTCTTCCGCTTTATGGTACTTCTCAAGCTGCTTCCTCTTGATTGCTTCTAAAGTCTTAATTGAGGAAAAAAACCACTTAAAAATAAAGCCCCCGTCCTCTCCTGTGAAAAACTCCATTAGCAATAATATTGACACAACCACAGCATGTTACCCTTGCATGTGGCACCCAAGCCCTTGAGGGCTTTTTCAGTCAAGAGTTCAATTTATAAATATATAAAATTCCTTCATGACTACTGGAAATCTGGCCCAGACACTCTCAAGCCTCAGAGCCACTAGCAGACATTTTCGGCAATTAAAAAAAAATGTTATAACTAACCCAAGGGTCCTTAAAGAAAGCTGAAAGTTCCTGGTCTAGACTGAATTTAAGGCTGAAAGACAAATTTCACAATAATTGCACACCTACAGCACTTCCCCTTTCCAATGAGGAATGACAGCTGTTACATATAATCTGCGATACTGCAAGATTTGTCATTCTGTTTGCAAGGCCTCTAACAGGAGGGAGATTCAAGAGCTGTGGAGATGCTGAAAATGAGAACAAGGATGAAAGGACTAAGGAATATGGCCTTTAAATAAATATATATGGCCTTTAAAATGGGAATACTCTTTGTCACATTGACATTAATGTGGGGGTGGAGTGGGGGGAAAGTAGTAGAAACCTGAGAAGTTAACTTACCTGATTTATGATGTTTCGGGCCAAAATTTTATTTCCTCCCTTCATCATCATGCTAGTGAATTTGCTGTAATGAGAAAACAAATGGCATTCCTGTTATCAGCACCACAGCATAAGACCCCTGCAACGAAACTCTGCCATTACACTGATCAAGCATTCCAACATTTATGGAGTTTTTTGGGGAAAGTATCAGTTTCTCATTATATGCCTTTGATCCACCTGGCACATTCCTAGAGAGGAAGATCAAGAGATCGGTGGCAGTTTGCTGCTTCTGCCACTGAGTGCTGTTGCACAATATCTTTACTTTTACATCACAACAGGGCATCGTGCAGGCATGTGGCTGCTGATGGGTGGCAGCAGCACCCAATTCAGAAAGAGATAGTGACATCTGGAATGGGAGGTTCTTCAGCCCATCACATCTATGTTTCTGCTTCCCCACAGTGCCCTCTGGTAAAGGTGCCAAATCTTTCTTCCCCACATGGTGGTACTTGGTGATGAAAGCAAACCAGTACAAATAGCCTATAGCCCTAACTGGCAAAGAAAGTAAGAACCGTCAAAGTCAGAACACAGTTCAGATCTAGCATCCTGTGTCCAACAGCAGCCAGCAGGAGTATTCCAGACTGGTCTATTTTATAATAAATCACTACACATTAAGCCCCAGTACTTTAGGACATTTTGATGCTGTACTCCCTGGCTATTTCAACTATCCAATATACTTTGGCCAACTACATTATGAAATCAATGAGATTTCTTTGTTAAGAGATAGACATAGGCAAAAGGATGAGATTCAATCAAGTATGGCAGCATTCAGACCTGATCAGTGGATCATAGAATACAGAGCTGGTGACATTGGAAGCGGTGGCTTTTATAGGTCTGACTTTTTTGAGTTCCAATTTGGCTTTTTCCTCATCTGATATTTGTTCTGGAAGTTTATGATACACTTCTTTGTTCACTTCTGGTTCAAGATAAACGGGGCTGTATCGGCTCCATCTGACCTGAGTCAGCCTACAAAGGATGTGAAAAGCAGAAAAAGAATGTTACACAAATATTTTCAATCTGAAGAAGTGAAACTATTCTGGATGCAAATCCTATTCCCATATCCAATTCTGTAACCCAAATCCATTGGGCTTAGATACACCTGCTTCTACATAGGATCAGACAGTTCAGTTTCATATTCATTGTCAGGATAGCTAGAATGTAGTTAAAAGCAGCTTTTTTCAACCCATTCTATGAACGTTTTTTAATGGATTCCCACAGTTTTTGACAGATTAAACTCCATGTTACAATGCTAGTATGGAGTAAGAGGAAGATAGTTCTCATTGGTACATTTCACACTGATCTGACATATCTTAAGTGAGTATTACACTAAGGAAATTATACAGTTTTTTGTTTTTGTTTTGTTCGTTGGTGGCATCCTGGGCTAAGCAGAATTCTATGCCCTGACAAAATGAGAAATTTCCTTCCCACTCTACAGTTCTATGATTCAGGTTTGTGCTAGTCAATGTTGTTGGCTTGCATAATGTGCCCCAGTTACAGGTAGGTAGCTGTGTTGGTCTGCCATAGTCAAAATAAAAAAATTCCTTCCAGTAGCACCTTAAAGACCAACTAAGTTAGTTCTTGGTATGAGCTTTCGTGTGCATGCACACTTCTTGAAGATGCACACGAAAGCTCATACCAAGAACTAACTTAGTTGGTCTTTAAGGTGCTACTGGAAGGAATTTTTTTATTTTGATAATGTGCCCCAGATACTCCAGTCCAAAAGACCCTACAGTGCTCGCCCATATCCCAACATCTATCATGTTAGTATGCAGATGTGGATAACGTACAAAATTATTCCCTTTCTTTCCTAAAGAGAGACACGGCAGGTCCACCACAAACAACTCTTCTGATAGCAAGTCACATAAACATGCCAATTGAAAATATAGTAGTCAATTTTGGGAGGGCTGTTTTCACAATGAAAACTCAACAGTATCGTGAATTAACAGTTCTATATAAAACAGAGCTATATAGAAAACAAAACCTAAATAATAAATTATTATTATTATTATTATTATTATTATTATTATTATTATTATTATTATTATTATTTGAAATTATATACCACCCTATACCCAGAGGTCTCAGGCCGGTTCACAGAAAAGATCAACATAAAAAACACTATATATATATATATATATATATATATATTCCAAATTAAAACAACTCAATAACATCCCTCCAAAAAAGCCACATTTTAAAAGGACATAGAGTGTCAATACATGCACATATTCTCTTGATTTCTATAAGCTTTTCTTTCAAATGAGATTTCTTGTTCTCATAGGAGGCGTGGACCATAAACACGGGCATGCTATCTACCGTTCTACTGTGCCGCTCCGTATTGCAGTTGATTCTCTCAACTAGAGATATTTGCTAGACAAATATCTCCCCAATACTGCGACTCATTGGAGGCGCAGCAAGGATAACCCAGGATGCTCTATAGGGAGTGATAACAGGGTGGGAGCTCAGATCTCAGATACGAGCATCTGCATCCCACAAGATCCAAATCCTCCCAGCCTCTCCCACCCCGTCGGTCCCCCGTTTCTCTTACCCGGGCAACCAGACCTTCCAGGAGCCGCACAGCCGCTGCCTCGCTGCCCCGAGCTTCTCCACCATGGACGCAGCCATTTTGCTTCTCTCCCCAGGACCCCACCCAGGGCTGTCCAAAGCTACTGCCTGAAAAAAGGTCGCTTTGCTTTCTTGCAGTTGCACACCGGTCAGGCTTCTTGCATAGCAGCTTTTTGCAAGAAAAAGACAGGCAGAAAGCCACGCTGTTGCTATTTCCTTAACGTTGCGCAAGCGTTATTCAGTTCTTCTTCAGGCGGCGTAAACAGGCTGCCCCTTGCCCGCGCAAAGGCTCGGAAACTGATCTCACTGTATAGTTCACTGTGCAAAAGCAATGCCGACCCCGCTAAATTCAACGTATTGCTAGTCTAAAGAAACGAAGACTGTGCAGGCAGTGCGACAGGCGTGAGAAACAGGAATTTTGTGCTCCGGTGCCATTGATGGGCTGTCCTAAAAGGCTGCATCTTGTTGCAGAATATTGCAGCCCTGCAGAGCAATGGAAATTCTTTATACTGCATTTGAAATAAGAGAGTTCTGACATGGAGATTTTTTTGGGAGGGGGAATGTTCCCACCTATTTTTGAAAGCTCTTTTGAGGAGGTGACCCGAAAAGTCGGAACGGGGAGGAAACAACAACAAGGGTCATGAGGATTGAACAATAGCAATGATTTATTCAGCTGATGGGTGTTTTTAAATCGAGCCGATCTCCTGCTCAGTAAAATAACAACGAGAGCCTGAGCAGTAGCCCTTGCAGGAGGAGGTGGAGGCGCTGATCCTCTCCTCTCCTTCCCCCGCAGGGGCCGGGCCCGGCCGGGCTGTGGCGTCGCCGGAGCGCGGGGCGGAGTCTCCAGGCCGGCCGGCAACATGGCGGAGGCGGAAGGGGAAAGCCTGGAGTCCTGGCTGAGTGAGTAACCCGTGTCCTCTCCCCTTCCGCCGAGCAAGGGGGGTGGGGGGGACGGACGCCGGTAGCACGGCCCTCCCTTCCTCCCCCCGGGGCCGGGAAAGCAAGCCATGGGGCGCAGGAGAGAGCCCCATCCGGA